>NC_067486.1:10076979-10676979 GCF_947179515.1 Apodemus sylvaticus | reverse complement strand
TATTTAGCTTGTTCTATGGTAGGAAAGAAGGCAATATGCAGTATGTGAAATCTCAGACTGTCACAAGTCTTGATTTTTCTTGTCTAAAGTAAATATCGAGTGCCTTATCAGCCTCTAAAATGACAGAATTCCCCAAATATTCCTGAACGATCCTTCCTCACCCATGTGCACAGTCAGATCTACATATAAAAGTAATGTGGTCCTGATGCCTTAAAGCACGAGTCAAATAAAAGGGAAGTGAGAGAGACAGGCATGGGGAAAGAATCTGATACACAGAAGAGCAGTGTGTTCAGCAGAAGAACCATGAAAGCTTCTGAGAACCGGCCTGGGCATGACATCACCCAGCTCAGCATCTGAACCCCTCCCCCGCCCCCGCCCCCCCAGTGGAGTTCTGAATGGCTGGCTTGCCAGCATTCGGGACCTGATTCAGGCTTCCAGGAAGAAGTTCTGCAACTCTGTATTTCTGTTTGCCTGTTGTCCATAAAAGGCTGTTTAAAAATAAAATATCAAGAAAACTCAGCCTGTCCCTGAAATGAGAGTTGTGCAAGGTGACCCATGCCTGTAATTCTAGTTCTTAGGAAACTGGGCAGGAAGATCATGGCAAGTTCTGGACCATAGTGGACTACAGAGTAAGACCCTGTTTCAAGCCACCAAAAGCCAACTCAACAAAAGACCAAACACTAATCAAACAAAAAAAAATCCAAAATAAATTAACAAATAAAACAAAGAATAATATTTTCCTTTTTCAAGCCCCTGGTACTTGTATCTATGATAATGAAAGTTGTCTATGTGTCTGCTCTCCAATATGGTGGTTACTTACAAACTAATGGTTAAATTTTTAAAGATGTTAATTAACTTTAAGTAGTAACATCCAGCCAGTGGCTGGAGTAATAACTAGGGACATCCTCTTTCCGTTGTGTGTGTAAGAGCTACAGCAATATTTTTCTTTGTTAATGTTATTTCCTAGTTTATTAAGAATGCCTTGTGTCTTAAATGAGAGTGGATTTTCACTGTCATTCCTTAGATACATTTTCATGGAAAGAAGAAGCCCATCAGACAGTGTTAAATAAGTCATTGAAAGGTTTTCTGCAGAGCACCAAGTGCTTTGCACATGGGGTGTGTTGGAAGGCCTTGAGTGTACACACTAAAGGGCCCGAGACACGTGTAGGTTGTAGTTCCAACACTTCAGAGGCTGAAGCCAGAGGATCACAGGTTCAAGGTCAACTTCGTGGTCTATGCAGTAAGTTCTAATTCAGCCTAGGCTAGGGACTCTCTCTTAAGAACAGACAAAAGTAAAACAAAAAATAGGAAATCCACCAAGCTCAGCAGACAGAGATGGGAGGGGAGCATTGCTGTGCTGGAGGGCAGCCATATTTTGTTTCCATCCTTTCTTGTCTATAATTCTGCTCAAAAGAATTACCAGACCCTTTGATCTGATTTGTGATACGTGGAAGGATAAAATATTTTACGGTCTCTAGGTTGCTGTTTAAGTTTTGAGAGACAAACAAGTATAAAATAAATCTGAGGTACAGCTAGAGAACACCCTGTATGACTGCCCTCATGCCACGGCTTACACCTCAGCCTTGGGAGGGGCCCTCAGGGTCCCCGTTCTTTATCTTCTGAGTGTTTCAAGCCCCCCTGGAGACATTTGCCCACATCCTTCACTTTTCACAGAGTGGTCTGTGGAAACACCCTCTCACACAATCTCACTGGATTTGAGGAAGAAAGATCCTCTGGTTGTGAAGATTTAGGCCACAGATGACTGCTTATGCTATCGGCTTAGTAATCGTGTGTGAGGGAGCACCTCCCAATATCTCTTCTCTACAGGTTCCATGATGACTGCCTTTGATAGTGTTCATTGACCCCAGAGTATACTCAGTACCTGGCTTCAAGTAAATCTCAAGTATAGACTCTCTCTATTCTCTTTTGGAGGGAGCCTAAGAAAACCTCAGAGTAGACTTTTCATGAAAAAGGAATTATTTGCTCTTGTTAACCTGTATAAAAGACTCGCAATCCTGGCATTTTATTTGCAAGCTGTAAGCCTAATTTGAGCAGGTTTTGAGGTATTTTAACTTACATCCCAGCCATGTGTCCCTTGTGACTTGCTGTTTCTCCTGGCTACGTGCTCACGGCCCCTCTCCTCTCATGGCTATGTCCTCCTCTCTTGGTTTTCTCCCTTTTCCCTTCTCTCTGGTCTCTCCTGAGACTCAGCACTCAATCCCCAAGTCCTGCCTTTCTCTCTTTACTGCCCAACCACAGGCTTTAGCCTTTTATTGACCAATTAACTTGGGGATCAAGGATTGCAAAGCATCATCACTTGGTGTACTTGAAGATCTCATCCTCTTCGGGAGGGGGGAAGCCAGACCTGGGTGGGGGGCAGTATTTAGCATTTGCATACATAGAGGCACCACACCAACCCAAGCATTTTCCAGTTAAGAATGAACTATCATTTGTCTCCATGAGTTTCCTCCTGGGGAGTGAACCTCAAGTCCAATCAGAAAGCTGTTGGCTATCCCTAAACATCTATACCACTACCACACCAGCAAGCACATCTTGCTAGCTTGCTGTAGCTCACAGAGCCACAGGTGGGTAAGTCTGTTAATGACTTTTCTCTTCTAGTTATCTACACAATACCTCCTAGCCCCACGAAAGCTGTCAGGAGGCAAGAAGCTTTCAGTTTAATTCAAGTTTGATTGCCCCACAACTTGTGACCAAAGCATGATGACTTCAGCAATAGTCTTATCGATATTATGATAAGCAACAAGGAACAATGACAATTCCCTGTGCTGCTTTGGGAGGATTTGGGCTCTTCTTGACCAACAACTCATAAAAAGGCATCCCGTACACAGCACTAGCATTTTTTTCTTCTTAATTAACCTATGGCTTCTCAATAGACACATTTACACCCACATATCAATATTACCTTCAACCTAAGTCAGAGAGGCTTCTTATTGTAGAGAGCAGTGGTTAATGTAGATTCACAATGGGTTGAGGTCCTGAGAGTAAGGAATAGTGGAGGGCTTGGTCCTAAATGGGTCCATCTAGATCACTCCTTCCAAGGATCAGGGGGCATTGTGGGGGAGGAGCAGAAAGAAGGCACATCCCAAAGGATTGTGCGGCTAGACTGCAAAGACATTGTTTTGAACATAGATGGCATGGTAGCTGGACCCATGAACTCAGTGTGGTTGTCACTGCCATCACAAGCCCTCTGGAAGATTGAGCCTGCCAACGTCGAATCATGGAAGGGGGAAGGAGCTCATGTAGAGGGAGTTTTGGTTTCTTTAAAAACTCAGCTACGTACATGAATCCCAGGTGTGGGATATGGGGCTGCTATGATTGTCTCATGCTCTAGGAGGGGCATGAGCTTTGGGATCCTGGGGACTCTGCAGAGGGTATAAATGGGAGAGCCCTGGAGGGGCTGTGGTGGCAGCTGCCTGCTCCTCCCTACTGCTGCTGCTCTCTGCTGCTGGGTTTGCTATTGCTGGATTGCTGGATTGCTATTTTGCTAGATTGCTGATTGGAGATATTCTGACAACAAAGATTGGACTTACCCCAAGGAACTTGAGGCCTCTAATCAGCAGGAAGTAGTCTAAAGAGGTGTAAGCTCCCCTTTCCCTCTAATCTACTTTCTCTCCTTCCTGGAGTTGGAGGACTTGGAAGGGATTGAGTGAGGAAGGGATGAGGATGCAAGAACCCAGTAAAGTAGGGCAAAAAAGATGACGACAGGCTGGGGAGGCCTATTGACCGCAGACAGTGGTGTTGAGGGGAAGGGAGTGCATTGTCTTCTGCTGGTGTAGCCACTGATAAGTTGCCCAAGTTCCAGAAAATAACCTCCCACACATGCTCACACAAGCAACCTTAATTAAGCAGAGTGGATCGCACACACACAGAAGAAATGAAAGTTAGAAAGGGATTTAGAAAAAAGTTGCGTCAGTGGAGGGAAGATGGGGAGGTGTGAGAGGGCCGTCCATATGAAGATGACTGAAGCTTACTATACACGTGTCTGAAGCTGTCAAACACTAAAGAATCATTTAAAAATGGAAAAGCAGAAAGTGGAATGTAGAAAATTGACCTTTGGTACACCCTATGCACCATTTACCCCCTTTTTTCTTTTTGTAATGTTTTGTATCCCGTATTGATTGATCCAACCTTCTGTGTTGCTCAAACCTAACCCCCCTCTCTCTGTCTCTGTCTCTGTCTCTGTCTCTGTCTCTGTCTCTGTCTCTGTCTCTGTCTCTCTCTCTCTCTCTTTCTCTCTCTCACACACACACACACCTATTTAGAAAAACACTTCTTTCTGTTCTTTCTCCTTCCTACACGACCCCTCATGCTCTTTCTACAACACAAAACCCACTCAGATCTTCTATCTTGCTATCATATGCCTTGGAGTCTTTCTGGGCCCTGACAGAATTTGTGTGTCTTCCTTTTGACCCTCTACTCAATGCTCAGGAAAATTCCCATGACTGTTTTTGGTGAAGGGAAATATACCCAGAGGCAACTGCTCTCCCGTCCCACATGCAGATGCCTGACAGGCAGTTCCTGTGGGAAAGGTCTGACTGGATCCACAGTAGTAGAATTTCCTCTACTTACCAGAACTTGAGGATTGTAGCAGCTTGCGTCAGGCTCTTTGGGCCTTGTTCCCTCACACGGTGCAGACAATCCCTGACCCCCAAATTCTTCTAGGAGGTAGACATCTAGTGAATCAATTTTGAAGGTTCATCCAGAGAAATAAAAAAGGAAGACGACAATAGAGAGCATCTTGTTCTTTGATTACATAGGTGATGTGGCCAGATTTTTACAATTAGTAAAAAACTTACATTTTATACATGTCACCCTTTCTGCCCCCCCCCCTCCATGAGCAGTGTTTCAAGTACACTAGAGTTTCATTTTACACAAACTAAGCTGTTTCCTTCTTTCTTTTCTCCTCTGGGCAAACCATTAACCTGTGAGACTCACCCAGTTCCTCGCAGCCCGAGGCACCCAGTCAGGATCTCAGTCTGGGTTCTTACCACAGAAATACAGAGGACTCATATTTCTGCTGGTTGCCTTTAAATTCTCCTAGGCCCCTTTCAGCACTGTGATGGGCTAACTCCTACTCATTTAAACTACTTAATGAGGTGTGATTGACATACAGAGTCCACACAGTGTATATCTATCCAATTTGCTGAGTGTGGAAATTAGTAAATGACACTGAAACCCTCGTCATCATCAGTGCTGTCATCTGTCACTATGAACCTTTCCTCCTGTCTCCTCACGTTTATCTTCACAGAAATCACTGATGTAAAATCTAACCAATTTTTTCACTTATATAAAATGAAAAGGTTATGCATCTTTCTTTGATCACTTCCCTTCTGTCCTTGTTTCTCTAGAATGTCTTCTCCAGCTTCTAGAATGTTCCCCAGGTTTGCCTTCCTGGGGTGTCAATGAGATTGTTCTTCTCAGTACTAGAGGGTACATCTTGAAATTATCCATTTTTATTCGTTCTCAGCCTTTCTGCTATTATTGGCAAGAGCCAGATCCTAAATTTCCTTACCTCTCACCAAAGTTCTACCACTTGGAGGCATTCAGTGAAGCTCACTGAATAAAGAGGGAAAGATGAGATTGATCTATATTCGTAGTTGCATTTGGCAGGAGAGTGTGCAAAGACTCATCAGGGGCCAGAGAGAGAATTTTTTTATCCTATGCTGGACATTTGTCTCTTTTTAACTTTTATTTTTAGATAGCATCTCTAGGCCAGACAGGCTGGTCTAGAATTCAGTAGATACTCAAAGATGACCTTGGCCTTCTGATCCTCTTGTCTTCACTGTCACAGGACCACTGGCTTAGTTTAGGGTATTTGGGAGATTGAACCTATGACCTCAGGCATGCCACATGAGCTCTTTACCAAATGAGCTGTGTCTGCAGCCTTCCCTCTGGTCTCTCTCTCTCTCTCTTTTTTTTTTTTTTTTTTTTTTTTTTTTTTGAGACAGGGTTTCTCTGTATATCCCTGGCTGTCCTGGAACTCACTCGGTAGACCAGGCTGGCCTCGAACTCAGAAATCCGCCTGCCTCTGCTTCCCAGAGTGCTGGGATTATAGGTGTGCGCCACCACCGCCCGGCTCCCTCTGGTCTCTCTTAATGATAACTTGCTGTTTGAGTGGGACAGTGGCATGGAGACAATAGGTGAAGTATGGGTGTGTGACATCATCCCAACAATGTTTCATTCATAAATCAGATGGCACACAGCCGTTGTCCCAGAGCTTTTGTGCTATTATTGTGCAAAAGTGTCTTATTGACTTTGACCTAATTCCACACCTAGACTTATTTGTACTTGGCATAACTCAAAGTATTGTTATTATTATATTATTATATTTTTATAAAGTGCCAGTGTTTTAGGGTAGAATAGTAGTAATCTCAACAGTTTCCCAATAGTGTAAAGTTTTGGAAGTTCAATGAAAAATTAGTAGCTTTACTACTAAGATGTATCTTCCTCACTGAGAGAAAGAAAATTAAATCTCACCACTCCAGTGCATTGTGAGTAACATGGCGTAATTAGTATCAGCTGTTTAGCTAAATAACAGTGCTTAAAAGAACATGGATCTCCAAGGTCAACAAGAAGGTGGACTGACCATTTAGTGGACAAGAATTAGATGCTTCAAAAAAATTGTAACAGTGGCTTTGCCTGTGATGGGAAGTGCTTATTACTCACAGATTTATGTTCATCCGAGTTCTCCTGAGTCAAGTCCTGTTTTCCCAGAATTTCTTGACAGCAAGGACTGTGTCAGTCAGGACAGTCTCCTCTTTAGTCCGCGTGGTCCAGGTCCAGGCTGAATCCTGTTCCTACAGCTCCTTCCCACAAGGGTGTGGAGGCAGTGGGAGGAGAGTTCACAATAATTTTAAGGTTCTAATATGTCTTCTAATTTACGGGCATTCTTCTCTTTTCGGAAGCCATCTTCTTCACCCCATTCCCATAAGGCTTTGGAACACTCGTTGAGATGAGTTTCTCCTTTCCTGACTCCCATTACTCCCTTAGGTTACAGTCCACATGCCAGGTTTCTCTTGAAAATTAAGCTGATTTTTATAGTTTTCTCTTCATTTACACTTTTGCTGGAACCCCACGAGTCCCCCCAGACTTCTGTGCCATGCCTTCCTATGCTCACCTATGTGTTGTCAGACACTTGCTTGTAAGAAACATGAGTTTGACCAGAAGGGGAATATGGCCAGAGGGTGAGCTGGGCATGAGACTAGGTAACACTCTATTCACCCTCACATTCTCCCTCAGAGACAGAGGGGTACTCAGAATATCCTAGATGCCGGCAAGCCTGACTGACCTTGCAGAATGCTCAGCGCAAGTGACTTCTCTGTGAAACTTTTCTAACCTTTTGTCAAGTAAGACTTTACCTCTTTCTCTCTGGCACCTCTGCTGTGTGCCACCCAGTCTTCAGTCAGTGCTGGATACTGTTCACTTTTCAGTCAGAAGACCTATCACAATAATTTGTTTACATTTTGTCCATTACCTTGAGCTCCTCCCTAAAGATTCTATTTCTTGTCTGTACAAAAGACTAAGAGGATGAACAGCCTTAGCCTTGTCTTTTTGGAACATGAGTTAGAAGTTTGACCACCAGGCAGTTAGTGTTATAACCTTTACTCTATAATCCAGGAAGGGGAAAAAACCTACCAGTGTTCTAGCCATACGAATACCAAATCAAATGGTCCACATACAGACCCCTTGTGAATGACCAGGGCATAAGAACTAAGTCCTAGAGATTGCTGTGGTGGCACAGTCTACAATTCCAGCACTCAGGTGACAGGGACAGTAGGATCATATGTTTGAGGCCATCTTGGGCAACATAGCGAAACTATGTCTCCTAAAATTGGCAAGGGGTGGGGAGCATCGCAGAGTGAACAAGAGCTCCTCTGTTTGCCCCGCCATACTGACTCTTCCGCTGAGTGGGGCTGGTTCTCACACTGCTGTGCTCTGAGGTGCTTGCTTGAACAGCCATCCCTGCAGTGTTAGTACGAGCTCACCCCTTATCTACCTCATTAGTGGGAACTCGTGGGAGGTTGATAACCTCCTCTGGGCCTCGGAGAGGGTGAAAGGGTCTCAAACAAACTCAAACTGGGAAAACGGGTGTTAAATTTTGGAGCAGTGGAGGTCTCTCTCTTAGGATAACTGGAGGTCTCTTCCTTAGGATCATTAGAAATGTCCTGAAGAGAGATAAGCAACGTGAGCAGTTGCTAAATATACAGAGTGCACTGGGGCTGGGATCCGTGGGACTGTGTGCAGCTGGACAAACAGAAGGACTATTTCTGTAGGGCCTGGACCGTGTGGTGCTTTGGGTCTGATGATGCGCTTACTATTTAAAGTCTGCTGAAGGGTTATTCTATCCAAAGTCCAGAATAGACGTTCCTCCTCAAGTGAAAATTATTTTTAAACATTTGAGTGGATTTGGAGTAAAATTTATCAATCACGAAAGTTAGGAGACCCAAGAGCCAGGCTGACATCAGTGGAAAACGGCCATGATTGATAGAGCTACAGGACATGTTGGTTTTCTGATCCTTTAAAAAAGTGTGTGTGTCTGCATGTGCATGTGTGTGCATACCGAGAGTCTGTGCATGCGTGTTTGTGTGTGTGTGTGTGTTTCTGTGTGTGGTTAAGAGTAGGTCTATGTGTGCCCTGGTTCTGAGGACAGTCTTGGATTCTGGTTCCCATCTTCTACCCTGTCTGAGATGGAATCTCTTGTTCACTAGTGTGCATACCAGGCTAGCCGGCACACACGCTTTCACGGATTCTCCCATCTCTGCCTCTGACCTCACGATAAGAACACCAGGGTTACCAACACACGTCAGCTCTATGTGAGTTCTGGGGGCTTGAATTCAGCTTCTTGTGTTTGTGGCAGTAAATGGTTATTCACCAAGTTCGTTGGCTGTCTCGTCCTTTTTGAATTAATCATTTCTGTTTAATGGTAGTGAATTAAAAGAAAATGGGTGGTCGTTGAGATGAGACTGCTTGCAAGGTATCCTGTAGATTATTTGAGGAAAAATGGCTTTTTTTTTCTTTTTGACCTAAGCTCTTATATTTAGCTCAGTGTTCAAATGCACATTAGACATCACGGAGCTTTTTTTTTTTTTTCCTTAAATTGCCAGTCCCTGAGATGGAAGGTTCTTTTGTGTCTCCTTATAACCTAGCCCATCTACGGCACTTCACTCTTTTTTTTTTTTTTAATTTTATTCGATATATTTTTTATTTACATTTCAAATGATTTCCCCTTTTCTGGTTCCCCACTCCCCAAAAGTCACATAAGCCCCCTTCCCTCCCTCTGTTCTCCTACCCATCCCTTCCCACTTCCCTGTTCTGGTTTTGTCTTATACTGCTACACTGGGTCTTTCCAGAACTAGGGGCATCACAGAGCTTATTAAAACGAAATGGTTAATACTCAGTTGACATTTGACAACTCTCTGAAAGTTGTCTGCATGAGCTACATAGACAACAGGGCAACATTTTTAATACTGAAAACAAAACAGACTGAAGGGTGCTGTGAGCAAAAATGTTTGATCCAGTGTCAGGAGACAGATCGATAGTTTCAGGAATAAATCTGCTTTGTAGAAGACACCCGAGCTGCTGGTCCCCTCCTGATACTGTCTTGTGTTGCCCAAGTCACTTTCCTCAGAGAGCTGGGCAATTCTCCTTGGTTGTGTCTGTGTTCTAGAGTAGCACCCCACCCTTCAGAGCAGGAGATATCTCTTCTGTCTGTGGAAGAAAACATGGAATGCAAATGACCACAAACCCAACCCTCAGCTCAAGGATTTGCTTACCCACTGCTCTCTGTGCCGAGAGTGTCAGGGGTTATAATTCTTTTAGCTCATAGGGTGTCTGTCAAAATGACCTAGAAGGGAATCAAACCCAGGGCTTCCTCTGCGTGCTACATGAGCAGTCTGCAAGTGAGCTTCACCCATCTCCGTCAGCACACCCTCCCCATCCCCAGCATTACAGCCTTAGCAGACTGTAACTGGCAGGCCCAGTGTGTGGTCTGCTGTCTGGTTAGGTAAGGGGAGTTCTGCACATACTGTTTTATTTTAACATTTGCCCATTTGATCAAGTGCTGTCTACTCCTGCTGGGAAGGTAACACAGTGAAATTGAGAAGTCTTGAAAGGTGCTAAGAGCCTGGGCTTTGTAAATAGATGTGAACATGGTGGGGGCCAGCCGTGCTCTCTTGTAATCATGCAAGGTCTGTTTTTGCTTTTGACTTATACTGGTGAAGTTAAACAGCCTTGACAGATACCAGCTGGCCCTTAAGCTTACAATATTTATTACCAGGCTGTCTGCAGCAGCTTGATGAGCCCTGTTTGATATCATTACTCTGTATATCATCAAGATTTACATCACTTTTGCTCTGAACCTTAATCGCCGTGTTCACTGTCTCGTTATATTTCAGTGCTGGCCACTAAACCTCCTTCCTATCACTCCTCCAACGATGAGTCCTGTATTTTTATTCCTTCCTACATCTTATCAGACAGTTTCTTCAATAAAGGCTTATAAGGCTGAGTTCCCCTTATTTATATTCAAGGGTGAATCTTGAATACAAATTTACTTTGCCGTACCTTGGATGGCTGTTACAGCTCTCCTTAAAGAACCACATAGATCACTGTCTGACTGAAGTATGTGAGCTATGTATGCGATCAAAATCTTCATGTAGTCACATAAAAAATAATCTTTGGAAAGAGGTAAGATTAATTTATCTGATTTAAATCCATTTAATATTCCAACACGGAATCAACATAAACTTTTATTGAGATCTTTACTTTGTCTTTTGCTTTTTCGGGATGTGGTGTGTATACATGCTTGTGTTGGTGCGTACATGAGGCTGTGTGAGCAAGCTCATGTGTGTGTGGGTGTTCACAAAGGCCAACACTTGCCTACTGAGTCAGACCCCCATGCTGAACTGCGCTCGTTACGGTAACCATTTCGTTATTCTTGTCACACTGAGGCAGTTGCAATATTGTTCTATTAAAGTTGTTCTGAAACATTTCCTTTTCCTCGTTTACCTTCTTCCCCTTAGCTTGCCTCCTTTAAGATTTGCTTTTCCTAATTTTTTCCACAGTTGCTTTTTACTGTTATTACGCTTACTTTTAGGTCTCGTTGGCTATCATTGGTGGCCATGGGTTTTTGATCTTCCAGCCAGCAGTGGCTTTCTGTTCGTGTTTGTGGGATGTTTTCAAGACAGGGTCTCATATAGCTCTCAATGAACTCAAACCACCCATGAAGCTGAGGGCGACCTTACACCCCTCGCCTCCCGGTCCTACTTTCCTGGGCCTGCAGGTGTGAGAAGACTTCCTGCCTAGTCTCTGCTTTCATTTGTTCTTTGTTTTGGTTTTTTTTTTGTTTGTTTTGTTTTTTGAGACAGGCTTTCTCTGTGTAGCCCTGGCTGTCCTAGAACTCACTCTGTAGACCAGGCTGGCCTCGAACTCAGAAATCCACCTGCCTCTCCCTCCCAAGTGCTGGGATTAAAGGCGTGTCTTTTGTTCTTGTGGGTGTGGTGTATGCATTGTGTGCACCTATAAGTGTGGATGCCCGTGCTTGTTTACATTTTATTTACTTGAGACAGAGTCTCTTGTTGGACATGAAGCTCAGTGGTAGACAAATCCAGCAGAGTGTGGCAAATGCTCAGATCATCCTACTGCTCCTCTTCCCCGCCCTGGGCTGGGATCCAGGCATACGCTGCCATCCCAGCATATACAGAGGTGCTGGACATCCTAACTCAGAACCAAATGTTTGTGCAGCAAGCACCTTAGCTTGCTGATTCATCTCTCAGGCCTGTGTATGCTTCCTGATCCCATGGGGATTTTGGAGGTCCTCTCTAAGGGAAACAGCAGGGTACTGAACTTGATTCCCCATCTACCTGCAACCTTGGTCATCTGTGCAGCTTCCTGACTTGATTATGAAACAAATAAAAGCATTAAAGCAGCATTCAGATAAGATTCCTCATCACCAATCAGGTCTGAACCAGACTCAGTGTTTCGTCTCACTGTGGTTTGCTCCTTACCCATTCCCACCATGAGCAAGTTCTGTGCTTTTCTCAGTGTCCTGTAACTCCTGAGTGGGGAAAGTGTGTGCACCCACTTGCCATTGTCATGGAATTCACAAGCATCCCCAAAACAACTAGGTCTCAACCTGAAGCCTACAGAAACTTCACTTTCCATGACCCAAGTAGGCATTATCGACCCATAGTCTTGCCTGTGGTATCTCCTTTTAAACAAAACTTATTTTATGTGTTTTGTCTGAGGGTATATATGTGCACCATATGAGCGAAGTGCCTCCTGGATCCAGAGGAAGGCATTGGATTTCCTGGGATTGGAGCTATGGACAGTTGTGAGCCATCAAGCGGGTGCTGGGTACTGAACCCGCTCTGACCACTGAGCCACCTCTTCATCCCCACCTGTAGCATCCTACCATATGCTTTACAGTGAGCTCCTTGTACACTTCCTAAAGGATGTCCCCATGTTCCAAGCAGAGGGGGAGGATGTATTTCCTAGAAATATGGGAAATTCCTAGGGTATGCGATTCCTGCATTCTCCTGACTCTCTCCCATATGATTTGGTGGTGCAAACTACAGCCCGAGCCTGTGACTTCTACAGTTTCTGTTGTCACTCTGACTGGTTCTTCCTTTGATTTTTTTTTAAATCAGTGACATCTCTGTGCAGTTCTTCTTTTTCTCCTTTCTATAGATGTGTCTTGACTGTACCAAGGAAGTCCTGATAGTCTTTATTATTGTGTTGTCTGGATGAAGCTTAACATTTTGAAGAAGAGACAGGTGTATGCGATGCCCATGGTACAGATGAAGTCACAGCATCTGAATGCACCACAAAGGATGTAAGTCAAGTGTTTGTTACCCTGGAGGGGAATCTCTCTAGGCATGACAGAGTTCTTTGCTCTTGGACATAAACAGAAAATTTTAACCAGTGATATAAACAAAAATGTAAAAGCTACTTTTGATCAGGTTTAAAGCATGTGCAATCTAAAAATAACCCCAAAGCATGAACAATCTAACAAGCTGCAGGTTAAAGATTAAAGGGTCTAAATTAGCCATTCTCAACCTGGGAAGTAGAATGATCCTTTTACAGGGGTCACCTAAGATCACAGAAAACACAGATATTTACATTTGTAACTGTAGCAAAATTACTGTTGCAAGTAGCAATGAAAATAGTTTTATAAGGTGGGGGCCCACCACAACATGAGGCACTATATAAAAGGATTGCAGCATTAGGAAGGCTGGGATCCACTGCTCTAAACCATCTCACCAGGGTAGGGACCTGGGTATGAAATTACTTGAAATACATTGGTTTCCATCACCTTTTAAAGAACAACCATCAATAATAAGATGCAAGGCCCTCAGAGTGTCTTAGCTTTTGAGAGAACAGTGATCAACGTGATTAGATCAACTAACATCTATACATCTGCTGCTCCTTACCCCCCCAAAAGGGACCACAGTTTTATATAGTGAACATTAGTGAGAAGACGTGAGTTCTGACATCTAGATACCTTGTTATATGACTCTTTGTAGCTATGAGTTCTAGCTCAGTATATTGCATGGGACAGATTCTTCATTATTGTCAATCAAATAGCAGCTATAATGATCATAACATATAAGATGTCCCACTTAAGGGACAGTTTCAAATACGGAGAGTGTAGAAATAAAGATGAATCATCAGGGAGTCAACGGCATTCTATTTGAGTCTGATGGGGGTGTGGGGTGAGGCAGAAAAGATGAACAAGATGGGGGATAAACATTTGGGCTCAGACAGTGTCATCCTGTCTCAAAAGATGAATTCTGATAGACACCAGAAGGAGACAGCATTACACACAACATGAAGGACTTTCTATAATCAACAGTGATGGTGATGTGAATTGTCCAATGGCCATCCACAAGGCTCACGGTAGAGGGAATTGCTGGCCTATGTACCTGTGGTTGGCAATTTTCATGGACAACCAGTCCTACTCAAAGACCAAGTAAAAATAGTTACTGGGTATGTGTGTGTGTGTCGGGGGGCGAGAGGGGGGGAGCTGAGGAAATCTCAGTGGTCAAAAGCATGTCCTGCTGTTTGCAGAGGACCTGAGTCCAGCACCCGTATGGGGAAGTTCACGTCAGCACTGGGTGATCTAACACCTTTTTACAGCCTCCATGGGTACCTATGCGCTTGCTCTTATACCCTCAAATAAATATGCAATTAAAAGTAGTTGCTACATTTTTGAAGAAAGAGAACTTATGGGATGTGTGTACTTTTCCATCCCTGATAATGTCACTCAAAAGACCATTAGCCAACTCTGCTAAGCAACACTTTTAAAAAATAAATTTGTTTTCTTGCGCTAATTTTGTCATAAGGCAGGAATTACTAGATATTTGCTGTATCAATACCCATTATTTTGACAGATTTAGGCATTTCTTTTTCTGTTTATAAGCCCTTAGATACTTTTTTCTAAATCCAAGAAGTAATTCTATAGCATGTTCTCATATTAGGGCTGCGATGGTGACTGACAAAAAGCTCTAAAATATGACTATTTTTAAGTATTTCACAGGTTTTGTTCCATATTTAAGAGGACACTGAGGAGTAAGGTTCTTTAAATGTTAGCCTTTCAGTTTATTGTGTCCCAAGTATTTCAGTACTAAAAGGGTTAGTAAGTTCAAGTACAGCCAATGGCGTGCTCTCAAAAAATTCAATGTAATTCTTCAGTCTGCCAACAGCATGTCAGCATTTATCTACCCTGTGGGCCTCTCAGGAGGTTGAGAACAACTTTGCCCTTGCTTTTCTCGGTCCTGGATTTCCTGCTTATCACCTATGTCTCTGGCTTCGCTATATTATCCCCATGTTAATGTGGCACCACCCAATGAGATCCATCTGTAGGGTTTACTGCCACCATGCCTTGTCTGTCTCCATGCTTGTATTGAAAGTTCCACATTTCCCACAGCCAGCCCTGCCTACCAATCTCAGCTCTTCGTCACAGCTGTCCACTGGGACGAGTTTGACAAAGCCTTGGGATCTTCTCTGCTGTGGTCAGCAGTCTCTCGGCCACCGGAGTCCAGCCTGGGTTGTCATCCCCTCTCGTCACCCTTAGGAGTCTGACTTCTCTCTCAGCCTCCCCAAGTCCTGCGCCCTTGGCTGACGCTACTGGAGTTTGTTTCTTCACTGTGCCGGAGACTGGAAGCCTAAGATAGAAGAGTCTACAGAGCTGATTTCTGTCAGAGGCTACTTTCTCTGGCTTGTCAATGGTTGCCTTTCTCCTGTCTGTGTTCTAATCTCTTTATGAGGCTATTGGTGGGATTGGATTGGGGCCCATCTAATAACTTCATTTTATTCTAATTACCTGCAAAAGCTTTGTTTTCAAACACTGTAACATTCTGAGGAGGGTGGTCAGTGGGGATTTCTGTGGGGATTGGTGGGGGCGGGTTTGGGACTTGAACAGCCACCCTTGAGGAAAGGTGGCAGAATAGACTTCAGCTTGCCACACATATGCACCGGAGAGCTTTAGAAGAAACCCCAAGCCCGAGGAGTTTTAAATTCATCTACTTTCTTATTTTTCCACAAGGCAATCAAGGGGAACCCAGGTGGTTTTAAAGCATTGCTTTTGGGGGGGGGGGGGTGTTTTATAACTGCTTCTCAAGCAGGGGGAAATGAAACTTGTCACCATGGTTTTTCTGACTCTTGCTCTTCCCACGTTTCTGAGGGAGGATGATTCATGGGCCACAAAGGACTCATGGGCAGCCTGTGGGCTGGGCTGCCTCTGTGTGACCTGGACCACATGTGGGATCCAAAGTGGGCTATCGAGCCGCTCTTGAGAAAAACACACCATTTCGAGTCTCAGACCAACCCAAACACCGGTGTTTCCTCAATATTTAATGGCCAACAGTATGAAGTCTCAGTAGGAACCCATTTAATTTTGTGTGTGTGTGTTGGTGTGCGTTCATGTGTGTGGGCGCGTTTGTGTGCCTGTGAAGGCACTGATGTTCAGGTGCTACCTATCTACTTTGCTCGAGACAGGGTCTCACTGGACCGGGGCTGCCATGTAGCTCCCGATACCTAGAATACCTGTCTTCACCTCTCCACCACTAGGACTACAAACTTGTATAGTCATGGGGCTAGCCTTTTCTTGGTGGCCTTGGGGGATCCAACAAAGTACCTCAGGTGTCAGCATTTACTGACTGAGGCCCAGTCCCGCTTTCTGTTTTCCCTCTTGGATTGTAATTCCTTTAAGGGGCAGGCTTATCGTTTGGAGAGGGTGTGGAAAGGTGTGGAAAATTACCATGAATTTGCTCTAACGAAGGTGTAAGCTTGTGCTCTCTTATCTCTGCTTTGCTTCGGGCTCCAAAAAGACAAAAAGCCACACCAGTAGGCCCAGGAAGGTGAACAAGAGAAATGTTTCCCATTTCTGAAGAACGGACACCTCCCCCTCCTCCCAGCCCCAATGCCCCCCTCAACCTATCCCCACCCCCACTGCCTGGCACCCCGCCCTACATTCCGAAGCTCATCTTGTGGAACCCAGAAACAACCAGGTTGCTGGAGAAAAGCCCACCTTCCACCAGGAGCTCGCGATGCTTAACATGGTGAGGTTGAGTTGTCTTTCTGACGGTTGGTGGTGTGTGTTGAGCTTGTGTATTGGTTGGTTGGATCTTGCTGAGCATGTGCTTAGAATGTGTTTGCGGGACGAAAGGAAAGCAGGGTGAATGGCAGGCTTGGGGGAGAGAGCTCCAGACATTCCCATTTTCTCTGCATCTCTAAGACCTTTGTGCCACCCCAGCAGTTTAGAACAGCACTCAGCTCCCTGCAGGTCTGTTAAGTGAGACCTTTATCCCCCTTTCTATAGAACTTAATTTAGCTGCACTCACCACTCACCCCTGTTAAGTTCTCTGTTTTTATTCTTTGTCACTGTTTGTATTAGGCACCTCCCTTCTCTTCCTTCCTCTGGGGCCCCTTCCGCTCCACTCCCCTGCTTTCCCTACTGCAGCCCCCACAGGCTGTGATGTCTCCTACTTACATTTACAAAACTTTGGGGTTGCGGAGGACCTCTCCAGTGGTAGTGATGGCTGATTGTATGAACTTGCAATGGCTTGTACATTACAAGGCTGAGTTTGGAGATAGCACATGGTTTATCCCCTGCCTCACACACCAACACACACACACATTTAGATAACGGCATACCATGCTTTTTGGGAACTCTGAGCTGAAGAGTCGATGTCTTTGGGTTTTCAGTTGATGATGTTACGCGTTTCATATTTTTCAGTTTTTCCTTTTGGATTCACAGCTTCCGTACCTGCTGACCTGAGCCTGCAAACACCTTCTATTTTTGAGAAAAGGCAAATATAGACAGAGATTAATAAATATCTCTCACCACAGTCAGCGATTAAGCCCCATCGCTGCCCCCACCATATTCTTGTTGGCTGTGAGGCCTTGGGTCATTTGCTTTGTCTCTTGGCTGTTTTCTCCTGTTAAAGAAGAAGGCTGGTCAGCCAGGAGCACCAGCATGCTTTCCGGCTTGTGGCTGTCCAGCGGTCAGACAGTCTTGCTGAGCAATCACCAATGGTTTTGTCTCTGTTGGGTTGTGCTTGCCAGGGCGATCTTTTGACTCATCCTTTTCTCAGGCTCTGTGAGATCCAGAGCATGATTTATCCCTGCCAGCTGGTCTAGCCAAGACTGAATCCTCTTTTCACAAATCTTATCAAAGAACAATTGCCTCCAGAGATGGGGGAATTTTGTCTGACTGTGCAATTCAGTGCATTTGCTGGCCGTCTGTGTGAAATCGACACCCTACAGCGAAGCTCTGCTTGCTAAGGGATGGGGTTTGAGGTCCGTTTTCCACTGCAACTGTCCTTTCTGGATTCATCAGCAGCATTCGAGGAACAAATCTGCACCCCCTGCTCGGTCCTGCTCCCCGCTTGCTGCCTGGAGGCCCAGTTTCTCAGTCCTTACTGGGCTGCCTGGGTATGTCCAGTGGATAGGATCTTGGTTGTTCTTGGCTTCTCTACATAGTTTTAAAGTACTTTTAATTGATTTGAAAAACATGCTAACTCTGGGTTTTTTAAGTTTCTTTCATTACAGCCCAAGGCCACTGGCTCAGCCGTACAGCTGTCAAAGAGCCTGTAAATAAATCCACTGAAAGGAAGAGGTGGGGCAGTGAAGGCAGTTACAGAACTCAGGAGCCAAAAAACCACTTTGTGTTCGATATCTTACATGCAGGGCTGTGTGTGTGTGTGTGTGTGTGTGTGTTTTCATTCATTGGATTCCCAGAATGGAGGAAAAAGATAATTCACCATGAGAACATTTAGAATTAATCTAAGAAATAGAGTTCGGTGAAGAGAATCCAGCACTGCTGACTCCCATTGGTTGAAGGTGAATCCTTTTCTAGCTGACTCCTACGCTCTTGGGGAAGGTGGCCTTTCTGTCCTATAACAAGATGGCTTATCGTATAGAATCTCATCTTTTCTAGGATCACAAAATCGTTCTTCCCTAATAACTTCTGATTAGATGGCCTGATCCTTGAACCAACCTTATCTAAATTTGTTTACCTCTTCTTGAGTCAGAAAATCCAAATTTCTTGAAGAATGGATGTCTTTAGTGATGGAATGTATTAGTCAGTCACAGCTGTGGTAACAGTAGCACGCAGTCCGCAGAGCCCCAGGACTCACGCTGAAAACTGTGAAGCTTTAAAATGTCTGTGTGGAACAGGGCCTCTGTCATCTTTGCTCACGTGACTTTAATTCAGAAGAGCCCTCTGGTCACATCTGACCACGTGACAGGCAGAGAAATAGAGCCCACCTTTGGAAAGAAAGTATGAGTCTCCCAGAAATGGGTTGTGGTGTATTCTGGGAAAATGTCAACAGAGAGGAATGATGATAGGATCCATCAATCAGCCTAATGTGTTAGGCAAGTATTTTCATGAGGAAGGTGTGGCTCTGGATGGCAGCCTCTGGACCATAAATCTGCCTTTCCTGTCTTTGGTGCTTGTTATTCAGAGAAACCAGGGAAGACTAAGTCTTGGGTTTTCATGTTTGGGAAGGTCTGCTGGCAGAGTCTCCTCTAGGAGGTCAAGTCTGCCTAGGTTCTAATTCCCTGAGACCCCCTTTGACCTGCCTTTCACCAACTCCCCCTTTCTGTAGGATCTTCTCAGGTCTCCTCGTGCCCGTCTTTGGATTGCTTTAGATGGCATTGGCATCTAATGCCTGCATGTTCTTCTTCACATTGCTTCTGAAGTAGTGATTTGCAGATGCGGAATTGCTGTGGTTTGGAGTCTAGCCAGGAGACACAGGCATGGGCACAAGCAGAGACCTGGGCTTCTTGGCCCCAACATAGGTTCAGGAAGTAGAAAACATAAGAATAGACACACTGATTCAGAGCCTCCTCGGTTAGCATCTGCTACCTGTGGATTTTCCTTCAAAACTATCTTGCTGTTTATCAATGAATCCTTTTAAAAAAAGATTTATGTTATTACTTTTAATTATGTGTATGCCTGTAGGTGTGTGCATGTGAGTGCAGGTGTCTGCTGAGGCTAGAGACATCAGAACCCCGGAGCTGGACTTCCAGGTAGTTGTGAGTTCCCCAGTGGGGATGTCAGGAAACAAACTCAGGTCTTTTACAAGAGCAATATGCAGTTTTAACCACTGAGCCTTCCTTTCTGTTCTTCAGTGAGCCTTTATATATATATATATATATATATATATATATATATATATATATATATATATATATATATATGTATATATATAAAATGAAGCTCGGGCAATAAAATTTCTCTTGACTTCAACATGTTGTGAGGTATACAGAAGGAAGGTTGTTTTCTGATCAGTGACAATGAGTTCCCACAACAACCTAAAAATAGAGGGCAAGTCAGATTTTGGTGCTGAAGAGTCAGAGAAGATCCTTCTCTTTCCAGAAGTTAAGGCAACATTAAACATATATTTAACAAAATAACTTTTCTAATAAATCAAAACCAATCCTCCTCTAATTATTTGGTTTTGTTGACTCTTTTGTAAGATAATAAGCAAGTTTTGTGGTGTATATGCTATGGGCAGTACTTTATCTCCCCTACTACCATGTTTACCAATATTTAAGCCTGTGATTTACCTCTGACCATCGTTGGTCATTGCATGAAGCATCTCCTCCAGGCCCTTCCAGCATCAGCTCCATATTCACCATTTTTTCTGGTTTTTTTTTTTTTTTGCGCCTCTGCTGGATTTCAGATTTGAAAGCCTTTGAGATCCTAGATCTTTCTGTACCTCCTTTCCACAGTTTGCACAATGCTTCATATTTGTATCGAATGGGGTGAGTGATCAGATAATGAGTAAAATACCCCATCTTATTCCAAAACGGCATCAAGTGCAGGGCAGTGCGTGTTGAGGAATGGCTGCACCAGGGTCCTGTGCTTCTGTCGTGACAGCCCCCTGCTTCCCTGGGGAGAGTCCTTTAACACCTAGACTGGGGCTCTGGCTTTCACTGTTCTCTTCATATTCCAGCAATCACCATACCATGTTCTCCTACTTCATTCTTGGCGGGAAGCTACTGTTTTCAGAAACAACTAAAATACCAAGCAGAACGACAGAAAGAACTGAAGATAAGCTGGGAGCTCACATTCACGAGATACGAAGCAGCAGCTACTGTTGGTGACATTATCTCTTGGGCCAGGTTCTACAGATATTGTCCTTTGTGAAGTGTGGACACGAGGTCTACAGAGAGCTGTGACTCATGCAACACTGCTCATCTGGCCATTGATGAAACTTAGATGACAATGGCTCCTTGAGTCCACAGCCCACCCTTGAGAAGCAGTTATGACTGTGTAAAACAATTCCTGTTTCTACCAAGCAAAGATTGATCTGGCTTAAGTTTCTCTTAAGAGACAGTGGGCTCCCTTACAGGCATGGTTAGATTGGCCGTCTACAGTCAAGGTGATAGACTTTCTGCCCGTGCAGGACCTCTTCTGCCATCCACACATACCGTGATTTTAAGGTGAACTCCACCTCTCCTTCCTCATTAGCAACTTCTGTCCCGTCCCATTTCCTCCCCTATCCCGCCCACACCTGGGCTTTTCCAGAAAGTGAGCCAGGCAAGTGGAGGCACCGCCTGTAATTGCAGAGCGCTTGTTTATTGCTTTCTTAGCATCCTAGGCCTTGGCTGGTCTGTCTCATCTTGATTCCCAATATTTCCCAGTTTTCCACCATCTCAATGAATCACTTGTGTCTCTTAATTCTTCACTTCAACAACAAGATGAGTCAAACCAGTCTCAAAAGATCAATCATGGTATGTACTCACTGATAAGTGGATATTAGCCTAGAAATATGGAATACCCAAGACATAATCCACATATTAAATGATGTTCAAGAAGAATGGAGGACTGGTCCATGGTTCTGGAAAGACTCAGTGCAGCAATATAGGGAAGTGGGAAGGGGTGGATGGGGGAATAAGGGGAGGGAAGAGGGCTTATGGGACTTTTCGGGGAGTGGGGAGCCAGAAAAGGGAAAATCATTTGAAAGGTAAATAAAAAATATATCGAATAAATAAAAAAAAGAAAAGAAAAAAAACCCAACGTCTAACTATGCATTGACGATGACATGGGTAAGCTAGGAGAGTCTAGCTCACATATGCAGTGACGCTGGATGTGTTCACGGCTGCTTTTATGATATTTCCAACACCATGGACGCCAAGCTCTACCTAAGGAAGAGAGAAGTTTGGAGTGTCGTATTCGTCAGTGACAGCTGAAATTATGAATTGCGGCACTCTGTGAAGCGTGCTGTGTTTCCTTAGATGTACAAACAGTGATGGTGTCTTAAGATAATTGTCTGAGGTGTCTTTGATAGTTGACATTTTTTGATAGTTCTCAGATAAGTTTCACAGCCTGAGAGAGTCTCCTTAGGTAACTGGTCCTTGAGCAAGAGGAGTTTACTTCGTCGGTCCTGCTTGGATGAATTACCGGATTGTTTGGCTAGCCAGATCAAGTTAATCCTCTTCTCATGTATGACAGCACTCATATAAAAACATTTATCCAGCTCTCTCTCTTTTTTTTTTAACATGCCAGACACATTTCTAAGTGCTGGGAGTGCCAGCGAATGAACAATTCTGACCTGACGCACACTTTTGCCCTTGGGGGACTTAACGTGCTGACGCTAGGTGCCACCCGCTCAAAAGCTTGGTCATTCGTAAAAGGTAAATAGTTGGGAGCTATCAGGTGTAGTTCATGTGGATGAATTTTTTTTTCAAAAGGGCTTCACCCAGCTCACCCTCTAAACAGTGGCATTTCTCAACAGTGTCATCGTGTTTTTCCTTAAATATCTGCAAACTCATGCAAGAGGACACACTTTCTTTAGAACGATGCTGGTTACGACATAACATGGGCAACATGCTTTCAAATGAAGTGGGCCAGCTCTAGACTTGAGGGGGGTAATAGCAAACCTAGAGAAAATGTCCATCTTAGGTACTTTTCCCTTGTGATAAAATGCACTGACGAGGCTTCCTTAAGGTTTATTGTGGCTTACCTTCCGAGGAACAGACCATCATGGTGACACGGTGAAGTCCGTGAGATCTTGCAACAGCTCTTCACATCGGTCAGGAAGAAGAGAACAGCGAATCCTTGTACTCAGTGAACCTTCTCCTTTTCGTACAGTTCAGGATTCCAACCCAAGGAGCCCCACAGTGGGTGTGTCTTCTTGCCTCAGTGAACTAACCAACCTCATGTTCTACAGGCAGGCCCAGAGGCCATCACTCTACTGACTCTAGGTCTCAGGTTGACAACTGAGATGGACTGTTCCGTCCTCTAATTCCTATACAACATTATTGACTATCCAAAACTTGGGAAACACAAAGAGTATAGGGTAGTCATTATATTTTAAATCCTCTTTCAGGAAGAAATCTAGATGATGTGGCTTGAAAATACAACTCACACAGAAATGAAATGAGTTTGTTCTATGATTCCCAATTTTGTGGGATAGCTTATATTTTTAGCTTTCCTCACTGCAATGAGGGATTTAAAAAAAAATCTTTTCTTTATTCTTTGGGGTTATCAAAAAATAATCCCAGCCTGGGTGTTACTTACAAAGGTGGGATGGATACAAATGTTGCTTTGGAGCAAGGCTTCCCAAGCTTTTCTTACCTGCAATCCTTCTTCAGCAGGTATAGTTTATGCAAATCTAAAGATGTGGGCATATTTTAAAAAGTTATATCAATCAAACATTTACTGATAATAAACCATAAATTTATTTTAAAACACTTCTTTGACATGTGCATAACTTTTGTGATTACCACATTCTAGGTGTGTTTGTTTATTTTTACATAAAGAACTAAATCTTGGTAAAATATTGGGGTATGGCAGGGTGTGGCGCATCTCCCTCATTTAATGAATTGATTGCCGTTTTGGTGCTATGATCATCATTGCTGAGAGTAGTGCTTTGAACAGATGCATAGGAAAAATGGCAGAAGTGTGTTTAGTACCATTCTAGAGGTCATTAGAAAGTCTGTCCCAGTTTCTAACATTTAATTCATCCAAGACTCATTTAATGACTTTTTTCATTTTTTTTTTTAAACCCAAGCATTCTAACACAATGAAAAGCGACGTTAAGCTGATTTTAGTCTTGGTGACAAGGAATGATAAGAGGGAAATAGGAAGTGTTTGTTTTTGATAATTAAAACTTTTTTTGATAATTAAAACTTTGCATGTCCAGTAAAGACACCGAATGAAGTTCTTAGTACATAGTCGTCTGTGACCTGACCCAAGGTGTTCCAGGTAACCTTTGCTGCCCTTGTGCAGTGCGATGCAGGCATTTGCAAAGGAAGGGGTGCTTGCGTGCTGTGAACCCAAGCTTCAGCA
Source organism: Apodemus sylvaticus (assembly GCF_947179515.1). Taxonomy (NCBI): domain Eukaryota; kingdom Metazoa; phylum Chordata; class Mammalia; order Rodentia; family Muridae; genus Apodemus; species Apodemus sylvaticus. The sequence continues at coordinate 10,653,158 of NC_067486.1, read as the reverse complement.
AAGGCGTGACAATCCGGAGGAAGTCATACAATGCAAGGAAGGCGGGTGCTGCCGAAAAGCTAGGATTCTCTGCTCACTCAATTCTAAGTTTGTTTTGGTCATTACTGCACACGGCACATTGCTTTGATTTACACTGATATTCAGGCTAGAGAACTGAAACGATTCCTTTCCTAGTCTCACGATTTAAAATAGCAATGGTGTGTTTATACTTCCCAAGGGTAGATGGGAAACACATAAAACAAAACCTCTAAGCAGCTAAGTTTCGGATCTGCTGACAGCTGTGGTCCTTTTTCCTGTCCACGTGCCCAAGTGCTCATCCCAGCCAGCAAGTCCTCAGACCTTCACCAGAGACAGGAAACCATGACGGAGCTGGGCAAGCCCAGGCCCCACACACGCCTCTTATCCCAGCCAGCAAGTCCTCAGACCTTCACCAGAGAGACCGGAAACCATGACGAAGCTGGGCAAGCCCAGACCCCACATGCGCCTCTTTCTCTGTAATTTTGGATCCTCTTGGAAACTGGACCATCCGCTCTAATTACCTGTGCCGGGAATCCTGTGCACACCAGGCTGCATTTCTCAACCGCCAACCTGCGCCATGCCCCTGGAAACAGCTCAGACCTGCTCTACGGGGGCATTAATCCTGTCAGTTGAGGAGGGTGAACTCGTTTTAACCATAGGTTCCTTCCTGTAAACAAACGGAAGATCCAGTCTTAAGCTCGTAGAGCGATCCAAGTAGGCCATCGCCGCGCATGCTCTGCCTTTTGCAAGTCTACAAAGCAGCTACACACTTTCACCGCCCGGCAGATCTTGGTCAGATAACTTTGAGTGAACCTCTAGGCTTTTCCCCCCTCTCTGCAACGTCACCCACCAAAACCACAACCCCTCCAACCACCAGAACGTTAGAACAAACCCGAGCATCTGGTGCCATTCCCAGCTGTTCCTCAGTGCTCTTTACCAAACTAGAACAGAAGATCATAGTGTCATTAGGGGTTGCTAAGATGGGGGTGTGTGTCTCTGTACTATTGTCACACCAAATTGAACCAACCGGTGGGAAGGTGGACATGTTATCTAGATCAGAAGGCCAAGGCTAAAACCAATTGACCAATGTTCTGTTTACACAGAATTGGCCCACGGATCCTTTGCCTTGTTGTACTTCAGAGTCAGTTACATGTTAAAAACAAAAGCAAGTGTGTGTGTGTGTGTGCATGTGTGCATAATGTAATATATTATCTAATAATATATGATATAATATAATATATATACACAAACTATGTAACATGCAAATATGTTTTATTTTGAACCTCCTTGCTCTTTGCTATGTGTTTGGTACATACGTTTACATGTATGTGTGCGTGTGTGTGCCTGTCTGTGGGCAGGTCTGAGGGTGGCCTGTGGAGCTCTTTCCACTGAATTCATGGAAGCAAGGTTTCTTCGTTGAACCCAGAGCTCGCCGATGTGTCTAGCCTAGCTACCTAGCTTGCTCTGGGGAACTCCTTGTCTCTGCCTGCAGCAGTCTGCGATTACACCAAGCCACCGAGCCTGACTGGCATTTATGTGGGTGTTGGGGACCCAAGCTCCAGTTCTTAAGGTTGATGCTTGAGTGACACATAGTTTAATCATTTCTCAGGAATCCCTGTTTTTTTTTCCCTCCCCTTCACTGAGAAATAGCACAGGAATGTATAGCCATATTCACACTTAACATTTAAAGTCAATCCTTGAATCGGTTATCCAAAACGAAAAATGGGCAACAGTCTTTCCCTATGGATGTCCTCATGAAAACTCCTCAGGCTTCAAAGTCCTAATGAAAAGGAAGATGAAGACTCAGTAACAGAGCCCGATATGACCTCTGCTAAAAACACTGGCCTCACTACTCCAGAGTAGACAGGTGCTGCTCTAGGCCCTGGCTCAAGTCTACATTTGTAAATTACCCAAGCGTAAGAATGGCCCTTCCCCTTGGCTAAGTCCTGTCATGAACAAGAGACAGTCATCAAAAGGTGGAATACACGTCACTACATGGTCATCCTTTTCTTGTAGAACTTTTATTCCGAGGATCATCCAGAGGATTTTATGTAAGTTTTTCTTTGTTAGCAGTCAATTACCCACTCAGTATATGGTATATTTTGTTTTATTTTATTTACTATTAGCTACTACAACGTGGAATCTTCATTCACCAAGGAGTGGTTTATTTTTCCATCTCCATTAAGCTCCTAGGGTACTTATTTTGGATAATTTCATTTCTTCTTCCATGAAGAAAGTTGGGTAACATTCCTTTAAACAGTCAAACAAGGGTTTTTGACATTTCTTTTAGTTTTGTTTTGTGCAGAGCCACGTGGGTGGGAGTCTGCATTACCTCAAATGAACATTTCTTTCCCTTTCCTGTTTCTGAAATTTGGAAGCCTGGGGTTCCCTCTCAAGTTTAGAAGTCATGTGACTTCTGATCATCTCTCTTGTCCCCATCAGAAGGCTGCATACACAGATATTTCTGCCTAGACTATCCAGCCTGAGAGAGGACTAACATTTTCATCTTCATGTTTGAAGCCAACACCTCCAGCTTTCAAATTGGTCCTAGAATCAGGTTCTTTGCTGGCTGAAGAAAAAACGAAATCAGAACTTGTTTTTAAACAGTGCTGGTGCAGAGGTTTTCTAGGATACTCAGTGATGGCTAACATTCTTTGCAGATTTTTTTTTAATGCCCCTACTGACAGTTGGGTACCTTTTTATGTTTGGTATTCTCAACTAGTTTTAAACCTTGAACCTTTAAAATTCATTCCATATGCACTTGAGTGTTTTCTTCAAGGTTAGAATTCTGCATTTAAAAAAAAAAAGGGTATCCATTCTCAAAGTTTAAAATCCCCCTTAGTGAACTTTCTAAAGTGCGAATAACCCCAACCCCCAGCCTCTTCTATCGCCTGGCATTCCTTTTAAGAAACATTTTATGGTTTTGCTGTGTGTGTATTTTATCACGCCTTAAACGACATTTGAGCTTTCCATAGTATGATTATACCTCTGGTAAACAAGGTTAAAAATTGTGGCAAACAACCCTTTAAATTACATTTTATATTTTAATACTGAGTGATACGAAATGTCCTGTGATATACTCTTCTGATCATCCTCCCCACCATTACCTCACACTTCCTAGGAATAACCACTTTTCAAAAATCTCGGCTACCCTTCCAGAAAATTCCACCATCTAAATTACGTCCTTTGTATACAATATACAATATAGTGTTTACTACATGTTGCATTTCCATGTACATATCCACTCTCGCTGTGAGTCATCTGTATTTCCTTTATAGGTGTTTATAACATGCCCTAGCAGTCTCTTCATCACACTGGTCCATACACACAGACAACAAACATTTCAGTGACTCAGTAGCCTGCTCTTTTGTATCGTGGTTCCATACTGTGCGTTAGGGTTACTGAAGGAAGACCCCAGACGCAGATAGTATGCAAAGGCAAAGACCGTTTATTCTGCAGATATTACCAGCATTGGGGGGAGCAACCATTCATCAAAATGTCGGTACCCCAAGGGGCTCGTAGTCCTACTTCTTATGCAGGGCTAGGGGAATTTCCCTGGATGAGGTGACCTCTGATATGATTGATACAGGGCAACGCAGTGAGTGACATTAGTACAATTTTGATTGGTTACTATGTTAGTTTCAATATGATTGGTGAGACCTTGCAGAGTTTCAGAGACCAGTCCAGTTCTGTCCTTGTGATTGCCTCCATCTGGGTGACCCAGGAGCTGACTCAGCCTAAGTCGTGACGTCACTGTTCAACTGCCCATTGTCCATGGCTTGCTCTGCATAGCCCAGTTTGCTTCCCAGGGAACTGAAAATTGTCATTTCCCAGGTTTTTGCTTCTTAGTGGACCTCTCACGGTGAACTTGTAAGTTACTTCTGTAACCGACAGTCTCGTAAGGTCTGCCTACTCTTTGATGCTTTGGTGTGAATAAGAAGTGCTACTTTTTAGGGATGGAGAGTTTTCAGGGCCACTCTCCTCAGCTTCTCCAGCTCACCTGTGTCTGGCAGGCAATTAGCACCAGGACCATATTCCCTGCTACCTCTAGCAGCTGCCAAGTGCGTTCACCCAATGGGAACAGAGGCAGGAAGAGGAGAGGAGAAATGCAGAGAATGGATACATTTACTCTCTAGGCTGACTTCACTCCTGCCTGCGCATTAAAAGCTCCCTTCTTTCTGTAAGTTTTACACCTATGGGTCCTCTGTGCTCCCTTTCTTGCCTGTCTAGTCCTAGATCTCTGTATTTTAAACTCTTCTGGCTTCTTTCTTCCATTCTCTGCCTTTGCACATCGCCGGTCAACCAAACTGTGCTCAGCTCCCTGGTTGAGTTTATCATCGAGTCTTGCGTGGGCTCTGAACTGATATTTCCTCCTGACTCAACCCACGCCACAATGCTTAGTTTGGTGTTTGGAGCTTGTGCTGTGGTTCAGCAATACCTCCTCTGCACCTGTAATGCACCCATTTCCTGTGACACGGCCGGGATATCTGAGCAAGATGCAACCTGGCTAAGACACAGTAGCCTGGATTGTAACCAAAATAGTGTGTGTGTGTGTGTGTGTGTAATCTTTGTGTGCTTGAGTGAAATTCATAGGGTAATAGCTGGAGTTCTGAGGTCAAAGATTATATACACTTATTTGAAAAAAATTCGCATGTGTCTATGTTATGACACGCTTGTGTAGTATGTATGTATGTAGCCACATGTGTATATAGGGGTGTGTGTGTGTGTGCACACGAGTGTGTGCATATGGAAACCCGAGACTGACATGGGGAATCTTTCTTGATTTATTTGTATCTTATTCACTGAAACAGAGCCTCCAAGTTGAACCCAGAGCTTATGCTTTTGCCTAGTTTATTTGTCCAGATTGTTTTAGAGGGTCTCTGTTTACAGTTGAGTTTGACTGTCATGGGCTGTCATGAAGCATGGAAGTATTAATTCTTTTTGGTAAATTCTTATAGTGGCATCCCGATGCCCAAGTGTAACTTCTTAAGAACTGTGAAAGCATTTAACATTTCTACTAGCATGTTTGAGTTTCTCAGTCTCATATTCTTCATGAGCCATTTAAGCCATGGGTTCTGGTCCCAGAGCAGTGACTATTCCCTACCTTTCTCTCCCAGCTCTGTCCTCATCCCATCAGAGCATGAACCACATGGTGCCAGTAAAGTGGACCATGTGATCCCTCAGAAGGATGGGCGTGTAGTGAGGAATTCACATTTCCTGTGTATCCGTTTCTTTTTCTCTTGCTGTAATAAAATACCATGACCAGAAGCCAACTTAAGAAAGAAAGGGTTATTTTAGTTGTCCATGGTTCCAGTTGTCCATGGTGATAGTGTGGCATGGCATATGTATATGTGTAGTGCTTTGAATGAGAATGGTTCCCACAGGCTCTTACGGTTGAACGCTTGGTGTACAGTTAGTGGAACCATTTGGGAAGGATTAGGAGGTGTGGCCCTGTTGGAGGAGGTGTGTTGCTGGGGTGGGCTTTGTGAGGTTTCAAAAGTCCATGCCTCTGCCCCTGCACCCCTCTGTGTGTGTGTGTGTGTGTGTGTGTGTGTCGGTCTCTCTGTGTGTCTGTTGTCTCTCTGTCTGTCTCTGTGTCTCTCTGTCTCTCTCGGCCTCCCTCTCTGTGTGTCTGTCTGTCTGTCTGTCTGTCTGTGTCTCTGTCTCTCTCTGTATCTCTCTGTCTCTCTCTGTATCTCTCTGTCTCTCTCTCTCTGTATCTGTCTCTGTGTGTTTCTCTCTGTCTCTCTGTCTGTAACTCTCTGTCTCTCTCTGTGTGTCTGTATCTTTCTGTCTCTCTGTCTGTCTCTGTCTTTCTCTCACTCTCTGCTTGATAGCTATGCATCAGGATGGAGAGCTCTCAGCTACCGCTCCAGAGCCAAGCCTCTCGGCTTCCCTCCATGATAGTCATGTACTTACCCTCTGAAAATGTAATGAAGCCCTTAAATAAACGTTTTTCCCCTTCTAAGTTGGCCTGGTCATTGCGTTTCCTTCCAGTTACAGAACAGTAGCTAAGGCAGCAGGGAAGACATTGGGGAGGGGGAGGAGCTGGGTGATCACATTTTCACTCACACACAAGAAGCAGAGAAAGAGAAAAGATGGGAAGTGGGGCAAGGCTATATCCCCGCAAAGCTTACCCCAAGTGACGTACTTCCTCCGGCAAAGCTCTGCCATCTGGAGACTAAGAATTCGAACAGATGAGCCTACGGAGACGTTTCTGGCTGGCACGGGGGTTGTTTCTTGCTTGGCAGTTCTTTCCCATTCTCGGTTGAAATTACCACAGCTACTTGTCCCTCTGCTCTTCTTATGGTTGTGATCCTTCATGTTAGGGGACAGTTTTCACGTCATCACACTTCAAAGTCCAGATATCTAATTTGCAGGACTTGTCTATCTGGTTTCTTCCCAACCCCCCACTCCTTGAGACAGGGTTTCTCTGTGTAGCCCTGGCTGTCCTAGAACTCACTCTGTAGACCAGGCTGGCCTCGAACTCAGAAATCCACCTGCCTCTGCCTCCCAAGTTCTGGGATTAAAGGCGTGTGCCACCACTGCCCGGCAGGACTTGCCTATCTGGAGGGAGGCTGTACTGTTTATTTTCTGGGTCACAGACAAGAGTGGGAGCCAGCCTGGCACACACTGTTTGGCTGGATACCATTTTCTAATAGGCGCCAACTCACTTCATCAAAGCTTATGGCCTGTCGACCTCCTTGAAATACCAATGCTTTGCTGCCCTTGGCTCCAGTCTATGATCTACTAGCCCTTGGGTTAGGAGTTATGGCTTCTTTAAGAAACCGTTCACCTGTGTCCGGCAGGAAAGAGGTGATCTGATGCCAAGAAGCTTGTCTGCTCTCAGTGTCTGTGGACCATTGTCAGAGCTGGTGCGACCCACAGCATCTCTCTAGGGAAATGATGAGTGCGGCGACTGGAGCTGCCAGCTGCAGAGACAGTGTGCAGTCACCTTTCTTGCCCACTCTGGTTACAGAGAACGGGACAGAATGGTTTCAAGATTGCTCCCTATGTAGCATCTGACTTAGGAGAAGAATATTTAGGCTACAGATTAAAAATAAAGCTTACATTAGCTCATTATGTGACCTTGGTGAGGTATTTATTTTCCTAAATCTCACAAAAAACCCAGATCATGGTAGATCTATAAACATAAAAATTTTGACAGGTTAATTGTACAGTATAAAAAAAATTGACAGATTAATGGGTATAGTATATTTCAACCTGTGCATACAGAGTACATCAACTACATTAGGGTAACTGACATTTCTCTTGTGTGTGTGTGTGTGTGTATGTGTGCATGTGAGCACATGTGTGCAAGCGTAGGTGACAGAGTCAAAAACAACTCTTCAGATGGCTCTTGCTTCCATCTTGCGTGAGCCCGCAGCCTCTCTTTGGTTGCTCACCGTTGCATCTGTCAGGAGAGCTGGCCCAGAAGCTCACAGAGCTCTTCTGTCTCTGCCTTTGCTGTAGGGTGTAGGAATCGTGCACTAATGTGCCAGATTCTGTGTGGGTTCTAGGGAATCCTCCTTTCTGCAGCGAAAACGCTTCACACAGTGAGTCGAACCACCTCCCCAGCCCTCCTGATTTTCTTGAAGCATGTGATGAGTTCCGGTGAACGGTGTCTGTCCATCTGCGGCGTATAACACAAGAACTTACTCCCTCTGTTGAGCTGTGTCTTGGTATCCAGGGTCCCACTTCTCTCGCCTTTCTACCCCTTTCTAGCCACCAAAGATTAATATTGCACATTAAGATAGACTTGTAAGTGTTCACATATGAGAGGAAACCTGTTGTTTTGGTCTTTCTCAGCATGTATGTTTGGCGGGATTATATGACAGTACACTTTGTAGAGATTTGCCAGTAAAAATCCTTACTGGAAGTATTCATCTTTTTTCTTAGCACTCCAAAAAGATACTAACTTCAAAACCTTCTTACGTGCCGCATGTTCACAAGAATTTAGCATCTTAAGCTAAAAGGCAAGCAGGCAACACGGGGTCAGTGTTAAGTCATAGCTTTTTCTGGCTTTGGCCTTCATGTAAATGTACGGACCATCTGGTTCGTTCTTGCAGATGGCAAACTGTTGCAAGTGGTCCGCTGGAGCCTCTCCATCAAACTTTTATTTAAATACCTTCTCCCATAACTACACTGTATTCACCTTTCCTTTACTCTTCGGTATCTGCTTTTAGGTCCTGAATCCTGCAATAAGTTTGGTTAGCTGAGGCTGTCAGGGTATAAGAAAGCTCAAGGAACCCGGAGAAGCCGCGTGGAAACACTCCGGTCAGAAGCTGGGCCACTGGATCATCCCACACCCAGCAGCAGGTAGAGGTAAAAAGATAAAAAGCCTCTGTATTATTCCAGCCTCTGCGTTTTCTGGTCCTTCCAGCTAATACCCAAGATACAGTGGAGCAGAGGACCATCTCTATGAGCTAGTCTTCAGTCTCAGCTCACACAAGTAGCCAAGTTGAAGGCTGTTATTTGACGCCAGTACATTCTGGGGCGACGGGCCAGCAATGCCTTGTGGGACTGTGAAAGGCAGTCTGCGTTCTGGTTGAGCAAGGCCTCTGGAGACCCAGTAGATGCTCTACAAGGGACGGACCCATGCTCCCAGACACTAGGCTTCTGACAGAAGGCCATCAACTCCATAGTCCAGTGGCAATCATAAATGTAGGGCAACGCCCCAAGCCTCTGGTATTCGGTCTGGACTCCACCCCCACCGTTACCTTGCACCAGTCAGGTGTGCTCCTCCCCACGGTTACCTGGCAACAGCCAGGTATGCCCCTCCCCACAGTTACCTGGCAACAGCCAGGTAGGTCTGGCCCGCACACTATAAAAGGGGCTGCTTGCCCCTCCCCTCTCTCTCTCTTGTTCTTTCTCTTGTCCCCTTGCTCCCAGTCTCTCCACATTCTCCCCACCACCACCACCACGTGGCCATGGCCGTCCTCTACTTCTCTACCTTATCCCTCGCTCTATTTCTCTACAATAAACTCTCTAAAACCATGGACTGCGGCTTCTCGTCTGGACCCACCGTGCTGGAACAATGGGGCAGGTCTTCCCCTAAAGAGCCGTGCCTAGTCGCCCACTAGAAGGCCTCCCAGTGTTCCCAGCCACAGCCGCCACCAACTCAAGTTGTCCACCCACCAAGCCAAGGACACCGTCTTCCTGGCGGGACCCAGCTGGAGCTCCCCCTGCCCCCTTCTCTTCGGCCCTGGGTCAGAGTCCAGCCCCACAGACCGACGGCACTCTGTCCTCAGCTCTTCTGCAACATCCAGCGGCATCTGCTGTGAGGCCCAAGGACCCACAAGCTCCACCCTGCCAGCTCCCCGGGCGACCCCCAAGGTTCCCACCTCCAGAGCAGGGTTCTGCAGCTTCTCATAGCCCAGTGTCCATCTGACGTCCGTGGGGATGCTCGCAGTCCAACTACCCGTGTCCGGTGTCTGCCTTGTTCAGAGTCCTGAGCTCTGGGAGGGATGCGGTCCATCACTCCTTAACCCACAATGCCGCATCCAAGGGGTGTCCAGGGGCCCCCTCTTTCTCCAGCCACCACTGCCATCTCCTTAGTGATCTGTCCCACAGACCCTCAGCTCTTCATGAAACGAACAGGAAAGTGTTCAAGGTAAGAAGGCACAAAAACCACCCAGCGCTGCTTTCTAAAGCTCCTATGTGTGCCGCTATTGGCCGTGAAATTGTGAGAAATTTTTATTTTCTCCATGTCACCAAGGTGAACTACCTGGTGCAAATTGGCTTTTAAAGAGAACATTTTAATCTGTTTTTTTCCCTTTGAGATAAAATCGTATTATATATTCCTGGTTGGCCTCCAATGTGCTAGGTGGCTCAGACCAGCCTTGGAGCTGTGAGTGATCCTCCTGCCTCTGCCTACCCAGTTGCACGTATGGCTCAAAACCAGTTTTCTTTTAAAATTACACGTCCGCAGGGCGGTGGTGGTGCACGCCTTTAATCCAAACACTCGGGAGGTAGAGGCAGGTGGATTTCTGAGTTGGAGGCTAGCCTGGTCTACAGAGTGAGTTCCAGGACAGCCAGGACTACACAGAGAAACCCTGTCTCAGAAAAAAAAAATTCAGGATGTTCTCGTTACTTTGTGTCTGTGCTTTGGGAAGACTTTGTTGCAGAGAAAAAGGCTGCCTCGTGAACCAAAAGACCAACAGAGAAAAGGACATACCACAGGCCCACATTCTCTTCTAAGATATGCCTTCAGGGACGGAAAGACCCCAGCCCCTGGAGGCACCAGTTCCTATAGGCCTACCACACCACCGGCCACATCAGATCTTTGGGGTGACACAGCAGTAGCTTTGCTGTGTCACCTTTAACTGCAAACGTGACAGCCACAGTGCATGATAAATATTTCGTTAAGATGGAAAAGGCGGCAGGCATAGTGGAACACAGCTCCAAGTTCAGCACTGAGAATCTACAGTATCTACAGTAGGAAGGTTGCGAGTTCAAGGATAGCCGAGGCCACAGAGTGAGTTAGTGGCCTACCTTGTGAGACCTTTTCTCAAAATGCCCTCCGATCAAACTGTATGGAAAAGGCGTTAAAGTTGTATATGTCGGGATAGTAAAGAAACATGATATCTGCATATGTGAGGGGTTTGATGTCTCCAAAATTCCAATTATTCAGTGAGAATCTTGAAGCATATCTCTCAAAGAGTAACCCATGTACATCACTTTTTCTTTCTTTCTTTCTTTCTTTCTTTCTTTCTTTCTTTCTTTCTTTCTTTCTTTCTTTCTTTCTTTCTTCCTTCCTTCCTTCCTTCCTTCCTTCCTTTCTTTTTTCTTTCTCTATTTCTTTCTTTGGTTGTGAGAAGGGCAGTGTCTATGGTAAATCAGTAAGTTTTAATGCCATTGATAATTTTTAAGCCTGACAATCCATCAGAATCATCTTCCATCTAAACTTACAGCTGTAATTTATAAAGTCATGCAGTGTACTGGGCACTGTACTAGACTCGTTATATCTGTTGTTTAAGTCTCAGAACAAACATATAAAGCAAGGTCCAATATCTACATGTATTAAGACCCTTCTTGGCTGGGGCACTGAATAACTTCCCCAAGAAGAAAGCCTGGGAGGGCAGGATTTCAGTTTAATTATAGAAACCTTTGTTATTACATTGTACCACCTGCTTCTTTGTTCGAGAATGTGTTCCTAATTTTCCTTTGAGAATTTTCCTTTGTTATTTCCTTTGTTATCACTTAGTTATAAAGTGAACGAGTGAGTAGAAGTTTTGGGGATTTTCCATGGGAAATGACCTTCATAAAATGTTTCCCTTTTTGTCATTCTTTTTGGACATCATTTTCTTCTAAGTGGCTCTTCAATGCCCTTAGAAAGTGTGAGAAAGAAAATGTCATTCTTTTTAAGGACTTTGGACTTACAGACTTTGGAATGTGATATAATAGGAAGAGCATAGACTTTGGAGCCAGACAGAGCATTTAAATCTGACTTTGATACTCATGAGCTCAGCTCTTTAGGGACTTTCTAAACAATGATCCTAACTGAAACACAGAAAATACCCCCTGTCCTTCACGTATGTGATAATTCAAACAATAATATAACAGGAAGACATCTGTCTTAGAGCCTTATGCACAGGACATGTCATACGAGTGGTAGTTCTTCCCAACTCCCTCTCTGCCGTCAAGGATTTTCTAACCTACCCATGAGGCATTGTGGTCAGCTTGCATGCGAGCCTAGGGGGGCAGCTGGGAAGAGTCGGTCCTCAGCATTTATCCTTCAGAAGACACAGTGCGGGGATATTCACAACTGTGTGAGCTCTGCATCATCTTGAGGCTTTGGTTTTTGAAACACGTTTGGGAGGCAGCTGGTATAAGCCCTTAAGAACTAACTACACAAAGTTGACCTCTGACCTCTATACACATGCTGCTACGTATGCACCTCCCCCATACACACACGTGCACACAGCTTTAATATTTTTAAAAAAATACATTCCAGAAGGGAAGAGGCATGGAAACCCGGAACAAGCCCAGGATTCCGGAGCTCTGCTGAGCAGGCTCCCTGACGTGCTGGTGTGTGCCGGGAAAGGTGAACGCTTGCTCTTGCCACAGGAGGAGGAAGGTGGGTGCAGCTTCCTGGCACATTCTCATCTGAGACTGCAGACTCCAGTTACCCGAGGCCATGCCAATGTGATGCTGCCTGCCACAGGCTTCTCCTAGCCACGTCTCTTTATGGAATTGTAGCGAATTGCACAATCCTTTCTTGCTTGTGTTTGTTAGGATTTCCTTCTCTTTATCTTCAGCAGGAAAATCTTATCCCCTGGGATTTCCTCTGTGACTTAAAACAAAACAACCAGCCAAGAGAATTTAAGGCCTCTTTATGAATTCTGAAGGTCTCTTTATGATTGAGCCTTTCATTTTCCTCCCCACCTAACCCCCAAGACAGAGCCTCTCTATGCAGCCCTGGCTGTCCTGGAATTTGCTCTGTGGCCCGGGCTAGCCTCAAACTCTCGGAGACATCCCGCCTCTGCCTAGTAAATGTTGGGATTAAAAGCTTGTGGCATCACTGCCCAGCTTCTATTTTCATTCTTAAATGCACTTTCCTACTTTTGTTTTTCTTCTTCTGGGCATTTTGAAGAATTTAAAACAAATTTGCAGTTTTGTGTATGTCTTCTTCCTAAATCTCTCCAAAATAATTATGAAGGTAATATATAATACAAATTTCAGCATGCAGGTAGTATCTGCCCGCTGGTATTTTTGTACATTGTACATTTATAACCTAAGAAAATCACTGGAACCTTGCTGTCCCTGTCACTCAGAACAAGACTGTTCTAGAATACACAGCAGTCTGGGTTATTCATAAGGGACAGAGATTTACCTCTTACAATTGTGGAGGCTGAGATTCAAATTCAAGGCTCTGGTATCTGGGGAGGGAGCTCTCGCTGCCTCCTCCCGGAAGACACAAGGTAAGGAGGCTGAGAGGAGGGAAAAATGAAGGAAAGTGTGTATATGTGTGTGTGTGTGAGTGTATATGAGTGTGTGTGTATGTGTGTAAGTGTGTGTAAGTGTGTATGAGTGAATGTAAGTGTATGTGTGTGAGTGTGTGTGTGAGTGAGTGTGTGTATGTGAGTGTGTGTATAAGTATGTATGAGTGAATGTGGTATGTCTGTATGTGTGTGAGTGTGTATATAAGTATGTATAAGTGTGTGTATGAGCGTGAGTCTGTATATGTGTATATGAGTGTGTATGAATGTATGTGTGTATATGAGTATGAGTGGTACATATGTGTGCTATGTGTGTGTGTGAGTGTGTGTATGAGAAGAGAAACTCAGAGAGAAAGACAGATTCAGAAAACATTTCACCATAAATTATAGGGTGTACCTATGAGTAGCATTATTTAAGGAAATCAAATGAAAGTACTCTAGGATCGTTGGCTCAATGATTCTGAGAAGCCAGGTAGGCTCTGAGAAGCTCAGTCTTCAAGTCAAAAGCTTCAGCATGAATCAGAGTTACTTAGACTAAGATAAAACCAGGGTCTGATAACCAAGATTCTAAAGTGTCAGAGGTCAGTAACGGACTCGGTGACACCTAGGTGACGACATAAATGATATCGGAAGCCTGTAAGCCTAATCTTTAAAATGTACATTTTGTTACTTTGGAAGAGAAACAATACCCAAGTGGCATCTAGGCCCTGCTGTATTTGCTTTGGCTTGGCCGCCTCTGTCTTTAGGGAACAGCTACCAAGAAAGCAGTCTCTGAGCAATAGCAGCTACAGGAACGAACAAGTCGATGCCTCCCTCCCTTGCCCAGAGGCAGTGCACCCTGAGTCACGGGGCCTTGCTCCGGGTTCCACCGCAAGTCAAAAATTTAAAAATCTTTTAAAATTTAACTCATGCTGCATGTATAGTATCAAGCCCACTGACCAAGAAAATTCCAATTCATACACATTATAACTTATGCCAGATAGCTTCCTATTCCATAGGGGTTTACACTGTTTATCACTGATAAGGTGAGTTAGGTAGGGAATCACTTAAACTGTTCGATACCCATGTCAGAGTTTCACACCAGGCCGTAAAACAGACCCCCCCCCCATGCTTTACAATGCCAAGAAACCTAAAAGGAACTCCCCATTGTAATTCTATCTAGGATGCATGAGCGACGTCATTGTATCCCAACTGAGTGTTGACTCACAGGTCAGTAGGTGGGTCAAGGAAAATGAGAAAGTCACAGTGAAGACTGGATGCTTCGGTGCTGGGCTGGTTATAATGATCACATAGATGCTTACGATGAGAAATGGCTGATGCCGTCTTCAGTTCCACATGAGGAAAGAGACTCAGAGAGTTCGGGTGTTCGTCATAGACGCTAAGGGTGGGCAGCAGAGCCAGTACTGAAGTCACACGGGTCCAGGCTTCTCAACCCACTGTCCCTTGCTGTACTGCCACAGAGGCCAGGCAGAGCTTAGCACCGTGAGAAAGAAGGGTTTAGAAGTTGTTCTTCTATCCATCTTCTGGCTAACAACAGGTGTCAAGATGTGCTGGGATTTGTACCGAATATGTTTACTTTGATAACGTGTGTGAGAGCCAGCAAAAGACGTCAGAATGAAAATGGAGTCGTTAAAGGTTTGGAAGCAAAATTTCTTAGGACTGTTTGCCTAACAGTGACATCACAAAAGACTGGTACGACCGACAGCTTTGTTTAGAGTCCAGCACAGCCACATTGTAAAGGAACTTCTGGAAGGACACCTGTCCCCAAACTGGGCATTCAGTCTCCGCCTCACTCTATCCTAGATGCTAACTAGCGTGGCCAAGAAACACTGCTTCAAAATACCCAATACAATACTCTTCATGTTGTCTTTAAAAATTTCCCCTTACCCCAACTGCTTTAAATACTATATCATATGGTGTTCCACTACAGTGATCTACCGTTTCCAAATAAATATCAACATTCCTTTGAAAAGTAATCTGAATACAATCAACACTGATTTATATATTTCATACACCTATAGCTTAAATAACTTCTCCAACAAAAGACAGATAGGCATTTTAAAAATAAAACATTATTTATCAAAAACTCCCCTAAACTTTTTTGAGTTTATATGGGAGCAGAAATTTGTATAGTAAATATTATTTGACCATGACATTTAACACATCACATGCAAACAGAAACAAATGCATATATATCTAAGAGTTGACTAAAGAATTTTGCGTAAAATATTCTTTTAGTAAAATGAGCTCTTAGTAAACCTCATGAATGTAAACTTTAGACATTTTTTATTTGAAACTATTTAAAAATCTCCAGTAGGATTCAAGGTCAAGTGGCCTTTGGAACTGCTGAAAGGAGCCGTAACACCACCATAGGGTGCCTGGCACTTGCTTTCAAAGGTATAGTGTTTGTTGACTGTTCAGGCCTAGCTATTGTCTGCAAGAGTCAAAATCAAGATGGAGCATCACTGACCCAAAGGATAAGCCACACCTACACAGTGTCGAGTCATGGCCGAAAGGGCTCTCTTACACAGGTTCAAAGCCACTCTTACCCGCTGATCTCTAGAAAGTTCTTTCTTTGAGTTCCTTCTTCAGATGCTATCTCCTTGCTTTGGTGCTGCTGTTTCTAAAGACAGAAGCTGCTAAAGGCCTCTGTGTTCTCACTTCTTAGCCTGTCTCAGACTAGCATCCAGTTTCCACCCTCCAGAAACTGAGCTGTATACATGCATCTACACGGATCTATAAGGTATGGATAATAGATGATGTTCATGTATAGTGAGAGCTCCCTGGTTGCTTCAGGGACCATAAGCAACACTGGTATGTTTACTGCCTCAATTCTGAGGAATCGATGGGATGATATTGCTGAATGGTATTCAGAGACGAGCACGCCCAATAGCTCTTAAATTGTTATTGGAGAAGCTGATTGGAAATGTCAACAGGAGATCAAAGAGAGGGCAGAGTTACTTTGTACAGTGGTGGCACTGTCTGGGCGAGAGTCCTGAC
The DNA here is from genome assembly GCF_947179515.1 of Apodemus sylvaticus. Lineage (NCBI taxonomy): Eukaryota > Metazoa > Chordata > Mammalia > Rodentia > Muridae > Apodemus > Apodemus sylvaticus. Next base: position 10,637,199 of record NC_067486.1, on the reverse strand, counting down.
TATTGTTCTGCCTACCTTCCCCTCAGAGCCTGGGTAGGGTTATACAGATCCCCAGTGTCTCTGAGAAGCTTGGAACCCACCCATCTGCCTGTCGTCTTCCACATACAGCACTCGATATGGCTCATACCTTAGGAAGTTTCTAGACTTTATGAACAATACTCCTATTTATGCTAACAAAAGATCACAGCGTTTGGGCTTACAGGCATCCTGTGCACTGTGTACCTCTGTGTGCATGACTCTGTCACAGGCGGTAACTCAGGCTTCACCCCGTACTCTGAGCACAGTCATCCTTACCCCCACGTGATGATGCATTAGAATACAGGAGCAGGGTGTTTCCTGTCTGTAGGACATACGCCTGTGACCATCAGTCATGTAGGGCAATGCCTGCCCCAAGCCCCTGGTATTCCACGCTCACAAGTTACCTAGCTACAGCCAGTATACCCCACCCCACAGTTACCTGGCAACAGCCAGGCAGCCTGGCCCATTATAAAAGGGGTTGCTGGCCTCTCCTCCCTCTTGGCCTCTTTCTTCTCTTCTCTTCTCTTCTCTTCTCTTCTCTTCTCTTCTCTTCTCTTCTCTTCTCTCCTCTCCTCTCCTCTCCTCTCCTCTCCTCTCCTCTCCTCTCCTCTCCTCTCCTCTCCTCTCCTCTCCTCTCCTCTCCTCTCCTCCCCTCCCCTCCCCTCCCCTCCCCTCCCCTCCCCTCCCCTCCCCTCCCCTCCCCTCCCCTCCCCTCCCCTCCCCTCCTCTCCTCTCCTCTTCTCTTCTCTTCCCCCTCTTTCCACATGGCCACAGCCACCTTTTACCTCTCTTCCTCCCCTCTCTCACTCTATTCTTCTACAATAAAGCTTTAAAATCATGAGCTGTTGCTTCTTCCATCTAAACCCACCATGCTAGAGCAATGGAACAGACCTCTCAGTGTTTCCAGCCACCAGACTGGACCAAGGACTCATACCTCCCAGGCCGGGTCTCCTCCACAGGTACCCAGGCCCACACATATTCCTTGCAAGTGTAATTCAACTGCTGAGTGCCATGTATGACCCCATACTCCTAACCAATGATGCCCTGCCTGTTGTGTAAATGGAATGTATCTGTTAGCCTACAAGGCACGCACGCGTGCGCGCACACACACACACAAAATGACTTTTGTGCATATATATTAACCAATAAATCATTACTAGCAATCATCAAGTTACAAATCCTGGAAACACAGAGGCAAAGAAACAAAAGCTGCCTGCCCTCCCAGATGCAGTAAGAAAACAGGCAATACCCTGTAAAGTGACAAGTTTATATTGAATACATGCAATTATATTGAAACAGTATATTTATATTGAGTATATTGAGTTTATATTGGCTATATCATACTTATATTGAAATAATACATTTCAAGATGTAAAGTCCATAATAAAGTGACAAGACAATTCGGATGGGCAGATACTCTCTGCTATAGGAATAGACAACAGGGTAAAGCTGTGGGAGGGGTGGTGGGAAGGTGTGCCTTACGTCATACCCGTTCACAGGTGACCTCCGCAGGCCCACAGCATATTATTTATTGGAAACAAAAACTCTCAGGAACCACTCAGGGCAGATTCCACAGTTGCACTGTGTATTTTAACAAACTCCAGAGATTCATGCACACATTAAAAGTCGAGAAATAGAGAGCAACTTCCTGTTGCTAGTGGCCAAGCCTCATTCCTGCTTTTCCCTAAGCCTTCACTATACACACTAAATATATGTGCATGAAGGGAAACTATGGACTTTACATCTTGAAATGTATTATTTCAATATAAGTATAATGTAGTCAATATAAGCAATATGAATATATTGTTTCAATATAACTCTGCTGTGATCTAAATAAAGCTTCGATGCTTTTGTTGAAATCTTAATTCCCATTGTAAGAGTTAAAAGTGGGGTCAACTGTAACCTTTAACATGCGACTGAGGCTCCTTGTATGTGACTGACAGGTTAGCTTGAAAGTGGTCTCCTGTAAAAGCCGTGTGGGTTGTGTCTTTTTGAGTTCCCTGCCTCCTACTGTGTGATCCTCCCAAGAAACCTCTGAACTTCACAAGCTGGATAGCCGTCACTACGTGTGAGCCCTTGACCTTTGGCCAGAATCCTGACTCCAAGTAAACTTATTTTGTGTATAACTTACATAATCTGTGGTGTTGTGTCATTAGTAACAGAAGATGGAATAATGGTGTATTTGCAGAAACATTGCCACTTAAAGACAGTTTCGCACTGTGCTAATGATATAATTGTGGGTTAGGGTTACTGATCCAACATGAAGTATTCATAGCTCTGACTGAAAATGTCATAAAAGAGGTGCTGCAAGTAAAGTTTCTTTAACCATTTCAAAATAAGAAATTTAATGCTTTGACTCCAACAAAGGAAATAAAAATACTATATAGTAAACTTTAATTTACTACAAAAATATGGTATATAAATATATGACTGTAATGTAAATTTTCTCTAAAGTACAATGTCCATCATAAGCACCATGTAAACACTGAATTAAATAACTGTGCTGGCATTCTGAAGAGCAGATTCATCATTTTCCACACCACCTCAAAAAAAGCCACCCAATTTTTACTTACATGCACATAACAGTTTTTTTCCCCCAGAGGAGAGTTTTCCTTTAACAATTACCATTCAAATTTATCTTGTTTACCTTCGAGTTTAAAAAACCTACTACATAAAGTACTTCCATAGAGATTTGTGGAATTTTTCTTACCAAAAACATTCACAAAATTAGAAACTACTCAACATTCCACTGACTTACACTTCCCCGTCTTCCTCCTTCCCCCACCCCCCCTTGGACGTCTTATATAGAAAGCTCAGACTCAAGATAGTAACAAAGAAAAGAACCTAGGTACTGCTATGGTGGAACCTTGCATGCCCTTCAAAGGCTTAGTTCCCAGGGGGACAACATTGGGAGACTCTAGAAGCTTCAGGAAGGGAGGCTATGGCCCCCAAAGGGATGATGAGACTCTGCTCTCTCTTTGCCTTTGAATCCCTGAGAGGGGTTCTTCCCTGAGAGGGCTTATTTTGCTCCTCCATGCTTGTACTATGTTGAGATGCATCATTAAAGGAGCACCAGAGCTTCTAAAGCTATGAGGCTAAACAAATCTTAGTCAAAACAAGTTGACCATCTTATGTTGTTGTAGTTGAGGAGTCCTTTCTAAAGTCCCCAGCAGTGCTGATGGTACTTTTGCTATGCTTCCCAATGCTCTCCATGAAATGCTCCCCAAATGCTCTAATGACAGACAGACAGACAGACAGACAGACAGACACACAGACACACACACACACACACACACACACACACACACACAAAGAGCGTTAGTCAGCTCAATGGTTAGGCAACTCCCGGCTTGCACATTGCTAACACAATAATTCCGATATTACTTACTTGAATCCACATTCCATCTTTGCTACCTTAGTCCTGGGGCCGCTCTCCCCGGCTCTTAGATGACTGTATGCTTTCTCTGCTGCAGCTCTAAGCCGGATCCTCTTGCTTTCCCAGCATGGTGACTCTCCCACTTCCTCTCTCTCCTGTATTCCTTGCCTGGTAACCTCAAGTTCCACCTCTGTCTCCCTGCCCAGTCATTGGCCACTGCATCTTTACCAATTTGAGCCAAGTGGGGGCAGGGACCCACAGCCTCTGACATGCAGATGTGCGAATTCCCACGAAATTTGGGAATCCAATGAACATACTATAAGCAATAAACCAAATCTACAACAATCTTACATATTTGTGGTAACAGCAGCTGACTAATGCAGACCTTAAGTCGTCTGATGACTGGATCAACAATCATCAGATCAGGTGATTGTCTTCCTTAGCATTTCTACTGCTGTGATAAAATACCTTGATGAAGAGCTAGTTGGGACGAAAGGATTTCTTTCATCTTACAACTTATGGTCTATCATCTTGGGAATCATGGCAGGAACTGAAGCAGAGGCAGTGGAAGAGTTCTGCTTACTGGCTTGATTAAGTCTGTTTTCTTATACCATCCAGGACCACCTGACTATGAACCACAGCAACCCCGTTGAGCTGAGCCCACCCACATCAGTCCTTCATCAAGATGCCTATAGGTAAAGTGGCAAGCAATGACTGGTCCAACTTGAGGCCTCACCCCTCAAGGAGCTCACCCCTAACACTGCCTATATGGCCAGGACCCTGAGGCTGGATAGCCTAGAGACTGAGGATAGAACCAAACACAATTAGGGTGAGGGGGGGGGGGAAGTCAATGAAGTGGTTCCTAATGATATTCTGCAATACTCATAGACTGAGCCTAGCATAATCATAATCAGAGGGGCTTCATCCACTGACTGATAGGAGCAGATGCAGAGACACTCAGCAAAACATGAGGTGGAGCTCAGGGACTCCATGGAAGATGGGGAAGAAGGACTGTAGGAGCCAGGGTGGAGGATGTCAAGGACACCACAAGAACACAGCCCGCAGAATCAACTAAGTAGGGCTTGAAGATCCCAGAGACTGAAGTGACAGTCAGGGAACCTGTACGGGTCGAAGCTAGGTCCTTTGCATATATGTCATGGTTGTGTGTAGCTTGGTGTTCACGTGGGACTCCAAACAGAGGGAGGACAGTTATCTCTCTTTTGTTTGCTTTTGGGACCCTTTTCCTCCTACAGGGTTCCTTTGGTCAGCCTTGATATAAGGGTTTGTGCCTACACTTACTGTGATCTGTTATGAGATATGAGGTTGATGTCTCTGGAAGGTCTGCTTTTTTTTTTTTTTTCTGAAAAGAAACAGAAGAGGAAGGGATCTAAGAGAGAGGACTTTTGGGGAGGAGGGACTGCGGTGACTAGAGGGAGGTGAAACTGAGGTCAAGACGTTATATACGAGAGAAGAAGAAAAAGAAGAAGAAAATCTGCACTGTAGGCATCTTCTCATTGAGACCCTCTCTTACCAAATGAGTCTAAATTATCTACTGACTGTCCAGCTTGTGCCACACTGACATAAAACTCGCCAGCATGGTGATCAGCGCCTCCACTTTCCCAGAGCCGATCCCTGATTAAACACATAAAGTGCACACTTAGGTTTATTTGAGGGATGTTGGAGTCTTATTGGGAGCTATCACAATATCTGTATGTCTTGGAATTCTTGTCAGTTTTCCTCAAGTATGACTTTTCTTTTGATTTAGATTTTGTTTTCCAGGAAATAATGATACATATTTCATATGCTTAAGGATAGGAAGGCTAGAGTCGTTTTTAACTAAAATGAAAGAGAAAGCTTTAACATTCAGTCAGTTCCTTCACATCACCAGTGGGGACATATATACGTAGGTGCAATCACTCGGGAAAGCAGATTAGCATTGTCTTTTTTAAATGATGAATGTGCAATACTGTGTGTTCTAGTTATGCAGCTGTTGATCTGACAGGTACAAAGCAACATGACAGAAAAGGGGTTTCTTTGCTGTACAATGCTGAATTACAGCCTGTCATTTGGGGAAAAATCAAGGCAGAAACTCAGCGGACGAGTCATATCACAGCCACAGTTAAGAACAAAGTGATGGCAAGTGCATTCTTGCTCCTTGCTGTGCTTAGACACTCTCTGCCTAGGGAATGTGGTCACCCACAGTGGGCCGGGCTTCCCTACATTAATTAACAGTCCGCCACAGACAAGCCCACAAGCCAGCCTAATCAAGGCAGTTCCTCATTAAGGATCTCTTCCTTTGTGATTCTCGATTGTGTCAATTTGACAGTTAAAACTAACCAGCATATCAGGTGACCTATAAATGCTACTCTTAAGAATATAAAAACAAGTACAACAGTCCTTATACATGTTTAAGAGAGCTTATAACACAATTCAGAAACAGCTGAAACCTGGAAAGAAATCAAATGCTTGTCAAGAGGAAAGTGATATAAAGAACCATTTAGTAACCACGCAATGGAATATTAATTGCTGTAAGACTCACAAATGGATACATCTTACTAAGTGGAAAGAACCAAGTGCCAAGGCATTGCCTGCAATACTACCTTGTGAATAAAAGTAAAAACAAACAAATATGGTGTACATGGCATATAGTATTTTGGTCAATAATAGGCCAAATGTGATAATAGAAATGAAAAATTCCTATTACCTAATGATAATATAGACATCCTAGTGTCATTGCACAATACATCACTTATTGGTTGTGCTATTAGCAGTGTAAAAAGCCTAGTATGTACAGTAGTAAAGAGTATACTATACTATACTATACTATACTATACTATAGAGTATCCATGGTGTGCCACCATGGATAGTGTATAATGCTAGATAATGGTAATACATTACTGTGTTACTGGCTTTTATATGTAGCATAGTACTCTTATTTATATTTTTGCTATTTTCCTTGTTGCTAATTCTACTTAGAGAAAAAGAAATGCTTCCTGTAAAACCACATTCCCTGCCTGATAGCAGACCCGCCTGTCTGCGTACATTGTATCTCTCGATGATTTCAAGAGGCCACACTAAGTAATAACCCTTCACCACTTAGGTTTGAGTGAGTACTACTCATCTTGCTCACACAATGACAAAATCACCTAGCTCCTCACTTCTTAGAACATGTCATCACTGTGACGTGGCAAGAGAATGTATGTATGTCTTAGAAACACAGAGATAAACATTTTAGAAAAATATTGTTGGATTGAATAATAATAGTGACTTAAGCTGATTATTATCAGCCGTGGTACTTCTTGTGCATTTGGTTGCAATTTAGGTTATTGGTTAACCAATCTCCACGCTGAACCCAATGACCTCCAAGTCATCCTGTTTATGCCTTACCGTAGTGCTTCCCCACTTAGATTAGGGTGGAGTTCACGACCCATGGGGTGTTACACTGTAACTTTTGACCATACATTTTTATGCAGAGCTCCATAGCTTCTGCCTTCCTCTGTCTTACACGTTCACTTTCAGTAGAAGCCAGCACATCATCATATGCATGTTGCAGTGGCCTTGAAGTAACCTGGAGTAGTGTCTTAGTCAATCTTTTCTTGCTGTGAAAAAAACAAAACAAAACACCATCACCAAGACAACTCTTATAAAAAAAGTATTTAACTGGGGCTTGCTACTAGTTCAGAGGTTTAGCCTATTGTCATCATGGCGGTATGGACTCAGATGTGTGGCTGGAGTAGCTTAGCGGTCTACATCTGAGCCACAGAGGCAGCAGGGAAGAGAAGAGGGAGAAGGAAGGGTCGGAAGGAGAGGGAAAGGAGGAGGAGAGGAAGAAAAAAAGGAAAAGGAGGAGGAGAAAGAAGAGGAGGGAAAGAGAGGAAGAGGAGGGGAGTGGCCAGGGAGGGAGGCAAGGAGAGAGAGGAGGGAGAGTGAGAAGAGGGAGGGACTGGGCTTGGCTTGAACCCAAAGTACACCCCCAGCGACATATTTCTTCCAACAGGCCACACCTCCTCCAAAAGGCCACACCAGTTAAATAGAGCCACTCCCTAATGATCCAGCATTGACCCAGCACATATGAGCCTAGGTGGGCCATTCTATTTTTCATTAGATATATTCTTTATTTACATATCAAATGCTATCCCCTTTCCTGGTTTCCCGTCTGAAACCCCCTATCCTATCCCCCCCCTCCACTCACTAACCCACCCACTCCTGCTTCCCCGCCCTGGCATTTCCCCTATACTGGGGCATTGAGCCTTCTCAGGACCAAGGGCCTCTCCTCTCATTGATGTCCAACAAGGCCATCCTCTGCTGCATATGTGGCTGGAGCCATGGGTCCCTGCATGTGTACTCTTTGGTTGGTGGTTTAGTCCCTGGGAGCTCTGGGGGACCTTGTTGGTTCATATTGTTGTTCCTCCTATGAGGCTGCAAACCCCTTCAGCTCCTTGGGTTCTTTCTCTAGCTCCTCCATCAGGGACCCTGTGCTCAGTCCAATGGTTGGCTGAGAGCGTTCACCTTTGCATTTGTCAGGCACTGGCAGAGCCTCTCAGGAGACAGCTGTATCAGGCTCCTGTCAGCAAGCACTTGTTGGCATCCACAATCGTGTCTTGGTTTGGTAACTGTATATGAGGTGGATCCCCAGGTGGGGCAGTCTCTGGATGGTCTTTCCTTCAGTCTCTGAGCCACACTTTGTCTCTGTATCTCCACCTTTGGGTATTTTGCTCCTCCTTCTAAGAAGGACCAGAGTATCTATACTTTGGTCTTCCTTCTTCTTGAGCTTTGTTTGGTCTGTGAATTGTGTCTTGGGTTTTCTGAGATTCTGAGCTAATATCCACTTATCAGTGACTGCATACCATGTGTGTTTTTTTGTGATTGGGTTACCTTACTCAGGATGATATTTTCTAGTTCCATCCATTTGCCTAAGAATTTCATGAATTCATTGTTTTTAATAGCTTTTTTTTTTAAATGTGTAAATATACCACATTTTCTGTATTCATTCCTCTGTTGAGGGACATCTGGGTTCTTTCCAGCTTCTGGCTGTTATAAATAAGGCTGCTATGAACATAGTGGTGCATGTGTCTTTATTAAATTTTGGAGCATCTTCTGGGTATATGCCCAGGAGTGGTATAGCTGGGTCCTCAGGTAGTACCTCCAATTTTCTGAGGTCGAACTGATTTCCAGAGTTGTTAGGTGGGCCATTCTTACTCAAACTTCTCAAAGCACACTGTGGAAGGGGAACCTGAAACTTCCAAGGTATCAAAGGACAGAATGCAAACCAGGAAAGTCGTCTGGGAAAGGACGCTGAGCCTTCGGGTCTTCATCATTTTCCTTTTAAGTGGTGTTAAGCTTTTATGATCATCTTCAGATTTTCCTTATTGAGTTTAAAATAATGAAAAAGCCGAACTATGGCTTAATTATGGGCATGCATCAAGTGTCTCTTCTGTATCCCGAAACATTGTATCACTTCTTGGAAGTCTGCAGAGAGTTCTAGTCAGGAGATGGATTTTTGAACTGTAGTGGCAAAACAGTGGCGAGGGGACAGTTTTGGCTATAATACCTTCAGTGGTAGAAGGTGGCACAGCAGACAGGTGATTTTCTCTTTTCCTGTGTTTGGCCTTTGTGGAGTTTCTTGAAGAAATATTTTTATAACTTTTCTCGAATTTGGCAAACTTTTAAACCATTATTTCTTTAAATAGTTTTCCTTCTCATCTCCTTGGCAACTCCAGTGTCCTGTCTGGTGGGCTGCTTCCATTGGCTAGAGTGTGATTCTTCTCATCCTTTCCTTGCTGGCACGTTTGTCTCATAAATCTTGCATAACTCTAGCTATGAAGACGCAGGAAACAAGCCGCACCTGCGTGACTTTCTTCCCTGGGGAATGAAAGGAAACATACCTGGCATTTCTAGAATCCCCTATCATTGAATTCTATCTGTGTGACTGATACTTTTTTTTTTTCAAGGCGATACATAATTCCACATCTCCTTCTGCTTTTTAAATGCCTCCTGCAGCTACTCCCAATACTATCTGATTGGAATGAAGAATTTACCTGGATGAATATTCCAGAGCAGCAGCCAAGACACACATTCACATTAGTCAGAGGCTCAACTACTAAGTAAACATAATATTCTGTGAGCTCTTACTACCCGAGCAGTGCATTGTGGGATTTTACCTGGGTTGTTTCAGTTGATTCTCATAATGCCATTATTTAATAGTATTATTGGGGTTTCAATATAGAAATCTGCTTTGGGAGTCAGATGCCTAATTTTAACCCTGATGTTGCCTGTATCTAGGTATGTATTACTAGGGACATTCTTAAACTTTTTTAAACCTTGAATTCCCCCCTCCCCCTGGACTCGTAATGGTAATATCTTCCTCTCTGGACTTGTGAGGACTATAAGAAGAGAAGACAAATCAAGTGCTCAGAATGGCCATTGGTACTGAGAAGGCCTCAATAAAAGCTAGCTGACGGGCTGGGGTAGTAACCCAGGATTTTAGAGTGTTTGGAGTGTGTGTGTGTGTGTGTGTGGCTCTGGGTTTGATTCTCAGTCCTGTATAAATCCTGGTGGTACACATCCGTTATCCTAGCAGTTGATGGGAAGCAGAGGCAGGGGAACCCAGCGTACAAGATCATACTTGCTATGTAGTGACTTGAGGCAGGTCTGGAATGGATGAGACCCTGTCTCCAAAGAAAAAGAAAGTGACTAGAGGATTTTTTTTCCCTAAAAACATTGAGAATAAAGAGGATGTCCCAATAGAGACATTTTGAGGTGTGATAACGGGATATGAGAATACACCCTGTTCCCCATCCCCCATGGAATGTAGATCAGTGGTACAATCACTAATCTTGGGAATGGATGAGTAACTGCTTGAAGCCCTGGCCCGAGTGGGCTGCTCCTGACCAGGGATGGAATGAAGGGCCACGAGCCATGGGCGTTCTTCTCAGTTCTGACTTAGGCTCATGGATTTTCTGCTGGTGTTGGTGAAGCCTCATTACACTGCTCATTTCTTGTCTCCTGGACTGAGGTTAGACTTGCCACAAAGTCTTTCTACTTCATTTCATATAGATATTCCCTCTGACCATCCTTGAATATGCAATCTCATTTTGGTGTTTGCCCTTGAATTCACTGATAAAAAACAACAACAACAACAATAACAACAATAACACACACACACACACACACACACACACACACACACACACACACGCACGCACGCACACACACACACCAGTTAGTCTTAAATGCCTTTGCTAACTCAACACTGCTAGCCCTCTCCGGCCACTCCTGGTATAATCGGATAGAGTGGCCATTGGCCCCTCAAAACTGAAAACTCACACAGTTGGTTGGCTTTATCTCCTGCAGCTGCTCCTCCTTCCTCTTCCCTGGCTCTCCTGAGATTCTCTCTGTGTAGCCCCCCCCCCCCCAACTTTAAGTGCCCCACCCTGTCGTCAGTCATTGGTCCTTGGTATCTTTATTGATGGATCAAGAACCAATTGGATGGATCGTTAGCACCAGAGCCAATATCTACAAATAATTCAGTGTGTTCTTGTTCAGTTCACCCGGTGACTACTGATCAGCAAGTGTAAGAGTTCCTTATTGTGGAGAAATGATGATTGCCTCTGTTCTCCCTGGCTGCTGCTCTGAACTCCACAAGCTCCTTTTGGTGTTGTCCAATGTCCCCTTTGACTTCAGTCTCTAGAACTGTGAATGAGTACCAACCAGAGGATGCCTCACGAAGTCAGCCTCATCTTTGCACTCTCTCAAGTGTTGATGACCCTGCAAAAACTCCTTTATGCCATTGTTATATATAATGAAGTTTTTACCTTTTGAGATTTTTTTTTCTTACATTCTCACATTCAATACATCCTTTCCCACATGTGGATAGTCATTCCAAGTGATCTTGGACAAATCATTTCATGTCTAGGCCACTCAAACTTCTGATCTCGAAGCCGCGTTAGACACACACACACACTGCTTTGATGTTGTGAAGTAATGCATGGGGACCACCTACATCTGTACTGAGTATTCAGCAGCTGTTTATTTAGGCAGCTCAAAATGTAAGCTGGTTCTTGACAACCAAGAACAAATGGAAGGGACTTAAATTGAAATGTTCACAGGTAGGAAGCAACCTCACAGACATTGGTGTTAATTAATGGTGAGGTAAGATTTGAACTCAGGTCTTCTGGCCCAAGAGTATACATGTTATAAAGTGAGGCATTTCAGGATCTTAATCTGCTCAGGCTGCTTTTTAAAAGTACCATAAAATTAAACAATGTGGCTTTTAAATAACAACATTTCTGGAGGCTTGGATGTCAAGGCTGTGACAGGTATGGGTCTGATCAAGACCTATGCTTTAGTTGACTTACGTTTCTGTAGCAAAATAACAGATGAAGTCCATATGTAAAGAATCTGTTTGGCTCAAAGTTGTAGAGGCTTGGAAGTCCAAGATCAAGGGATCCCTGGTCTGCCTTGAGACCCAGACCACACACAACAATGAATCCCAATTGCAAGCTCTGGCCACTCTGAACAGAATCTGATCAATCATGCCTTCTGTGTCAAACTGTATGCCCAAAATAAACCTTCCTCTCTTAAGTTGTTTCTCAGGTTGGCCACAGCTATAAGAAAAGCAGCTAGTGCACAGACCAAAGGGCAGTCTCAGGCAAGAGTCCCTCGAGAGGCAGGCTTGCAGTGGGGACTTGGAGACTATGTCGTATTGTGGAGTAGTCCCTAACTGTGTCCAAGGGAGCATGATGTTTATGTTCTGGTCTAAGTGCTTCCCAGGGAGGAATAAAGTCTCAGGCATTTCTAATTCTGCATATGCAGGAAAGGGGAGGGCAAGCAACTTCCACAGATGATTAGTCTTTAAAAAGAACATAGCAGGTGCTGAAGCCGTGAGCTTCTCTCTATCCTGAGACATTCCATGTGTTACAAGCTAAGACCTCCTATGAAGTTTTCCATTAGCGATTGGTATCTTATAGCTTCTCCTTTTGGCTAAGATCAAGTGTAGCGATTGGTACCCCACTACTCAGTTCTCTGTACATCTTCTTCATGCTCTGATTCTGTCTCAGAGTGAGAAAACTGGGGGTCTCATGGGGGTGTGGTCTCTGATAATACCTTTGCTTTTACTTTGTCCAAAAAACCCTGTTTTCCATTATTATAAAGTTAGCACTCTGTGCTGTTCTAAATGTTCTCTCTTCTGTCTTGTTCAGTATTTGTGGTGACTCTTGCAATAAGAACCAGGCTAACTCTTATTGGTAACCAAGAAAAACAAGCTCAAGTGACAGGAAATGGAGCCAGCACTCAAACCGCTGGGTTCTAAAGTCCATGCTTGTCATGATTATCTTGAGATGGCTCCCTGTGGGGACAAAAGTCCCTCTAAAAGCAGCCTGCAGTGACCTGTGTGCCCTGTGCCTGGCCATGTCATTGGACTACTAAGCACCCAAGGCTGCAGGACACTTACCCTCTGAACTTGCTGAGTTAGTGGTAGGAAGTCCAATTTCACTCCCTCCTGTTTCCTCTTCCGTGACATTCCTGGATTGCTTGAGAGGACTCCAAGCTGTACTCCACAGAGGTCAGGGGTTTGTCATTGTTGATCATCACAGTAAGATGGATTAGAATACCCTCTTTGTTAAGGAACTGGTCCAGCTTTAGAAGCGATGGAACATCACAAGGCACATGCATCAAAGCTTTTAGCCATGAGTGTCAATCAGTGTAACAGGACAACATTGAAACTGGTGCCACTGAGTTTGGTTATCCGAATTTATTTACAGGATCCTCAGACAGGGTCCCTGGAGCAGGAATGGGCTTCTGGTCCATGAGTTTGGAGAATGGCGCAGGACCTGCTGAAAACCATTTGTTTGACAAGTGCACCTTTCCATTTGGGATGATTCCTTTTAAACCTGCTTTAGAAAGTGGTGTAGCAATGGAAACAAAACCTATGAAAATGGTTTGTAAATTAGTAAGTGGGGAAGAGATATATTCAGAGGGTTGACTAGGATCAAGCTCCTTCCGGCTGTGTGCACTCTCCTCATAGCATCTCTCTGTGCCCTTACTAATGACAATGAATTATAGATTCTTATTCTCAGCAGCATACTTAAAAATAGACATTTAATAAGAATTTTACCAGTGAGTGACATTTCTTCTAAAAGCCATGGTAGCTCAGCAATAACTATGAATTTTTTTCTGTCACCTTTCTTCTATTTACCATCTAGTGTCAGCCCCAATGCTAGCCTCTAAGGTCTTATTTACACCTCTAAGGTCTTATTTAGTGAATAGGCCATTCTCTGGAGTTGTAACGAATTTAACTTGATGGTTTTAGAACTAATTTAAAGATGTTCCTTTGACTTATGTAAAAGTTTTAGAATTTTGGTACATGAGGATATTTCCTTTAACTACATGGAATTTAATGTCTCATCCTTCCGTGGGCTCATTTTATCTACAAGGATTTAACATGCATCTCATTTTTAAAAAGTTACCTATGGAGCAGTTGGCATAACCTGTCGGTTATGATGTGGGTCTTCACTAGTTATTCTGTTCTCTAATTCCTCAAAAAGGAGTGAGAGCTTCGGGTGTCAGGATGATGCCTTACTATTTCTCATGCTCTCCCAGAGTTTACACAGAGCTAACATCCATGAGTTTGTTTTGAAGGCTTGTAACTTCCCCTTTCCCCCCTCTGGCAGCTGTCCCATGTCTCAAAAGCGTCGCTTCCTGAAACTTAGTCAGAGTATTTTTACTGACAACTCTGCACACTCCTTATACCCAAGAGGAAGTAGCAATCTGGAAGACAATAAGAACCGTCTCCATAGCTTCATAGTCGGATCCATTTATCCCACCCTCTCTTTCTGTCGTTATTATAACACTGCTGTTCTCCGCTGCTCAGTGGCCAGTTTCCAGATCACAATCTCAGGCTGAGTGTCTCAAGCATCTACATTGTAATACAGGATGCCACGCTCTGCGGTGACACTACAGTGACTTAAACATTTGTTTCTCGCTGTCACAGAGGATGGAATTCTAAGGGAAAGGTTAACCATGGCTGGTTCTAGGGGGAGCTCTTCCTTCTCTGCCTTCAAGTGGTGGAAAGAGTGAGGGAGTTCCCCAGGAATGCGTTACAAAGGCACCAACCCTAGTCACAAGGGCTATTACCTACTAACCTGAATGTTCCTCATGCTTCTGTCGTCATCAGGTGAACGCTGTCATCAGGGTAGAACTCAAAAACGAATCTTGCAGTGCTAAAAATTCCATCTGATGCATTATTTTCTTAGTAGTCCTTGTGCCTCATTCATCCTGGAATGCATCAGAAAACTAAGGGAGACTTGAGATTAAGCCGTGAGATTATGGGACCTACAGATCAACACACTAGCCTGTTGTAACAGAACCTCACTTGTAGAAGCTCAGAAGAATGGGGATTTCTTTCCTTGAATAAGAAGAGTAAACTCTGAAACCACGATGAGACATCTGCTCAAGGCAGCCGCTGAGGTCCGGAGCTGCATCTACATGTCCTGTCCTGCTGGCCTAAGACTCTGTGATTTTTAAACTTTTGACTGAAATGACTCCTCCTCCGGCCGTTCGGGGGTAAAACTGCATGCCAGCTGGTTTGGACTTTTGGTTTCGGGAAAGTAAGAGTTTTCCTGGAAACTCCATGAGGCTCCTGATGAACAGAACTCGGTGTTGGATGAAGGAGTCCGGGAAGGTGTTAAGTGGGTATACAGCATGCTTAATCAGAATTCTGTTAGAAAGGACGCCGGAGAAACTGATATTAAACAGGTACCTCGCAGTGTCTAATAGAAAGGAAGAAAGGTGCTGTGACTGGAGAATAAGGCTGAGTCATGAAACCACCAGAGATGAATGCAAAAGGTGGTTCTGCAAAAGGTGGTTCTGTGGAGCAGGGACTCCCGTGTCCAGGCCTCGCCAGGGTTTGCTTGTTTATCTCACCACGACTCTGAACTTGTTGACTCTGAACTCTGACTTACAAACATCAGTGGTGATTCAGCTTTCAAAGGCTGCACTGGAAGACAGGTAATTTACAATGAGACTGTTGCCAACAGCAACATTGTATCAACAGCACTGTATTGTATCAAATAGCACTGTCGACCAGCTGTTCTGTCTGTCTCTGTAGGTAAAAGTACGTTATGTGCAAAGCCAGATGTCAGTCGAAAGAATCAAAGAGGAGGGTGAATGGGATGATTTTTGTGGCTTACATTAGGGTTTCTATCCCTATGAAGAGATACCATGATGTAACAACTCTGATAAAGAAAAACACGTAGCTAGGTCTGGTGTACAGTTTCAGAGGTTTATTACCATATTGCCATGGCGGGAAGCATGGGCAGGAGCATGGCAGTGTGCAATCTGACATGGTGTTCGAAAAGGAGGTAAGAGTTCTACATCTGGATGTGCAAGTTGGAGGAAGAGAGAGAGAGAGAGAGAGAGAGAGAGAGAGAGAGAGAGAGAGAGAGAGAGAGAGAGAGAGAGAGATCCTGGCATTGTACTGAGTAATTGAAACCTCAAATCCCACCCCTAGTGACACACATTCTCTAACAATTCCACATCAACTCCTAATGCCACTTCTCCTCCTCTTTCTCTTCATCTTCTTACTTTTTTTTTTGTTGTTGTTGTCTGATAAACAATGCTCCTTAGGGAGTCTTTCATTATCTTCAAATAAAGTATGCCTTTTACACACACACACACACACACACACATACACACACACACACACACACAGTTTCAAATGAAGACTGGGGGCCATGGCTTGAAGTTCTTCATCACTTCTGAGAGAAGTGTTAAGTAGTAGTGTTTCTGGAGGTAGGAGTCTGTTCTATCTCAATATCCCCTACTCAGTTCAAAGCCTGGATTTGGCCCCACCCAGAGTTTTTGCGGCTGGAATTAGTGGATGGTTGCTTACAGAAGCTCAGGCAGTGGAGGCATGACAGAGGATGTCCCGAATCAGTGTCAGAGGGACCAGAGGGTGTCCGAGGAAATAAGACCGAGAGCTCAGTGAGATGGAGTGCGATGATGGACCCAGAGCTGTGACTCTGGAGCTCTCCCTGACAGAAGGAAAAAGAAAAGAGAGAACCCAACCATCATTTGACACATGCTAAGTTTTGTCCAGATCTGGTCCATGTCATTCCTCACAGTCGCCACACGCTGCTTCCTGGAAGAGTTTGGGGTTTTTCATCTTGAGAGCCACACCAGGCATTCCGTCCCCGGAAGAAAGAACGATGGCAAAATATTTCTAGATTTCTTCCGAAAAAATGTCTCCTTGGCAGCGGCTTGGAGCTATTTAAAATGTGCTTCAGCGTTAATGACTCAGTCTTGTTTTTGTGATAAAGATGCTATCGTGTCTCTAAAGAGAGTCAAGGGGAGACATGTTTGAAACCAGTATTGGTTTTGGAATAACCGTGACAATGCACATGCGCAGTGCTGTGTGAGAACGGTGGTGTATGGACGGGCACGGGAAGCTTCGCCATCACTTCGCTTAACCAAGGATCATAAGTGACCAACAGGCTGGGAAGTCCCTGCCTCATGGGTACATCTTCCGGGGACTGGGAAGCCACAGCTATGGGACAAGGAAGACCAAGTGTAAGCTGCTGTGAACTGCTTTAAGTTGTATACCAGGCTGATTTTCTCAATTGATCATTAATATCAGATGATAATAATCAAGTTTCCTTCCGACAGCGTGTGTGTGTGTGTGTGTGTGTGTGTGTGTGCGTGCGTGCGTGTGTGTGTGTGTGTGTGTGTGTGTGTAGGGGATTGTCTAGTTAGGGTTTTACTACTGTGAGCAGACACCATGACCAAAGCAACTCTTTTAAGGACAACATTTAAGTGGGGCTGGCTTACAGGTTCAGAGGTTCAGTCTGCTATCATCAAGATGGGAACATGGCAGTATCCAGGCAGGCATGGAGCTGAGAGTTCTACATCTTCATCTGAAGGCTGCTAGGAGAAGACTGACTTCCAGGCAGCTAGGGTGAGGGTCTTAAGCCCACTCCCACAGTGACACACCTACTCTAACAAGGCCACACAAATGGGGGTATGGGTCAACCCCTGTGTCTTATAATTCTCGCGCTTGTATTGTTTTTGAGACAGGGTTTCTCCCTGAGCCTGAAGCATATTGACTTGGCTGGGCTGGCTGGCTATAGAGTTCCAGGGGTCCCCATTTCTGTTTTCCCAGCGCTGGGATTACAAGTGTGTACTGGATTTGAAATTAAGTCTTCACACCTGCAAGGAAAACACTTGGATGTCTGAGCCATCTTCCCAACAGCCTTCCCATAATCGTGAAGATTTTTTTCTTCCCTTTAAAGATCTCTTGAGAGAAGACAAATTTGAGCAATCCTTTTTATTAATATTTTAAGGAATGAGTAATATGAAATATCCCAAGGAGATCCTTAAAAGCTGACTGATGAAACACTCCCAGAAGGTCTTAGGAAACTGTGAATCTGCAACTGAGGACAATGCCCACGTTTTGTTGGCTTAGCAGCTAATGTGCTATGCTGATTCAGGAAGTCCATATAGCCAGTTGCGAATTTGCTGACAGTCAGGCCGTAAGAGAAAGATGCATTCTTTTTTTTTTTTTTTTTAAAGTGGTTTTGGTTCAAAGCAAGGAGTGCTGAAAATTATCGTCCTTTCCTTCATCCAGCCTATACACACCCCTTTTCTATCTTCTGAACTTTAGAATTAATTTAAATAATACACATTTGAAAGATTTTTCTCATCAGCCTAGGGATGAAATCTAGGTCCAGGCACAGTGCATTATCCTTCCCATTAGCTTGGCTTTGCTTTATTATTGATCATTGTTTTGCTTTCCCTGCTAGGTGGCAAACTTCAAGTTCTAACTTACGAGTTTCTCAGCGGTGACCCAAAGGCTACCCTCATCAATGTTAAAAATACCGATCCTTGAGCGGCACTCCATCCTGTGGAATTAGAACCTCAGGCAGGCAGGCAGGCAGGCCCAGAAGTCTGCATTTTAATGTTCTGTAGATGCTCTCACGCACTGACCTTTGAGTTGTTCCTCACTGTCCTGACAGTCCCAAATCTCAGGATGCCATTGTAGGGAAGTTCGTATGACCGATCAGAATAGAGGCCATTGTGATCACGTGAGAAAATGTCCAAAAACGTGGTCTAGAAGAGAGAAGAATGTGCCCACCTACCAGAGAAAGACTGCATAGGTATTATTCTATGTGGCCTGGAGAATCATCTATGATAGCCATATTTTTAGTTTTGAATGAGTGAATTTATTCACTATTCAGAAACCAAAATAAAATAATAAACAGAAAGGGGTAGATCATGA
Organism: Apodemus sylvaticus; assembly: GCF_947179515.1. Lineage (NCBI taxonomy): Eukaryota > Metazoa > Chordata > Mammalia > Rodentia > Muridae > Apodemus > Apodemus sylvaticus. The sequence continues at coordinate 10,618,534 of NC_067486.1, read as the reverse complement.
AATTGGGTACTTAACACATCCAGTAGAAATAGATTGGGAAGGATCTTCAAGGCAGATTGCTGGAATTCCCCCTGGAAGGTCCCAGGCAGAGTGTCCCCTCAGTGAGGCTCCCAAGTAGAAGGACAAGCAATGTTTCAGAGATGACTGATAATCAAATATGGCTCTTAGGATATCAAGTAGAAGCTGACTAGAATTTGGAGCAGTCAGCTGGAGTTCCCAGTTGAGCCTTCTCCCTATGATTGACACTCTCATAGCCAAGCTTTTGTCTTCTCTTTCTTACTGTAGACCTTTGAATAGCGTGGGGTAAGCGATAGTAATCTCTATTGGAAATGGCTCACCTCTAGCTGTTCTCATGGGCACAATGCTTTTACTTTCTGGTCTGTTATTGACTGGTTTTGTGCATCAACTTGACATAAGCTGGAGTGATCACAGAAAAAGGAGCCTCAGTTGAGGAAATGCCTCCATGAGATCCTGCCATAAGGCATTTTCTCAATTAGTGATCAAGGGGGGAGGGCAGCCCATTGTGGGTGGTGCCACCCCTGGGCTGGTAGTCCTGGGTTCTATAAGAAAGCAAGCTGAACAAGACAGGAGAAGCAAGACAATAACACCCCTCATGGCCTCTGCATCAGCTCCTGCCTCCAGGTTCCTGTCCTGGGTGTCCCGGCTTCCTTTGGTGATGAACAGCAAAGTGGAAGTGTAAGCTGAATAAACCCTTTCCTCCCCAACTTGCTTCTTACTCATGGTGTTTTACTGCAGCAGTAGAAACCCTGACAGAGGCAGTCTGCTTTACTGTTTTTTTTTTTTTTTTCTTTCCCATTTTGCTTCAGAGTTGGGGCGGGCAGTGTTCTTAGGGGACAAGTCAAGATAAACGCGCCTAGAGGGAGGGTCTCATGAGCTATTTATGAGGGAATTTATCGGAATGATGTACGAGAGAGGTGTGAAAAGAAGGCAGATTGTAGTGCCTTTGGCTCAGAATAGAAGGAGAGTGAATGATGATACCTTAGAAACCTCGAATGTCCATCAGAGCCGCCATCAACCCGCACAGTCTGTTGCTACGTGTCTTCCCTCTTTTCTCACTGAATACCTGCACAATGATTTCAGGATTCTGAACGTGCCACCTGCCTTCATGTCTGGATGCCCTCACAGCCTGGCGGGCCACAGTCCTCTCAGCCAAGCCCTGGTTTTAGCCCTGTTGCTGTCCCTGGCTCAAGAAGCCATCAGGTCACCACTTACATGCCCATCCCACTAACGATGTAAGCCCTATTTTCTCAGGGCTATAGGCCTCAGGGGGCTACCGGCTTCCGGGGCCACATGCCTCAGGGGTGGTAATTCCTTCCTCATTTCTAATCAGGTTGGCCAGCCTGGTACACTCTTTCTCCAGACTGATAAGCTTTGCCACGAGTGCATGCAGCTCTGTAGAAAGACACTGCTTTGAACAATCATGAACTTAATACGCAATTGGATAAACACCCAAATAAGCCATGGCCAGGGCTTGAGGGTAGACGGCTGACTTCACCAGACATTGATGCGTCCATGCTTCCTGGTGATACAGCATAGAGGGACAGCAGTAGTCTGCCAGACAGTACAATCTTCCGGATGTGAAACCCAGTACAATGGGCTTGCTCGTGGTGGGTGAATGCAGTCCGTCACGGCTAGGCAGATAAGAGTGCAGATTATTCGGGCAAGTATGAAGGGCGCAAGAATAACTTTCAAAGCAGTGTTGGCTGAGCGCAAGCAGCAAAGGGATTTGATCAGGGAAGAATGCATATTAATGGGTTATAATAAGCAAAGCACACTCCGGGTTACATGCCTTGTGGTTTTCAAGGAAGGGCCGCATTGGATACAAACAACTTGAAGGGAAGTTAGAGATCATTTAGAGGGGCAGCAGCCTCTCAGAATCTGTTCCTAAAAGTCCTGCCGGGCTTCAGACAGATGTTGACAGACCCTTTTCAGAAAGTTCAAACACCTGGTTCTTGCGCACCTACAGGGAAGCAGCCCAGGAGTTTGGCCGAATGGAGCTTCCAGGGTTTCTGGGGGCGTGGGGCAGAAAACCTTATCTAAACTGTTGCCTGATGTGTGGGGTGGAAACAACAATCCTGGGGGCGCGGAGGCGTCAGTCTTTTTTTTTTTTTCTGCTTTCAGCAGGTGAGGAGGAGGTGGTCTCCCGTGACGTGTAACCTTGCCACCAAAGGCAGAGATAGGGCGACGCGGTTGGAGGCCCGGAGCTCAACAATGCGCTCCGCCACGTTACACCGATCTCGTCCGGGGTGAAACTGAGAGGAGCTCACCAGCGGAGGGCGTGGCCTGTGATGGGGATGGGGCGTGGCTCCAGGCAGGGCGTGGCCTAGAGGTCGGCGGGGCTTCAGCCACGGGGCGGGACCTGGGGCGGGGCCTGGAGCGGGGCAGGGCTCTAGCTCCGGGAGGCGCTGGCAGCGGTGGCGGAGTGGAGCGGAGCGGAGCGCAGCGCAGGGGAGGAGACGGGCGGCTGTCCGCACGGAGGGAGTGAGTCACCTGACCGCCGCTTGCCGCCTGCAGTCGGGCCGCGCCGCGCCTCGGCTCCGGTGAGTGGCTCGGGCGGTGCGGGCCGTCGTCCTTCCGTCCTTCCCGGGGGTCACCGGGGCTGGTGGCGGGCGGTCGCGCGGGCCTAGAAGGGGCGGCGGGCTGAGCGCTGTTTACGCGCTGCGAGGACTCCCCGGGCCGGCCGTGCCGGCGCCGCCCTGCACCGCGCTCCGCGGGCCGCGTCCCGCTCCGCCTGCTGCGGGGGGCAAGGCCGAGCCGGCCGGGGTTCTGGGACAACTCGGCGATCCGCGCTTTCCTTTGTTGCAGCTTGGCGCACGCTTGTAATTTAGACTCGCACAGACAGCATAGGGAGAATGGGTCTCGATGCTAACGACACCAGCTTTTGTGTTCTGTCCGGGAGAGCCAGGGCCAACGTGTTCTCGATCTTCTCCGGTACTTTGGTGTCATTTAGTGGAATTGCACCGATGGGTTTTTATGTAGTGGGCTCTCTACGTTCAGCGTGCGCTGAGTCAAGGCAGACGTAGTAGTAATTCTGAAAGAACGTGTGTGGGAAAAATCCAGCTCCTGCGACAGGCTTGGAAGAACAAAGACTGTTTTTGCAGGATGCTGTTCTTTTTTGGAGAATTGTAATGTTGTGACTGCTCGCCTTGGAGGATGTCCCTGCTGGGTCTTTGTTTAGGTATTCGAGCACTCCTTTCATCCCACTGGGTTCGCAGGGAAGGCAGTTCGGAAAGATTAAAGGATGGCCACCGTAGATTTTGTTAGTGGCCGAGCCTTTGAGCCCTACAAACATTCAGAGAAATGGGAAGAGGTATGGGTTGGCCTATTCTTCCCGCTCTTGTGGTAGTGGTGCAAGCTCTGGGCTGGGCTTGAAGGCGCTTGCCACTTCTGGCTTTGGACATCGTGAGGGAGTCTAGGGGGAAAAAAGCTCCTGGTGAGTCATCTTGGAGTTGGGTAGCTTTGGAGGAGTGATCGCCTCTTGTTGTTTTGCCGTCGGATCTGTCAAGTGGCTTCCCTTTGTTCGCTACGTTGGTTGGATAACAAGGTAGGGTGACTCTTTAAAAGAGTTTGTGTTGCTGAGTCATTCACCCCAGTCTGAGAGGTAATTAGGAACAGCTGGTGCAGATACACGCATCACATGCCTCCACTATAAAAGGCTGAGCTGCGCACAGGAGGGGTTGCTTCAGGAGGCCGGAGGGGCTCCAGCTGCGGGCTGTGTGTTTTGAGACAGGTAGTCAGTGGATGACGTAGGAGAGCAGGCTTAGGACGTGGCCAAGTAGCACGGAGGTGGTGTTTAAACAGCAGCCTGGTGGCCTACTGCGGGAGAATCAGTTTGTGCTGGAGGAAGCTGTCTCTTTGAGATTTCAGATAGAAGTAAGGCATTTAGCAGTATTGTAATCAAACAGTGTTGTAACATTTCCTTCCCTTGCTGTCCTTGCTTTGCCTTTAGTATTGATGCAGAGTGGCGGGTACATTCTTAAGTTATTCTTTATAAAAGTTTATTTATTTTTTAATGAGGCCACAAGGGGGATTTCCTTTTTTTAGGTTTTCCGGCATAACTAGTTTCTGGGGTCAGAGAGGTGGTAAAGGATAGCTAAGAGTCAGCAGGTCTTCTTGGGTCAAGCCCAAGAAGAGGGGGTCTATGTAGATGTCTGTTTCACTCTCTTGATTTTATGGTTCTTGTGTGTTTTCCTTTTGCTTGGGGAAAAAAAAAGAACATACACACACACCAGGACTCCGTGTAAAGTTTGGAAAATGAACCAAGTGTGAAGGGGGAGGAGAGCTGGCTTCTTCCCTTTGACCAAAAGAATGATTTTTTTTTAACATTTTATTTATTTATTTATTTACTTACTTACTTATTTATTGTTTTGTACATGTATTTGTGCAGCGGTCAGATCAATTGTTGCATAGGCCCCAAGAATGATGCTGAATTTTTTATTATTGATGGTCTTTCCTTTAAAACCTCTGTAGCAGGGAAGTGGTTGGTGTGCTGATTAAGATTTAGAGGCTGTCAATCATGTCTCTTTCAGATGTTAGGAGATTTCAGGTAGTGTGCAGGATGATTGATCTAACATGAAAATCCCCACAGCAAGAAGTTGAAGAAGCAGAGTGACAACATTTGCATATCAGATAATGTGGTTAAGGTCACTTAATCCTTTTTTGCTGTTGAGGAATGTAAAATTTACTTTCCACTGCTGTTACTGTTATTCCAAGTCTGCAGCAGATTTCTCTCTCTCTCTCTCTCTCTCTCTCTCTCTCTTTTTTTCTCTCTCTCTCTTTCTCTCTCTCTCTCTGTATGTGTGTGTATGTGTGTTTAATTTCTGATCTCTTCCTGAGAGATGTAGTTATTTCAAAATATTCTCAGTATTTAATTTTCACTTCATATATGGTTTTTATTGTAGAGACTAGAAGATGTAAATTTTTTACTACATTCTTAAAGTTAGTGATAGAAATAAAAATAATACATAGTTACATTTTGATAACATTTTATTGGATTTGTAGGCAACCCTCAAGGGCGGTTGGTTGAATGTGTGTAGTGATTCGGTTTGATAATTTACACATTTGAGATTTAATATTTATAACAAAATCTTTAACAATTCTCTTACCTTTTGGATGCCTATGATTTTTCCCTTTTTTGTATCCTTGTGATTATTATTAGATAATCTTTGGGAAGTGGAATTCCTTGGGCTATCAGCCTCTTAGGAGTAGTTACTAATTTTTTTTTTTTTTTTTTTTACATCTTTGTTCTCTCTCTCTCTCTCTCTCTCTCTCTCTCTGTGTGTGTGTGTGTGTGTGTGTAGGTTTGAGGACAACCTGTGGGAATAGATTCTCTCCCTGGACCACGAGTGGGTATGGGTACTAGTCTGCGGCTTCAGTCCTGGCAGCAGGCACCCTTACCCACTGAACCGTCTCACTGGCCCAGAAGGCAGGCTACTGTTTACCGTTCGGTTCCACCTCAGGGCCCGTGCCTTTGTACCTCTGTACCGGGGTGGTGACTCTCACAAGGACAGCTGCAAAACTTGCTGAGATGACCAAGTGTCAGAAGACTCTCCACAGCGCAGCTTGCTGTCCCTGGCTGAGGGTTTTAAGAGTCCCCCCTCCCTTCAATTTTCTAAATTTCTATTCATGAGATAGTTGTTTGAACCCTGAAGGGATTATTTTGGGTGGTGGGATGGATTAAAAAAAAAAGCCTCAAGTGATGTTTGACGCATGGGGAATTTAAATACTGTTCTCTAATGCCAGACACTTTGCGGAGAGAAACATTTCAAAACTGCAGGTAAAATACCTGTGTACATCACTGCCCACTCCTGGCTGCCGGCTTAGTGCTACATGGCATTGACATCTAAAGTCCCTGGGGAGCCATATGCTTTGGGTGGGAGATGCAGAACTGAATTGCTAAAGATCATGTTCCGGCAGGGCAGAGTTATCATCTTTAGGCCTTGGGGTCAGCTCCTAACTTGTGTCTTGCAGTTTCTGAAAAACGGGGGTGATGATGGTGATGGTGGTGATGGTGGTGATGATGGTGATGATGGTCTCTATCATAGATTGCTGTGACAATAAAGCGTGTAACTGTGAATCAAGTGGTCAGGACGTAAGTTGTTAGGTGCTGTTTTCTGGTGTCTGGAGAGAGGCAGGTTGGATACTTTCTTATATGACTTGCTTTAGGTCCTTCTGGGAGCCGAGCTGGCGGCCATCATCACAGGCGAGCCGGAGGCTTGCCACGGGGCAGGGGTTGCTGCTAGAAATACAACTCAAGTGGCGCTAAGTTGGTAGCAGGGTTTCAGGTTGGCATTTTTGGGTCCTCAGCCTTGGCTGAGCTGAGGAGTCCCCTTTCCCCCAGGCTAGTTCAATGTAATTGGTTTTTGAAGAAGTAAAAAGTACTTGGAATTTTCTGTCTGGATCCTGCTTGAATCCAGACAAGTCCATGATGCTCTCCCTGTTAGACTTAGCATCCTAGCAGCCGCTAAATCTGGCCACACCCTCCTTGCTTAGTAGTGCTAGACTGGAACTGGCCTCCCAGTTCTACTTCCTGGACCACGTCCAGTTTATGGGGAGCATGTATAGTAAGTATACATTTACCCTCCAGCCGCAGTCCGCACGCCCTGTGTTTCCTTTAGATGACAAGCCTGTAGAGAGGCTACCTGTGACGGGACCCAGAGACAGGGGTGTATTGAGCTGCATTTGTACCTGTGGTGGTTCCTAATGCACACCAAACACTTTGTTCAAGCCTGCTGGAGTGAGTTCCTGCTGGTGGAGATTTGTCTGCCCCTCCCCCCACCCTGACACACTCAGTGTGCCCTGGCTGTGTTTGCTTACTAACCTGTCTACTGTGCACAGCGATCAGTGTGGGCTTTGAAATTTGGCCGTTTTTAGCAGTTTCGTGGAGACGGTGTTGTGTGTCCTTGACTGTATACTGAGTTGACACACTTAGAGGTTTTGAGTTTCTGTTTCTATACTCCATGATTATTGAGGAAGTGCCTGGAATTAACTCCTTCTAAATCTTTTCTTGAGATAGAGAAGAAGAAACTGATCTCAAGGTTTACTTTTTACCTGTAATGGATGTAGAGTGGATTGAGCAAATATAACTTGGGCTGTGGAGCTGTTCCCCATCTTGTACACCTAACATTTTCTTTCTTACCATCACGCTCACAGCGGACCTTTCTTACTTCCACTGAGGACCTCAGAGTTCATTAAAAACTGCCCCAAGGCAAACCTGGAGAACACAGGAACTGGGACTGCCGGAGTCCTTGCTGGGTGTGTAACTAACTGCAGTGAGGGGGCCTGGGCTGCCCTGAGGCTGGCCAGCTGCAAGCTGCCTTCTCAGCACTGGGAGAGTTTGGAAATGCTCACGGTGCACTGAATGTTGTATGCAAATTATATTCTGTTGAAAGGAAGTTTAAATGCATTTTCCCAAAGCCCTAGGTTATTCTTCGTTCAAAAGAATGGTTTTGTAATAAAATAATCACTACTGGTTTCTGTCTGTCTTTGTCAGTGTTCTGTCGCTGTGGAGAGACCCCATGGCCACAGCAACTCTGTCATAAAGGAAAGCGTTTTCTGAGGCTTGCTTATAGTGGTTTCATAGGTTTATTCCGTTTTCATCACGCAGGGAACATGGGGGCACAGGCGGTGCTGGAGAAGTGGTTGAGAGTTCTTCATTTGTATCCACAGGAGGAGGGAGATGCTGGGACTGGCTTTGGCTTTTGAAACTCCAAAGCCCACCTCCATGACACACTTCCTCCAACAAGGATACCTCCTAATGCCTGCCAAGCAGTGCCATTCCTTATGACCAAACATTCAAATCTATGCGCCCATGGGAGCCACTCGTATTCCACCTACCATATTATCTGATAAAGTTCTAAAAGTCTTTGGCAATTTTTAGATGGTTTAGGGTTAGTGTTAGGGTTAGGGGGTTAGGGTTGGGGGTTAGGGTTGGGGGTTAGGGTTAGGGGGTTAAGGGGTTAGGGTTAGTGTTAAGGTTAGGGGGTTAGGGTTAGGGGCTTAGGGTTAGGGGTTAGGGTTAGGGGGTTAAAGGGTTAGGGTTAGGGGTTAGGGTTAGGGGTTAAAGGGTTAGGGTTAGGGGATTAGGGGGTTAGGGTTAGGGTTAGGGGGTTAAGGGGTTAGGGTTAAGGGGTTAGGGTTAGGGGTTAGGGGTTAGGGGTTAAAGGGTTAGGGTTAGGGGATTAGGGGGTTAGGGTTAGGGGGTTAGGGTTAGGGGTTAGTGTTAGGGTTAGAAAGCACTGGACAGTTGCCCTCTCATTACCCCACAAGCCTGGATTCCATGCAGAGGTTCCTCAGGGCAGAGCCTTTTTCCAATCTTGTTCCTTTGTAGCTTGGATGTTAGCAATGGGCCCAGGCTTTAAGCTGTAGAATAAACGGTAGAGTGAGGTTTCCGCCCTTTTCCCTCTTTCCCACCCGTCTGTTTTATTGAAGGAAGGTGCTTTGCCTGAAGAGGTGAGTCTAAAGCATCTACTGGAAGAAGTAGAGCAGTAGGGAGACACTCCCCCACCCCACCACCCCTGCATGCCCTGCTTACTGGTGTTTTCCTAGGCTGAATGGTCTCTCTCTCCCCTGAGGATGCTAGTGTCCATCCTTTAGCTGTTGGCTCAATCAGTTCAGAGAGTTGATTACAAAATATAAAGCTATAAACATTTTTTAATGTTTTAATACATTTATTAGGCTGTAATTCCAGAGTAAGTGGTTTCTGGCCAGAACAGTAATTTTATGTGTGTATTTTATATTTAACCACCAATTTTGAAGTGAAAACTGATGACTGCATTGGCTCAGGTGTCATTTCCAAGGAACTGATGTTTGTTTACTGTACTTCCCTGACGTGTCTTCTGGGCACAGCACACAGCTTTCTCCTGTGTAGGAACGGTCTTTTCAGTGGGAAGAATCAGCAAACACATTTACACCTCTTTATACATTTCATTTTAGTAAAAGACTTTGTTATTGGGCAGCGTTTTGCTGGTCTTGAACTGCCTCCACCTCTGGAATGTTAGAGTCATAGGGATGCCTGGTTTAGCAGGTGAGCCGCATGGTGCCCTGTGTGGTGGGCCTCTTCTGCTGACATGCCTTCAGTCGTGGCTGCCACGAGGGCTGCAGCCGATGCCGAGTCTGTGACCACTGTCAACTTTTCATACTCTTGATTATCTCTGTGTAGTAAAAGACTCCTTGCGGACGGATCAAGCTCTAGTTCTTTCAGAGTCTCTGTGAGGCGTTTTGTTTTGAGGGCTTGGCTTCCTCCCTCGTCTCCTTAGATCTCCAGAGTCTGGGGCACCTTGGAGTAGTCACTGGAGTCAGCTGACATGAGGAGCTGTCTGTCCCTCCATGGTCCCCACTAACTGCAGCAGCTATCCCCGGGCTTCAGGGCGGGGTAAGGTGTGTTTGGGTTTGATGCTGCTTTGGTCTTGCCTTCCATTGTATGCTGCTGTGCTTCCAAACTCATACACAGATGCACATGAATGTGTGTAGGTAGCAGGGTGGGCTGCTACATTTATCTGACCGTGTGTAACATGGAAGCTTGTTAGATGCTTGGTTTACACGTGCAATGTAGGAAACAAATACTTACGGCTTCATGTGCCAGGAATGTCTCTAGATATTGGCAGAACTTTACAGAAATTACAGCTTAACAGGCTAGCAGACTTCTGTTACAGCATGGCCAGCTGTAGTAAAACATACTAGGGAGTCAGACTGCGAGAAGCCGACGTGTGGGCAAGTCAGAGGAGCACTAGTAACATGACTACATGGCTAGGTGGAGGATACTGCTTGCGTCGGCAAGTCCGAGACATTCTCCAGAAGCTTAGCTGTGGATAAAAGCTGGAGATAGCACTAGCATCTGCCCTCCCAGGGCTGTCAGATAGAGGCTCTAGCTCATTTATCTCAAAGACTAAGTTTTCTGGAAGGAGAGATACACACACAAACACACACACACACACACACACACACACACACACACACACACGTCCCACTATGGGATGCCTCTTTATCACTGTGTAAAACTTTGCTTAGAGTTCTGATAGGGTTCCTCCTGTCACTTGCTGGTGTCAGGATCCCCCCAAGCCTGGCTCCACGTGTGTCAGTGTCGAGGGAAATGAGTGGAACCTGATTGGCTTTGATGGCTCATGTCTCTGTGTGTGGAGGCTAGGTCTTCCTCCCTCACTCTCACACCAGGGCATTTTTTATTTTGTTTCTTTTCTGATAGCATATCTCTCAGTGAATCTGGAGCACATTCATTGGCTTGGCTGGCTGGTCAGTACAACCCAGAGATGTGTTTGCCTATACCTCCCTGAGTTTTCCGCATTCTTAGTGCCAGGCTCACAAGTGTGAACTGCCACCGTGGGTGCTGGGGACCCAAACTCTGATTCTCATGCTTGCAGAGCAAGACTTTACCCTGGGTCACCTTTCTAGTGCCAAGCCGCTTTTTAAAATAAAACTTAATGTGTATTTGATAGTCATTGTGAGGCCTGTGTTTTAAAGTTACTGGTAGGATCTCCAGTGTTGAGCTAATCCTTTGTAGTGAGCAGGAACACCCATTGTGAAGATGGACGTGTCACCTGTCCCTGACTTTAATTGACATTTAAAATAAACATGAGTTGCATTTCAGCTAAGGCATGCTTTTCATGCTTATAGTTATTTTTTTTTTATTTATAAGGTAGTGTGTTTATGTGGATAATTTGAATACCGAAACGGAAGGAAGAACCAAGAAAAAATTACCTTGATATTTTGATGAATATCCTAGGGATATTACTGCACGTGTTAATTTGAGATGCCTGTCTGGCATACATATAATAGTTTGAGTGTATATCTGGGTATGCGAGTCTGAAGATTAAGACTGAAGTCAAGATTAGATCACAAACAGGAGTATCTAGTGACCTTGAGTTTTTGTTCTTTCTGTGGCTTTAGATAAGCCCGTGAAGGTGGTTTGTGGGAGGCCCAGATGAGGTGAGATGCGAGGACAGCCTCATTCTCTGAAATCTAGAGGCTCCAGGCAGAGGAGGTTATCTTCCTTTCTTTTTCTGTTGCTGTGATAGGCACCTTAGGGGAGAAGCAGTTTAGCCTGGACCACAGGTCAAGTGTAGGTCCTTCCTGGCTGGGTCATGGAGGAGGAAGGAGATGGCCACTGGTCACATCACTTCCACAGTTAGGAAAGGGAGAAGTCAGCTCCGCCTGGCTCCTCTGCCTCTGCTCTCAGTAATGAAGGATCTTCCACACGGGTCCAGACCCTTCTCTCACAGGTGTGTCCGGAGGCTGACACCCCACCAGATGATGCTAGATTCTGTCAGGTTGATAATTAACAGACAACAGCCTGCCAGAGAGGTGGGTTGGAAGCCTGTGAAGGGTTGGGATCCTGGAGGGGCAGTGATTGCAGGGAGGAGATGAAAGGGTGTTGGATGTTGGCGAGGAAACTGTTAGGAAACTGACAATTTGGCTTTGGTGGACTCACATGGAATTGCCCTTCCCAGGAAAGAAAAGTAAAGAATTCTAATTCTAAGTATTAAATTAGCCAGGTTACTCGTGGAACACCACGAGAACAACTGTATATTAAAAGAGAGTTGATTAGATTGGCTTACACGATATTGCTGTGCAGTCCAGCGATGACTGTCTGCACTCTAAATGGGGGAGCCGCTCAGTCCATGGGCTGGACGTCTCGGCAGCCCTAACTTGGTACCAGAGGATGGGGGTGGGGGTGGGGTGGGGTTATTCCTCAGGAGCCACCTGGTTTCATTCCATGCCGGAAGGCTGAAGACTGGGTTTTGATATCTTTCTGGGATGTCTACAGTGTAGATAGTGATAATGGTTGGAGCAGCTGGGAAATGAACTCTCCAGCAGGACTCAGAAACAGGCAGGCAGAGATGGAGAGCTGGTCTTGCTAGGCGTCCTCAGTTGAGGCTGCAGCTGTAGCCCAGGAGTTCTCATGCTGTGGGTCCCGCCCTCCACAGGGTCACATATCAGATGTTTCCATTGCGATTCATATCGGCAAAATTAGTTATGAAGTAGTTACAGAACAGTTTTATGGTCTGGTGTCACCACAACATGAGGGGCAGTATGTAAGGTTCTCAGCATCAGGAAGGTGAGGTATTGCAGTGCGGCAGGCGGTGCTGCCCACGTATAGGATGGGCCCTCACCTGTGTGCCCGAGGCCTGCCCCAGTGCGCTTGCCAGGTCGGCCATGTTAACCATCTCAAGGGGGAAGGCAGGGTCAAGAATTTAGAGGGACCTTGGTATTATGGTTTGGTGGTGGGAATCCTGCATAGTCACACCTATCCCCACACACTGTATTCTCCCACCTTCTCTTAACTCCGTATCCAGTCAAAATCCAAGATCTTATTAAAATTGATTTTTCTCCTTTGGATGCGTTTCCTATTTGAAAAAATTTTAAAGGTTTTACTCACCGCCAGTTTGCCAGCAACTTATATTTAACTGAATCTGACTGGGTTTCATTCCTATTTCTGTGAATGCCTTTCAGGTTTGCTTTTAGTGAAATCAATATGTTGTGTGGAGTTTAAAGAGGAAGCAGCCTGGTTCACTGCATCCTGCGGAGATGTGGTATTTACTGAGATCTGGTGTTGAACTTTTTGGTGACCACCTCTGTGTCTGTAGGATGTTTGTGTATCAGTCCGAGACTGGTTGACTTCTGTCTCTCTCTTGCCTCCCCTTATACTTGTGTTGATTTTGTTTCTGCTGTGAAGAGCCTGCCTCACTCAGTTCTAAATAGTTTTTATTGTTTGCTTGGTCTCAGTGAGATAGGACAGGATTGGTTGAGCCCTGCATTATAACCTAAAGCCATGCCACATTGGAGGTGAGCTAGGCAGGACCCCTACTGTCACATAACCAGTCACTGCACTGGGGGAAGGAATGGAGGGGAAGGAAGGAAGGAAGGAAGTAAAACCTTCTGATCTTAGAAGGTGTGACAGTGCATGGAAAACAAGAATTTACAAGGAAGCTGCCACAATCAATGAGTTAGTTAAGGTTGTAGGGTTCTGGCTCATGTCTCAAAAATATGTTGCAATTATATAGTAAACATAGACAATTAAGCTCAAGAACTCAAATATATTAACAGTGCTACAGAAACCACAAAACGTATAGGAATAAATCCAATAGAAGATGCACAAACCTCCTCTTCTCTAGACATCATCGTAACATTAAGAGATATTAAAGAAGTCCTTAAACATGGAGAGGCAAGACATGTTCTCGAGCCAGAGAACTCGATTTGTTAGCTATTTTCTCCAAATTAATGGACATTTTATTGCAACTATAATCACAGTTCTACTAGCTCTTCCAAGTCAAGGATGATGATGCTGATGCTGATGATGATAATAATAATAATAATAGTCTAGGAAGAATTAAATGTATTTCACACAAGGAGATAAGGAATTGGCTAACAGGCACATGCTCGGACAGTCAGAATTATTAGCCATGAGGAAGGCACATAAATCCCCAGGGAACTACTGCGCACACCAAGCCAAGCCTAGAGGACAGCACGTCAAGGGTCAGTGCTGTAGGGCCATCCTACAGCCATCCTGATAGCAAAGTGAAAGGATTTAGGCGTCTCCAAAGCCTCTGCATGAGTGCTAAAGAGCAAACACCTCCCATATCACTCAGCCCTTGTGTGTGTCTAGGCGGTGCCTAATAAAGCTTTATTAGCATCCCAAGAGAGGCCAGGTCTCTTATCTATCTCTATCACCAATTAAGTGGATGAATAAATTGTTAATGAAATATTTGCCAACAACAACAAAAAAAGAAACATCAGATGTTCTTAGTGTCGGTGTGTATTAAATTCATTCAGATGAGTGCAAAAACTGGAAACAGTTCAGGACACAAGCCATTTGCAAATCAAAAGGAAGGCTCATGTTAATGTACAGTGATGGTAATAGGCAGAGTTAAAACCCACAAACCTTGACGCTGGTTTCATGTGTATAGACTAACTTTTTCCAGCCTTCACTAGCACTTCTAACTCCTTGCTTTTAAGCCTAACTTTGTTTTAAAATTTCAAATATGACATTTAGTCCTGAAAATATATAAGACAGTCCAAGAATGGTGGCGTTCATGTTGGATTCCAGCTACTGGGAGGCAGAGGCAGGCTGTTCAAGGCCAACCTGGTCTACAGAGTGAGTTCTAGGATAGCCAGAGCTATATATAACCTTGTCTCAGAAACCCAAAAACCAAGTCAAAACGAAAACTGGAAAACAAACTGAACAAACAAGGCATCCCTTCCCTATATACTTGCTCTGGTCGGGGGAAGAGGGAGGAGCCGGGGAAGAGGGAGGAGCCGGGAAGAGGGAGGAGCCAGGCCGACTCAGGCTGCTCTCTAGTTGCCAGGCTCTGGGTCTTTCTTTGCTGTTAGAATGTCCCTGTACCACTAAAGCACAAAGAGATGTGGCAGGAGGGGAATGCTACAGAGGGGAGGGGCCGAAACCAGGGAGAAGAGGGCTGACAGATGGGGAGTGCGGTGGGGCAGGACCAGTTAGAACACTGAAAATGCTGGGTGAAGCCCATTGCTTTGTATGCTGACTTTAAAATGTCATTTTAGAAAGTTACTCCTCTTTAGCTGTAGACCGTTTTAGCCCAGCTCTCCAGGGTCTTCCTGATCCACTACCTTTCAACCGCGCCCCTTTGGATGGTGTGCTTGGCACCTCCACTTTGCTGCTGTTGTCCATTTGGGCTTTAAAAACATTTTCAGATGCATTTCTTGTCTTGTCCGGCTTTCGGCTCTGTAAGGCTCAGAGAACTGACCCGAGAGATGTGGTGTCAGGGTGGACGGCTGAGCGCCTGTGGTACTTACGTCTCCAAGATGTTAATGGAAGTAGCAGCTCTAATTCTTCCTTCTGGACTTTTTCTGGCTGGTGAGCCAAGTCTTACAGTTTTGGGAAGATGTCATTGGTTTAAATTTCCACGAAGTTTGATGTTAAGGTGGCCATGAATCACAGCAGCTGATGGGGACAGCAGGCGCAGAAGCATGAAAAGAACCTTCTAGAAAGGAGAGGAAGTCAGGTTCAGAAGGCTGGATCAGCTGCAGATGCAGGCACTGCTTACACAGAGAAGCCATGATGAATGCCCTGTGTATCAACTCTGACGTCCATCGGTCAGTGTTTTTCTAGAAACATGCGTATTTGTGCGCACACATAACACACGCACAGACACATGCACACAATTGACAGAACTCTTTTGACAATACTTTTTCTCATTAATTAAATAGTATGGTGAAGTGAACAGTGACCAGCTTTAGTACTTGCTGACATACCTGTTGGGTATCTTGTGTGACTCGCTGACAGCCACTGCCCTGTTTATTTACCCCAGATCCTCCCTCTCTCATCTTGAGCATCAGTGAAGGCAGAAGAAGGTTTGGGCAGCGGTCTAGTTTATAAGGACACAACCCGCACCATTGTCTTGGGATTTGCATGACTAATCGTTCTTCTCACACTTACAGCTTTGTTGTCACACAGCAGTCCCCACCATCTTAGGTAACCTTACGTTGAGTTTTTTCCTTATCTAAAGTGTTATTACATCGTGATGAATCAGAGCCCTGTGCCTTATTTTCCGGTGTCATTTTGAAAGTGAAGACACCAACCAAGCAAAGCTGTATTAAAATGTAACTTGCACACCGTGAGCAGAGAACAGACATTTCCAAACCGAGCTTCAGGAAGCTTTGAAGTGCATGTTCATCCTTTGTCAGCTTCGGGAGTGAGTCAGCAGTTCCGTCAGCACACCCTTGCTTTGAGCGGGGCGGGGTGGATTTCCGAGAACACAGAACTGGTCCGGTGTACTGAGTCCAGGTTTTTGGTTTTAATAAGTCAGCAGTTACAGATGTGGGTGCCCAGAGTGCAGTCCTTGGCTTTTAGGTCCTTGTAATGATAGAGGTGCTTGGTGGTGTTGAGAGGAACCGTTCGTGATCATTACGTAGTTAAGGTATTAGGTGAAAATGATTACTGACGCTTAGTTCGGAACACCCCTGGGTTCTGCCCCTCAGTAATGAGGACAGATGTTGAGGTGTCCTTGGTGCTGCAAGTCACTGCAGTGCTGGTGTTTACAGTTGGTGGCCTTTCCTCCTAAGCCACTTGTCTAAGGTTGTATCTTCAAGAGGTCTGAGCCAGGGTCCTGAGGGCTTTTTGTGGTTCTGGAAAAGCCATCTAAGTACCTCATTCTGTGAGCCCTGATTAGTGCATTTCCATTCCCCGAGAGCTACTGGGAATGTTTGGATTTGGATTGTATTACAGGGTCTGGGTTGTATTAAAATGTCAAGTCATTCACTCAGCAGCAAATGTATCTATCTGGGTAAGTGCTGTGTCCTTGGGTTGTGGCACAACACAGTCTAGACACACTTGTGACATCTCAGCCGAACTTAAAGGCCTTGAGGAGTCAGCTGGCTGAAGCCATCCAAGGGGCCTTGATGGAGAAGGCAGGCTAGAAGATACCTCTGTACCCGAGGCAGCTACAGGAAGTGAGAGCCCCCCCAGAGGGGGCGCTGGGACCCAGACTCACACCCTCCTCAACAGCAAGAAACCCAATCCCCGAGCCATATCGCCAGTTCCTGGGATTATTTTTTAAAAAGTAGAAAATGTCAGAGTATTTTGTATGGGGTAAGAATTAAGTGCTGATATGTGATGTTTTCTTCACTTTTTAATTTTGTGTAACTACACTGGTACCTGGGTAAGCTTGGGAGCCATGCAGGAGAAAAAGTATTTGTACAAACAGGACTTGACGAGGGCTTGGGTTCAGGCTGGAGATAAGGGTACCAGGTAAGAGGCAGGGTACCAGGACTCAGCACAGAATTGTATAATTGCATATGTGTATCTGCCTCAGTGAGGGGTGGCTCGCAGAGGACCATGGGAGCAGTGAATGGGAGATCCCAAATGGGCCAGCATTTGCCCACCAGGAGACAGCCTGGCCTTCCCAGAGGGTCCTCGTGGTGTTCCTATCAGTTCCTGATGCTAGCCACTCACGGCTGCTGGACTCACTGGGATCTAAACAGCCTTTAGGTTACGGAGTGCCATGCCCAGTTTTGTGTTTCCGAGGAGAAGAGAAACGTGGAAAGTTGGAAAGCCATTGTGAGGGGAGACAAGGGCATCGGTAGAATGTTGGTAGAGAGAGCTGAGCTTCTGACATCACACACTGATGGCAAGCAACATCAGCCTCTAGGCTTTTCTGCTTTTCCGTGGGTGTGCGGGGATAAATGGAGGAGGAACGAGCCTTTAAAGGTTTCTAAGTTGTGAGGCAGGAAGGTATAAGAGCCATCATGGCGGATGGTAGCTGTGGAGTCTGCGCTGACTAGCAGGTCAGCGTGGACAGCTGCCTCGAAGGAGGACGCTCCTGGCATCGGTAGGAGCGCCCATCCTTCATGGGATAGCAGGACATCGGAAAGGTAATCGCTACCAGTTCTAGCAGGTCCTAGTTATTCCCTTTGGTGATGGAAACATGAAGAACCATTTAAAGAATCTGTTCTCTCCTTCTGCAGAGGTACAACCCCAAGTTCCATTCACCCTCATGTTCAGTGTTGTGCTAACCATGCTGGTGTGTGGTCTCCTGGGTCTGCGAAGGGCAGGCTGCATTCTTCACTGATGCAGAGTTTAGGCACGTACTGAAAGGCGTGCTTTCACTTACCCTTCTAAGCAGACATGAAGCAGAAGGGAATTTTTTGACTGATTTTTGTGTGTTTGCAGCTAAAACCCCAGGACATGGGGTGGAACCCACCTGTGCTCTGTGAGAACTTGAGTAGTTCTGATTTCTTCTTTCTTTGTTGTGTCAAACCTGAACGCGTGAGAGTGTCTCCTTCCCTGACCCTCTGGGGGCTAGGCGGTGAATCAGTTGTCAGGAGAAATGAGCGATGCAGAGGGGCTTCTGCACTTGATCTGCTTCAGTTTCTCGTGAGTCTTAGACTGTGTGTTTCAGAATAGTCATGTCAGAGATAGTAAACAGGCTCCTGTGTCCTTGGGTTACCACCTTATTTCTGTGAGTGCTAGTATTGTGCACATGATCACAAATGTTCGGAAACCACTTTTTGTTCAAATGGATTGTGATGGCTTTCTCTTACGTTGTAACATTTCGAGGAAACAAAGGCTTTTAGCACATGATAGACCATGTTGTTGGTGATATCCTGTCTTTGTCTGCCTTTGGCCTCCCAGAGTGCAGTGTGTAGAACTTGACTTCTAAGAAAGGTCCTGACCCATGGGAGCCCCTTCCCTGTGCTGGTGAACCAACGTCCCTTGTGCTGCTTGGAGTCTCTGATGGAGGGCTTTTCCTAATCTCTCCTTGAGGGTAAAGGGGCATGGAGAAGAGGGGACTACCCTGTCCAAATGTGTGACCTTCCACCCTAGTCACATCTGTGAACTCTTGAACTAGCAGGTGGGATTCCAGCTGCAGGTTCTGACAGCCCTTTGCCCGGATCACACCTACTCTCAGTGCGGACTGTCCTTTTGAGACATCCAGGCTGTTCTGGCCTCGGGAAGTTCTTGCACTTTCTCTCTCAGATTCTTGCCTTAGTAGAACTGCTATCATTGTCAGTGTGCTTTGCTTGAGGTTTGTTTAATGGATTTAGATTGTTCCTTTGGACTTCCATTTCCATTTTCTGTGTCAGAGACAAGTACACACTTTATACTCACAGTTTGTTGTTTAAACCACAGTTCCTACAGGCTTTGTTACGTGACCTCTCCATGTGTGTTTGCAGGTCAGTGACAGTGAGAAGCATGCTTTCCACTGCTCCCCCTGACCCCGTCTGCCACCCAGGATGTCTGTGAGTGAGAGTGCGGTGTTTGCCTACGAGTCCTCTGTGCACAGCACCAACGTCCTGCTCAGCCTCAATGACCAGCGGAAGAAGGATGTGCTGTGTGATGTCACTGTCCTGGTGGAGGGCCAGTGCTTCCGAGCGCACCGCTCGGTGCTGGCTGCGTGCAGCGGTTACTTCCACTCGAGAATCGTAGGCCAGACTGACGCAGAGCTCACCATCACACTGCCTGACGAGGTGAGGGGCACAGCGGTGGGTGGCGACTGTAACATTTGTTACCTAGCTACCTTCTGGTTATAAGCAGAAACAAACCCTAGTCTCCCCAGGAGATGGGCATCCCAGAAGCATTGCTGTAGCGACCCTTTTCCTGCATTGGTTGTAGGAATAGTTACACATTAAGGAATAGTTACATGTAAAATTATCACTTTGGATATGAACACTTGTTCAACAGTGGAGTATTTTGATACAGTGTCTACATCTTAGCCCACCTGATAGCATACAGGGATTTGGACAGGTTCTGGCTTAGGGAGGGCTGAGGGAGGGCTGGCGGGGTGATTGAGGGTCAGCTTCATATCTCAGGAACTGTGCGCGCTCTCCTGAGACATCTCCCACAGCAAACAGGCACTCTGTAAGCGGATTTCTCCTTGTGTTGTTTTTTTTCTTTCTTCTTTTTCTTAACATTGTCTGTGCTTTTGGATGAAAGAAGTGATATGTTGTCTTGGCCAGTGAGCTGGCTTAGCAGGTAAAGACACTTGCTACCAAGCTGTTGAACTGGGTTTAATTTCCTGGACTCAAATGGTGGAAGGAGAGACGCAAATCCTGCGTGTTGCCCTCTGCCCTCCACATATATGCGGATATGCACTCTTTTACACCCCCTCCCAATACATAACCGTTAACAACAAGACGTACTTTGCTGTCTTACTATGGAGCCCTGTCTTATACACATTTCCACCCTGCCTGCATAACTCAAGCTTATAAATATTATTGTCTCTCTGCCATTGTCCTAGCTTCACGGGGCTTGTCTGAGGTGGGGGAGGGCTGGCTGTCCTGTTCTTCCTGGCTCTGTTTACTGAAGTGTGTGCTTTGGCAGTCACTGCCATCAGCATATTTTGACATTGGACTCCAGAGTTGTAAGGGGAGGATGGAGAGGAAGTGTGTAGAACACATTGTATATGTCGTATCGTGTAGATGCCCCGTTGGGCATAATTGGATGACCTCCAAACTGATCCCCAGGGGGCTTGTGCTGGTGCTGCTGCATCGGTGGGGCTGTGGCTGTTGTGCTGAGGTGTGAGCCGAGGGGACCTTGGCACTGCTTCACACAGGGACACGAGTCACAGGCAGAGAGTGCTTTCGACGCTTCCTATCACTGGCTCTTTAAGGAGGTCCTACAGGTAGAACAAAGTTTGTTTAATGGCTTTTTGAGAGGTGTATATATTTATACACATGGGTATGTATAATGCGTGTATTTGGATGTTTCACATTCGTTCTGACAAAGTGTAAGTCACGTGTTTTCAAATATTTTAACTGTTTCATCACAGTGACAAGAATGCAAATATTGCATATATTACTTGATATTTTTAGCATATTTTGGAAAATTCTTACCAAAATTCTTATAAGGATTATTATAAATCTGGTACAGTTGCAAAGAGTAATGGAGAGTTTCCTCTTAGACTTTGCTCAGTGTTCTATGGCTAACATTTTGGAAAATTAATAATATTCCCCTAGGAATGTGGCTGTAGACGCAGCACATGCCTGGTAGTCAGAGGGCTGTACTGTTACATGCATTACCTAGGGTCTGTAGAGTTCTGTGACAGCTCCCACATTTACAGCCAGCTAGGATCTAGAGCAGTGGAGTATCCAAGCGTGCGTGTGCTCCTTACACTAATTCTCCCACACTCGGCCCTGGACTCCTTTCCCTCTTCTGGCTCTGGATGCTGGCACCCTCTTGTCTGCCCTCTTGTGATGGTTGCCCATTTCCAAGCAGGTGTGTAGGACCATGGAGTGTTATGTGCAGCTCTCGGTGCCCTTTTCCCACTTAGGAGCGTCCCTTTGATATTCAATTTCATGTTTATTCCTTGTTGCTGATGAATACTATGATAGTTATGTCTTAATTCTTCTTTTTAGAACCTTTTACCCATTGAAGGAACTGAGATTAGTTTCAGTTTTTAATCTGCTACAGGTAAAAGTTGGTATAAGATATTTTTGTCAAGGTCTCATTTATTAGGGATAAAAAACCAGAAGTGAATTTCTGGTCATAAAGTGGTTGCACATTTAGATTTAAAAGAAATGACCAAGTGTCTTTCTAAAATGGGTATCCATTGGACATTCCCACTAGCAGTGGGAATGATCCAGTTTTGTTCTTCTTAAAGAATTTGGTGGTGTGTATTTATTTATTTATTTATTTATTAGCTGTTTTAAGCTAAATGCTGTAAGGTTAGCATCTCTTAGGCAAGTCTTAGTACTTTTGGTCATTTGATAGTAACTCAAAAGTTGTAGAATAATTTACATATTTTGAATGTTCTCTGCATGTTTTCAGGTTCTTTTTGCCCAGCTTGGCAAATACAGTCTCAGTATAAATGCACACAGATCTGCTCAGAGGTTCCCATGCCCAGTGCCTGGAGACAGAGATTTAGAGCCTTTGCAGTCTGGATCATTAAAAATGTTACTATTAGAGATAGTTGGCACAACTATTAGAGTAGTTCCGGTTTGTTCTTTGTTGTTGTTTTGTTTTGTTTTTGTTTTTAAGATTATTTTTTGTAGTTATATGTTTATGTGCTTATGTGTATCTGTATGATATGAGTGCAGGTGCCAGCACAGGCATCCAATCTCCCAGAGCAGTAGTTATAGCAGTGGTGAGCCTTTCCTCGTGGGCTACAAGTGCCTGTGATCTCTGAGCTGTCTCTCCAGCAATACTTTTAATTCTTAAAAATTCCCCTCTAGAGTTTATTGCTGTTCATGGTTTTGGCCTCTGGGAGCTGTGCTAGCCTCAGACACCTGGCAAAGTCATTGTCTTTTTCTTCTAGGAGGGCTGTGGGTGGATCTGTCCTGTTTATTCCATAGGTGAATTGTTTCTACATGGGGGCATCTCAGCAATGCCTTAAGGAGTAACACGTGTTGATGTGATATTATAAAACTGGAGGTTTAGTCCTGTGGAATGGGGGTTGTACTCCGCTTAGCCTGTGCCCCTTAGTTTTGCATTTCTTCAGGCAGCGAGTGGCTCTCTACCTTCCTAATGCTGTGACCCTTTCATATAGTTCCTCATGCCGTGGTGACCCCAACCATGAAATTACTTTTGTTGCTACTTCATAACTGTAATTTCGCTACTTTTGTGAATTATAAGTGTCTGATAGGCAGGATATCTGATCCGTTACCCCTGTGAAAAGGTCATTCAGTGTCCCAGAGGGTGATCTCTTCTTACAGAATTAAGTACCCACACTGTTCAGTGATCCCAGGTAAGTTTGTCCTCTCCTTGTTGTTCTTCTGCTCCTGTTGCCCTGAGCAGACAGCAGCTGAACCACGTTTATTTTTATCTTGTGTATTAACAGATAACAGTTAAAGGATTTGAACCTTTAATTCAGTTTGCCTACACTGCCAAACTCATTTTGAGTAAGGACAATGTTGACGAAGTGTGCAAGTGTGCGGAGTTTCTAAGCGTGCACAACATCGAGGAATCCTGCTTTCAGTTTCTCAAGTTTAAATTTTTGGACTCCACCTCAGAGCGGCAGGAATGTGCAAGACAGAAGTGCTTCTCACACTGTCAGAAAGCAGACTTTAAATCTTCATTTTCAGAACAGAAGGATCTAGAAATCAACGAAGCAGATGAATTCTTGGAAAAGAAAAGTGTTCAGACTCTTCACTGTGACCCCCAGAGGTGTCAGGGCAGTGTGAAAGCATCCCCCACTCTCCAGGACAGTGTCAGTCAGACATGCCAGTCCCTGTGCGTGGGCAAGGATGGAGTCCTGGCATTGCCATCTTTGTGCCCCAAATACAGAAAGTTCCAGAAAGCGTTTGGAACTGACAAGATCCGAACTCTAGAATCCGGCATCCGAGATGTCCATACTGCCTCTGTCCAACCAAATGAGACATCTGAACTCGAATGTGTAGGGGGAGCGCAGGGCTGTGCAGATGTGCATGTGATTTTAAAATGTGAAGGAATGAAGCCAGCCGTGGAGAGTGAAGACACAAAGTGTGAAGACCCCACCTCTCAGTGTCCTGCGGAGCAGGCGGAAGTGACGCCTTTGCCTCAGGATTCTGCAGGTCCTCACGGGTTCTACACCCTGTCGGTCCTACACACATACGAGCAGTCAGGTGACGTGGGCTTTGCTGGGATGCAGAGTAAAACAGTGAAAACAGAAAAGCCTCTATCCGGTCCAGATGCCCAGGATGAGAAGCCACTGGAAAATCAGGATTTATTCCTGAAGTCTAACATGGGCCCCAAAGAAGACAGCAGCAGCCTTGCATCCGAGGATCGGAGTAGTGTGGAGCGAGAGGTAGCCGAGCACCTGGCCAAAGGCTTCTGGAGTGACATTTGCAGCACGGACTCGCCTTGCCAAATGCAGTTGTCGCCAGCCGTGGCCAAAGACGGCTCAGAGCAGGGCTTCTCGCAAAGGCGGTCCGAGTGTCCCTGGCTGGGTATCAGGATCAGCGAGAGCCCGGAGCCGGGCCAGCGGACTTTCACAACACTCAGTTCTGTCAACTGCCCTTTTATCAGTACGCTGAGTTCCGAAGGCTGCTCAAGCAACTTGGAAATCGGAAACTACGATTACACCCCAGAGCCTCAGCAGGACCCTTGCCCCTATGCTTGTGTGATTAGCCTGGGAGATGACTCTGAGACCGACACGGAAGGCGACAGCGAGTCCTGTTCTGCCCGGGAGCAGGACTGTGAGGTGAGTGGACCGGTGCGCTCTTCCTGTTCACAGAGCCGGTCACTGAGAAGCAAGGGCGGGGAGAGGGAGGGAGGGACCACGTGACGAGCTCCAGCAGTGAGGGGTGTGTGCACGCATCCCACATTGCTGTGCGTATTTATCATGGAGGAGACCACAACACAGGCTGGAGTAACTGTAATCACATGCCCCAGTAGGGAGAAGGGACAGCAAGTCTCTAATCTTGCTAACTGGAACTTTTAAACGAGAACTCCATTTAGTTTGCAGTATCTGTAGCCTCCAGGTTGTCAAACCTGAGGCCAGTGTGGTATGTGAGCCTTGGTTGGCTCTGCATGGCTGTAGGATTGTGACACATAGGGAAAGCTTTCTCAGAATTAATTTTCAGAGCTATTGATTTTATTTACTATTTTTATTTTTCTTTAGCCATTTTAAGTATTTGTTTAACGAATACCTTAATTTAGCATGAGTTCATGTAGCTACTGACTTACATTAACCACATCAGGCTTGATCTGTGCATCCAGGCTATAGAAGTTTGTGCTTATTGCTTACTGCTTGCTTTCTGTAAGATGATTCAGTAACTTAAAGAAGGTACTAATTAACAACTAAAGTTACTAGTAAAATACTAACTAGTAAAATGCTATCATACAGTAGTAAGGTAAATTCATTTTGAATGTATTACTATTTGCTGAAGTGTTTGACTTTTGAACGCTCTTCCAGGCCAGGAGTGTCAGGTGAGCTGTTAGTTCTTATTGGGGTAGATTATGTAGAAACTGACAGAGACCTACCTTTTAAGGATTTCTTTTACTTAGGTGCATATGTGTGTCCTTGTGTGGGTATGTGTGCACGTGTGTGTCCTTGTGTGGGTATGTGTGCATGTATCTGTCCCTGTGTGGGTATGTACGCATGTGTGTGTCCCTGTGTGGGTATGTGTGCGTGTGTGTGTCCCTGTGTGGGTATGTGTGCGTGTGTGTGTGTGTGTGTGTCCCTGTATGGGTATGTGCACATGTGTGTGTCCCTGTGTGAGTATGTGTGCACGTGTGTGTCCCTGTGTGGGTATGTGTGCGTGTGTGTGTGTGTGTGTGTGTGTGTGTGTGTGTTCCTGTGTGGGTATGTGTGCATGTGTGTGTCCCTGTGTGGGTATGTGTGCATGTGTGTGTTCCTGTGTGGGTATGTGTGCACGTGTGTGTCCCTGTGTGGGTATGTGTGCATGTATGTGTCCCTGTGTGGGTATGTATGCATGTGTGTGTCCCTGTGTGGGTATGTGCGCGTGTGTGTGTCCCTGTGTGGGTATGTGCGCGTGTGTGTGTCCCTGTGTGGGTATGTGCGCGTGTGTGTGTCCCTGTGTGGGTATGTGCGCGTGTGTGTGTCCCTGTGTGGGTATGTATGCATGTGTGTGTCCCTGTGTGGGTATGTGCGCGTGTGTGTGTCCCTGTGTGGGTATGTGCGCGTGTGTGTGTCCCTGTGTGGGTATGTGCGCGTGTGTGTGTCCCTGTGTGGGTATGTGCGCATGTGTGTGTCCCTGTGTGGGTAAGTGTGCATGTGTGTGTCCCTGTGTGGGTATGTGTGCGTGTGTGTGTGTCCCTGTGTGGGTATGTGTGCGTGTGTGTGTCCCTGTGTGGGTATGTGTGCATGTATGTGTCCCTGTGTGGGTATGTGTGCGTGTGTGTGTCCCTGTGTGGGTATGTGTGCATGTATGTGTCCCTGTGTGGGTATGTGCGCGTGTGTGTGTCCCTGTGTGGGTATGTGTGCGTGTGTGTGTGTGTCCCTGTGTGGGTATGTGTGCGTGTGTGTGTGTCCCTGTGTGGGTATGTGTGCGTGTGTGTGTCCCTGTGTGGGTATGTGCGCGTGTGTGTGTCCCTGTGTGGGTATGTGTGCGTGTGTGTGTCCCTGTGTGGGTAAGTGTGCATGTGTGTGTCCCTGTGTGGGTATGTGTGCACGTGTGTGTCCCTGTGTGGGTATGTGCAAATGTGTGCCAGAGGTGTTGGATCCCTGGAGCTGGGTGCACAGTCAGTTGTGAGCTGCCCAACATGGGGCGGACACAGAACTCAGATCCTCTGCAGAGGCAGTAGCACCCCAAACCTCTGAACCGTTCCTCCATCCTAACATCTGTGGCTTTTGTAATGTGCTAAAAAAGTCTCGTAAAAAACGTAACGTGTGACTTCCCAGGTGGCTACCGTGTGGTGCGTGTCTTCACTGCCATAGTGCTCATGCTTATTTTACACTGTAGGTGAAACTGCCATTCAATGCTCAACGAATCATTTCGCTTTCACGGAATGATTTCCAATCCCTGCTGAAAATGCACAAACTGACCCCAGAACAGCTGGACTGTATCCATGACATCCGCAGGAGGAGTAAGAACAGGATCGCCGCGCAGCGCTGTCGCAAGAGGAAACTCGACTGTATCCAGAACCTGGAATCGGAAATCGAGAAGCTGGTAAGCGCGTGCGTGTCTCGTGGTTACTAAAGCCCAGAGCTTCCTGTTTGTAGAATAGAGAGTTACTTAAGTTCCAAGGTAAGATTCAGAGTTCAAATACCATTCAAGAGAAATTAGGAGATGTTCAGGAAGATTAGAAGATATAAAATAGGGTTTTCATTAATTATTTTGATTTGTATGCATTCTACATTTTTAGCATGTACTCAAATGTGTAGGTGGGGAAGCATTTCTGGGTATTTTTTTTTTAATATTTTTCAATTTAACGATAAAGATTAAAGTAATTATATAATCCTTTAATCTATGATGTTTGATTCTTATAAAAGCTATTTTCCAGTTGAGTAGACCTGCAGACCTGAATTACCTGTTCTGGTACCAAAACCAAGCAGATGTGCCAGGCTCTCTCTGCCAAGGGAAAGGTCTTACGTGATGTCACGGTTAGAGTAGAACCTCTGCTCCGAGCTGCAGCCCGACCCTCGGTGCACAGAGTGATTGCCTGTTGGACCTGTCTCTTCCAGCGTCAAAGCAGAAGCTAATTGCGAGATTATTAATTTGCCTTATTGTGGGAGAGGACAGTGACAGTGTAGGCCAGCTGAGGGCCACCTGTGGGCCAGGTGACAGGGCAGCAGCTGCAGGAGACAGGAAAGAGCGCCCTCAAGATACTCAGTTTTGTGTCTTTGCTACTCAAGAGTGAAGTTTAAAGTTGTGCTTATAACTGAAGTTGGTCTTCAAGCACTTCAAGCATGAGCAAGACTGCAAACAGTAAGATGTAAAAGATGGTTTTCTGGTTTTAAGAGTGGTCAAAACATAAATTTTTTATTATGTATATACCACACACTTACTTAGGGGAAAGGTACAAGTATAGGTGTGTAAGAAAATGGAGAACTCAGCTGAGGCCTCAGACTGACTAGAGTTCCTAGGACCACCGAGCAGCCGCATAGGCAGCAGGACTTGCACACACGTCACACGCTGCACAGGTGTCACACGCTGCACACGCGTCACACGCTGCTGCCTTTCTCTTTGTCCCCAGCACTCAGCTGCCTCTGACGGGTGAGCTTGTAGTCTCGCTTGTCAGGTGCTGTGACGGATGCTTTCCACACTCTCAGGAGTGAGCAAGAGCGCTTGCCTGCCTCTGCTGCCCGCATTACCCTCTCTCCTCAGCCGGCCGTGACTTACAGGCTTCTAACTCCGAAGAGTAATACGTCAGCTGAAGAGTCACAGGATTTTATGCACAGGGAATGAATGGGCTGTGTATTTGAGAGTATCTTTTCAGTTTGCCATTGCCTGGCTCAGATGTCCCATATTTGGGGACTGAAGGCAGACACTAGGTTGCTGGACAACTTTTTTTTAAAAAACAAAACAAAACAGAATTCATGTCTAGGGTGACAGGAGGGTAGGAGACACACTCTAAAGTGTGGGTGGGTGGGATGTTACCACTTTGTAGTTAAGATGTTCATTAGTGAAGAGCCAGTGGTTTGCTGGGTCAGAACTCCCAATGATCCTGAGTTAGCACCCAGTAAGTCCCAGTGACTTCTTCTCATGGCCACATCACTGTTTACTTACGGGCAGTTCTCCCGGCCCTGTGACTCCCTTCCTGAAGCCTCCTCCTAATGATGTGTTCACTTTCCACTGCTATGCTGAACACCACACCCACAAGCGGCCTGGGGAGAGAGGGCTTACTCTCTCCCAAGTCCCCAGCCAGTCATCTGCAGAGTCGGGCAGGAACGCACGGCAGGAACTGACGCAGGGACCACACAGGAACAGGGACCACACAGGAACAGGGACCACACAGGAACAGGGACCACACAGGAACGGGGACCACACAGGAGCGGGGACCACACAGGAGTGGGGACCACACAGGAACGGGGACCACACAGGAACGGGGACCACACAGGAGTGGGGACTACACAGGAGTGGGGACCACACAGGAGTGGGGACCACACAGGAGCGGGGACCACACAGGAGTGGGGACCACACAGGAGCGGGGACCACACAGGAGCGGGGACCACACAGGAGTGCTGCATCCTGACTTGCTCTCCATGGCTTTGCTCAGCTTCCCAGGACCAAGTGCCCAGGGGTAGCACTGCCCGCAACAGGTAGACTTCTTCCACATTGATAATTAATCAGGAAAATGGCCCACAGGCCTGCCTAAAAGCCATCTGTAGGAAGTGCTTTCTCAGCTGAGGTCCCCTCTGGGATAGCCCTAGCGCATAAGACCGACCAAGGCTGTGAGCTCTGACTGACAGTCTCCGGGCTCGGCTGTGAGCTCTGACTCCCTTCCTCTCAGCCCTAAGGGTTCCTCTTATCAGAGCAATAGAAAGGTCATCGCTTCCCAGCGCAAGGCCGCTAGTTCCTCGGCCCTTTTTGTGAACGCATTAACAAAATAGCTAGTCCTCTTTACCTGTTTACTGATTTAGACTCGGAATACAAAACCCAGGAGCCATCTGAAGGTGGAAGGTGGAGTCCCAAGGACAGAGCCAGGTCTTGTGAACAGTGTGGGACTGGGAACCCACGGATGGGTTCTCCCAGGTCCTAAGGCATTCATGAGCACGATGACACTGCAGTCATCTCTAAATGCCCCAGAGGGAGGAGGAGTGCTGGCCACTTGAGGCTTCTGTCCTTGTGTGTGACTGCAGAGCAGAGACCACGCAGAGCGCTGAGAGTGGAGTCGTTAAGAGCAGCCTACGTATGCAGCCCAGGATGGGGGTCTGCTGTGTCACAGAACCCTGCCTGGAGAGCCTGCTGGCTCTGTGCAGTTGAGCGGGACCATGGCTCTGGGGGTCCCTGAACCCAACTCAGTTCTTACCGCTCTCATCCTAGTTATTTACAAACCCTAGGTCAGAGGCAAGGGGCGCACTACCTGTAAATGTCGGTCCTGCCTTCCTGTCTCACTTGTCTTTCTCCAAGTGGGGATGGCACGGAGTGTGTTTATTAGCAAGTAAGAAGGAGGAAGCTGTGAGAAGTATAAAACGTGATGGTGACATCATGGCACATGGTGACATGTATGACACACGATGATGTCATGGCATGATTCAGTCCTCTAATGACTCAGTTTCCCCACCATGGGGAGTCTCATGGCTTGCTGTCACCATGGGTGGGGTGGGGGAGGGGAGGCTGCAGGAGAAAGTATGGAGAAAGTGCTCACTTCTGTAGACCACAGCAAATCCATTAGAAGTCTGATTCTCAGACGAAGAAGCCGTCTCAGTGAGGAAAGAGCTTGGTGCCGTGCACAACAGCTTGGGTTTGGCCCATCGACCCACACGGTGGACTGAGAGAATTCCCTCTGACCTTCACATATGTGCCACGGGGCATGGCCCTCTCCAAGTCAGTCACTCTAGTGGCACTAAAACAAGTGCCCCGAAAGCTTCCCTGACAGACCGGAGCCTCTGTTAGCTACTGGTTTGCAGGGGTAATGGAGAACGCCAAACAGACCAAGCCCACTGCCTGGTCCCTGTCTCTGCAAGGTGAGCCCTTCTCAGCAGAGCCTCGGGCACGTCCCCAGGAGGGAGCTGGAGGAACCAGAGCTATCACAAGAGGGGCTCCATGTGTCACCCCCTGAAGGCTCTTCAGAGGGGCAGGGTGTCCGGGTGTCATCAGGGACACTGACACTGCTGACCCTGTGCGAGTGTGTGTGCTTTTTTTTTTTTTTTTTTTTTTTTTTTAATGAAATACTTTTTAAAGTACTTTAAAAAGGAAGAGAGAACACAGCGAGGCTAAGGACACAGGAAATGCTCTGCTGTAGCCGCATGGGATTTGCACTTTAGCTACAACTTGGAGCTCTCTGCCATCACTGTCTTATTTTGTTTTATGTTTGTCTGGTAAGCTGTGTTATTTCAAATGTTACAAAATAACCCTGAAGTATAAAGTTAACAATTTATAATGAGCGATGTTTACTACTGAAGGAAAAATCTCAAGGCGCTGGAGCAGTTAGCATAGCCTGACTGTACAGTTGCCAGGGCCCTGGGGTGGGTACACAGTCATGTCCCAGCCAGAGCAGTACCCAGCGCTGGGAGCGCCTGTCAGGCCTGTGCAGGGCGCGGTGAGGAACCGGAACCGTGTCTTCACAGAGCCTTCTCACTGTCAGGCCTGTGCAGGGCGCGCTCTGAACCACGTCTTCACGGAGCCCTGTCATGTTTGGATAGGTGCGGATATGCAAACACTTAGAGCTTCTGGAAGGCACAGGCCGTTCAAGTGTGAACCCCAAGAGCTAGGGCACCATTTCTATGTCTGTATAGTGGTCCAGTTGCCTCAGAAGACCCTAGAGCGTGTTTGTGTCCAGGACCACCTGATTATACTCATCAGAAGTTAGCTTGTGTTTGAAGTTGGGGTACACAGACACCATCCCCCCCACCCCCCCAGAACTGAGCCTAGAGCCTCCCATGTGTTAAGCAAGCGCTGGCTGTCGCCCTCCCCATTTTGAAAAAGCCTCCAGGCTGTGTCTCGCTTAAGCTGCCGTGGTGTCCCTCTCGGAGCCCCTGCTCCTGTTTGGGAGGCGCTGGAATGCCGGGAAGCGGTCATGTCGGCTTGCTTAGATTCGCTACTCGTCAATTGTTCTGACTTACCCTGGTAAATGGATGTTTTCAAAATAGAATAAATGGAAACACCAGTTAACTGCCGCACATGTGGCTGTGAAGGAGCTGCTTACAGTGTGAGGAACAGAAGGAAGATTCTAGAGCTCACGGTGTGCCTGGGCACAACTCACCTTCTGTTGGACATTCTTATTTTTAAAATTGTGTGTGTGTGTGTGTGTGTGTCTGTGTGTGTGCCTCTGTCTGTGGGAGGGGGGGCACGTGTGTCCCCCTCCCTCCTGTGTGTTCTTGAGGGGCCAGAGGCTGTCCGGGGCCTTTCTCCATTGTCCTCTGCCCTTTGAACACACCTGCATCTTGCCAGTTTTTGTGTTTGTTTGTTTGTTTGTTTGTTTTGGCCAGGCTGTCCAGCTAGTAAACCACAGCAATCATTCTTAGACCTCCCACCCCTGCCAGGGCTATAGCAGTGTAGCCCCAGTGTATGGGCACATTTCACTTTTTACTTGGGTTCTGGGGATTCGAACTCAGATCCTTATGCTTGTGCAACAATCACTCTTGACCCAGTGAGCCCTCCTCTGACTCTTAGGCATTTTTATTTGCTGTTGCAGTGTGAATGTGAGTGTGAATGTAGAGGGACCATATAGATCCATAGATAGTTACATGAAGATACAGAAATTACAGAATATCTGTAATCTTTAGAGCATCTCTGAGCAGTGGTTTTGATTTGTAGGAGGAAGCCCAAACCGTTACAGTTAACCTTTCCTAATTTAAAAGGCCAGCAGCACTTGACATTTAATCTACCACCATTGAGAATGGCTTCCTCTCAGCTGTGACAGAGGAGCCCAGACGTTAGTTAGCATTGCTGTCACTGAGTAAAGAGGGGTCTCAGTCGCTCCCAGGGTCTTGTTTCAGTTCCCATGAGGATGAGCTGCCGAGAGGTGCAAAGAAAAGAGGGCCCAGATGGCACGACACGTGTCTTCTCGGGGTGAGAAGTCGGCGCTGCTCCCCCTCGACACCTGTAGATAGATTGATTTTATCTGAAGTCTGTAACTGACGATTCTGTGTCAGAGGAAACAGCCAAATAGCCGAGTGCAGATCCAACTCACACAAGCTTGCAAGGGCTCTTGACCTGCTCTTACTTTTCTTTTAAAAGAAACCTGAAAATCTGAACAGATTGGAGAATTGCTTTGGATTATAAAAATCTGTAATGTGCTTATAACAGAATTCCTATTCATTGCATTTTTAAAATAAATAATATTTTATAAACATCACTAATAATTGAATTCTCTCATAACACTGTAGAAATATGTTTGTGAATATGAAGCTGTAAGAACTTCTGTGTCTAGCAGAGCTTCTTGCCACCTTTAAACTGTTTTTTTGTTGTTGTTGTTGTTGTTGTTTTGTGCCAGAGGGACCAAAAGTTTGACACTTAGAAAGTGCTCCGTGGTCTCCAGTGAACTAGCCCTTCTCTGTGGTCTCCAGTGACCATGGCTCTCCAGAGCCTGTCAGTGAGCAGAAAGCCAAGGGCAGTGGCCTCTGGGTCCCTAAGACACAAGTCAGGCCATTTTCACGGGGGAAACCTTTGTCCCTAGGTTAGCGTTCATTAACTCTCAGCTCACAGGCCGCCTGGCTCACAAGAGATTGGAAGCGAGTGGTAGGAGGTGAAGGAGGAAGCGGGATGAGGGGGAGGGGACACTTGGCGGGTGGGCAGAAGGGGCAGACCAGGGACACTTACTTCATGGTGCACTTTGTTGTAGGGATTTAAAAATACACACCGAGGAAAACAGTGCACACAGAATTAACCCCTTCACTCTTTACACTCTGGGCACTCGCCTCCCAGGTGTTGTACTCACACTCTGGGCACTCGCCTCCCAGGTGTTGTACTCACACTCTGGGCACTCGCTTCCCAGGTGTCGTACTCACACTCTGGGCACTCGCCTCCCAGGTGTTGTACTCACACTCTGGGCACTCGCCTCCCAGGTGTTGTACTCACACTCTGGGCACTCGCTTCCCAGGTGTCGTACTCACACTCTGGGCACTCGCCTCCCAGGTGTCGTACTCACACTCTGGGCACTCGCCTCCCAGGTGTCGTACTCACACTCTGGGCACTCGCCTCCCAGGTGTCCTACTCACACTCTGGGCACTCGCCTCCCAGGTGTCCTACTCACACTCTGGGCACTCGCCTCCCAGGTGTTGTACTCACACTCTGGGCACTCGCCTCCCAGGTGTCGTACTCACACTCTGGGCACTCGCCTCCCAGGCATCAACCTGGACATGCTGGTCTTACTCCTGTTAACCAAGTCACTGCATGGATTCTATACCTAAGGTTGCATATTTAAGATACTGACCATAATCCTGGGCTCACAGTCAGATCTCAGGAAGGCAGGCATTAGCTGAGTCTTACAGTGAAGTAAGTTTTAGGGGCCAAACTAGGAACAGTGTTGGTTTTCCACACAGGGTCAAGCCTGTACTTAACCCACAGTTCAAATCCAAGCACTCTGGACAATGAGTTTGTCTTGGAGTCGTGGCCAGAACCCAGCCCATTTTGATAACCAGATACAAGTTCTTTCCTTACTTGATATTTCAGTGTTTCATTTAAGAGTATAAAGATCTGGTTGTGGGTGCTAACTACACACTCAAACACACACACATACACACACTTGTGTGCACACCTGTGTGGAATTTCCAACATAAGGACTGACTCTAGGAGTTTTAGATGAAGGATCATGAGCCTTGGGCATTTTATGGTGTGTGTGTGTATGTGTGTGTGTGTCTGTGTCTGTGTGTTTCTGTGTTCAGTTTTTAGTTTCTGTATACCTTGTACATGGACTACTGTGTATGTGGAGTAGTGCGTATACTGCATACATCATGAGGCCCCTGTCACACAAGCGTGGTGTGTTGTACACTGTGAATATCCTCATCCCCCTCTTCCCTCCCTCCCTTTAGTCTTCTTTGTTCCTCTAGATGTGTTTCTGCTTCTATATCATGCGGGATTTTTTATGTGTCTATATAAAAATCTAGGGCCTACATATGAGAGAGAACATCTGTGTTTTGAACACTGGCTTAATTCGCCTATTGTAAACTTCAGTTTTCCTGCAAACAGCATAACCTCATTTTCCTTTATGGTGAGAAGGACTCCACTGTGTACCGGTGCACGCCACCCTCCTCTGTGGTTGGGCACCTCAGCCTGACTTAGGTATTGTGAGTAGTGCTGCAGCGAACACTGCGAGTGTGTATGTGGTGAGTTGACGTGGGTGTGTATTTGAGTTGATAGGTAGTATTCAGCATGATCTTACTGCAGAAGACATTGTAGACACTGAGTGTTTGATCGCCTTAGAGACGTCAGTGGACACAATAAACACCGCTGTGTTCTCTCTCCCCTCTGCACAGCAAAGTGAGAAGGAAAGCTTGCTGAAGGAGCGAGATCACATTTTGTCAACGCTGGGGGAGACAAAGCAGAACCTTACTGGACTCTGTCAGCAAGTGTGCAAGGAGGCGGCCCTGAGCCCAGAGCAGATTCAGATCCTCGCCAAGTACTCGGCCTCCGACTGCCCGCTCTCCTTTTTAATTTCTGAGAAAGGAAAAAGCACCCCCGATGGTGAGCTTGCTTTTGCTTCAGCTTTCAGTGTGTCTGACATGCCTCTGACCGCACCACCTCCCTGTGGGCAAGGAAGCAGCACGGCCACCCAGGAGCCCGTGCAGGAGTCCCAGCCACACACCGCAGCTGCCCCGGAGCCTGCCACGCTGCTGGAACCCTGTCGGCAGAGTGCGGGCATCTCAGACTTCTGTCAGCAGATGTCTGACAAGTGTACTACGGACGAGTAGGCCACTCGAGCGTCCCTCAGCCCGTGGGTTTCCCTCTGACATCCTGGCATTGTCTTGTGGGCCTTATGTGGCCATGCCTCCTTGCTTAGCAGCCCTGCTTCCTCCTGGTAGCTTCCTATTGAGGGAATTTCTCTTTAAGGTGACCCTGAGTTCGCCTTGGTTTTCATAGGAGATATCATGTTCTATCGCTTGGATGATGATGGAAAATCGTATGTGAAAATATAGAGTGACCAGGTAACGATCTCCTCAGTGATGGAAGCCACAGTATCCATTTCAACAGCTCGAAGCATTTGCACACAGTGCTCATGGGCTGTGGATAACCTACTGATCAGAAAGAAGACTCCTCCCTAAGCAATGCAGGGGTGATCTCCCCAGAAGTGGGGTACTTACTAAGTGTTTATGCAGAGCTGTAATGTGGAAAAGAAATGTCCTTTGAACTCTAATGCTCTGCTCCTCAGCTCCTACCAAAGTCCAGCACGGGCTGGACCTGGTGACGCTGAGGCTGTCCTGGCAGGGCCTGGTCAGAGGCTGCAGCTCGCCTGAGCCCTGGCCTCTGCTGTCCTCAGTATTCACCAGGAGTTTTGGCTGCACAAACTAGGAAGTGAAACGTTCCCTGCTCTCGCTTCTGCTCCTCTCTTTAGTCTCTCCCTTGTCTAGGCTGTTAGGAACGTTCTGTTCCCTGGCTTTTATTGTCCGATGGAGGAAGAAGTTGGGAGTTAGGCTGAAGTGTCCTGAGGCGCACAGTCTGGCTAGAACCATAGTTGCCTCAGGTCAGAGCGGTGTCTGTCGGTCATCTCAGTGCAGGTCACCAATGGCCATGAGGGCATTGGGGCCAAGGAGAGGGGATGTCTACACTGACCAGAAGAGCAGCTCACTGGCATCCTGGTGAAGACTGTGGTCTGTCAAAAAGCTGCATTGGAGGCAAGCATGGATCTGAGGCTCTGCCTACATTGGAAATGACAAAATTCCATCTCTGTCCATTATGGGTTTGCACTTGAAAACCAGATTTAATCCTTTTATTATTTTTTTCCTAGTCCCACATTTGGTATGGTGTAAAGGCACACACACCAGTTTGACTAGACATTGAAAGATCAATTTTGTGCTTATTTAATGTTGGAATGGTGGAATATGAATTGAGAATAGTCTGAGCAGTTGGCCCTGTAATGTTTTGCAGTGATTCTTAGCCATTCTGGAATCTCATCCTGTAGATCTCAGCAGTGGAAACAAAACCTTATTTATACAGGTTCCACATCCCTGTTCAAGGAATGTGCGATGCCTTAAAATGGGAGACATTCTGAGCACCGGAATGTGGGATATCCAGTCCTGACCTCAGAAGGCAGGTTGCAGTTGAAACAGGACATTCAAAGTCTTCTGAACTCTGCTCTGTGTGCCTCGGGTACATAGAATCCCCGGTTCAGTAAGCCGGGGAGGGTCTGACCCTCAGGCTCTTCTAACCTGTTGGAAGGTTGAAGTCTGAGCCGCTCTGTATCAGACATCAACAAGGGAGTCTGCAGTCGCTCCAGGAGCACTTACAGAGTCCTGGTCGGGGGCAGGGGAAGAGCCAATGGACTGCATCTCTCCAGGTCACATGCCTGAAAGAGATGCTTCACTGCATGCTGCATCTACTGAAGGGCAGAGGGACAGAGGGACGGGGAGGGAGGGATTGAGGCATGGGAGAGCGTGCACACTACCCTGAGTGGTATCCAGTCACTGGCAAGCTGATGTTTGCCATGAGAAGATACGGGGACCAGCAGCAATATCTCATGATTTCATAGTTAGTTAGCAGATACTGCCCTTTTTCTTGGAGTGCAGCAAGGGAGGGAGGAGGGTAGTTTGTGTCTCATCTTTGGAAGAGAAAATTAAATTGGAATTATTTTCTAGAAATTCTGAATAGTCCACTCAGTTTGCCTGGGAGAGAGTGCTCACTGTGTGATAATGCATCCCATGTTACAAAAGAGTTGTGTGTGTGTGTGTGTATAATATATACACACCCATGAATATATATACATATGTAATGTACATACATATACATCACACACACACACACATACACACACACACATATACATCTGTATGTATATGTCCCCATGCAGCTATTTGGTATTTGTAAGTTTAGACTTCAACTTAACATAAAATAATATGAAAACTTCTCTGGTTTACAAAGTGTAAAATCTTATACAAGCCAATGGATTTCCTACCTCACTGTACACTAGGCTGTCTGCCATCAGTTCTTGTATGTAAATATGTCAGATCTTTTGCTTTCAATGTAAATATTTGCTTTGAAAAGTTACTTACCATTTTATGATAAAACCCAGTTCTCTCCTCAGTTTAAAGATATATTTTTTAAGACACTTGGTTTAAATTTCTATCTATGAACAGTTTAGCATTAAGGGTTAATTTTAATGGTGTCTGGTAATTGGCCAAGTGTAATATTTCTTAAAATTTAGCATTACTTTTAACAGCCAGCATGTAATACAAGTAACTACACTACCTCATACCTTTGTGATTTTCAAGTTGTATTAGGTGGACAGGACAGGTTTTACCTTTGTCTTTGGGCCATAAAGTGGGTAATAATAGAAATATATTGCATAGCATTATACATTTATGCCTATTTTAACGTGAACTTCTAGAACATTTTCTTTTCTAAGAAGATTTGTTTTAAGGAAATACTTTTTGGGGGGTGAGGGGTGCTGAAGACAAATGATAGGATAATATGTGTGCAGTATATGTACACCTTTTCCTTCATGCAGAGCTTGGACAGTGGTTTTAGTTGGTGTTTTGCATTGCCACAATTGGAGCTCCTTATTGTATGAGCTGGCCTTCTCAAGGCCTGGTGGGGCTTTGTTTTTTTTTTTTTAAGCTGTCATGTCTGACTCAATACAATAATGTCATCTTAAATTTTTGCCCCTTATTTGAATACTATAGCTACAATCAAAATGATTTGTTAAATTGTTATATTCAGAATAAATACGGATATAACACTGGTTGGCCACCTGCAAGCTTTATAACAGTTTGCTGTAGCTTGATGCTTAGCCACCTTCAAGTTAGGAACTGAACATATGTGATGCAGGCATGGCGGAGATGGGATGGCGGGGTGACGGCGTGAGGGTACTCAGCCACGTCAACAACTTGGAAAAAAAGAGAAGCAAATGTTACAGTGAATTCTCAGGTGAACTTTTCAGTTATGAAAACATCTATTTTGAATTTGTAAATATTTTAACTGTTTTATTAAGGCATGGACTAAACTATTCTCTGACACCTGTTGGGTAGAGTGAAAATTTAAAGCCATAATGGTAAAAGATGGCATACTGATTGTAAAATAAACAAATAATTATAATTGTGATTTTTTTTGTATCTTTCATAATATAATTTTTCTAACTGCAATAAAACCACTGAACTTATATATTCCTGTCCTATTAAGCCCATGTTTCATTAGTAGTACACCTTATAATATTTAACTTACATTTTCTTTCTAATATGTTTGTCTGGATGTGTCAGTGTAAGTCCTAGATGGTGACGCTAGACTGACTATTAAATGAAGTTCCTAGCATGGCTTTCAGCTGACTAGAGTTGGGCACTCCTGTCTCAGTGCTCATGGGAACTTACCAGTGTAAATCTTTTGATCGGTCACCACAGGTCAGATTATGCATTGATAGAGGAGAATTTTTACCAGTTTAATATCTTATGTTTGGAAAAAAAAAATAACCTCCCAGTGCTCAGGTATCAGAAGAGACACACAAGATTTTAGTCTTGCAT
The DNA here is from genome assembly GCF_947179515.1 of Apodemus sylvaticus. Taxonomy (NCBI): domain Eukaryota; kingdom Metazoa; phylum Chordata; class Mammalia; order Rodentia; family Muridae; genus Apodemus; species Apodemus sylvaticus. The sequence continues at coordinate 10,580,375 of NC_067486.1, read as the reverse complement.
TTGATTTACTTAGTTTCAGTCTGTGGAATAGGTGCATGTAAAGGGTGTGCCAATCAGGGTGTGAGGAGGTTTGTTTGTTAGTTGGTAAAGTGCTTGTTGTGACTCTGAGTTCAATTCCCAGAATTCACTTAAAAAAACCCAGACATTGCCGCTGGTCCTTGAGCATTGTGCTCAACAACAATGACAGCGTCTGGGGAGGCGGAGCCTGGCACATCTCTAGGGCTCTCCGACCGCCTAGCCTGGCCTACTTGGTAAGTTCCAGGCCAGTGAGGATACTGCCTCAAGAAAATAGGGGCAGTATCTTGAGGAATGACATTCTAGGTTGTCTATGGTGCACGCACACATACATACTCAGATGCATGTGCGAACACACGTGTGAACACTCACATTCACAGAGAAGGGTTCTCGAATCTGTTCATCCAGGACTTGAGAGCTGAGCTCAGAGCAGCTGCTTGGTTTTGAGGCCTGTTCTCTCAGCACTGATTTTCAGCTGTTCAGGTGTAGGACGCATGCTGCTGAGTGTCCCATAGCAACAGGACACCAACCCTCACCAGTCATGGTCCTGAGGCATCTGAAGCCCTGAGGAGACCAGCACAACATTCAGATGACATCTGAAAATGCTCAGGTGACAAGCAGGGTGATGTTTTCAGAGGGCTCAAGCTAGCCTGCCCCAGCAGAGAGGATAGCATTTGCACCCGTAACATTCCCACTTCTAATCAGTCAATCTGCAGACACAGCTGCTGTCTGGGAATTCTCATTAACACTCAGGTTCCAGCCCCAGGCTGTCACATTCAGGGCTGTAGGTGAGTGGTAGATAGTTGGTCCCTCGGAAGGCTGTAAAGTGGATCCAGCCACACGCTAGTAACTAAATAAATAGAAGTTTCTTGTGTAGTTTAAATTGCAAAATCTCATCTCTCCCATTTGCAATCCCTTTTCTCCCCCCCTCGCCTCGTACGTTGAGGTCATCTCAGAGGTTCTGCATTGGGAGGAAATGCACGTCCACGCAGGAAGATGCCCGTGACGAAGATGCCCGTGACAGGCTACAGCAGTTACGCTCTGCAGATGAACAGACGTCTACTCAGCTCTCGGACAAATTCGAAGAGTCAGTCCTGAAGTCTAGAAGAATTAAATAATTTGCCTACCCTTCCTTCCTAATGCTGTGACCCTTTAATACAGTTCCTCATGCTGGGTGGTCCCCAACTGTAAAATTATTTTGTTGCTACTTCATAACTACTGTTATGAGTCATAATGTAAGCCTCTGCATTTTCTGATGGTGTTAGGTGACCATGGGGGGGGGTCATTTGTCCCACCCCTAAGAGGGGTTTCAACCCACAGGTTGAGAACCAGTGGTTTAGTGCGTGGAAGTGGGCTGGTAAAGTTGTCAAAGCTGTGGCCCCCACAGCCATACTTCTTTGAAGTAAGCTAATACCAAGATGTAAATCATGTGCCCCAGACAAAGCTAAAGCCTCTGAACTCAGTATCTACCGCTGCCAGTATAATAGAACACAATAGTATGTGGGGGAAAAATACTGACTTCTGCTTCTGAAAGATTTGTTTGTTCTGAAACTCACAACCTGTGCTTAGACTCTGTTGGGACTGCTCGGTTTTGACTGAAAGCAAGCCGGGCCAACGATTGCTTGATCCCTTAATTTACACTTCCTTTCCAACAGGACAATTCTGGCATGGGCTAAAGGGGCCTGATTAAGCTTTCTCGGGGTCTGTGATTAGGCCAGCATCACTGGAATGTGGCCTAAACAGAAGTGGTTGCCTAGGGGTTGGCTGTTCTCTGTGTAGGTTTAAACAGCACAAAGTACTGAAGAGGGGCCCCTTGAAGTCAAGGCTAGAGTCTTTGCTGTTCACTCTGGGAACAGTAAGTGTGGAATTTGGTGTGTCCTACTGGCTTCCCTGAAATATCTCCTGAAAGCTAGAACCTCAAGAGTGCTCTACGTTTCATGGGGACCCAGTTGCCATGGAAATTGAATAATTAGTACATACTTTTCCCATTTATACTTGAAAGTCTTATAAATTATTCTTTGACTGAAGACCCCAGCTGCAGAATCTGAGGTCCTTACTGAACCCCTCCCCCCCCAAATACACACAAAGCTTGCTGCTGGGGCATTGCTGTGACTTACACAGCTGCGGGAGCTGGAGAGGACTCCCACAAGCCTGCTGCTGGCTATTTAGCCACACACAATGTCACTCTGAAACACCCCCTGCAGTCTGTGTGGTTGGAGTCCGAGAGGGATTTCTGCTGTTTAAAGACCATAGGTAGATTCTCTGAAGACTGGAAAATGACGGGCAGGAGTCAAGGCACGGCTGAGGCAGTGGTATTCTCTGTTGTCTTCCCTTCCTGCAGACACAGTGCACATCTTCCATAAAGTCCTGAGCATACTAGGTACTTCATTATAGGAATACCATTTTTCCTGCCTATTTGCATGTTTTCAACACAGGTGACAGCTATGATCATCTCCTGCGTGTGTCACTGTTAACAGTCCCTTGGTAGTGGGTCAATATGATGGTGTCCCTGAAGGACTCTCGCTCCAGTCAATGGCAACCACATTTCTGCGGAGGTTCCAATGACTTTGGCTTCAAAGTGTCTAAATAGGTATTCTCTAAGGCGCAAGGAGGGCAGGAAGGAACCTCCACGGGAAATCACACTTGCTGGGTAAAATCACCACACTGTGGCAGCCTTCAAGGTTAAAAATGCTCACCTAGACCAGCTTCACTACCAAAACAACTTGGCTACCAAATGCCTTCTCTGAGCCTGCGCAGAGCCGTGGCTCACAGATCCTAAACACAAGTATTTTTCACATTCTGTTCCTCATGCCTTCTCTCTACTGTGCCTCTCAGATATCTTTCATGTTCCTTCCCCACGGTTAAAATTAGAGAAGGGAATGATAGTAGATAGATTAAATCCCAATTGCTGGTGACAAGTTGCTCTGCGCAAGCGCTGTGTGGCAGACTTACTGGGCAAATAGACTTACAATCGCAGTTTCTTCTTGTTGGAGGTGAATAATTACCCTACACTCATTTTCATAGAGAGGAGGTTTTCTCTCAGCATGAGAGGTCATTTTCTCTCATGACCTATACTGTAAAACCAATTATATATTCTAGCTAGCCTGTATAAAAGACACATAGTCCTGGTATTTATTCACAAACTTTATTACATCCCAGCCATGTGTCCCTTGCTACCTGTTTCTCCTGACCATGTGTTCATGGTCCATCTCCTCTCTCAGCAGTCCCATCCTCCCTTTGTCTCCATAGTTCTCTCCTCTGGTCTTTCCTGAGACCCGCCCACTCTGTCAAGTTCCACCCTTCTCTAAGGGCTCAATCACAGGCTTTAACCTTTTATTGACCAACTAACTTGAGGAGCAAGGCTTACACAGCATCACTTGGTGTACTCGAGGGTGAGGATTTCGGGGCAATCAGATCTTGGTGGCCAGTAGTAAGCATTAGGAATACAAAGCAGCACTAGATTAACCCTAACCTTATACTGCTTCTGGGGGGTGGAGGGCGGGGAAGAGGAACATTATTCCGAGGAGGGATGAGAGCTCCCAGGTTTCTTCCCTAATATCACTCTGCCTCCAAGTGCTGGAGTGAGCGATAAAGTTAAAGGGGAAACACTTTGTCCAAACACTGGGAGAGATATGGTGAGGAGTTGCATGGAGGCACAAATCTGGAAGCTTCAAGAAGTTCGAGAGAAAACAGTAGGGTGGTTCAAGAGAGGCAGACGCCATCAAAAGCCCGGAACTTGCCGTCCTGTCTTTACAGTGCGTCTAAAACAGACACAGGTCCAGCTTTAAAATCAAAGTGAGACGTTTGCTCCACCTCCATCACCTCTGCTCTGAACGTGGTTCTTCAGGTCTAAAGGAGGAGAACAGAGTGGGCTTTCAGGACCAGGGAGACTGCATTTCTTCTTCACTGAAACCCAGCCGTCCGTTCTGCACTTGCTGCTTTCAACTCTAAGTTTACTTTTACTTATTCTTAGAAAGTCAGTTGTTTCCTGAAGAGTTAACTTCTGAACACCACGACCCAAATAATTTAATTGTTGTGTGATGTATATGTTATGATATGATAGTGGTTTTCAGATATGCTATTCACTGTGTGTAAGGAAGTGCTGCTTGAATCTTGCTTTGTGACATAATCATGTGGAAAGCTTCATTTGATTTAAACAGCTTTAAATATTGGGTAGAGGATTGCCCACTGGTGCCCTTAATGGAAAGTTTTCTGAGGAAGATCTTTTGTTTTAATTTATTTTTTTTACACTCCATATTTTATTCCCCCACCCCTGTGCACCCTCTAACTGTTCCACCTCCCATACCTTCTTCCCACGCCCCTGTCTCCACATGGATGTCCCCACCCCCCCACCCCCCACCCCACCTGACCTCTAAACTCCCTGAGGCCTCCAGTCTCTTCAGGGTTAGGTGCATGGTCTCCGAATGAACACAGACCCGGCAGCCCTCATTAGCTGGTCTGTTCTGCCTGTTTGGTGGTCCAGTGTTTCAGAGATCTCAGGAGTCCAGTTTGAGGAAGATCATTTTAAAACACGTTTTGGCCTTGGTGGAGCTTTAGGAGCTCTCAGTGTTTGAGGGGTGACTTTTAGGGAACCCTGGACAGCCTAATCTGCCAGGACATCTTCCACGGCATCCCTAGAGCTCAGGATGTCTGCTCAGACGGCTGTGCGTCAGCGACCCAGAGCAGCAGCATGCCGGGGTGGAGCTCAACGTGGACCCGTGCGCTGAGTTTAAAACTTTATAGGAAAGAGGAGTGGGTGGAGCGCGTAGCTGCTCTGATAGGGTGGGAGACGTTGGCCAGCTGAAGAACTGAATAGATCGTGTTCTCCAGAGGCTGGGAGGGCAGACAGCTGTGGCGTGCTTGAAATAGTCAGTGTGAGGTATGCACTTAAGAACCAAAGGAATGACACAGATTTGGGCAGTGGCTCAGGCATAAATCTAAGCCCTCATTAAAGGGACTCAAGAGGAATATGAGTGCATAGAGCCGGTCTTAAGAGGCGTCTGGTTCCGGAGCCCGGGCTTGAAGCTTGACAGCTGTACAGCTAAAAGAAAGCTAATTCCTCTTGGACGTGACTTCTTCACGTGTTCTTCATCTGCCGGTGGCATGAGTGGGTGTTATTACTATGCCTGACTTAGAGTCTCATGGCCACCGCTTCTGGAGGCCTGCTGCAGCAAACCCAGTCAGCTTTTCAGTTGTCTTATTCTGCGGTTAACATGCCTGGTGCACATCCCTCCAACGGGAGGGAGGGATCGCTTGAGCGTCATCAGACTAGGTAAGTGAATTATTCTATGATCAGATTAGATTTGAGTGAAAATCTGGGCGATACGGTGTTTACATCACAGCAGCACCGGTAGCTTCAGACTGAATGCTGCGCCTCCGCCCAGCGCGTGCTACACAGTTAGCTGTGGTTCAGCACTCTGGCCCCGCCTCCGTTTCTCTACTCATTGATTGGTTCTCTTTGTAATCCAAAGAGTAGTCCAGTTTCCCTCAGGCTCCGCCTCTGAGGTTCTCTTCTGATCTTCATCAGAAACCCACTGAATAGAGGCCATTGCATTCCTTCCATAGAGTGCCCGCTTAACCCAAAAGACAATTCACTCATTCACACAGAAAAATGTCATCATGCATCAGACGGAGCCAAAGATCCCTGAGAGCAGCAGTTCTCTAACTGTGGGTCCCCGCTTGGAGGTCCCATTTCAGATCACAATTCATAAGAGTAACAAAGTTACAGTTATAAAGTAGCAACAAAATAATTTTATGGTTTACTACAATAAGAGGAACTGTATTAAAGGGTCTCAGCATCAAGAAGGTTGAGAACCACCAAAAGAGACAAAGGCTCTACCTGTTTTGCACAGCTTAAGTTATACCACTGAGGAAAAATTAACAGAAGCATAAAACATGCCCATATTAGATGATAAAGGTGTGGCTATTTTATATTAAGCATTGGTAACAACATAATCTTTCATTCTCACTGGCTACATTTCAAGGGATCTCTGGGCTCTGGTTTCCACAGTACACACTTAGATTCAGAACACTGTCATTGTGCTGAGTTCCATTGGCAGTGTTCATTAGAGTGTCACACTGATAGAATAGGGGTGTGCTGGTGTGTGGCCATATTAAAATTCCAGTACAAGCCTCAAAACATAGGACACAGGAGACACAGGAGTGTCCACCACATACTGGAGAGATGTCAGCTGAGTGTGGTAGACACACCTACAATCCCAACACTTGATACATGGAGACAGGAGAGTTGCCACAAGTTCCAGGAGAGCCTGGACTACATAAGGAATTCCAAGACAGCTTTGGTTATAGAGTGAGACCTTATCTCAAGGCAAAACAGAGAAAGGGAAGGAGAGGGCAGAGAGTGAGGTGACAGACAGATACACACACACACACACACACACACACACACACACAGTGGGGGAATGGGTATAGAGATCAAGAATGACACATGCAGGACTTTAAAGCTAGTAGTAAAATTATTCATTTGACCAGGCTGTTTCTGCTTCCCAAGTATATATGGCAGAATCCGTGATGTATCAAGAGTCCAAATTCTTTAAGTGAGTTCCTCTGCATGGAGAGCACTGTAGCATGATATCAACAAGAGATGGGCTCATAGAGATGGGCTTGTCTAGGGCAGGAGAATGATAACTTCCTCTTGGCTAGCTTCCTGTGAGCTTCGTGACCTGGAGTGAGCCTTCTGTTTGTTGAGTGGTTCTTGAGTGACTCTGATGTGTGTGTGTGTGTGTGTGTGTGTGTGTATGCTTGTGTTCGAAAGTGCACATGTACAAAATAGGACGTGTATGTGTATATCCCAGTATGCTGTGTGTATATTATGCATGTGCACAATACCTTGTGTGCATGTCTCTGTGTTGTATACATGCAAGTGTATATGTACATATGTTCATGTATGCATAAATGGAGATCAGAGGAGGACATAGAGTATGTTCCTCTATTGTGATGTGACCAGGGGACAATGTGGGGCATCTTCCTCTATTGCTCTCCACTTGGTTTTATTGAGACAGGCTTTCTCATTGAACTGAGAACTCAGTGTTTCAGAGTGGCTGGCTGGCAAAAGAGCTTATAGGATCTGGATCTGCCTGTCCCTACCCTTCTTCCTTCTACAGGCATCTGGTTATGCCTAGATGTTGCTGGTTTTTGTTTGTTTGTTTGTTTTTAAATTTGACTGCTGGGGATTTGAACTCAAGTCCTTGTGCTTGCAAGCACTCTTACCTGCTGAGCTGTCTCCCTAATTCCTCTGATAGGTAGTTTGAGAAGTAGGTCTCTACCAAGCCTGATAATCCTCTTTCTACTTGGAGAAATGGAATGGCAGGGAGACTGGTAGAGCTGCTCGTAAAAACATGCGGAGGAGAGACACAGAGAAACAGCCTGCCCCGTCGTTCATAGTCTCTCTGGAGGGGCCCACGTAGGGGTGATCTATAAGTGTGCCCCAAGGTTCAGCAAGTCCAAAGCCATATAAAACACCTGCCTTCATGACAAGGGACAAAGTCTCTGTTTGTACAGGGAAGAGCCTGGTGGAGTGGCCATTGCCAGATGTCGGTTACAAGATGCTTCTCCATGGCTCAGCAGAGGGTGTCAGTGCCTCCTTAGTTAATGGCTTGCCACAACAAGAGGTATCAACAGCAGGAAAAACTGTGAGGCCCGTGAAGAAGGATTGAACCATATGCCATTCCTGAGACTGTTCCCAGGGTCCTGAGACCAAGCAGAAGTGAATGGAATTCAGAGAGAGAGAGAGAGAGAGAGAGAGAGAGAGAGAGAGAGAGAGAGAGAGAGAGAGAGAGGAAGAGGTGTGGGCTGCCTTGCAGTGCTCCAGTACCAAACTTTCAAACGTAGCTGAAATGCAGTTTCCGTGTCAGACGATCCAGTTTCCAAGGCTAGCATATATTTTAAACATTCTGTTTTGAGCTTTTAACTAATTGAAAACAAAGCCATCCTTACACACTTCTCAAAATCTGCTGTTGGAAGGCTGAGACTTGCCCCAGCTCCCCACCAAAAGGCAGGAAGGCCCTGTCTACAGAAACCTGACTGCATTGCGTTGTCTGCATTTGGTTGATCTTACCCACTAGGTATGGAGTCTAAGCACTAGGTTTTGCTCTCTGTGTCATGTGTACTGTGAGCTGGAGGCCATTCCGAGATAAGATGCATTTCCTCTCCTTCCTCCTGACCCTTCTCACATGAAGGTGCTCCCCTCCTTCCCCTGTGCCTCCTGTCTTTCAATTGTCTCCCCATTCCCATTTCTTGCAGTACTGGATGACACTCTGGGTTTTGCTTGCTAAGCAAACACTCTTGTGAACTTTAGCCCCTGTCCTCTTTCTAGTTTTTGTTTTGAGGTAGTGTCTCACTAACTGGACTGAACTGACCTTGAACTCACTTGATAGCCCAGGCAAGGATTTGAATTTGTGATTCTTCTGCTCAGACTCTCAAGGGGTTGTGACTGTGGGCTGCACCTCTGGGCTGAGCATGAAACAGGTCTCTTAAACCCAGAAGCACTTGTCTGTTTTCTTCATCACCTGCAGGGATAACCTAGATTCTTTAAAAACAAGAAGGAGAAGAAGAAGCAGAAGCAGCAGCAGCAGCAGCAGCAGCAAAAGAAGAAGAAGAAGAAGAAGAAGAAGAAGAAGAAGAAGAAGAAGAAGAAGAAGAAGAAGAAGCAGACGAAGCAGCAGCAGCAGCAGAAGATCATCAACATCATCATCATCAACAACAACAACGACATCAACAACAGCAACAACAGGGAAACAGGGTCTCATGTAGCACAGGCTGGCTTTCATCTCCTGATCTCCCAGGCCCCTGGCTTGATGTTTTAGATTCTTTAGAGGCCATGTGACATTCCCTCCTGTCTAGCCTGGACACCCATCACTCTACTGCTCAGTAGTGTGATCGCTAGGGTTCAGTTCTATGACAGTGACGGCCCAGAAGATGATCTGTCCCGTTGTTCACCTGCGGAATTAGTTCTTGGAATTTTGAGTCATAATGGGCAAGCAGGAATGTTCTGAGGTCATCACGCTGTGAGAAAGCCACGTGGGAAGGCCTGGTGTATACACCCCACCCTCTGACATTGCCAGCTGAGTCTAGCCTCAAACATAGGGCTTCATATTTGAGTGAAGCCTCCAGATAATTTTAACCCCAGCCACCCTACCGTGTTAGCCTTTCCAGCCGAAGCTTCCAGTTTGAAGGATGAAGACCAGTCCCCATGCCTCAGAGTCCACAAGTGTTAACAAGTTAACCTTGTTGCCCAGGACCATGCTTTAGGAGTGCGTAGATGTGTAGCAGCAGTCTGAGGTGTTGGCACATCGATACATTGGACTCCAGTTGCTCTTTCAGTCTTTCCACTTAGATGTGTCATAATCGCCTCCCTCAGGATAACCAAGACATTCTTTGAATGACTTCCTGAGGCAAATCTTCCAGTCATTTCCATTTCAGCAAGTTGCACTACCATTTTCTCGTTCCTTTGCTGACTCAAACTCTGGGAGTCATCTCATGTGTTACCTTCTCTCTCATCCCCAGTACGCCAGTAGTGCCTGCTGGTTCTCCTACAGAACCATAGGTAGTAGAAGCGTATGTAGAGCTAAGTGCTCCTCATAGGATGCCAAGATTCCCCTCTGAGCTTTTCCATCTCTCCACTGAGCCCGGAGAACTTCCTAATTGGTCTCCTTGCTCCCTGTACATTCTGCCACACACACAGGGCTTCTGGGGAGCGGGATGGCAGTGAAAGAAGAAAGTGGAGTTTGACCCTCAAGGTTAGGACTGAGGAGGGATGCAAGCCAGGGGAAGGAAAAAAGATGAGCGGAAAGTGGGGACCTAGGGAAAGGCGTATGCAGATGCTGAGGGGAGCCAGCTGCTCTCATTAGGCATGGACTATTAAACATGGAAAGATGTTGGTTGTGGTTGTAGGCTGTGTGTGTCGCTAAGGTCACACCAGACCTGTGTTAGTGCAAAGGTGGCTAGTTTCAGGGAATGTGGGAAGTGAGAGATCTGAGGTACGGAGAACAGCTGGGTTACACGCTAGAGGAGTAGCATATTTGTTTTGTGACAGAGGGCAGGATGTTGCTAGTGAGGGACATAATGAGATGGTGACTCGCAAGGGCAAAGGTCAAGGAACTTTACTGGAACCTAAAAAAGGTTCACACATGTGAGTGTGTGTGGGATGGACATGAGTTGCAGGATCCCATGAGAAGGCAAGTGAACTATGGGTAAGAAGAGCTGTGTACGAAATCATTAGCTGAGATTCCAACGAAGTTCTTTCTGTAGGGCTGATTTGGATATCTGTGTCCAACTTTCAGCAAAATGATTACTGCAGAGAAACTGGTGTCTGTGTGTATATATGTGTGTGTGTGGTGTATGTGAGTGTGTGTATGAGTGTGTGGTGTGTGTGAGTGTGTGTATGAGTGTGTAGTGTGTGTGAGTGTGTATGCAGTGTGTATGAGTGTGTGTGAGTGTATGTGAGTGTGTATGTGGTGTGCATGAGTATGTGGGAGTGTATGTGTGTGTGAGTGTGAGTGTGGTGTGGTGTGTGTATGAGAGTGTGTGTGGTGTGTGTATGAGTGTGAGGTGTGTGTGTGTGTGTGTGTGTGGTGTGTATGAGTGTGTGTGTCTACCATTCCAGCCACCCTTCAAAGATTCAGAGCAGAACTCTTTGCTTGGGACTCCAAGGTCTCTGTAACACACTGCCCTTCTTTTGTTTGAAGGGTCAACATGTTTAAGTCATAGTTAAGAAATAATACAGTGGCCCTGTTGTGAGCTTTCTGTGCCCCTTTATGTGGCTCATGAGGCAATCCACTTTGCAGTAGGAGGAAAGACTTGAGAAGTATGAAGAATGAGTGACTGCGGTTACTGCTCTCAGGGGCTGCTAGGGGACGATATGTCCTCGTTGTCCTTTGGTTTGGAAGTGGGAATACTTGAGGGTTATGCCTAGCTATGTGGAATGTCAAAGAATAATGTGTTTGAAAGTTGTTTATAGTTTTAATTTTATTTCCAAAATCCTCCTTACTAATTTATTTTTAATTTTTATCTACTGGGGATTTCTTTCCTTCCTTCTTTCCTTTTCTCTTCCTTCTCCCTCCCTCCCTCCCTCTTCCTTCCCTCCCTCCCTCCCTCCCTCCCTTCCTTCCTCCCTCCCTTCCTCCCTCCCTCCCTTTTTAGGTTATTTGCTCAGACTGGCTTTGAACTCATCCTGTAGCCCTGCCGGGCATTAAACTTACAATCCTCCTGCCTCAGCCTCCTGGGTGTTGGGATTATGAACCTGTTACAGCAGAATTAGCTTCCTTGTCCCTTTATTTTTAAAGTCAGGATACAAAGTAATGTGTTTCCTCATGACCTTTTAATACAAATTTCCTGTATACAACCCCAGTCTCCAATACCTTTGCTCTTTCTCCCCACAAATAGTCAACTTTCACTTCACCTCTATTCACCCTCTCCTCATCTCCTCCAGACGTCTTTATCTCTATGAGAAGCTCTCTTCATACTTTTATTGCACAACCCCCACACACCATATACTCACATGCACGCATATACAATTTGAATCTAGATTCTGCATATGAGAGACAACACATGGGCTTATCTTTCTATGACTGTCATATTGCATGTAATACAATGATTTCTAGTTCTACCCATCCCCCTCCTGCCAATATCATGACTTCATTTTTCCTTGCAGTTGAATACAATACCACTGTGCAGTTGTCCACCTTTTCTGTATCCACTCATCTGCTGATGGGTGTGGGAGCTGGCTGCATTTCCTAGTTATTGTGACTAGTACAGCCATAATCATGGATGCACAAGTGTCTTCAAGATACAGTGACTTAGAGTCCTTCCGGTAAGTACTCAGGAGTGATGTAGCTGGTCAGTACTTCTACCTGGAGGTTTTTCGAGGGACAGTCACACTGACTTCTTCAGTTCAGTTTACACTCCCACCAGTGGTGAGGAAGAGTCCCTCTTTTTCCACGTAACGTATTTGTTGTCATTTGTTTGCTTGATGGTAGCAATTCAGAAAGAATATCAGAATCGTTTAAGTGTACATATTCCTGGTGCCTAACAGTGTGTGTGTGTGTGTGTGCGTGTATGTGTGTGTCGCCCATTTGTATCTGTTCTTTGGAGATCTTTCTGTTCAGTTCACTAACTCATTGATTGGTTTGATTGTTTGGGGTTATGCATGTTAACCTTTTGCAGTTCTTTCTCTGCCTATGTACTTGTGTGTGATATGCATGTTGCATGTGTACATGTATATGAGAGCTCGTGCCTATGTGTTCATGTGCTATTGGAGGGTATAGGTTGACATTGTGTGTCTTTCTTAATTGTTCTCTACGTTGTTTGTTGAGGCAGAGTCTCACTGGACCTGGACCCCATCAGTTTGGCTAGAGTGGCTGGCCAGTAAGACCCGGGGATTCTCCTATCTTTTCCTCCCCACTGCTAGGGCTACAAGACGCTGTGGTGGCTCATTTTTACATGGTGCTAGGGTTCTGAACTCAAGTCTTTATGGTGCATGGAAAGCACCTCACTGACTGAGTCATCTGGCATGTCCTTGTAGTTCAGCACATATCTTAGATTGTAATACCATGACTTACACATGGCCTGAAAAGGTCCGTTCCTATTCTGCAGACTGTTTCTAATTCTAGTGATCATTCCCTCCACTGTGCAGAGCTGTCCAGATTCATGCAATCTCATTTATCAGTTCTACTGGAAGCCAGGATTCCAGCAGGGCTGAGAGAAATGCAGGAAGCAGAGGCTAGTCTCAAGCCACATCATAAAGGGAAAGAGGACTTTTAGCAATGGTGCTGGGGACCATTTGTGTGACAGTTTGACAAAGAATCTGCCTGCATTCTGTCCTCATCCCAAGCGCTTCCCTGAGCCTAAAATTTAAAGTAACAGATTGAGTTATTTGGCAGAGAAAATGTCAGAACAACATGGCGTCTCCGACACTGTTTCAGGAGGTTATGGGACCTTTAGGAGGTGGAGTCTTGTTGGAGGAAGTACGTCACTGGGGGTGGGCTTAGGGTTTATAGCTCCACCCCACTTCCTGTTCTCTCCCTGCTTCTGAAAGTTGGAATAAAAAAAAAATAACCACTGAGCTTCCCCTTTTCCTGCCAGAATACCATTACAATGTTCCTCTAGCTTTCTGGGACCATAAACCAAACTATCCTCTTCTCTTCTCTGGGTTGCTTTGGTCATAGTATTTTATCACAGGAAAAAGTGAACTAATACAACTTCCATAGCCTTTGACTCTTGGAGTTGTATATTGAAGAATAAGAAATATAATGCCTTTCTACCAAGACTTTCATTATAGCATCATTTTCTTTTCATAGTCAATGGTCATGGATAAACTTTTAGCCGATCACTGCATGTCTGCACTGTGGCGGTTTATAGAGGACTCATCTTGTACTAGACTCTGTAACTGTTTCTCTCACTTAATCTTCACAATAACATCAAAAGGAAGATGCCCCTCTTGTAGAGTCTTATACAGACATTAAAATGTTTATGACAAACACAAGATGGCGTTAAAACATTTGCCATAAGTGAGCATGATAAATGTTAAATCTAAACGCCAGATGCCCATGGATCCAGCATGGTTGTCGCCAGGTACCTTCAAAGCTACCTATGAATTAAAATGTTGAAATGCAGTTTACAAAAACTGAAGCAATTTGTTAAAACTTATTCTGAGTGCTTGTGACTCTTGGATGTCATACTAAAAGTGTCCATGTAGTTTTCAGAGAGAAAGGGAGAGAGAGAGGGAGAGGGAGAGAGAGAGAGAGAGAGGTACATTTGCCCATACCTTCAGTTCTCTAAGCTAGAGGCCAATAGATTGACAGACAGTTGGCTTCAAGGCCGTGGGCTTCCTCCATCTTTTAAGCCAACGCCTCTAGGCACCCCAGCCTTTCCCAGCATGCTAGATACCATCTCTTTAGAGAGGACCTTCTGCTTTCCCTGCAGATCCCACGTGCAGCCTCCAGGTGACATCCGTGCATTGCCAAATCTGACCACCCTCATTAGGTCGCACCAGCCTTCATTCACTGTGTCGTCCTGTCCTGCCTCCAGCCCCATACACTGCTTATGTACTCTCTGCATGCCACCTGCCACCATTCTGAAGGCTATAGAATCGGGGGTCTGTGTAGTATCTGTCCTTCTCACTCCAGAAAGATACAAGCATCTCAGAGGCAGAATAATTGTGTCATCCATGCTATAGCTGAGTTACCTAGGATTCCAGGAACTTGAGGTCTCAAAAATGCACTAAATGTTTGCCTCAGTCAGGCTTAGTATGGCTGTGATCAGACCCCATGATCAAAAGCAACTTGGAGAGAACAGGGTTTATTTGGATCATGTTTGTGCACCTTAGCCCATCTTTGAAGGAAGTCAGGACAGGAATTCACACAGAAGGATCCTGGAGTCAGGAGCTGATGCAGAGGCCATGGAGGGGTGCTGCTGACTGGCTTGCTCCTTGTGGCTTGCCCAACATGCTTTCTTATAGAACCCATGACTCAGGGTGGCACCTCCTCAATCAATCACTAATTAAGAAAATGCCCTGCAGGTGACTATTTAATGGAGGCATTGTCTCAGTTGAGGTTCCCTCCTCTTCGATGACTCTTGCTTATGTCAAGTTGACATAAAACCAGGCAGCACAATGTTGCTGATAGTGGCAGTCTGAGTTACGAAACACACCGAGGAAAGTGGGGGAAAATTCCCAGCAGGAATTCTGCAAAAACACAAGCAGGGTTTACTTGGAAAATAACTCTAGCAGATCTCGGGCCATCAGAGTTTTCATGTTTCCCTTTTGGACCTGCCCCAACTGTGAGTCACAGGGCTGAGACTTTGCAGTTGTGACACTCTATTGCTTGCTTTGTCTGTTTCATTTTGCTTGGAGCCAGTGTCTTGCACCGATTTTAACAAGGTGGAAGGACCACCGTTGCGAACCGGGAACTGTATTTTTTTCTATCTTCACCATCTTCAGCCTCAGTGGCAACCTCGGCATCTGGTGTTGTATCTTCTTGCCCGTCCTTGTGCAGAACTGTGGCTCTGTGGCTCTCAGAGTGCTGCACAGCATCTTCTCTTTACGGCTATAGATGGCAGTGCATCACCGTCTACATCGGCACAGAGGTTGGGTTTGCTAACGTCAGAGCTGTTGGTCAGGGGAAAGCAGCTAATGAGCAATCAGTCCGAGCTGAGTGGCAAATTGATGTCTTCATTAAGTGAGCAAACTGGCTTCCTTTATAAACAAGGTCAGGATATTTATAACCCGATGGATTTATTAAATTAAAGCCCAGCCACACTTAGGGAGACTCACTGAGGAATCTAGCGATTTATCTGCATGAAGTACATGCAAAATCGTCCTCTTCGGGACTGGTACTCTTCTTATGCAATCATTAATAAAAGTCGCTCTCCATATGTTGTCTTTGTTTTTTACATACAAGGTAAATGGGAAAATGATTATCATAAAAAGAAGCCACTCTTTGAAGATGGTATTAGTGCCCTGCTCTAAGCTGATGTAAGATCTTTATCTGTTAAATATGATTAACACTTAGACAAATGAAACTTTGCTTAACAGAACAGTAGCTTATTCAGGTGAAGGGTTTGGAATTTACTAAGCTCATATGTATGCCCCATTTAAGCGACCGGTGAACTAATTTCACCATTCTTGGGGAACAGTGCAGAAAGGCCAGAAACCATTCTCATAAAATGAGCAGGAGTCAGGGGCTCAGGGAACTTAGGGTTCTCAACAAGTTTTGACCAGCAGAAATGTCAAGGGAGCCCCCCCCCCTCACACACACACATGTGAGTTGCATGTTGTTATGGTTTGAATTTTAAATGTCCCCAGAGGCCACTGAGCCTTGATTGTAACCTCAGGGAGTGGCTGGGAGTTACTAGAAATATATACTGGAAATATATACTGGAAATATGTACTGGAAATATATACTGGAAATATATACTGGAAATATGTACTGGAAATATATACTGAAAAAATATATATGTGTCTTACACATATATTTTAAAGAGGTCAGAGGACAGCATCCACCTCAGTTCCCACCTTCCACCTTGTTTGAGACTGGCTCATATTTGTTCACTGAGAATTCCAGGCTAGCTGGGTTGCAAGGCTCTGGGGATTCTCCTGCTTCTGCTCTCTGTCTGACAGTGGATACGCTGGGATTAAAGGTGCGTGCACTATTTTGTTCAGCCTATATGTGGGTTCTGAGGATTCAGACTGAGGCGCGTGTGCTTGGGCAGCAAGTTCTTTATCCCATCTCATCAACACAGATATCTTTCTTTCTCTTAAAAATCAAATCAAAACAAAACTATTATTTTACGTGTGGGTGTGTCTTGCCTGCACATACATCTGTGTATCGTGTATACATGCAATGACCAGTGAGGCCAGAAGAGGGCACCATATCCCCTGAGACTGGAATTACAGATGTCTGTGAGTCTCCTGGATGCTGGGAGCTGAACCTGAGCCCTTTAGGAAGATCAGCTGGTGCTCTTAACCACTGAACCATCTCTCCAGGCCCCCAATTCCAAGCTCATTCTTTTAACAAACTGTCTCAGGTATTTATGTCAGCAATGAAAGACTTTTTGATGGAATGGCCAAGTCTGATAAACCTTCATTTCCCAAATATTATTTTCTAGTTCAACACGGAACAAAAATATTTTTGCACACTAAGTTAAAACCTTCCATATTCACACACAGAACTTGCCCATCGCTCTTACTAATTCGAAGAAAGTGGAATCATTTTGTAGTTGTCCTAAGAGCTTTTTAAAGGGACAAGCAAGGGAAGGCTTTTGGCACTTGACTCCATTTACTACTACAGATACTAAAAGTTAGATCAACAGTTTCCCACGGTTATGAAGACGTAACATTGTTTTCTTAGGAGCTAAATCCTAAAGGACTTTCAGTTGTTACCCTGTGATAACTCTGACCTTAACTGTTTCTTCTGAGTTCTCAATTATCTGCAGGTTGGATTAAATTCATTCTGGACGCAAGAATAGGTTATAGGGACCATGTATCAATAAAATACTCCTTGCTAAGTAGCGAAATGTATTGATTATTTTTGTTTGCTTCCTAACTGAAAGTTATGGGTTTCCAGACTTTCAGGGTGCCAGGCTAGTCACTTACCAGGGTTTTTTCTGCCAAGTCCTCTGGAGTCCTTAGGTTTCACTGACATGTCCTCTCCCAAGCTGCTGCCTTGTTCCCTCCTGGGACCTTCATTTCCACAGAATACTATTCATATTGTATTGATCTTTTTGTCAGTTTTGTGTCTGTAGGTCTGGTTATACGTATGAGCTGACCTCGACCATACTGCTTACACACATATAAGATGTAAGTTGGCTTAGTTGTATTGCAGAAGCCTTGCTGTCTACACCTGCAGTCCACACTGGGGATTTATATACTTGTTGTTATGACTCTTGCAATACAGCAGATTGGTTAGGGTGTGTTCCGTGCGAGTGTGTGAGAACTTGCAAGGTCTACCATGATATATTATGACTTCCACACATGTGTAGAAATCTCTATGATAATGAGTCATTTAGACAGACTCAATGCCAAGGCAGAAAGATTAGCACCTACACAAAGGATACGGCCGGGTGTAGCCTTGCAGAAGGGAGGAAGCATTGGTTCCGGTCTCCAGTTTCTTACTGCCTCTTCCTTAGTCCTAAGAAATGAGCTCTGTTGTGTGCAGATGGAGAACCTAAAACTTAAAGACTTGAAGGAAACAGATGACAGAGAGCCTGCAAGAGGATCCTGCTGTCCTCCAGTTGTCAGAGCACAGCTGGGGAACCCAGGCAGCATCTCTGCTGATGTCTAGCTGATCAGGCCTAAGGTTCAGTTGATCAGCTTCCCGTGCTCTGGGATGGATGTCCTAGTTCGTCTTCTATTCCTGTGCTAAACAACATGACCAAAAGAAACCTGAAAAGCACGTAGTTTATTTCATTTTACAGATTACTGTCCGTCATGGAAGAAAGCCAAGGTAAGAGCCAGAGGCAGGAACGCAGAACAGAAAACACAGAGAGCCAGGCTTACTGGCTTGCTCCGAATGAGGTGCTCAGGTAGCCCAGGCCCATCCGCCTAGGGATGGCAACACCCACCGCAAGTTAGGTTCTCTTTATCAATTAGAAATTAAGAAAACACCTCACAGACCTCCTCCCAGGCCAGGCTGGCTGAGGAAGTTCTTTCCTTGAGGTTCCCTCTTCTCGATGACTCTAGGATCTTTTCCAAGTTGTCAGCGGAAGCTAACAATGAAAGGGGCTATTTCTTTCATGCCTTGGCATGAGTGCAGACAAAGGTTATCACCCATACATACTGTGTCTAGATCGTAGCACTTTGATATTAAAAGGCAGTTTTCTCATCTTAAGTCAAACTCTTAAGTTTATTTGGGGAAATAATTGTTTTCATGTTAGAAGAAAACATTATCACCCTCATTTCACAGATTAGTTATCAAAATAAACTGAGCCAATATTATAAAATAAAAATGCTGCATATTGTATAATTAATTAGTATATGCTTACATATGATTATTATGAATTGGGCTAGAGATATAAATTAATACAAGGTAAAAGTAGTCATAGTTTTGACCAGGAATTTTATCCTGAGGAATTTGCACCCATAAAATAATCTAATAAAATCCGGGTCCCTATGCATGCAGTAGTCTGATAACCTCATTCATTACATACTAAAGAGAAACATCCAATTAAAGAGAATGCTGTAACAAATTATCTCTGCATACTAAGATGTCGTCTTCAACTACATTCATTAAGAAATTACATAAAATATTGAAATTTCCCAGTAGCATAACATAAATCAGCATTTACCCAAGTATATGTATATACGTATATACGTATATATGTGAGAAGTAGAGAAATATTATTTTGAATCTTCTTGTAATTTGTTCTTTTTGAGATAGAAGGCACTCATTATCTCTCGGTAAAATTATTCTCCAGTGAGTCCTTTGTTCACCCAAGGGCAAACTCCACACCTAGAATTGAGAAGCTCATCTGCACACAGCTAGACCATCTATGAATAAAGCCACCTGGGGCTGAGAGCGTCCTGTGAAGAACTACAGGTCCGTATTGCTGTGGGGGCATTGCCTCTGGGTGAGAAAGTGGTGGGTTACTAGAAGGACGGGTGAGGCTCCTGTGGGTGCTGGTGGCACATGGCCAGGGCTGAGCTAGAGGGATCCGAGCAACTAAAGGCAATGAGGAGGCATGGCATACAGCCACCACTCCAGGAGCAGGAACGGCTATATCCAGTGCGGTAGTTTTTCTTGTTCTCTGTTATAATTCTGTTATAAGCGAGTCCTCAGTGAACTGTGTTTATGTGATGATCATCCACGTATTTCCTGTACTTTTTGGAATAAAAGGAGAGGCTAGTTGTTCTTAGGTAAAACCAGAACCTGGACTGCATAGGCAGGGGGTAAGAATGACTTGGGGTGACACAAGGGGGAGTCCCTGAAGCTGCGGCTCCGAACGAGAATCACTAATGCTGTGGTAGACAGTATTTGTATTTACCGAATATTTCATTTACCTCTGCTAAACCCTGGAAAGGTCATGTCGTAGGGTTTTATTGCTGTGAAGCGACATCAAGACCATGGCGACTCTTATAAAGGCAAAGATTTAATTGGGGCTGGCTTACAGCTTCAGGGGTTTGCTCTATTATCATGGTGGGAAACATGGCAGCGCTCAGGCAGACATGGTGCTGGAGGAGCTGAGCGTTCTACATCTTGATCTCCAGGCAGCAGGAGGGAACTGTAATTTCACACTGGACAGAGCTTGAACATATATATGACTTCAAAGACTCACCTCTAGAGTGATACACTTACTCTAATAAGGCCACACCTCCTCCAAGAAGGCCACACCTCTTCCAATAAGGCACCACCTCCCCCAATAAGGCCACACCTCTTCCAATAAGGCCACACCTTCCCCAATAAGGCCACACCTCCAATAAAGCCACACCTCTTCCAATAAGGCCACACCTCCTCCAAGAAGGCTACACCTCCTCCAAGAAGGCCACATCTCCTCCAAGAAGACCACACCTCTTCCAATAAGGCACCACCTCCCCCAATAAGACCACACCTCCTCCAAGAAGGCCACACCTCCTCCAGGAAGGCCACACCTCCTCCAAGAAGGCCACACCTCCTCCAAGAAGGCCACACCTCCTCCAAGAAGGCCACACCTCCTGATAGTGCCGCTCTACCTGGGGCAAGCATTCAAACACTCTGTGGGGGTCAGACCTCTTCAAACCACCACAGGCCATTTGCTGAGAAGTGGGTGGGTAATGAAATACAGGCAGGAAAAGCCCTGGGCAGATGCACCACGAAGCACTACACCTCCCTCACCGCTCTTTCTCACCCGTACAAGCCAGAGCTGCTTTCGCTTGGCGAGTGGTGTGGATATGACATATAGCTTTATGCATCAGGCGGATTTTCTCAGGCGCTGGCCATACCTCCGGCTGTGGTGTGTGTGTGTGTGTGCATGTGTGTGTACACTTATGGATAACCTTAGCACTGGGATGAGCCACTCAGTAAACTAGACTGCTTTTTCTCGTTAAGTGGGTGTCATTCCGTCAATCCACCGAGGCTCCGAAAAGAACAGGAAGTGGAGGAGAATGCACCTCCTTCTTGTCTGCCTTTGCTCTCAGACACATGCTGGGTTCCACTTGGTCTTAGGCCTTTGGATTCGGAGGCACCTAGTTTTTCCGGTGTTCAGCTCCACGTATGGCAGATCATATGGACGTATGGACTTTTCATTTAGCACAGTTGTGAGCTATTGGCTCAGCGTCTTCATGCTGACGACTGATAAAGCCTTCCAACTCTTTCTCTAGAACACCTCAAGAAACAAATAAGCCTGCGTGGCTGTGAACAATCGACAGTTGCGGCCATTTGATATTGGGGTATATTTTGACATTTCTTGATTTATACAATAAAATTTCCCAAGATACAAAGAAGTAGAACCGAAGACCGAACACTTTCTTGAGTGAGAGCCGGCAGGAGATTTCCGTAGATCTGAGGGTCCTTTGGGCAGTTAAGATTGAACTTGCGTTTGGGGGTTTCATGCTGATGCCAAACTGTGTTCCCCTGAAATGTCACTTCAGCCATAGAAACATTTGTTAATTCACTCAACAGTCCCACTCTCACCTTTCACCTCTTAATTTTTCAAACCATCATGCTCAGAGACTGTAATGACAGCCGCTCATGGGCGTATAAACACCAGCGTAGAGAGTGTGTCTATGATGAGCTTTGGCTCGATTTATACGTGATTGTCAAAAACTATCTTTGAGAGAAGAATTGTACCCTTGGCAAATCCAGAAAAACCCCTGTCATAGCCGCTGTCCTAAATTTTACAACAGAAAGCTAATCTGCATATTATATTTTAAAAAGAAGATTTGACCATTTAAGATGCATTAAAAATAACACTTTTAGTTTCACGAGGGCAGCAACCCAGATCAATTAGAAAGGCCTCAGTGCTTTACAGTAGCCTGGGCATTGATGGGCACGAGCTGCAGGGAGTTGGGAGGTCAGCCCAAAGAAGTTGGGCCTGAAAAGCAACCTCCATGAATACTCTGTTCCTGTCCTGCCTCTCAGTAAAGGCAAGTAGGGGAACCAGAGCAGTTACCCAGATAATTAAAAAACAAAAACAAAACAACAACAACAAAAAGCTTGGTGTCCTTAGCAGGTAATGCAGAGAACTTCCTCTCGATTTTCCCCAGGTTTCTATTCTTTGCCTCCTGGGGTCAGCAAGAATCTGATCCGGCTCATAGAAGCGACTTCAACAAGTCAGAGGCTCTCAGCTGCTGTGTGATGCCTCATAGGAATTCCCCGACTCATCAATCTGGATTTTGAAACAGCTCTGTCAGATCTCACGGCCACGTTGTTCCCACTGGTTCATGGCAAAACCCCAATACTGCTACTGCTGTGAAATTGTTAGGCTGTCTGTGAAACTTCAGAAAGCGCTGGCTCTGGCAGCTCCGGCTTATGATGCTGGTGTAAGACGAGGCCTGTGTGCCCACAGGGTGGGCAAAGGGGACACTAGCTGAGGCTGAGCACGGGGCGGAAATGCCCTGTGTGCGTCGGTTTCCTAGGAGATACTTGCTGCATCCTGTAGAACGCATTCCTGCACGGCAGATTCGAACCCCTCCCCGACTACCACTTTGCAGAGGAGAACAGGGAGGGTCACTAATCACATGAGGAGGCAGTGCAAGAAACATTAGATACGGAGGGGAACCACATGACGCGGTGGTGAGCCAAGCCGTGCTCTGGCAGGAGGAACAAACCTGAAGCTACTTTGGGAAGGAAAGTTAAGTGAGATAAGACAGTCCTATCCTCCTCAACTCTACTTGCAGATCTGGCACATGGATCAGCTCTGGAGACAATGCCCCTGTCACTCGGTAAGACCTGGACGGCAGTGGCTGGTCTGCTTGCTGTCTTGAGGGGTAACTTGTTAAAAGTTGACCTTAGCAGGGGTGAAAGGAGGAGAGGCTGAGAGGAGAGGATGGCCACAGCGCAGCAGCAAGCCTCAGCTCAGCGGGTGTGGGAGAAAGCCCAGCCAAGGGCTCAGCTCAGGTGAGGAAGCACATGGTTGGGCAAGGACCCCATCAACCAAGAAGAACCCTGGAGTCAGACCGTCCGGAGCCCGCTTTCATTGGGAGGCTCAGGCTCTGGACTGCTAATCTGCCTCTGTGGAGCCTGAGGGCTCACGTGCCAATGCTGGACTTGGCTCCTGTAGCACCCACCGTCCCCCTCACCATCCTCTCTCCAGCAGCATGACTGACACTCAGCAAGTCTTGGCAATAAAAAGATAGATTCCCCACCCCAGTTCCAAGCTCATTTATCTTGCTGTTTTTCACGTTCCCAGTCCGTGTGGAAGAGACCTCCCTTCCCCAGCAGACCAGGAGTCACTGTATGACTCAGATAACGCTGAAATTTCTAACTCAGCGTAGCGCAGAGATACGTACACATCTGTGCTTAATTGTCTCATTATTCTCAATAGACAGGCGATCGGCCCAACACAGATGTCTGCAAACAGATGAGTGGATGAAGAAAATGTGACAGTTATACAAAGACATTTATTGCAAGTAGAAACCATGTTAAGTGCAACAAGCAGGACTCAGACAGGCGCACCACATTATCTGCGTGTGTGCATGTGACTGTAGGCTGAGAAACTAGACAAGGTTGTCAGAAGGAAGAGATCTTACAGAGATGGGGGAAGAAGAGGTAAGGGAATAGATGTGACATGAAATCAAGGGTGGGAACTATTTGGGGTGGGGGCAGAGGTAACTCTTGGAGAGGAGGGAAGACAAGGTTCGGGGAAGAGGGCAGTGGGGGAATAAAGAACGAGGGACTCGAGCGGAGCGCCACAGGCCAGCACTCAACACACTAACCTAAAGACCAACCGGAAAAGCATGAAGACCACGCGGTACCGCCCGCTTAGAACTGGCGTGCCAGTTTCTACCATGCCCTTGAGCTTCCCAGACACTCAGAACTTAAAAATACTAATTAGAAGAAGTCTTTTCCTCTGCTGTCCAACATAGAGGTCTGTTATTTTTTTTTTTTCCCCCTTTTCCAGAACCACCAACTTTGGGTCTCTTTAAGCGCCCTTGGCATTGAATGCCTTGTGCATGGTGCCCCCTGGTGGAAAATAAAAGGATTATATCACTGTTGTCCTAAGTCATGGCTGATGCTTTTACAAGATGTGTCTTCCTCAAGATTACCACATTCATACTAAATGAAGACCTATATATCAGTGAGAACATAATTTCTGAGAGAGCATCCTTCAGCAATACTTCAGCTGACTCAAGGCCTTCACTTCATGAGTGAAGTAAAAGTAGTGAGAGATAGATAACAGACTCCTATGCTATCCGGAGGCATCTCTTCTAAGTTTTGTGAGATGATATTGCTACTTTGGGAGGCTGTGGAACCGTTAGGACATGGTGGCCTGGCTGAGAGAGGTAGGCCTCTGGTGGTGGGCCACTGAAAGTCAGACCCTACAACATGTTTTGCTTGTTAGTCTTCTGCAGTGTGGCCAGCCCCTGCCACACCCACCCTCTGTGTGGTCTCATCTATGCTGGTGTCCCCTTTCTGCCAGAATGGACTGAAATTTCTTAACCTCTGAGTCCAAAGAAACCTTTCTTCCTTGACTTTGTTTCTGGGAGGTGTTTTGGTCATGGTGACGTGCAGGTAACTTATAAAGACACCACGTCTCCTGTAATCACACATTGGGTAAGGTCAGGGAGGTGTGTATGGTAGGTGGAGAAAATAAGCTGTCGAGTATCAGCTTCGGTGGTAATAAGTCTTCTGTAGTGTTGTCAGGGGTACATGGTTCCCAGCTGTGGTAAAGAAGGAATGGTGTGTGTGTGTGTGTGTGTGTGTGTGATATTTCAGGGAGCCAAGCCATATTGTTAGTTCATATGAGACCCATGTGCTCCTCCCTCGTATGGTCAGCTCCTTCCCAGGAGGGCTGTTTATATTGCTGTTTGTAGACAGTGAAGGTCCAAAAATGAATTTATATGGGTCATGGACCAACACTGAAAAACCAGAAAATAAACTATCAATGTGGATTACACATTGTAAGTAAACATTGCTTTTGAAACGTTAATAGATCACACTTGTCCATGCCCACAGGGTCATGGCATGTCATTTTTTTTTTTAAATGGGTCTTAGTAGCAAGTATTTGGAAACCTCAACTCTATATCTTTACTGGGTAGGGTTTTTTTTGTTTTTGTTTTTTGTTTTGTTTTGGATTTGTTTTTTTTTTTTTTTTTTTTTTTTTTTTTTTTTTTTTTGAGACAGGGTTTCTCTGTATAGCCCTGGCTGTCCTGGAACTCACTCTGTAGACCAGTCTGGCCTCGAACTCAGAAAGTCTGCCTCTGCCTCCCAGAGTGCTGGGATTACAGGTGTGTGCCACCACCACCCGGCTCTGGGTGGGGTTTTTTATTATGCTTTTATTTCTTGCCTGGCCTCTTGCTGCATAATTTTCCAAGCTGCCTTTTCTTCCTTTGGTTTGTTTGGGTTGCTGTTATACAGTAACCTAATCCGAGTATCTTGTGAGCCACAGAAACTCATTTCTCACAGCTTTAGAGCAGTGTTTTTCAACCTGTGGGTTGTAATTCCTTTGGGGGGGGTCTCATATCAGATATCCTACCAATCAGGCTTTTAAGATATTTGAACCCCTTCAAAGTTCATTATGATTCATAACAATAGCAAGATTACAGTTATAAAGTAACAATGAAATAATGTTATGGTTGGGAGGGTCACCATAGAATGAAGGACTATATTAAAGGACCACAGCATTAGGAAGGTTGAGAGCCACTGCTCCAAAGGCTAAGAATCTGACAGGACAGAGTGGTCAGTATGAGTAGCATCTGGACTGAGCCTTCCTCTGGATTGCAGACAGACATTTCTTTATTGTGTCTTCCTTCACATGGGACAGCAGGATAGAATTTTCTCCGTCCATGAGCCCTCTAGTTTCAGAGGACTTGGTTATATCCCTAAGGGCCTCTCTCCAGCCATGGCTGGTCTGGGCAATGGATTGTGGAGAGACATGGCTGCTCCGTAACACCTAGTCAATCTAGGAACCTAGTTGCTGCCCGTCCAGTGGGTGCTGGGGCTTGGCCATACAATGCAGGCTTGCTGTCTGCTCTGTAGAATCATAGGGGCTGGGGTGGGGTGGGGTGGGTTGGCAGGTCGAACACAGGGAGTTTCCCTCACTCTTATTTTGTAATTTTATCCATTTAAAACTTGGTACTGAGTATAACTGTGTGTACTGGCTAGTTTCATGTGTCAACTTGACACAGGCTGGAGTTATCACAGAGAAAGGAGCTTCAGTTGGGGAAGTGCCTCCATGAGATCCAGCTGTGGGGCATTTTCTCAATTAGTGATCAAGTGGGGAGGGCCCCTTGTGGGTGGTACCACCTTTGGGCTGGTATTCTTGGCTTCTATAAGAGAGTAAGCTGAGCAAGCCAGGGGAAGCAAGCCAGTAAGAAAGATCCCTCCATGGCCTCTGCATCAGCTCCTGCTTCCTGACCTGCTTGAGTTCCAGTCCTGACTTCCTTTAGTGATGAACTGCAGCATGGAAGTGTAAGCTCAATAAACCCTTTCCTCCCCAACTTGCTTCTTGGTCATGATGTTTGTGCAGGAATAGAAACCCTGACTAAGACAACTGTGTGTCTGGGAAGCTATGAAAAAGAGTGAATTCAAGCAAACCTTTTCTGTCTTCCTTTTTCTGAGCTGGAAGGAAAAATTGTCCCGGAATGTCACCCCCCTCCTAGTTACCCCTGGGTTATCATTGTCCTACCAGAGCCAAAGACCACATCCTTTCTTGAAAGCAAAAGAGTGTCTCCCAAAATTAGTATGGCAAATGTTTATTCATGGGGGAGGTTTTGTAGAAAATTTACTTTCTATCCATAGAATCCAGTAATATAGTAATTAAAAATAGAAAGATTACTACTGAATATTGAAAACTGGTGGCTGGGAGTCAAGTTTGAACTGGTGGCTCAGAGTCTGAGCAAGAAGATTGTAAGATCAAGGCCTGCTTGGGTTACAGAGCATGACAGTAACTTAGATCCTGTCTCAGGATAAACTGTGGAGGAAGTGCTGGGATGCCGCCCAGTGGTCCACCATGCTCCTAGGATGTGTCATGATCTAGATTTAATTCCCAGTAATGGACAAGAAATCAGGTAGTGATGCATTGGGCTATGGTGGATTGGGTTCTTCCCAGTACAGCTTCTTCTTGGGGTTCATTGTGAGTTCCTCTTGGGCTCTTTGGGGTCAGGATGGCTTCTTCTCATTTCTATCCTGTCCCTAACATGAGCCATCTCCTCGGTCACCTGAGATACATAAGCAGTTGCCATCAGTGCCATACCCTGTCATTTCCTGTGGTGCAGGCTCCCACCCTGGAGAAGACCTTGTGTCGGTACCACAGGACAGCCCAGGCCTACTTCTGTGTGTCCCGTGCACCCGAGCTAGCCCTGACTCAGGTCTCCCTAATGCCAACTGTGCAACAGGCAGAGGGCTGCTTCCTGCAGCTACCCTCCTTGCTGTCCGGCGTCCGTCTCCCCTGCTTGGAGGGTAGGGAGTGGGAAGATGAGCACACGCCTGCTTCTCAAGCAGATGCTCTCCCTGTGGTACTGCACAGAGGATCAGTGGTCTCCCGACATGATGTCACAGTTATGCAAAAGGCAAGGCAGGACAGAGAGAGGGGGAGAGAGAGAGAGAGAGAGAGAGAGAGAGAGAGAGAGAGAGAGAGAGAGAGAGAGGGAGGAGAGGAAGAGGAGGAGGAGAAGAAGAAGGAGAAGGAGAAGAGAAGAAGAAGGAGAAGGAGAAGGAGGGGAAGGGAAAGGGGAAGGGGAAGGAGAGGGAGGAGAGAGGAAAGATGGAGGGAATGCTCATTTGGCATTCCAGGGTTTTGTTTGCTCCCTTGTTTTTAAGCTGGAATTTATGCTGGAAGGCCAAAACAGGAAGGTCCCACCTGAAGTGTCAGGGGCAGTGTTCCTGTTCTGGAGTAGCACCAGAGCCTCCTTCCTTGCATTATGGTTGGGCTGTGGGGCAGCGCAGACATCGCATGGACAGTCCATTTTCCCGGACTTATTAGTAAGTATGTTGATTCCCTTTTTATCCCCTCCCACCCTTCTGTCATGGGTGCTCTGTATTTCCCAGTGCCTCCTGAGAGTCTTCAGCTCTGTTGTTGACACCATCCCTCTGTTCTGGAAACTTAACCCTCAACACAAGGGTTCTGAGCTAAGGCTTCTAAGTTATTGAGATTTGTGGACTTGGTCTTGGTGAAAGACAAAACTTAACTAAGACACTGCCCACACCTTGATCTTTTCTTCTCAGCCTTCAGAATGGTCATGGGTAAACTTGTGTGGTTCATAAACACCCTACTCCATGTGGAATTTGTTATCACAGAAGGAGTGCATTTGAGACTCCTTGGCTATAGTCTGCGTGGGTGCTTGATGTGGATTTAATGCCTTGAGTCAAAGCCCATGGTGGGTCTACTGGTCAAGGAAAGAGGGTCCTTGTCCCACCAGGAGCATTTAACTTTGACTCTTTTAAAGTTCACATACACTTAGATAAACCTTGACACAACTTACCCAGTGGCTAGACTGGAAGATCCTCATTCTTTTTTTTTTTTTTAAAGATTTATTTATTTATTATATGTATGTACACTGTAGCTGTCTTCAGACACACCAGAAGAGGACATCAGATCCCATTATAGATGGTTGTGAGCCACCATGTGGTTGCTGGGATTTGAACTCAGGACCTTCGGGAGAGCAGTCAGTGCTCTTAACCCCTGAGCCATCTCTCCAACCCGAAGATCCTCATTCTTGACAACCACCAATTGTAGGCAACCCAACTCTCCTTTCTGGTGTGAGGTGAGTTAAGAATGCATATTTAAGAACAACGTGCCTTGTGCACCACGATAAGACAGGTGACGCTGGTCAGTGTAGCAAAGTGGGCAGGGGCATGAATGCGCTGGCTTGGGACCATCTTTCCCGGACAGCATTTTGTTTGGTGCTCACAGTGGTTTTGCATCTGTGCTGGGGCACAGCACTCTGTCAGTCCAGCTCCATTCTCCTCTTTGTTTAGAGCTGGGGACTTTGCTACCCTTGCTAGTAAAGAGCACCAGTGGGTTAGTGGCTCGCAACCATTTCTCTAAACTTGTATCTTTCCAGGGACTATCAGCTCCAATGTTTTCAGTTTGTCTCCACCTGTACAGACCCTTACAAAAGTGGAATGATATGAAATGTCCTTTGGGTTTGGAGCCCTGTGACCACAGAGGTAAATTCCTTCCTCCTGGAGCAATGGCTCAGTGATTAAGAGCACTGACTGCTCTTCCAGAGGTCTTGCATTCAATTCCCAGCAACTAACTACATGGTGGCTTACAACCATCTGTAATGGGATCTGATGCCCCTCTTCTGGTGGGGCTGAAGAGATTGACAGTGTACTGTACTTACATACAATAGATAGATAAATAAATAAATAAATTTTAAAATTAGGGAATTTATCCCATTTCCAATTCTGAGCCAGTCAGAGAAAGCCATATATGCAGTAGGAGGCCCAGTTTGTAGCCAGTGAGATGCCTCCAGATTCCCCTGGCAATGGCTTCCAGTAAGACCACCCTCCAGCCGACCCCAAGCCTGTGCTTGTCCTTGAGTCTCTGCAGAACTCAAGTGAAGGTGACGACTCCTTTGCAGTAGCCAGGGCTGCATACACTCGCTGTGCCTTTTCTCTCTCTGTTTGTCATTGTTTCCACAAACACAATTCCAGTCCCCTGCAGATAATCCAAATAATAAAGGCCTTCAATAAAAATGGCCAAAGTAGGTGGAGAAAGGAGAGTCCTTTATAGGCACTGGAAGCATAAGAGGGAGTCGGCAAGACGGCTCAGCAGGGAAGGCAGTTCCAGAAAGCCTGGGCCTGAGTTCTCTCCCAGGGACCAACGTGACTGTGGGAAGAAAGAGCTGACTCCTGCAAGAGTTGGTGTCTGTCTGCCATGTGTGAACAATGACACATAAGCACAGACAGACACACAGTGACATATAAACACAGACAGACACACACACAGTGACACATAAACACAGACAGACAGACACACAGTGACACATAAACACAGACACACACACACAGTGACACATAAACACAGACACACAGTGACACATAAACTTAGACAGACACACAGTGACACATAAACACACACAGACACACACAGTGACACATAAACACAGACAGACACACACACAGTGACGCATAAACACAGACAGACACGCACACACAATGACGCATAAACACAGACAGACACACAGTGACACATAAACACAGACACACAGAGACACATAAACACAGACACACACACAGTGACACATAAACACAGACAGATACATACACAGTGACACATAAACACAGACACACACACACAGTGACACATAAACACAGACACACAGTGACACATAAACTTAGGCAGACACATGGTGACACATAAACACAGACAGACACACAGTGACACATAAACACAGACAGACAGACACACACACAGTGACACGTAAACACAGACACACACACACAGTGACACATAAACACAGACACACAGTGACACATAAACGTAGACAGACACACAGTGACACATAAACACAGACAGACACACACAGTGACACATAAACACAGACACACACAGTGACACATAAACACAGACAGACAGACACACACACAGTGACACATAAACACAGACACACACACACAGTGACACATAAACACAGACACACAGTGACACATAAACATAGACAGACACACAGTGACACATAAACACAGACAGACACACACAGTGACACATAAACACAGACAGACACACACACAGTGACACATAAACACAGACACACACACACAGTGACACATAAACATAGACAGACACACAGTGACACATAAACACAGACAGACACACACAGTGACACATAAACACAGACAGACACACACACAGTGACACATAAACATAGACAGACAGACACACAGTGACACATAAACACAGACACACACACACAGTGACACATAAACACAGACAGACATGCACACACAGAGATACATAAACATAGACAGACACACACACAGTGACACATAAACACAGACAGATACACACACAGTGACACATAAACACAGACACACACACACACTGATACATAAACACAGACACACACATAGTGACACATAAACACAGACACACACAGTGACACATAAACACGTACAGACACATACACAGTGACACATAAACACAGGCAGACAGACAGACACACACACACAGTGACACATAAAGACAGACAGACACAGTGACACATAAAGACAGACAGACAGACATACACACAGTGACACATAAACACGTACAGACACATACACAGTGACACATAAACACAGACAGACAGACAGATACACACACACACATATACACACACATTGAACATGGTCAAGAGTGGTTGCTCTCCTTGACTCTCTTCCGTTAGTAATTTTTCCATTTTTTTCTGTTACCACAGACATTTGTGGTAAAACAACCTACTTTAAAATGCTGAACTTTGCTACTCTTAAACCGAAAACTCTCTCTCTCTCTCTTTGAAGCTTAAGGCAGTTATTTCCGCAAAAGATGGCTCGGGGGTTTATTAATTAAATCGAATGTAGGGAGTGTTTGAAATATTATCATCTGGGTGACTTTCCTCTACATTTATAAATACTGTGCAGCCTCGCCATAATTAAGATAATATGAAAAGAGTCTGAAACGTGGTGATCCCTTAAAACCTGAAAATAATTCTTTCTAGTGTGAATCATGATCTTACTAGTTTTATAACCTAATAAAAATGAAGGTAAAAGGAAAACCCTGGGCATTTTAATTTTTGCCAAAAAAAAAAAAAATCAAATGTATTCTGGGAACATGGAGGCATTAGCTGTACATTCCTACTTACAAAGCCTCGTTCTTTACGGTCTTGACGTCCTTTCCTACTGGATGTGACCTGACCCCCCACGCCCTTCTCCGCATGGAAGCATAAAGCTCTAGGCAAGGGACATTTGGTTCAGATTCAAAACAAGCAACAACCCACCTCACCTTGGAGCCGAGATGCATGGCAGAAATCCATAATCCTTGAAGATGCTTTTTATTTCTTCCTAAAGACCCTTCCTCTTCTCTTTAGATGTAAAAAAGATTCAGGAGGGAATGTAGACTCTGCAGGAGTCATTTCACATCTTCTGTCGTGCATATCCTTTGGTGACCTCCCACAAGGTTCTCTGTCTGAGTCTCACCATCATTTGGTATATTTTGGAGAAGCAGACACTGGGCTTGTTTAATGAACGCTTTCTGGTGTATTGGTGAAAGGCAGAATGAGGCTCAGTGGAGGATGAATGTGGTAAGGCAACCACTTAGCCCTCATTTCTGACCCCTCCACCATACTTCATCAATCCTCAATCCCATTGGTTACATCTTCAGATTTCCTTTTCTTAAACCTTTTCTTAGTTCTTTGTGAATTTTACATCATGCACCCCAATCCTACTCATCTTTCCCCTCCCCTCTTAGCCACCTTCACCCTAACAGAAAAAGAAAATCTCACTGTGGTGTGTCACAGTGCATACCACGGCATACCTTTTTATCCACAGTGGTTTGCTTGAAAATGTTCCCTACAATGACTTCTTGGTTTGGCTTGAGGAGTTTACTGCTATTCTTCAGTACTGGAACCTCACTGAGACTCCTTGAATATCCTGCTGTTGCCCTGTGTCATAGAGATCCTGTAATTGTGAATCTGTAGGACCAACCTCTTCATGCACTCCAGCAGTTCATTGATGGGGTAGATATTGGTGGGGTACCAAGTCAAAGCCCTGGATCTGGGCCTGAGAGGTATCTGAACTGGTCAACCTGCCCAGTTCCCTTGAGTATTGCAGCCTGTGAGGGACATGGCCAGGTCTCCCACTCTCATGACCCCAGGGCCAGCTCTCCCACCTTCCATAGATGGTGAGGGATGAGGGAGGGGAGGAGGGTGTCTCTCCCTCGTCCATGCCACTGCCCAGCAGACAAGAGGCAGGTGAGGAGTGGGACCAGGTCTGCACAGCACTCAGACATCAACATGTCCCTGGGTGGCAGCCCAGACTAGGGTGTCTTTCTGGCCTTTGGTGGTAACAGACCCTGCTGCTGCAGGGCCATGGATCCAGACATGGCTTCCAATGGCAGCATGGGCCAGGACCCCACCATGGTCTCACATGCTATTCACATCACAGGTGGCATCACCGGCTTACATCAGGCTGTTCCCCACTACCCTAGAGTCTCTAGTTCTTCCTCTCTTCACTGTGCCCACATCCTTCTGTTTCGCTTTTTTCTTCCATTTCTCCACCACTTACTTGCTCCTCTTAGTGGTACTTAGGGGTCCCTGAGTGTCTGAGGTCATCCCAGGAGTGGTCTCAGGGGTACCATGATGTGCTAGTGCATTATAGAACCAGGCAGGGGTCATCTTGGGCTTGGTCTGTCCCCCAAGCATTGCACAGCCCCAGGCTGGGTGGTCATCTTGGGGTCTCCTTTTTCAGGGAATGCTAGGCCACCAATCATTCAGATGTTCACATCTGAGAACACTGAGTGTAGACACAGCCTCTCTTCTCTTTCTTTGGTCTCTTAATGGCTCTGTTCCTACCCTGGGTTGAATTAGAACATCTTACTCTATTCCATGCCAGGCTTTCAAGAGTTAAAAGGAATCACAGTGTTTTGTCTAGTCTTATTTATTTAATTCCACTGAATGTATGACTTTTCTTCTTCTTCTTCTCCTCCTTCTTCTCCTTCTTCTCCTTCTCCTTCTTCTCCTTCTTCTCCTTCTTCTCCTTCTTCTCCTTCTTCTCCTTCTTCTCTTTCTTCTCCTCCTTCTCCTTCTCCTTCTCCTTCTCCTTCTCCTCCTCCTCCTCCTCCTCCTCCTCCTCCTCCTCCTCCTCCTCCTCCTCCTCCTCCTCCTCCTCCTTCTTCCTCTTCCTCTTCCTCTTCCTCTTCCTCCTTTTCCTCCTCCTCCTCTTCCTCCTCTTCCTCCTCCTCCTCCTCCTTGTCCTCCCCCCTCCTCCTTCTTTTATGTTTCCAGAATTGTTTGGCTAAAGCATGGGGTGCTGATCCGCGGCCTGAGTTTCTGGTTCTGTAGGTGTGAGTGGAGATTACAGAATGGGGCATATAGAATAGTCCCAAGGGGGTGTGAGTGCTACTGGACTCAAGAACACAGGCTCAGATCTGCTGGTGTAGAAGCAAATGCAAGGGTGTGTGTGTGTGTGTGTGTTCATATACATGCTTATGTAGGCTTTGACCAAGATAATATCTTACTATTGTGAGAAAGCCATGGGAGTTCTGTTAAGATCCTAGTTCCCAAGGGTATAAAGGAGAGAGAAAGACTGAAACAGAAGAACTGGCATAGTTTGGCAGCTGTGTGCCTTTCTCGTTTGGATGTATCTGAAGTGAGGCACAGGGAAGGCTTCAGCAGCTTGTAGAGGCTTTGAATAGCTGCCTCATGGTGCCTGGTATCCACATTGTATGGTTTCAGATTGGGCAGTCAATTATTGCCTGGTGGGATGTGGTTGGTCAATATCTGTGCATTTGGCTGCACATACCTCCTTGGTCCTTGTGTTTTATTGGTCTTCTGTCTTAAGGAATCCACATGAATCTGCTGGATTAATTGCTTGCTGGGAAGTCATTGGCTGTGAATTTTAACACCATTGCAGTCACTTTCTGTAGTCACCTTCTGAAAGGTTAAAGTTGGGAAGATACTTGAATGATTCTAGAAATGTATTCTTTTTTCCTTCCAAATGACAGACAGGAAGCCCCCGCAGGTAGCTGGGTGACTCAGTTTATTATAAACCTTGGAACAGAGAATGTCAGTTCAGAAGAGGAACAACATGGTGACATTTGAAGAACGGTGTGTAATCTGAAGTTGAAGGTTGACTGAGCATCAGAAAGGGCTGTAGGTGCCCTGGGTCTCAAGTTTTAGATTTTAATGCCACACTGTCTTTTCCACTTGATTTGTTTTGTTTTGTTCTATTAATCACATTTTAAAATATATCTAAAATAACTTAGAATAATATGGCACATGATGATGCTATTAACCTTGCCCTAACTGGCAGATGTCTTCAGTCAGTTCGTGTACACACTTTCACTAATCCCTCGTGAATATATTGAATAATTCAGTACAAAATTACAAACATGGGCTTCAAAGTAACATACTCAGAATATTATTGCCATACCTGATAACATCCTTATTTTAAATATGTCAGTTGCCTATGTTTAAGTTTCTTGATCTTATTAAAAATAGCACATTCATTCCAGGTAGGACCTCCCAAAGTTACTAATTAAGTTTGATTTATAGATCTTTTATTTTTAAAAGTATTTATTTTTTACAATTTAAAAAAAAATAAGGTTGACTCTTGAGAGTGACCTGTCTCAGGGTCTTAGTATTTAGCAGTTTTTCTCCTCCATCTTTCTTCCTGAGCCATCTGTCTTGGTTACTTTTGTATTGCTTTGATAGAACTCCATGACCCAAGCAACTTATAATAGAAAGCATTTAGTTTGGGGCTCCCAGCTCCAGAGGGCTAGCGTCCATGAGTAGCATGGTGATGGGGCAGAAGCCGAGAGAGCTCATATCTGATCCACAACACCAGATGTGCAGGGCTGGGAACTGGAAGCCAACAAACCGTGACACATCTCCTCCCATGAGCCACACCTCCTAATCCTTCTCAAAAAAAAAAAATGTTTTCCTCAACTGTGGAGCAAGCATTCAAACCTGTGGGAGCCTTTGTCATTCAAACCACAACACCATTTATCTGTCTAACATGATGCTCTTTCTTTTTTAATTTGCTACACCCTGAACCTGGTTTTATCCTGGGGTGGTTGGTATTTGTCTTATTTGCATTTATAATTCTGTTTGTATTTACATGTCTGTGTACATGTATGAGACAGGGTCTTGCTATATATTCCAGCTTGGCCTTGAGCTCGCCAAACCCCTGCCTCAGCCTCTTCAGTTCTGTTACTGTGGGAGTGCACTAACACGTCCACCCAGCCTAAGCTTACTAGTTCTTATATACTGGCACTAAGTCTAGAAGTTTTATTAAATTTTGGCTTATTTTTCATAGGTCAAAATTATTTCCCAGTCAGTGTTGCATATTCAATATTATATCATCCCACACATGATTTCTGTGTGTCCCACTCTAAAAATGGCTGTTGGGTCTGATGTGTCAGCATTGTCTACTCATCTTAAGATTTATCACTTATCACTTACAGTCACTGTCAACTATTTCCTGGGTCCATTCCTTATATATATATTTATTATATGTAAGTACACTGTAGCTATCTTCAGATGCTCCAGAAGAGGGTGTCAGATCTCATTACAGATGGTTGTGAGCTACCATGTGGTTGCTGGGATTTGAACTCAGGACCTTCGGAAGAGCAGTCGGGACTCTTACCCACTGAGCCATCTCTCCAGCCTAGGTCCACCTTTTACAGGAAGGTGCAAGATGGTATCTTTTAATTCAACACCTTTTCTGAATTGATTGGAATTCTTGTATAGGGAAAAAATTTCTTCACGTCTGTTTGGTTAACGTGAAGCATGGCCCATAAAGGAGAGAAGATAAATGCAGGAGTCTAAGCTATACTTACTAAATTTCAGAATGAGTCCAGAAATATCTAATTATGACCAACATGATCTTAATTTTTCAAAATATAATTTTAATGTAAAGTTTTTATATTTGTTCTCTATTTTGTTCATTAATATATTACATATTTTCATATTTTAAGGCATTTACATATTTAATATATTTTAATCGGTGGGTTTTAACAAAGCAACCCATTAAGTTTGGTGTTCAATTTTTCTCTCTCAATTTTAACTTGATTTAAGCATATGGCTGCTTTCATTTTATTCTAGATACTGTTGAAATATAATCATACTTAGAAATGAAATATGCCTATCATAGAAAATGTATGGTGTAAATGTAACACATAATGATAAAATGGAAATCCATTGTG
The DNA here is from genome assembly GCF_947179515.1 of Apodemus sylvaticus. Classification (NCBI taxonomy): domain Eukaryota; kingdom Metazoa; phylum Chordata; class Mammalia; order Rodentia; family Muridae; genus Apodemus; species Apodemus sylvaticus. The sequence goes on along the minus strand of NC_067486.1, from coordinate 10,543,883 downwards.
CTCTTTGACCTCAACAAATCTTATTACGTTTTCTTTCATTCCTTGCCAGTATGTAGTATGTACGTTATTAAATGCTTCCTACCGTGTTCTTTTTTATTTTGTTTTATTTTATTTTGGTTTTTTGAGACAGGGTTTCTCTGCATAACCCTGACTGTCCTGGAACTCACTCTGTAGTCCAGGCTGGCCTTGAACTCAGAAATCTGCCAGTCTCTGCCTCCCAGGAGCTGGGATTAAGGCATGTGACACCACCACCTGAACCGTGGTGTTCATATTGCTGCCCCTCTCGCATGCTTTTTGGGGGTTCTCCTCCCTCAGCTCCCTTGTACACGTCTGGGGAAACTTGAATCTCTGTTTCTTCTGTACCTGCATGTAGATCTGAATGATTGACTAATTCAATTATTTTCTTCAACCTAAATCCTTAGATTGACCAAGACACTCTTCAAAGAACACTTTGGACTGAACCGTGAAAGCCTACAAGTTGGTGGGGAAGTGCCAGGTGAGCCTTCACTCTAATGATCAGCTCCTCCCCTCTGCCAGTTCTTCCTTGCATTCTACTGGTGATTTGGTTTCTACTTCTATTACTTCAACCAATCACAACACACCAACAAGCACAGTCACTTCTCCATTCCACTTCTGCCTTAAGGACCTCCATAGGGCTCCATTATCCTCCATCGCAGTTGCTAGTTAAATCATTTCCACATCTTTAAGGAGACTTTTTTCTGACCCACTTCCTCTGGGGGTACACCCCCCCCCCCCCCCCGTCTCTCTGAGCAGCACTTGTCATCTCAGGATCACCAGCAGTTCACGAGCCATGACAGTGTTTTTGTGTCTGTCTTCCTCTTCCTGGGTTAGCCGTGTTTGGTAGGGCTGGCCTCACTTCTTGAACCTCTTGGCAGTTATCAGGGCGCTATTTCTTAGCTCTCTGAGGGACACTTCTTGCTGGTCAAAGGAAAAATACAACAAGAAGAACTCTCAATCCTGAACATCTATGCTCCAAATGCAAAGGCACCCTCATTCATAAAAGAAACTTTATTAAAGCTCAAAACACACATTGCACCTAACACAATAATTGTGGGTGATTTCAACACTGCACTTTCCTCAATGGACCGATCAGGAAAACAGAAACTAAACAGGGACACAATGAAACTAATTGAAGCTTTGGACCAATTATATTTAACTGATATATATATAGAACATTCTATCCTAAAACAAAACAATATACCTTTTTCTCAGCACCTCATGGTACCTTCTCCAAAATCGACCATATAATTGGTCACAAGACAGACCTCAACAAATATAAGAAGATCGAACTAATCCCATGCCTCCTATCAGATCACTATGGAGTAAAAGTGGTCTTCAATAGCAACAAGAACAACAGAAAACCCACATACACGTGAAAACTGAACAATATTCTACTCAATGATACCTTGGTCAAGGAAGAAATAAAGAAAGGAATTAAAGACTTTTTAGAATGTAATGAAAATGAAGACACAACATACCCAAATCTATGGGACACAATGAAAGCAGTGCTAAGAGGAAAACTCATAGCCCTGAGTGCCTCCAAAAAGAAAATGGAGAGAGCATACACTAACAGATTAATGACACACCTGAAAGCCCTGGAACAAAAAGAAGCTATTTCACCCAGGAGGAGTAGAAGGCAGGAAATCATCAAACTCAGGGCCAAAATCAATCAAGTAGAAACAAAGAGAACCATACAAAGAATCAACAAAACCAGGAGCTGGTTCTTTGAGAAAATCAACAAGATAGATAAACCCTTAGCCAGACTAACCAGAGGGCACAGAGACAGTATACAGATTAACAAACTTAGAAATGAAAAGGGAGATATAACAACGGAAACTGAGGAAATTCAAAAAATCATTAGATCCTACTACAAAAGCCTGTACTCAACACAACTGGAGAATCTGGAGGAAATGGACAGCTCCCATTCTTCCCTTTGTGTCATGCCAGCATCCTCTTTTCTTTCTCAATGCTTTTTTTCTTTTCTTTCTTTACACTTTATCACTGTGACTGGACTATGATATTGACTTCAGCCAACTGTTTTGGACGACATTGTCGATTGACAGTTCAGCCTGGACCAAGCAGTCACGTCCTCGTGTGATTTGCCCTAATAAATGGCACAATTTCTTGAAGTTGTTCAACCCAGAACCTAAGAGTCAGTCTTGATTTTCTCCCCTTTCCATAAAACCTTTCTCTCTGGCCTCCAGCAGCTGTGTTAGACTCTGTCTTGACCTCATCTCCTTTCTGTGCCTCTGCTGCCTGCTAATCCTGACCGTAGCCCCTCTGTATTAGTTTGGGTTCTCTAGAGTCACAGAATATATGGGAAGTCTCTATATAGTTAGGGAAGAGTGAGTAAATCTTCCTTCTTCCAATGTCCTTATATATCTCCAGCAGAGGGTGTAGCCCAGATTAAAGGCTGTAGGTCTCCAACAGAGGGTGTGGCCCAGATTACAGGTGTGTGGGTCTCCAGCAGAGGGTGTGGCCCAGATTAAAGGCATGTGCCTCCATGCCTTTAATCCCAGATGATCTTGAACTCCAGATCTCCTTGTCTTAATCTTCTGGAATTCATAGCCACTATGCTTCAAGATCTCCATGCCAAGATCCAGGTCAGAAACTTATATCTCTGAGCCTCCAGATTAGGATCTTAGGTGAACCTTCCAATTCTAGATTGTAGTTCATTCCAGATATAGTCAAGTTGACAAACAGGAATGGCCACCACACCCTCCCTCACCTGGGCAATGACAGAACCTCATGGAATGTCTTCCAGTTCTCTGCTGGTTGGTCAAGGACCCATTTTCTACCCAGTGCTTATAAGTGATCATATTTTCTACATCATTAAGGACATCACACTTTAAAACTGTTGATGGCTTTTTGTTAAAAGTTAAAATACATTGAAATTCACAAAGGCTGGATGGACCTCTACATAGCTCTCTAACATAATCTCTCATTGTACCAGGATCATTTTTGAAAGTGCAATTTGTCAAGCCTTTCTTGAATTAAGATGTTTGTACAGATGTTCCTGGACTTAGGTCGCATCTCTCCAGCACTGTTGTTTATGACTTCTTTGAAATCAGCTCCAACATGGCCACAGCGGTGTATTTCTGACCAATATAACTGAGGGAGACCTCTGCCAGTAATTTTCCGTTTTATCTTCCTGAGATTATGTGCACCACCATTTCAGACTTTACAGCTATTTATGTGTTTGTTCATTCCTGTCTTCCCCACTGAATGCGTTTTTCATGACAACAGAGGATAGCTTGTTCACCTTTGAGCACAGTGCCGTTTCAGCACTCAGAAGTTACTGCAGAAGAGAAGGAATTCTACGCTGTTCTCAGTGGGTTATACAGACACTTTGATAGAAGCAGTTCCTAAGTTTTCACTGTTTACAGAGTCCACTATGCAACAGAACAGCACGTTTCTGCTTTCAGGGCTCTCCTGTCCATCAGAGGGCACCAGCGTGCTTGTAGAACAGCGTAATTTGATCTTTGCTTTTGCACAACGTGATTCAAAATAATACAGTATGCTTAATGTTACAGAAGAACTATAAAGCACCTTGGATAAAGATAAAGACAATTTGGGGGTTGGTAGTTTTTTCTGTAAGCCTCTCTTTGCCTGGCTCCAAGCTTTCTCTCAGTTTTGTAATTCTTGTGGATGTTTTGTGTGTGTGACATACATTTGTCCAAGAGTAGGTTCTTGGAAGGAGCCTGGCTGGGTCAGTGGGCAGGTGTAATTTTAAATTCTGTTGCTGGACTGCTCTTTTTGTCATTATGGAGAGGAAATTTCCCATTGCAGAGTATCTTTACAATTTCTTAGTACCATGGTATCTGAAAATTTTGTAATTTGATGTTAGAAAAAGTATCCTATTATATTAATTTCACTCATTCTACTCAGATACATTTTTTTTTCTCAAATCTGTACTTAATCATGTTCCCCTTTAAGTCCTTAACCCATTTTTATATGAAAGAACCATATCTTTCCTTTTTACTTCCAACATTTTATATATTAAGGAAATGAATTTCCATGTATTTTTGTATATTATGGAAATGATGTTATCCTTATATATAAGAGCAAAGTATAATTTCCCAGGTTATCTTTATGTTTAGTCTTATCTTTATGGTTTCATGTTTAAGTCATAAATTTAATCCTTCAAACATCAAATTAATTAAACATTTCTTATATGTACTCATTATGTCAAAATTATAAAAAAATTAATTCATAATTTACTTGTAGTATTTGCTTTTATTTTTCTCATGGTTAAAATCGACTTCTGTGTGAGGAACGAAGTGGAAATGCAAGCTAGTAGGTTTTAATAGTTTCTTTGGCCACAGGTTGCCAAATTAAAAGCCCAGTGTGAGGTATGGGAGACCTCCTGGTGAGCTGTAGGCCAGGGGACTCAGAGATGCCCCTAAACAGTTCAGGCCGTTGCCACTGCTCTGGGTTAGACGCCAGAGCTTTACGATAAAAACCTCTTGTTGAAGACACCACACATGTGTTCCCGGACATGAAAGAATCACGCTGGTAAGGAAGCTCCCTCCCTATTGGCTCACTGTTGGAGTACTGCCATTGCTGGGGGAGAAAAGACATCTCCAGTCTCCTGCGGCTGTAAATCTTGTGAGCTGCAATAATTGCATAATGGCGGGTGCGGTAAAGCTATGGTTATGGGCACGGGCGGGGGGCGGGGAGGGCAGCGTGGTTGTAATGGGAGTGCCTAGTTGGTTTCTGACTGTATTTAAGGCCCTACTGAGCCATCTTGGTGGTACTCAGACACTACGCTTTCTCCTTGATTTGATATACTAAACTTATCTGAGCATAAAAACAGCATCCAGGCTTTTACAGGGGCAAAGGACAAAGGGCCGCCCTGAAGGGTCATTATTCATGCACATCCTCCACTGTGTGGGACCTGTTTGGCCTGTAACCAAATTACAATCAAGGGATGAGGTCTGAGGAAATCGGGCTAACTTCTGGAAGATGGTTTCAGAAGAGCAGGGGTTATCCACCTTTCTCCTTGCTTCTAGGTAGAATGAAGACGTGTTGCTTTGAGCTGTGATATCCACAGCAGACAGAGGCATTATTCCTGAAGGGTGGGGTGGGATGGGGCGTCGGGGGAGGGTATGTGTGTGTGGGGAGGGGTCCCAGCACCCATTTCACTATCACACTTCTGATTCTGAGCTAGCTGTTCTGTACCGTCACATTTTCCTCAGGTCCTGGGACTTTCACACCCTTCTGTTCTCCCTGAAGTCACTGCACTGAAATGTGAAGGTACCTTCATGAAACCATCCTTCAGTAGTTATCAAGGACATGTAATCATTTGTTCTTGTCCTCTGTAAACGTTATACTTAGCACATCTTCACATTGCTCCCATTACACGAGACTGTTGCTGTAAAACTACTGAAACGTCTATCCTCACTCTTCTACGCTGTACTTTTAATGACACTTCATCATTCAGGCTAAACTCACTTGTGGTATGGTTTTAAGCTCTATGTACTATTTGTTTTCTAAAACAACTTTTTTTGGGATTGTGATCTAGCTTTGTCTACCATAGTGACAGTTACCTTTAGGTTAGTTTTTTTCAGTGAGGGTTCTGTGAGATATGAAACCTTTGATTCCCCCCCTCCGCAACCCCGGCTGTTTGCATAAAAATTCCGAGGTTCCCTAATTTCTTTATAAGTTTATACTATTCACATGGGGGTATTTGGTCACCTTGTCTTTGTCTCATTTGAGATTTTATCTTAAATGAATATCTCTTAAGTTGTAAAGATACAAAATGTTCTCCTTGCCTGTTTTATTTATATGTTTATCTGCCTATTCTATAAACCATGCCGGACTGAATCCGTTGCTTATGTACTTCTGGGTTTATGAGCTCTCAAACATTTTAATTACTTTGATATTGTTTTGCATCTCTTGCTGTGGCCTAGGCTACCCTGCTCCTGCCTCAGTGACCCAAATGCCGAGGTTTACAGGCACAGGCCGTCACGGCAGCATAGCATTTTTAGGCGGTTTTCACAATCCCATCTTGAGATTCTATCAATCATTGCCTCCTTCGCCTTCCCAGCCACTTTGAGAGTTTCAGCGATTTCACCTTCATGAGGTGAGTTGGGTTTGCCATGGTGACATCTGTTCCCTGAAGCTTTTCTTTCTTGCTGTTAATCTGTAAGTGTCTCCTCCAGCCCTTCCCGCCCCGTCGGCTGGCTCTATACAGCACCCATATGACTTGAAACTTCAAGTCTGAAATGTGATTTGTTTTCTAATTTCAATCTCTTCTTGGTTCCTTTCAGCCCATCTACTTGCAGTTTTTTATAAGAGTCAGGCATCCCTTTGATATTTTGAAAGCTACCTATTTCCTGAGTCTTTTAGTAGGTAGTTTTTAGAGGTGAGCTCTCTCTCTCTCTGAGTTGATAGCTGATAGTCTCCTTTCTTTTATCCTGATGTGTTTGAAAGACCCCAAGCTCTAGTTCTTTTTCCTTAGTCATCAAGGAGACAACCATTTAGATTTGGTGTCTTTTGTAGACAAGAGAAGCCAGCACCTATGTCTTCTGTGATACCTAGCTGAAGGCTGGCCTTTGTAGGTGGTGTCTGCCCAGTGTGTCTGCAACATTCGCTGCTGTTATACTGCAATGCTGAGGTCATATCGTTTCCCCAATCCTTCAGCTTGGCTTGATGTTCTTCTGAGAGTTGGATGCTAAAACCTGTCATTTCTAGCATTTTCTGCTACTAGAGTCTCCTGTCCTGCCTTTCGGTGCATTACATGTGGAGTCATGGTACCCAGGGAAAAGGATTTTTTTTTTTTTTTAATTTCTAGTTCATATGATTCCCTATTTAGGGCATGAGTACATTTTGAAAACATCCGGAAAATGGCAGAAGATTTTGATAACATCCAGATATGATACAAACTCTACAGAGAAGTAGCAGTTTTGGGATTTACTATCCGAAAACCCGGTATTTCTTTTCTGTTGATGTTACTTTTCTGTGGCTGTGATACAACACCACAACCAGACAACTTATAATAGAAGGAGTGTTTTGGGGTTATGCTGGTAGGGAAGCATGGTGGTAGGTAGCAGCCATGGCAGCAGGGACAGGTATTTGAGAGTTCATATCCTGAACTACAAGCAGGAAGCAGAGAGAACAAATTGCAAGCAGGCAAGGATTTTAATCTCAAAGCCTGTGCCTAGTGACATACTTCCTCTAGCAAGTCTCTCCAAGCAATGCCACCAACTGGGACCACATGTTTAAATGTCTGAGACTAAGGGGAACAATTCTTATTCAAACTGCCACATCCTTCAAATAGGAAGCGCCCCATGATGTCATTTCTGAGCTAACACACATTACATAGATATTTAAGATTACTTTTTTTGAATTTTCAAGGTTTTCCTGATACCATGTTCACTGCTTGATATGTATTATCTTATTTAATCTTGGTAATGGCCCTATGAAGTCAGTGTTTCCCGATCTCCATTTATGAATGACACAGTTATATTGGAGACTTGGATAACCTGCCTAAGGTCACTAAGCAAGGAGGCCACAGGTCAGGATTCTTAAGAAGGCCTCTGGGAAGCTAGGAAGGAATTTTTAATGACCTTCAGCTGCCATTAATTTTGGGTGAATGGGTCTTTTCCTTAGTGTAATTTAAAAATATGCATTATTGGGCAGATGTCCCACTTACACTATGCCTTTTAAAGGAAAGAAGAAAAACCTTGCTTTTATTGTAATATTATGGGATTTTTTTTGTCCTAGACTCTACTGTAGCATCTGACCCAAGGGAAACCCATCTAAGCGCATTCTTCTTCCTCAACATCATTTCAATTCCACTCCCTCCAAGTAAAAGGAAGTGAAGTGCTCCGGCTCTCTCTTGAAGGTGAATTGTTTCTTTTTAATCTTATCTCCTTGGAAAACAGTTTCTTTCCCTATTATACATTCTGATGATCTACTCTTAGAAAAACCAAACAATAAAATGCTGAATCTGATAACGGCGTCTTAAGAGTAGATTTGGATTCACAGCTGAATCTTAACACTGTCATTTTGAGTCAGCATTTTTATTCTGTATTTATTAATTAGCAGGCAGACAGTAAATCAGAGTCAATGTTATAAAGAGGAGAAATTGGACAAGTCAACATTTCTTGAATATGGGGAGTGGAACCATGAGGGAGAGGGAAAGATTTTCCTTAAAACTCCAGCTCACTGCCGTGTATGAGCTGAAAATACATTACCGAAATGCTTGCGATGGGCAACAGTTCATATTTCAAAGATTTTTAAATGTGCATAGACTTCACTAGTTGCACATCCCTTGTTGGAAAATCTGAAATCTACAGTGCTTCAAAACATAATACCTTTTGAACACTAGAAAGTTTTAGCTTTTATGGTATATTACTCTGCCTCATCCACCGTCCCTACATCTCTTACAGCCAGGCTATGATGAATCTCTTCCATATCATGGGAAGTTGGCCATCAAGTAGCTCATAGGTCATTATTAAGGTTATTAAGGTGGTGTAGACTTATATTTAAGTGTGGCGATACTGACTGGTCATATTCTGTGTCCAGAAGCCAGATTCTCACTATTTTTTTCCTTAACCGTGGAGATTTCTTGTAACTAAAGACTTCTTTAGGTGTAAGGATGTGTGTATCATCACTGTGCCCGAAATCCTTAGCATCTACATGTCTACGAGGTATACATGTTTTATGTGTGCTTTACTCCACATAAAATACACGGATGAAAGGTATTAGTTTGAACCATCTGCAACTGTCATTTTAATATATCTGCTTGCTGCAGATCAAACTGATTTCGCAGATGGGCAGCAAAGACTTCAGAATGTTAGACGCTTCGTTCCAGTTCCTAAAGAGCAGTCTGACATCTTCACATGAGCCCTCTCACCTCTAGAGATGGCTTCCTCTGCCAAGCCTGTTGCTTCCTTGAGAAGTGTATGTGCAAAGACGCAGCACCTTTTGTGATGCAGTCAAGCGATGCAGAGAAGGCCACCATCTTTCGTGATGTGGCAGGACAAGGTGGGAAAAAATAGTTTATAGGTTTGCTAAATGCATTTTTCTCTTCTGTTTTTAAAAATGTGTATAACCTTAAGAAAGTTATTGAACTTGAGGCCCAATTACCATTTAAAGTGGGGTCATTAATGTTTAACTTGTAGTTCTTGTGCAGTGATTAAGTGAATTAGCAATGATTATTGAGGCTTGTGCCTTTGGCTCCTGGCTCAGCACACTGTGTTCTCGTAGTCTGCTCACCAGCTTGCTCCCCTTTGTAAGCCAGCCTTGTCAGCCATGGGTCAGTGATGAGCGTCATTTTAGAAACCGTCTAGCTTTTCATATGAATAAAATTGTTATATATAGAAATATTTGTAGGAATTATGCTGGTTTTAGTAAAGTGGTAGTAGTAGGTTTTCCTCCAAGATTCATGACCTTGCTAGCTCCAGGTACATGAGTAGGTTTCTCTCATTGAGTGGGCCTTAAATCCAATGATAGAGCTATGGGTTACCATCAAGGTATGTGCGTCACTATTGCTTCCTTAGGGGTGCCATGCTATGCTGGTCATTGGTTTAGCTCCTAGGCACCATAGCTAGGTTGGGTCCCTCCCTTGGAAGCTTGCATAATGCCTTCTGGTACCACAGGAAGCTTTCAAGTCTGATCCAGTTTGGGTCTTACAGGCTCTGTGTCAGAAGTCCATGGCCTCTTCAGCAATAGCGACTTACCTCTGACCTCTAGGGGCATCCAAGGGCATATAGTGTTGAGGGCTTTTTGTTGTTGTTTTTTGCTTTTTTATTTTTTTAGATGATTTATGGCCTCTTGCAGGAAGCATTGTCAGCTCAGATGAGAAAGTTTCATTTAAATCACGTAGGTATATGTAAACACAGACATATATGTTGTATGCAATTTTAAGTAGCTGGATTTCTCATGACATTATCAGGTATCCTTACCTTCTTCTGTGTTCATCTCCCTTTTACTGACTTAAGTCCACCATTTTCTGGTTTCCTCCTTCAAATCATATGTACTCTATTAGTTCCTAACCCCCATCTCATGGTCTTTTTTTTTTTAAACTTCCCTCATTTCTTCAGTTATTCCAGGTCATGTGCTGACATCTGGAGATTTAGAGTTAGGACCCACGAGAGAGAACAAGCAACGTGTGTCTTTTTTGGTTTTCTTTTTTTTTCTTTCTTTTTTTTGTTTTTTTGTTTTTTTGAGACAGGGTTTCTCTGTGCAGCCCTGGCTGTCCTGGAACTCACTCTAGAGACCAGACTGGCCTCGAACTCAGAAATCTGCCTGCCTCTGCCTCCCAAATGCTGGGATTAAAGTCATGTGCCACCACTGCCTGGCAACTTGTGTCTTTCTGGGTCTGATAACCTCATTCAATGTGGTCTTTCCTTGGTTTATACATTGATCTAAAAGTTCATGATTTAATTTTTTCTTTACATCTGATTAGTATTCCAAAGTGTATATCTATATATCTATTTCTATGGAGATCATATCTCTATCTATATATCACATTTTATTATCCATTCATAAGTTTAAGGACATTTTAAGTTGTTTCTTTTTCCCAGGTGTTGGGGATAGGACAGCAATGAACAAGACTGAGCAGGTGTCTGTGACTCACGCTGTCAAGTCCTTTGGGCATTTGTCAAAGTTGTGCTGTACACGGGTCATATGATAGATTTATTGTAGCTTTTTGAGAATTCTCCACATTGATTTCCGTAGTGTCTGCACCAGTTTGCAATCTCAGAACAACAGCATATGGAGGTTTCCTGTCTCCAACATCCTCTACAGAGGTTTTTCTTTTGGTGAGTTGTTTGGTTGATCTTTGCCATTCTGACGCCAGTTAAGGTGATATCTCAGAGTTGTTTTGGTTTGCATGTCCCTGATTGACAGGGGTGATATTTGAGATGTTCTATAACTTCCTCAGGATCTCGGTTGTTGAAGGCGACTAGGCCATTTTGCATCTGCCAGCAGCTTATTACATTTCCAGGTCCCCCACACCCTCACCTGTCTATAACCCTAACCGCCTACCTCTCTGTTGTGTCTAATTTCCCAGGTATAAGGAAATCCTCTTGCTACAAAGTTCCAGATGTTCCAAGATCCTTACTCCCCATGCTGTCTTTACTTTAGCACATTGCACATTTTGATCGAAGTCACCCTCATATATGTTTGGAGTTTTAAAAATATCTTTATGCTATTGTCTTTATTCTCTTTCAATGTTTTCTCAACAGGAGACTTGAGATAAACCTGAGCCCCTGTCCCACATCAGATAAAATGCTCCGTTCCCCCCAGTGTCATCTGGCTTCTTCATTGGCCACCTGTCAGTTCTCCCGCCTTCCTCTCTCCTGCTTTCAGCCACTTCCCAGTTCCAACCATACCCTATGCCATTCTTTGAGCACATTGAGCATGTTCCTGTCTGGGGGCCTTTGTATAGATGGTCCAGTGGCTTCCTTCCTTCCCAGGTGTGTGAACATGGCTACAGAGATGTCCTTCAGTTATCCTTCATGAGGCTATGCTTGACTCTCTGATCTGTTGTGCCCCACCTTATATCCCGACTCTATTTTCCTACCTTGTGTTTTTATCTACCACCATTTGGTAAAGTGCATGCTTGTTAGATTTCTACCATGAGTCAATGACCTGTCCAGGCTTTTAGGATGGAACAGAAATGCCTACTGTCATGAATTGACTTGGATTTTGTTGATGTATCTTGCTTTTTGGTGGTCACTCTTCTAGGAGAATAAAAGCCTCAGTGGTAATGGATTTTGTCTGATTTGTTCAGGATACCTGGGTAAGGCCTTGAAGAGTGCCTGGTAAGTAATGGGCTTGCAGAAACAACAGCTGTTCAGATTTTATTTTCTCCTTTTTCCCCCCTTAAAAAGGCAACCTCTGCTTCCAAGCTTCATTGACCTGGCTAGATTCCTGCAGTGCCCCCTGTTGGTGTTGGGGGAAACTGCAGCTTATGGAGACCAAAGGTACAATTGAATTCTAATTAGTAATTGGAGCCAATTAAATGCTATGATCTTCTACAAAAGGCATTTTTTAAACCATGAAGCAACATTAATTAAACCTTTTAGGTATTTATCAAGCAGACTCTAGTCCTCCATAAACATCTTCTTTCAAGACCTGTGGGTTCATAATCAGCTCTGGGTTGCTAAAGATTGATGCTGGCAGCTCCTCTAATTGTCCTTTCTTTAGGATGGGCATTTAACACTGCTGTCTAAATTAGAGTTTCCCAAAGTGTGGCCTTTGACTTCCACAGTAGTGCTAATCCACTGAGTCAGTCTTAAACCTTCATTCTTCATAGTCCCCCAAGGGGACTGGTTAACAGTTGAGGTTTATGGTAACTTGCTGTACAGGATGTCCACATTAGAGCAACTGGCTACAGGAGTGTTGGATCTACACAAAGGTAGTGTGCCAGCATTCTGTGAATGAGATGTTTGAGTGGAGATTAGAAACTTGGATTAAAGCCTCAGCATCTTGTGAAAGTTATATTTTCTACCTGCTGAAGAATGAAGTCCTAACTCACAGGAACTTAGACTGTGACCTGATTTGGAAACAGGGGTGGCATTTATGTAATTGGTTAAGATGAGGTCATCCTGGAAGATAGTGGTGTCTACAAAACAGAGAGGATACAGAGAGGACGCCTTGGGAAGATGGAGAATTGGGGCGATGCAGCCACAAGCCAAGGTCCCAAGATTGCTAGCAGATCACCAGTAGCTAGAAAGACACTAGATAGGAATTTTCTACAGATTTCAGAGGGACTGTGACTCAGCTGACACCTTGACTTTTGACTTCCATGTTACAGAACTGTGGGAATAAGTCTCTGTCATTTGAAGCCACCTAATTCACAGTAGCTTGTTACTTTGGCCATAAGAAGCCACCAGCGTCACTTCCCTGTAGACTCCTCTAACAACCAGAGTGGTAGAGTTGAGGGGGATGTAGATGAAAGAAGAAACAAGACCAGCATCTTCAGGGAGTTGTATGCATGGGCTTGAAGTTCTCTGGAGAATAAATAGAGCAGTGGAGGGGGGGAAATTGAGGCCATCATCCACACCCACCAAGTGGCATTGTTAGCTCAGTGAGGAAGAGGTGGGGTAGGACAGGTGATGGAGAGGAGTGGGAAGCTGATACCCACTGGCAGCCTCATATAACGTGGTGACAGTGATGAACACCACAACAGCACTAACAATCACATCAGTCAAGTTAGTAGGTGTTCTAAGTGCCTTTGGGTATTCTAAGAAGGACTCACTTCCTGTCTGTGCAGGTGTTAGTGTTATTTCACCCATTTTAGAGATGAACCAGGTGTGTTCATACAGATTAAGAAGCTGAGATGCTAAGCCTGGCTGCAAACTGCATGTTTCCAGTCCCTATCCCACACCCTTTGGACTGCATGTGAAACTCGAGCTAAGGTTTGACTTTGAAACAATATTTTTTAAAAGGCAAATGCAAAACATTCAGAACATTAAAAATATTTAATATTTCAGAATAAGTATTAGATAAAACAGGAAAACAAATGATTGTAAAAATGATGGTATATACTATAGACATAAGTAATATTTTGCTAATTAATTTGGCATAAAAGTATATCCCAAGAACAAACACAGACAAAGTGTAATTGTATAATTAATAGAGGATTACAATCCACCCTCCACAGAAGCTCTACATACCAGTGAGGAAGTTAAATGAAGAAAGTACAGTGAGAAGGAATAACAGTGGAATATCACAGACGACTGTCAGCAACTCAAAAGGATGCCCAATTCCACTGCAAGCTAGGAAATGAAGCCAGGCGAGGTCCTATCTCTCTTATCATATTGGCAGAAATTGTGAAATCTGACAGCATTCACTGTTGACAAGCTCTAGTATAAAGCTCTGGCTGCCGCTGTGGGGAACACAGGTCTGTCTTCAGGCAGAGCCACTTGGAGATCCATTTGCAATACTGAGTGCCGTTGAAGATTCATCGAGTGTGCTGTGACTCAGAAAACCCACTCCTCTAAACACCACCTGGGCAATATTTCCCATAAACACAAGACCCAAATGACTTATGTAGCAAAGATGTAAAAAGAACCTCTGTGCCCAAGGAGTAACTTAAGCTAGTGTTTCACACGGTGTCATACCATGCTGCTGACAGTGACCTTGAGTCAAATATATTCATGAAAGAACCACATAAATAAAATACTGTTTGAGAAATCAGCTTGCAAAAGAATACATAATAATTAGGAACACACAAAATGTGTGTAAGCATGAAAATGATAGAATTGTACATGAGAGCTAAAAATCATACCACGGAGCCATAAAGTTGTTTGGAGTCTTGTGTTGTTGTTTTCTGTGGAGTACAAGTACAAGGAAATACTTGGGAGACTGGCTTTGAAACTAAGGCTGAGGCTGATTTTGAGATGGGAAAATGGGCTTGGAATATGATTGGCCAGTAGAATTTTCTTTTTTAAACCCCGTGATGGGGAATGAAGAACCAGTCTGCCTCCATGTCAGGCTTAAAGGCCATCTTACAGTAAAGACAGATGAGGTTCACTCCTGTGTCTGACGAAACTTCTGTTGTTCAAGGATTAGGCCATGTCCCATCTGTAACCTCAACTACAGATGGTTCTGCACTGAACATCCCAGGGAATGGCAACCACGTCTTTGTTTCAAAGGATCTTAAAACCATCTTGCAACCGTACCGCTGTTTCAAAAGGCTTTATGACCACCTATGACTACCTTGCTATGACTATCTGTCGCTACGATTATGATTCTGTTCCTGTAACCTGCCTGATTTGTCAACAAATCCCCCATTTGGAACCCTCTACCCTTGAGCTATAAGCCTTGTCTTCTTCACATCCAGTGCTCATTCTTGAATCCCTCCTTGAGGAGGAGGCAGCCTGTGTGTGTGTGTGTGTGGGGGGGAATAGCTTGCTCTAGTGAATTTGGCTGTGATGGTTTGGGCTGGTAGTGGCCTTTCTCCTCTCATTTTTGGGATTGTCAGGGCATAAAAATCACATGTGGGTGGTACCATTTCTTTCTTCTTTTGTGTCTCAAATACTGTCAAGTATTTGTTTGTTTGTTTATTTATTTATTTATGGAAGAAGAGGGGCTGTCTGCAAGCCACAGAGTTTTGTAAAGGGAGACACACAGTTGGAAGTAGAAGATCAGGCTGCAGGTTAACAGAGGTGGGAAGTGGCCATGGTCTTTGCACCCTGCCTTTCCTACCTATTACAGGGCATGGCTGGCATACCCCACCTCCTACCCTGAGCTCTCTAGCCCAGGGGTTAGACTCTATCATTCTTTCTGGGGTTCGTCCCTATGTAATTTAGACATTTTAATTATGCAGGTCCTTTTTTTAGCCCTTTTTCTGGCTTCTTCGTCTTCTTGCTCTCCCATCCCCCCTTCTCCTCAGCTCAGGGTCATGTTCACTCTGGACCCTCCCAGTTTCTAGCTCTGGCTATATTCTCCCTCATATCTTTAATAAACTCCTCCACCAAACCTAGGAGCAGTCATGTCCTCCCTTTTTATTTCTTCTCTTGTTTTTTTTTTTTTTTTCTTCCTCAATGAATCTGGCTTTGTGCAGTGCTGGGGATTGAACCCAGGGTTTTGTGCACGATAGGCAAGCACTACCAACTGAGCTCTATCCCAACCTTGCTAGGTCAGTCTTTATTCAGTGTTTTTATTATCTATTAAACATTAAAAGAATATATGTGTGTGTTTTGTATGTATGTGGAATTTTGTGCATGTATTGTGTGTGTGAGTGCGGGCCAGTTCTGATGCAGGGCCATGTATCTGTTGAGAGAGATCCTGCCAGGGGCTGGGGTGGGGTCCTTTTGGGGCTCGGTATGGTACCCGCAGAAAAGAACAGGCTGAAGAGGGGAATGGTGCGAGTCCTTGGTCCAGTCTGGCAGCTGGAAGTGCTGCGAGACCCTTTCCATGGCTCCAACATGGCGGGTTTAGATAAGAAGAGACAGCTCATGATTTTAAAGCTTTATTATAGCAAAATAGGGGAAAAGGCAAAGAGAAAAAGAAGAGACACAGAGGAGAGAGCTGGTCATGGCCACGTGGAAAGAGAATGGAGAGAGGGGGAGCAGGGGGGCAAGAGACAGGGAGAGAGTAAGAGAAGAAAAGAGGACAAGAGAGCATAGGCAAGAGAGCAAGGAGCGGCCATGCAGCCCCTTTCATAGTAGGCTGGGCTACCTGGCTGTTGCCAGGTAACTGTGGGGGTGGAGTCCAGCCAGAATACCAGGGGCTTGGGGCGTGGCCCTACGTGACTGATGGCTACAGAATTATGGAGTTGAGGGCCTACTGGTGTCAGCCTGGTGTCTGGGAGCCTGGGCAAACAGCCTTCCATCCGTTATGGATTAAATCTACTGGGTCGCTGGGGTTCAAACCTAGCTCAACCAGATACCATGTAGGTGCCAGGGATCTAACTCAAGTTCTCTTGCTAATATGTTCTTGGTACACAAAAATCGTTTCACAAATAAGGTGCAATTGACTTATGACTAAAAATCTCCTTCTCTGAACCCAAGGATCTCTGAGATAACTGTGAAATACAAAGGAAGGGGCGTGGTGTCTGGCTCCTCCCACTGGCTCTCGTCATTTGGTCTCCATCAAAGAGAAGAGCTGAAACGAGGGTAGCATTTCCCACTCTAGTTAATAAACCATCTGCGGACTGCTTACAATCTTGCATGTACCAATGTCAACAGAAAATATTATTTCTATTGTGGAACTTGTCACTTAATTTTTTTTTTTTGCCACAGTAAGCTTTGCCCAATATCTTAGTATGGTGGATAGAATAAATCTGAGAGCAGAATATTACTTTTTTCTTTGAAACTTCAATGATAACTGTCTTCTTACCAACATTTTATGACTCAGACTAATTTATTCTCAAAGAAGGGAGGAATAAGGAGCCTGCCGTGCCTCTGTTTGCACATTTAGAAAGATCTGACACAGAAAACACTTAGAGAAAAAAGAAAACAGCAGAGTGCTTCTTGCTTCAGAAGATCTGTATTTTATAAAAATAATCATTGTGGCCCCAGTTGCAGACAAATGCTTTCTAAGTTCATTTTTCTTTGTTGTGGTCTTTTGGGTTGTGTTGTCAACTGTTCGTCATTGAAACCTGGTTCTTCTACCTGAATTGAATTTGGATAGTGGAAGTGAAAAAAAAATTAATCACATTCCTAAACCAGAGTGCTTTAAAGGTTATGAGGAGGTGTTACCTGCATGTGGCAGTCACAGGGAGACACCACCATGCCCCTTGTCTTCTCCAGGGACCTCTTCTTTGTGTCTCCTGCAGCAAGGCAGGGCTGTTTGTTATTCAGGAGGGCTACCTTCCTGTTTGTGACTGCCCGTATGACTAGGTGATGATTGTACTGCTAGCTCCCGGTCTTTTAAAAGGGTGCTAACTCCCCAGCTATGGAAAAAGTCACATGGGTCAAGAGTTCATACCTCCACCATCTTTTTTTTTTTTTTTTTTTTTTTTTTTTTTTTTTGAGACAGGGTTTCTCTGTATAGCTCTGGCTGTCCGCTGTCCTGGAACTCACTCTGTAGACCAGGCTGGCCTCGAACTCAGAAATCTGCCTGCCTCTGTCTCCTAGAGTGCTGGGATTACAGGTGTGCACCACCACCACTGGGCTACATCCACTGTCTTTAAGACAGAATAAAGTTCTGTGGTATTATTCACACCATAGAAGCACATTTATTTTCCAGAATGTCTTGCATTAACAAAGGGTAATAAAGTCCTTATTAGAACCTCAAATGCATGCTAGAAAAATAGAGGTGTCCATCTTGTTCATGCTTTGTATGACCATGGAAAACAGTGACTCATGGAGAAATGTATGCTCATTGTGCTGGCTGGTTTTGTGTGTCAACTTGACACAAGCTGGAGTTACCACAGAGAAAGAGGAACTTCAGTTGAGAAAATTCCTCCATGAGATCCAGCTGTAAGGCACTTTCTCAATTGGTGATCAAGTGTGGAGGGCCCATTGTGGGTGGAGCCATCCCTGGGCTGGTGCTCTTGGGTTCTATAAGAAAGCAAACTGAGCAAGCCAGGAGAAGCAATCCAGTAAGTAACATCCCTCCATGGTCTCTGCATCAGCTCCTGTATCCTATCCTGCTTGAGTTCCAGTCCTGACTTCCTTTGGTGAATAAACCCTTTCCTCCCCAACTTGCTTCTTGGTCATGATGTTTGTGCAGGAATAGAACCTGACTAAGACTCTTATTAAACAAGAGTTGGAACTCTTGGAAACAAGAGTTAACAGAGGCAAGGCTGACAGGAAGTATTCCACCCATCATGTCCTTCATCTCCATACTCCTAAAGTTTCAGAACCTGGTTTCTCTATTACTGAAGTTTCTGAGCAGCTGTGAGTGACTAGAAAGCAGGGAGGGAGACACCGCTGGGAAGCAGGCAGGCCAGGACCCTTAATCATCATCTGTTTTATACCTACAGGATTAGAGATGCCCTCTGAGTTTTGATTAAGGATGCCCGTTTACAAGATTAAATGCTGGCGAGTCAGATTAGAGAAGGTTTAACTCCAATCTCAGGATTCATCAGAGCGCTGTCTGACAGACCCGCTGTCCATTAAGCTGCCTTTACAATTTGGGATTAAAGAGAAACCATCTGAGGCTTCCTGTCCCCAGGAACATTGGGCTTCCTTTTCTGCTCAGCCGTCCTCATTCAAATCATAGACAATTCTCTCGCCAAGAACCAAAACTCATTCCTCCTTGAAGTTCTCGTTTATATTCACGTCTGAATTCATTCCAGTGCCTCTACACTTGCTTATTTATATGATGACCCTGAGGGCTTCTCACAGGTACAACACATACTCCTGTCCTATGCATTGTCATGAAACATGTTATGACTTAGGACACTCATCTGTTTCAGAGAAACACTGCCCTAATCATTCCGGGAATTATGCAAACTCTCCCCCAGGACTGACTATAAACTTGTACTTTGCTTCTCTGGAAGCTTCTCGAAGTCTTTCCTTGGAAGCCACATTGAAGGGATGCGGGCAGAATGTGCAATTAATAACTCCACTGAGAGAGGTTAATATGGTCATTCTGCTTCTGAGACATAAAGCTGTCATTGCCTTATTGAGGCTGTAATTCAGGCACAAGCTTGCGTTATGACAATATGGCAACTATAAAAACATTTCTTTTAAAAAAAAGGACCAGGGGGAGGAAATTCTTAATTTTAATTCTAGGCTGGATCCTAGTTTCTGGAAATGTATTTTCTTTCTTTATTTATTTTTGTCCTGTGTGTGTGTGTGTGTGTTATGGTAGGAAGGATTGAATCTAGAGCTTCTTATAAGCTAGGCTGGCACTTCGCCAGAAAGCTATGTCCTCATACCTTTTACAAATATATTTTGAGAGAGAATCTTATAGTGTAGTCTAGGCTGGCTTCAAACTTTGTGGCTGAGGATAGCCTCTAACTTGTGATATCCACGTCTGTCTCTGGGCAGCTGGGATTATAGATATGTACCACTGACCAGGTCTGTCTTGCAAATATATTTTCTTGACTGTTAATTCTTGGTTTCAGACCCTGGGACAAGGGATTGGGGTGCACATTTCACATATTAAAGCAGACTTGGTCTCCAGGTTCTTCCAGCATCCTTCAGTCCCTACTTGGCACACCCTGCCCTCAACCCTGAACTTTCCAGTCTGGGATGGGACTGCCCTTTCCCAGAGGTTTCTCCCTGTATAATCCAGACATTTCTTCATTTCTTTCCTCCTCTCTCTGCTTCTCTCCCCCCGCTTCTCTGCACACACTCTTTTTCTCTTCTCCGCTCCCTTCCCATAGTAACTTTCCAGTGGACTCGTCCGAGAGCAGACAGCAGCTTCCCAGTAAACCTGCATTATGACCTAATCTGGCTTGAATTGCCTGTTTCCTCCAGCGGAGAAACAACTTCTCAGAGAGAGAATGAGAACGGACCAGGCATGGTAGCAAAGGCCTTACCCCTTTAACCGCACTCTGGCACTCAGCAGGCAGCACTCATGTCTGAGTTCGAGGCCAGTGACGGCTACCCAGAGAGAACCATCTCAGAACAAACAAACACAAGCAAAATAGCAACAACAAAGTATATAACTAGTCTTGGTTACCAAATAAATATTGAAAAGAAAAACAAAACAAAGGAACAACAAACAACGAAGAATGGGAAAGGTCGGAGATCAGAACTGAGCTGACGGAGCAAGCTCAGAATTGGATGTGGCTGAAGAAAATCTCCTCCCTCACATCTAGTTTTGAACTTCTGCTCTTAGATGAGGCAAGACCTCTGGTCTGGAAAAGAGCTGTGGTCCTTTTGAATGTGATTCTTTCATTTCTGAAGAATCCAGAGTAATCCCAGACGTTGGTCTGCCGTCTCTGTCTCACTGCATGTCCTCAAGCCCTGAATTCTTTTTAGTGGTAGTAAAACCACCTGCCCTGTCTGAGCCCCGATAAAGGTTGACTTAAAACTGATGCCTTTAGAGTAGTCTTGAGCCTGTCCCAACATCCTGCTATCCACCACACCCTGGGCGTGAGAACTAACCCTCAGTTTACAAATTCCTTTTTTATTATCCCCTGAACAGATGCTTGTGGATTCATGCTTCAAAGGGAGCCTACTCTTACCCTTCCAATGTCCCTGTGTCAGCTTCTGAAACTGACCCTAACCAGTTAGAAGCATTTTCCACACAGAGAACAAAATTGCCTTTGGTTTATTTCTGCTGTTGGTGGTCCTTTCTTCCCTATTTGTGTGCCCCATGACCCCAACAATTTCTTCCTTCTAAATCCAGCTACTGCTCTTCTAGGGTTAGGACCTGGGTAAAGCAGAGGTCAAGATGAAAGAGAAGAGGAACTTTTCCTTGGTCCGTATTTGTATCTCTTGGCCGCTGATCTGCACTGCAAGCTTCCAGATGCTGGCTCACTGCGTCCCTGTGTGGGTCCTTGTGAGCATGGTGTGGTGGGGGATGTAATGCCATTGACCTCTCCAACCCCGGGCTGTTTCAACAGCTCAGTTCTTCCTCCCATTGGACAGCCTTGGTCTATATCCTGCAATGACAGGCGGGCAGGTAGGCACCAGGTTCTATAGTCATTCATGTTTCTCAACTCTAGGTTTGTTAGGTCGAGCTCAGACACTCACCCTTGCACAGCAAGTACGCTTAGCCACCGACCCAGCTGCCCAGCCCTGGAATGTTAGCTCTGGAATTTGATATTCTCCAGAGAACAGTTTCTCAGCTTAGCAAACCTTCATCTGAGGAGGGACATGCTGTTATGAGCTGAGTTGAGTCTAACCCCTCACCTCGGCAATTCATATCCTTCCCACATGAAAATTTTTCCACCAGGTTTTTTTTTTTCTTTTTCTTGTTCTTTTTTTGTCATAGCAATGAGAAAAAGTAATGAAGATAGCGGCCTTTGTGGATGAATACAGACAACTATTTCCATTTGGTTCCAGAACCTCGCTTTCACCAGGGGAGAAGTGTTCAGTGCTTTATTGCTTGAACTCTGGGATACTTACTGTCCTCTGCTTTGCAGCTTTACCTGGGAATCAGAGACCACAGGAAACAGTGAGTAGTAGAATAAACACCCTTAGACCTGATAGATTTCCAAGCAAAGCACCAGGCCTGGCCAGCCCACTTGATTTCACAACAGCTGCCCCATGTCTCGTCTACCAAGCCCATGTGGGAAATCCCTTTGAAGTGCTTTCTTCAAAGTCCCGGAATTCTGTTTAGCTTTGCTTATGTGGATCCAGACTTTCAGGGGAGTGTGCCCCCTCAGAAATAATAGCCTCCAGCGCAGGAATGCTGCATGGTGAGTAATGGGGACTTCCGGTTCCTGGCCATTCTGAGCTGCGTTTCAGGCGGGTGCCCAACCTGTGCCCACCCAGTTCATTAACTTGTTGGTTAGTGCCCTAGTTTCATTCCTGTGGCTGTGAGAAAATACCCTGAGAAATGCAGGTTAAAAGGGGGAAGAGTTTATTTAGCTTACAATTCCATCAGAACAGTACCAAGGCAAGAACTTGAGAGGGCTAGCCACACCCACTTTGGGAACGTGGAGAAGGGATGCATGCATCCCTTCAGCTCAGCTTACTCTCTCTTTTCAAAAAAGATTTATTTATTATTATATGTATGTGCACCGTAGCTGTCTTCAGACACACCAGAAGAAGGCATCAGATTTCGTTACAGATGGTTGTGAGCCACCATGTGGTTGCTGGGATTTGAACTCAGGACCTTCAGAAGAGCAGTCAGTGCTCTTAGCCGTTGAGCCATCTCTCTAGCCCTCAGCTAACTTTCTCTGTTCTACAATTCAGAACCCAGACCTGGGGCACGGTGCTACCCACTCATAGGCTGGGTCTTCCCGCATCCATTAATAGAGTCAAGAGAGTCTTCCCCAGTTGGGTCCACAGGCTAACTTGCTCTAGACAGTCCCTTACTGAGCCTCTCTTCCAGGTGATTCCCGGTCGCGTCGAATTGACAAAACCCTCACGGTTATCATCTTTATTCCTCTTACCTTACTTTTTTCCAGCTCTTTATTTCTGATTTTGGAGAGACATTCCTAACATAACCGTACTCAGACGTCTTAGGGCTTGTTTCTTGGACAGCCCACAAAAAGGCACATTGTGCTGTGACAGGGGTAACTTTGTTTTAGGCTGAAGCGGTATGTTTCTAAGTTTCATTCAGGTTTTGGATGGATAGACTGCTGGTACTTTATTTTATCTTTCACTTATTAAAGGATTTTGTGTGTGTGTGTGTGTGATACAAACTCAGGGTGGCACCCCTACTCTTGAAGAGTTTACACGTTGAGAGGTTTGTAACCCACAGACATTCATTGGGCACTGGATGATTTCCTGGGCAGAGACTGTGGGTATTTTCACATTGCTGTCACTCTACTCTTGGGCTATTTTTGAATTCGAGCACAGATCTCTGAGGCAATGCCGTCACCGTTCCAGCCCGGGCTAGAATTCGTCTTTGTTTTGTTTCATTCTGAGAAGGTTTGCTTCTGTGAGGGCAGACTCAGGAAGCACACAAAGCTATTATCTCATGTATGGAGGGCAGTGTGTGGTTAAGAGTAGAGGGTTCAAGTCCTGACCCTGCTGTTCCCTGCCTTTGTGATTGTGAGCTCTTTGTCAGCAGCTCTGGTTGTGGGTTTGTTTTATAACAGGAACTGGGTTTCCATACCTGCCGGTGGAGGGTGTTAGGATCAGATGAGGCAGTGCATGGGGAGTTCTTAGCAGAGTTTCAGGTACATGAATTAAAATTTAAGAACTATTAGTAATTTTTAGAAATGGATAATAATGATGCAAAGGTTTTTGGACTTTCTGTGCAGATGATAACAGAGAACAAACACTGCATTTAAAATGTATCCTTTGAAAATTTCCTACACATATACAATGTGTCGCTGTGGTATTTACTGTTTTCATTCTCTCTCTTTAACTTCCCCCTAGATCCTCCCATCAAATCTCCTCCACAACTTCATCACCTTCCCAAATTCATGTTCTCCTTATTAATTAATTGATTGATTGATTACTTGGTTAACCCCCTGAGTCTAGTTCATGCTACCCATACGTGCAAATCATCAGGCGTTCTCATCAGGCAGATCTCAGAAGAGTTCGCTGCTCACTCATCGAAACTGAGACTGAGCAAAGATATTGGAATTGCAAAAAGGTCCAAGGACAGGGGACCCTTAAGTCTTTAAGGTGGTGGCTTGCCTAGGGTCTGCCACCTTATTCCAGGACAGATAGGAAGTATGAAGTGAAACAGACTTCCGTTGAGCCCTAAAGGGAAGAATTGCCCTGTAGGCATTTCTGTCTTGAATTCAGTAGCTCCAGCCAGAGAACATCCGACTCTGTTCTCTGGGTTGGATGGCCACCTGATATCTAGAGGTTTGAAAGTTTGGACCCCAACTTGATTCTCAGTTGACGCCATGTTCCCTGGGAGCAGGCTCAGCTTTAAGTTTGCTTGTATTTTCACTCTCCCCTACCCTGGCTATCATGTCTATATATTTGTTTTATCTTTCCAACCAAGACTCCTGTGTTTGTGGTTGTTTCTGTTTCAGAAGTGCACAGTGGACAGGATTTTACTTTGACGGTCAGGTAGTAAGGAGAATTTCCTCTCTTTGCATTTATGTATTTTTCTCTTCATCGTTCCTGTAATTCTAGCTTAAATGGAGGCAAGGAAAGGAAACATTGATTTGAATTGCAGCTCACTGTAGCCTTCCTTTTGATGATGAGCCTATCTTGAAATTGCAATTTGGATGGCATTTGTCTCATGACTTAAAATAATATAGGATTATTTCAGCTGAAAATGTGAAATCAATGCCTTTTTGATGAATAGAAGCATTACATCTGAATAATAAATAAGCTGTTCTTTGTTTTCATAAATAGCTGGAGAAAAATCATAGACCGTTGTTATCTCTTGTCATTAAACCCATCCTGGAGATGTGTGGGGCCCTCTTTTAGAAATACTTAACAAAAAATAACTTCATAGATGCAGATTACCCAAAGAGGAAAATGAAGTACAAATATAGAGAGTTTGAATAATTTATTTGTTATATAGAAAAGCAAGGAGGCTCGTGGGATGTGAAGAATGAAACAGAGCTTCACAGTAATTACCAAATAGAAGACGCTTCAGTAAAGCCCTAAAGTCTTCCGTTTATCTCAGGTTAATTTTCCAGTGGGAAAGTCCAGTGGGAAACATGGGCAGTCCATCTTCTTTGAGTTCCATATGGGTTGTTTATATGAAGTATGATTGACACATGCTTCCGGAAGCTTACCTTGGGAAGGCAAACAAACACCCCCCAAGGAAATCAATACCATAGCTTCAATCATTATAAAAATAACATGTGATTTAAATGTGATGGCTAAAGTATTAAGTAGGCTCGTTAATAAAAGGCACAGTTCACTGAAGAAGAAGCTCTTGTCATCGAAGCTGGATTTTAATTTTCCTGTCTTCCCTGGAGAGAGGAACTCATTGATTGTCTTGAGGGAATCAGTTTCATTCCAGCAGCTTCTTTCTGGATTATTAATTCCGGCAGAGCGCATTTAACTCGCCATCTTCCGGTAGAGTCCTTCCGGTGAGATACAGGGGAACAGAACCCTACATGCCAATTATAGAATCTTGACATGTTGACATTGTAGGAGCTAGGAAAAGCACAGGAGAGAAACAGAACTCAACTTTTGCTTCCTCTGTGGACATGGCCACATCAATAGAGGGGTCTTCTTTTTAGCCACTTCTGGCATGTAAGTATTCATGTTTTTTTGACTTATATTCAATATGTGTCTTACACCGTGCCTATCTTATTATATTATTAGATATTATTTTAATTTTCTATTTTGAAATAATAACTGATTAATAGAAAGTGACAGAAGTTCTTTGGTTTTTTTGTTTTTTGTTTTTGGTTTTGTTTTTGTTTTTTTGTTTTTGTTTTTGGTCTTTCAAGACAGGGTTTCTCTGTATAGCCCTGGCTGTCCTGGAACTCACTCTGTAGACCAGGCTGGCCTCAAACTCAGAAATCCACCTGCCTCTGCCTCCCAAGTGCTGGGATTAAAGGCGTGTGCCATCACTGTCCAGCATGACAGAAGTTTTTAACCTCACATCTTGCATAACTATAGTGTCAAGTCAGACCCAGGAAATTAACACCAGGGCAGCGAATCTGCATATATAGGAAGTGGAGCCTGGGTTTGTGAATGACCACCACTACGAAGATGAGTAACTCTCCTATCGCCACAAAGACTTTCCACATGCTGACCCTTCATGCTAACATTTCGCTAACATCACTACCCCATTGTCCCACACCCTGGAAAGCAGGCTGTGCTTTTGTTCTTGCTGTTTCCATGCACGCACAGTAGGCGTGTTGGAAAGTTTCACACCGGCAGTCATAGTACTTGGAGTCCAGAACTGGCATTTGCACCCAGAGTCATTCACGCTGTGAATCCATAACTCAGACCCTTTCACTGCCAAGTAGCATTTCTCTGAGTGTAAAGTTTAATAATCACCCACCGGAGAATGTATGTATGTGTGAGTTTGAGTTCTTTGCTACCACAAGGAAAGATGCTGTGAACATTATATACAGTTTCAGGGGGTTGGTTCATAATCATTATGAGGTAGAAAATGACAGCAGGCAGGCTGGCATGGTGCTGGCCCTGTAGCCGAGAGAAGAGTAACGAGAGACAGAGAGGAAGCTAACTGGGGATGCTGTGGGATTTTGAAGCCTTAAAAACCCACCTTAGGGACTCACCTCCTCCAACAAGGCCACACTTTCTAATCCTTCCCAGACAGGTCCACTCACTGAAGACCAACCAGCCAAACCCGTGGGTTCCATTCTCCTTCAAACAAGCACAGTGGCTCATATGGTGAATAAGTAATTTTTTTAACCGACAAACTTAGATGCTCGGCTTTATGCCAGAATTTCTGTATTGTTTTGCATCCCATCCGAGAGTATAAGTGTTCTTTCTACTCTGCACCATCTACGCGTTGGTTGTCATCTCATTTTAAAATTTATTATTTTTGGTATGCATGAATGTCTTTGTGGTGTATACACAAATGTGGGATGTGGCATGTGGGTCAGTGTGCATGCGGAGGCCAGAGAGGGATGACAAGTGTCCTGCTCTGTCACATGGTAGCGTATTGCCCTGAGGAATGGTCTGTCAATGACCTGGAGGTGAAGCAGGTGACTACCAAGTCCCGGTGATCTCCATGATGGTGGGTTACAGCCACACATGCAACCACAGCCTGATTTTTGTGAGGGCGCTGAGGATTTGAACCCAGGTTTTAATGCTTGCGCGTCAAACACTCTGATAGAGATGCATTAACATCTCACTGTGGCCTCATAAATCTGCTTTTTCAATCTGATTTTTATATTCACTGTATCCTATCAGCCTTTACTGGAGACCTACACAGATGAATTTCCTTCTATATCACCATAAGCAATAGCTAACCCAGCGATTGATCTGCTTTCAAGGATCACTGTGCTCACTTACTGAGCTATTAACTGGTTACGGAGAGCAGGGTACACATAGTCTCCTTTAGTTAAGGTAGATCATCTGTATTTTGCTTCTGCAGAGAGGGGGGGAAGGGTGGGGATAAAGGTGTGGAGAGAGGAGGAGAGGGAAGGAGGAAGTGAGAAAGAGACAGAGACAGAGAAAACAAGAGAGCGAGAAATGACAGAGACAGAGACCAGACAGAGAGAGAGAGAGAGAGTGCTGAAAGTCCGGGCATTGTATCCACAAGCACGTTCTTCACGGCCGCACATAATGCGTTCTTGTTACCACTCAAGAGACATGAGCACGCGAGTGAGCGAGCGAGCGAGGTGCTTACCTTTGCCCTTCAGGGTGCTACCTCAGCTCATCCCCTGCACCACCTTTCTCTGGGGAGGGCTTCAGAGAGGAGCGTTCAGGATGCTGAACCAGGTGGCTTTCTGTCAGTGATTAATCTAGGCACGTGTAAAGGCTTTCTGTATGAGAACAAAGCTCAGCTTCACATATAGGAGACAATTGGAGACGAGCCTTCCGTGGGTTTATTAAGCGAGAGTGGATCGATAGATACCGTTGCAAAGCTCCCTTCCGAGGAAGAAGCAAGTTGAACAAAACTAATCGCGTGGCAGTCGGTTTGAAAAAGGGCACCGGAGCTGAAGAAAATGCTATGGCCCCTAAATTGTAGGGGTTGCAAAAGAAAGGCAAATAATTGGAGCATCAATCTAGCTGTGACAGCCCATGGTCCTGGGGAGATGGGCTCACTGGCCTGGGGCTGAACTCAAGGGCTGGGCCAAGAGAACAGGGCACCTCCTCCTGCCTCTACAGATCATCCTCCTGATATATGGGACCTGGATGTGACTGCGCAAGGGGAAGCTGAAGCCTTAATGATGTCATAAATTCCTGGGCGCCAGTCTTTCGTAATTGACTACTTATTTAGTAAGGGCGTTTATTGAAGATGAGTCGTGTTTTTAGGAGTCAATGGCTAATTAGCGAAGCAGACAAGAAAATGATTGGATGGTGCTGAAAAATAGGGAAAGACGTGGAGTACTGGTAAATGCTGCTGGATAAAGAAACCAAGAGGAAGGCAGGTACGATCTGAATAAAAAACTAGCCAGCTGTGGCAAACCTGTTTAAGTCATGTGGCCTGGGATCCGGTCTAAATGCCTTCACCTTCTCTGCGTCCACTCTCCCTCCCCTCCCCTTCCTCATGTCCTCTCGCCTTCCCTTTGCCTTCTCTATGCCCAGGCTCTCTTCCCTCCCCTCCTCCACGTCTGCTCTCCCCTGCCTTCTGTTCTCTGTGTCTAGTCTAGAAGCCCCGCCTTCTTCACGCCCCGTCCAGATCCCTCGAGGCCCCGCCTTCTTCACACCCTGTCCAGATCCCTCGAGGCCCCGCATTCTTCACGCCCCGTCCAGATCCCTCGAAGCCCCGCCTTCTTCACGCCCCGTCCAGATCCCACGAAGCCCCGCCTTCTTCACGCCCCGTCCAGATCCCACGAAGCCCCGCCTTCTTCACGCCCAGTCTCCATCCCTCCATCCTCTCCATGCCCAGCTCTCTTTCCCTCACATTTTTCAGGTCCAGCCCAGATTCCCATACCTTCGCAATGTCCCGTCTAGCTACCTTCACCTTCATTGCTAAAACTCCCTTTAATAGAACCAAGTAGTCTGAGAGGCTGTGCTGGACGGCGGGCTGAGGTCATTCGCCGTTTTTAAAATTGGCTTTTTTAAAAAAAGCAGTTTTAGGCTTACAGAAAAGTGAACACATAGAGCTTCCATAGATTTGCCCTTTTCTGCCTGAGTTTCCCTTATTAAATCTTGCACTGTCATATCACACCGATTACAACTGATGATCTAATATTGGTACATGACATCTTGGTTAGATTTTTGTCAACTTTACATATGCCAGAGTCATCTGAAGGGAGAGAACCTTCATTGAGTAAATGTTCCCATCAGATTGGCTTATAAGCATAGCTGTGGGTGCATTTTCTCAATTAATAAATGGGGGAGGATCCATCTCACTGTGGGTGGTGCCACACCACAGAGGTGGTCCCGAGTTGTATACGAAAGCAGGTCGAGCAATCCATGGGCAGCAAGCCCCTGCTTCAGCTCCTGTCTCTAGGCTCTAGCTTTGAGTTCTTGCACCATCTTTTCTTAAAGATGCACTGTGACCTGCAAGATGAAATAAACCCTTTCCTCCCCAAGTTGCTCTTGGCCATGGTTTTTATCACAGCAACAGAAATTCTAGCTAAGAATGTTGGTGCTATATGTATATGTATATGTATATGTATATGTATATGTATATGTATATGTATATGTATATGTATATGTATATATATATATATATACATATATATACACACACATA
The DNA here is from genome assembly GCF_947179515.1 of Apodemus sylvaticus. Taxonomy (NCBI): domain Eukaryota; kingdom Metazoa; phylum Chordata; class Mammalia; order Rodentia; family Muridae; genus Apodemus; species Apodemus sylvaticus. Next base: position 10,514,609 of record NC_067486.1, on the reverse strand, counting down.
TATAATATATATAATATATATACATATAATATATATATAATATATATATTAATCTATTTTATTGGGTTCATTTATCTCTACTTCCCTTCCAACCTTTATCCATCCTAATCCAATCCCCCAATGCTGGGTAGGAGAGAATGAAGATTAGAGAGGAAACAGGGCGTGGTCCTCTATATGCTACTTCCTGCTGAGTAGGGACCTAGTTCCTTGGGGCATGTCCAATCTTCTCCAGGAAACCAGTAATAATAAAGGCTACAGCAGGTTGAGCCAGCAGCAGTCCGGACAGCAACAGGGGAGCAGCCACCTCTCTTCTTCAGAGGGGCGCTTGCCCCTCTTGGCGCTCTGACCCCTCTATATGTATGGAGGGGCATCTATACCCTCTCCAGACTTCTCAGAATCAAACTATCTGCAGCTAGCTCATCAAGCCCCTGCCAAAACACTCACGAGGCAAATAGTCTGCTGATGTGGACAATCTGAAGCAGCCTCATATCCCACACCTGGGATTAAAACAGAATTGTGAATTGTGTGTACATAACGTCACTGGGTTTTTTTTTAACCTTTTTTTTTTTTTTAAAGATTTTATTTATTGTTATATATAAGTACACTGTAGCTGTCTTCAGACAACCAGAAGAGGGTGTCGGATCTCTTTACAGATGGTTGTGAGCCACCATGTGGTTGCTGGGATTTGAACTCAGGATCTTCGGAAGAGCAGTCTTAACCGCTGAGCCATCTCTCCAGCCCATCACTGGGCTTTTAAGAAACTCTCACTACGGTTTTCCTTAGGGTCACTTTTTGTGAATGGTTTGAATGCTTTGTCCAACCCAGGAGGTTGGCAAATGTGTGGAATGCTGCATCCTGCAGACTACCACACAGAACATGTGTGGCATCCTGTATACTATAGACTCTATCACACAGAACATGTGTGGCATCCTGTATCCTGGGAAGGATACAGGATGGGAGATCCCATCTTTTAACATTTCCAGAGCTTCCCAAATGGGGAGCCCCACATTTCATACAGCAGCCTTGGGGAGATTGTATCAGTAAGTCATAGCAGGATGCATGGCTGTGATAGGTTCTGGGAAGGCCCAGAAACAAGAACGCCTGGAACACTGTTTGCATGGAAATCACATGAGGTCATGGAAGGGAAGATTGAACAGGGGCAGTGCGGTGCAGAGGGGAAGAAACAAGAGCAGGAGGTTCCCACAGCCCCGGACAGAAGGAATGAAGAAAAACTTGCATGGCTGCAGAAATTACCACATCGCAGGGAGGGTGAAAAATGGTGGGTGGAACATCAAGGATTCATTTTGGTTTAGTGCTTCTCTTTGACTACCTGGTACCAGTGTTGTTTTAATTGTTTTAAAATTAAAACTTCTGTACTTGAAACAAAGCTAATTCCTGTACCCTTAATGACCCCAGTTTAGCTACATGAGGATGGTGGCATTTTACAGTGGGAAGGAACCATTATGACAGCACAACTCATATAATGTACAGATAATAAAAATGCTTTTCCAGAACATAAGTGGCTCTCTGAATTTTGTCCCCAGTGGCCTTATTCTCACAATCTTTCTAAAGACAGAAAACGTGAGCAATAAACACTGTTTAACTGCCGGTTGTAAATGGTTCTAAGGAAGAGAGGGAGAGAGATGAGTTCGTGCTTTGCGCAGATCAGAGCTGGTCCAGATGGCGTGAGTATCATGTACACAGCGGCCTGAAGGAACCAGGAAGGAATAAAGGGTCAGAGTGAAGAAAGGAGGGGGGAAGGACAGGAAAGGGGAGGAGCAGAGGGGGGAGGGACGGGGGAAGGACAGGGGAGGGACAGAGGGGGAGGGACAGGGGAGGGGAGATGCAGAGGAAGGGAGGGGCTGAGGACGAGAGAAGAGGGGGAGGGGCAGAGTGGAGAAGAGCAGAGGGAAGGGTTATTAGGGCACATGCTGGGTTTAGGGATCTTGTTTGTCTTTGGGGTAAAAAAATGACAGCGGACAATTTGAATATTCCACACAGCCTGAGAGACACCTAGGAATAGCATTTGAGGAGGGATGTTGGGTTCCTGCTGTCAGCATCTAAGTTGTAATTTGAGGCCACCACTCACAGATTGTTCTTGTTTGCTCCTTCCTGATCCAGTATCCACGCCGACCTCCCGTGCCCTTACAAGGTGCTTAAACATTTTACTGAAAGTCTTGTGGTAAAGAGCATCGCTTTTGCTGGGCCTGGTCAGTGGCCTGCAGGGCAGCTCTCCCAGTACATGACTCTACAAAAAACGAAACTACAAATCTTTCATTTTGGGCTTGTCACCTTTCCTCTCTTTTTATTTGTGCTGAGTGCTGATTTTTAATTTTTTTTTCTATAAAATTCACTTTGAGTGGTGATGTAAATTACTCAGCCAAACCCTTGTGTGGACAAGGGAGAAATAATCCTGTTGCTATAGTTTTTCAACCCAATTACCTGGTAAAAGAACTCTCAACTCAATCAGTAACAATACAAGCTATACGCCTAGATTGGGCAGATCTCCCACTACACTACTCTCTTCCCATCTATATTATCCTATATAACTTGCAGTTTCTCCAGGCCTCCAGCTTCTCTCTGCCGCCTCTCCCTCGTAGCTCCTCCCCCTTCCTGTCGATCCTCCGTAGCTCCTCCCCCTTGATCCTTTTCTCCTCCCCCAAACCCTCAGCCCCTCCTCTTTCCTCCTGCCCAATCATTGGCTCAAACCTTATTTGAAAAATTAAAGTGGGGAGAAGGTTCACAAGGCAACTCCTTGTCTGCAGCCCTACCCAGGAGTGGAATTAGCATCAAAATACAAGCCCAGGGCTATCCACAACAAAACCCAAAAGCTAATACTTCACAATATCATCCCTGTGTGTACACATGGTAATACACATAACCTCGGTTGACAATTTGATAGGATTTAGAATTGCCATGATTACAAACTTCTGGGCGTGTCTGTGAGGGAGTTTCTAGTTTAGGTTAATTAAGATGAGGAGACCAACCTGTGGGGGGCGCTGTCCCACAGGCGGGTGGGCTAGTTGACTTTTATAAACTTAGCACAAACCAGTATCCTCTGGGAAGAGAGACCCTCATTCAAGGAGCTGCCTCCATTAGATTGGTCTGCAGGCAAGCATGTGGGCATTTTGTGGATTGGCGCTACACATGGGAGTCGCTGAGGCAATGCTGCTCTTGGGCAGACAGTTCCGGTTCTGGGTTGTATAAGAAAGCAAACTGAGCAAGCTATGGGGAGCAAGACCATTAAGCAGCATTCCTCCATGGTCTCTAATTTAGTGCCCACCTCGAAGTTCTTGCTTGAATTCCTGTCCTGTGGAACACTGACATGGAAGTGTAAACTGAACAGAACCCTTTCTTCCCCAGTTGCTCTTGGTAATGGCTGCTGCTGATCCGAGCAACAGCAACCTAACTAGAAGACATCGGGTCCCAGGCTGAGTAAGAAGAAGGTAAGCTAAACGTCACACCACCAGCCATCTCTCTGCTTCCTGTTCAGAAGCAACGGGACCAGCCACCTCAGCCTCTGCTGCCAGACTCCCCATCGTGTCAGACTGTAGGTACCCTTGGGCTGTAAGACAGAATAATCACATCCTTCCTTAAGTTGCTGCTGTCCCCTTAACATGTAAATTAACTAACGGACACACTCTTCTAAAGCATGCACATGTGTGAGATCATACCCACGAGACGTAGGAAGGTAGTTCATTTAGAAACGGGTACCATGGTCTTTTCATAAGTTAGCCTCAGCATAGCAATTTCAAGTTAACTAATTCTTTTCAGTAAAAACATACATAATTAGGTAGAATTAAACATTCGTAGTCTTAGTGGAGAGCTCATATAAGCACCTTCACAGAACAATAAAAAAAATTATCCTTACTCTGAGATTCAGTCTTCTGGCAAGAAACACCATCTTTGTGACAGATATGTGAGAGGGGAGCAGGGCAGTCCTGATCAAGGGACCCCAAGACAGACATTGTCAGTGAATACGTAAGTGGTGTGCTAGGGTCGGATAGCAGCGTTCACAGGGAGTTTGTGTCTCTTGGGCTAGGAATTGGTATCAGGGCTTAATTGCAGAAGAAGGAATGGCGGGAAAGGAAGGCTGGATAGCAAGGAGCTCTACAGAGCAGGCTGCAACTCTGGCCCGCATACGACTTTCTGCGTCCATAAACGAATTAATTAACTGATTTTTTTGATTATCAAGACAGAGCACGGAATTCATACTGTGGTTCAGCTGCTATCTTTCTGACTCAGAATTCCCAGTGCTGAGGACAGGCGTGCACCAACTCGCTCATCCTGGCTTTTTTCCTCAGGAGAAGCCTTGGCTAAGCTGGTGAGACTTCCGGCTGATTTAGCCACGCCCATACAGGCTGACTGGGTGAGCTTTCTTAATTAAAGTCAACCGAGCAAGGACTTAACTTGAATCTGCCAAATCCTATCACAGCAACACTCAGATTAGTGTTTGATTGAAAAAAAAAACAAACCTGGGAATTCTAGCTCAGTCAGGTTGACACAGCCAAGAGCTACTGCAGAGGGCAGGCTCTGCCGACCGGAGGGGACCACAGTGGTTTTGAGGCTCAGCAGTTTGAATCTGCCCCAGTTTTAAATTTAAGTCCACTGTGTACTCAAGACTTGTCTCTTAATAGGCTTGTGGGTAAACAAAGAGAGGACAGACGTTCTTAGCGGTGGTTTCTGAAAGTGTGGGAAGCCGGGTGTGAGCAGAGTAGTTTTTAGGAACCTGAGCCTGGCTTACCTTCCCTAAGAAAGTGAGCTGCCTCCGGCAGAGTAGAATTGGAGCCCTCGGTTGACTGATCATCTGCACTAGTAAATGTATCACTGAGCTGGCAGGAGAGACTTTGAAGACTCAAGCCGACTTGGATGACAGGTCAAGGTATACAGTCTTCAAAGAAAGAGGTGGACAGGTGGGCGACTGTTTATTTAGGCTCTCTTGAAAATGATGGTCTGTAAGATCTGTGGGTTAGTGATTAAAGATCCAGCTTTCATTCAAAGTTCCGGGGTCTCCAGGGATTCAGTCATACAGCAACATTGGGTGTACTAATACGGATTAGGGATACAACTGAGTCTTCTTTGCAGAGTAAGAAGGGTATGTGGTCATCACAGACCCCAGAGTGGATCCTTCCACCCCAGCAGCCTACTGTGAGGGGAGCGAACGTCCCGGGAGGGCTGGAGTAAAGGAAACTCAAGGTATTACCTTCCTTTTCATCCGGTTCCATACCACAGCACCTCTGAAAATCTTAGATGTACTCTGGGTTCCTGAAAGTCCCCAAGATTTACCTCTTAAGACTTTGGCCACTCATCATTTCTTTCCAGACTTCTTTTCGAAGTGCACGGTCCTGTGATGATGCAATCTAAATCCAGCTCTCAGCTTGTGAGGTGTGACCTGAGAACGGCGCTCATGAAATGCTAATACCCAGCTCTGGCTCGAAGATCTAGCTCCATCCTCACTGCCCCATTCCTTAGGAACAAGGATGGGCTATAGGTTCTTCTAGGGCTGGGGAGATGGCTCAGTTGGCGCCTGCTCTGAGTGTGCAGCCTGGGCTCAGCTCCCCAGTTAGCATATAGAAAAGGTTGAATGTAGCTGGGTGTGTAGCTCCGGCGTTGGGGGTGGGGGGTGGGGGTGGGGAGCAAAACCCGGTGGATCCCTGGAGTTTGTTGGCAGCTTAGGCTAGCTGAATGCATGGGTTTCAGGTTTAAATAAGAGACATTGTCTCAAAATGTAATGGAGAGTAGTAAAAGGCAGGTACCTGGCATCCATCTCTGACCTCTTGTATATGAGTCAGACCGACACTGCTGGGTACATACATATACCATACATATACACATGGACATCATTTGTGTGTGTGTGTGTGTGTGTTTGAGAGAGAGAGAGAGAGAGAGAGAGAGAGAGAGAGAGAGAGGCAGACACATGGAACAAACTAACCAAATAAATAAACAAAACAATTCTTCTATTCCAGAGGAAGAAAAGGACATTCTTGGGTGTTTGTGATGGTGATTGATGACTGTTGTAGAACAGTCACTGTTGGTGTGTGTGTGTATGTGTGTGTTTTCATTCTCATTATATTTATAACTAGGAGCTAGCTTAAAGGTCTGTTTTTGACATTTGAAGAATGATGCTAATGCCGAGGCTTATGACATTTATGTGAATTTCCCAGGATCACACAGTCCTGAGAGACTTGATCTATATTACTTAGGAGTGTGCTTAGGAGTATGAGGAAGTGAGTCACTGCCAGCAGTGAGTGCTTGCTGCTGACTGCAGCACCCGGGGAACCTTTCTGAAATACCTGGAGTCATATATACAAACAAACAGCACCCACCCTTCTCAGCACAGAATTGCTCTGTGGTCACCCACGAGAGGAAGTGAGGGTGCAACTGCTCTCCCTGGTAGATTCTTTTTCACCAGTTGAGGAAGAGCAGAATTCTGCTCGTTCCTTCCCTCTTCAGCAGATCTCCTCGTTTGTACCGAGTACAGTGCAAAGCAGGTTAAATGAAAACATCTTTCAACCCTAAGGGTCTACGATGATTATCTTGCTTCTCGAGGTTCAAGATAGAAATGGCTCCATCTGTAAAGAGGTTGCTGCAGAATTGTGGTGGCCTGAGTTCTATCCACTCTGTTCACACAATAGTGCCATTAATGTTGTAACCCCAGTGCTGCAGAGGTAGGCAGAGGTAGACGGGACCCCCCTGGGCTTGCTGGCTCACCAAATCAGTGATTTCCAGGTTTGCTGAGAGACCACATTAATTTTTTTTTTTTAAACAATATGGAGCCGGAGTGATGGCTCAGAGGTGAAGGACACTTACCTGTTATAACAAGTTATCCGGGCTCAATTCCTGACATCCTCATGGTGGCTCAAAATGTCTGTAACTCCAGGTTTCAGAATCTGATGTCTAGTTGTGGCTTTACCTGGTACCATGCTTCCACATTATATCCACATAAACATACAGGCAAGATACTCAAACACACAAATTTTAGAAGTATAGCACGATTGTGGAAAACATCTGGCATTAACATCTGGGCTCCACACATATGTATTTACCCATGTGAACACATACAAATATATATGTATATGAAACATAAAACATCTGTGGGAAATCAGACATGTCAGAAGGTAAACCTTCCCCTTACTTGGGGAAGTATCAAGTCAACTATTATTATTTGTATCTCAAAAAGATTTTGTGTAAACAGAGGACTGTTTGGCTTCTCTTGACAGTGATGGTTACTCTCTTGAATTGTGTTAATATCACCCCAGACAGAACCACAGCTTTTTGTCTTTTCTGGGATATTTGGATCATTTCGACAAAGCTTGTAATTCCACATCTAATCATGATTAACAGTAAAAAAGTTCAGAGGATGAAGAATTATTGTAAGAGCAAAGAAAGGCGGCATCTGAAGCAAATCCCCAGGATGGAGACCAGGGTGCCAGGCACAGGACAGTGAAGCTCATGAGAAGCATCGCTGTGAACCTGTCTGATCCCGCACTCAGAGGAGTGATGACAATCCAGAACTTTTCTAGAGCAGAGCCCCCAGCAGGTCAGGTCCCAGCCTCACCGGCCCTCAGATGTGTGGTCCGACTTCTGTCCTGGCATGGCTGTTTGTACTCCTGGGCTCAGCCATCTCCACAGGTGCTCCTTGGCACATGTCTGACTTGATGCCTCGGTCCTACTGTGCCTTGGTCCTACTGTGTTGGAGGCAAGCCCAATGACTTCCCTTGATTCCCATCTGTCTGTATTGCTAAAGGTGGTGGGAAGTCTATGGATCAACCAAAGTAATACGTCTTAGAGAGGGAATCTCAAAACACACAAACGTGAGCACACTTAGAATTCTTCAAACTGTAAGCAGGTCTCGGTGTTCATTCAGGCTTCTTTGCAGACTCTGTGAATAGTTCCTTCTTATGTGATAGTTTTTCTGTTCTTTACTATGTAATTTATTTCAAGAACTTGCTGGGAGAAAACACAGAAAACTAAAACCAAACAAAAAGCAAACTACCCTGATTCACTGGAAGAAGAGACAATCAGACTTGCTGGATCCAATAGTACGTGAAGACATTGTGGCTCTTGGGTCCACTGGTAGCAGATTCAGGCAGGTGGCCTTCATTGTCCCTTTCTGTGTGGTGGAAGGGCTCTGTCTTCCCTGTGTCTAAAGTATTGAAAGTTTTGTGTGTGTTGTTGTTGTTGTTGGTGGTGGTGGTGGTAGTGGTGGTGGTGGTGGAATGTGTGTGTGTGTGTGTGTGTGTACACTCCTGTGCAGGCCATGGATATCTGTTTAGATGAGAAAAAGAATGGGAAAGTAGAACTTGAGTTTTAAACAAAGAATCTAGAACCTCTTCTTCCAATACAAACACACAGACATGCAGACATACACACACAGACACATAGACATATATACAGAGACATATACATACAGACATGCAGACATACATACACACATAGACATATACACACAGACACATATACACATACAGACATATACACACAGACACACAGACATATACATACAGACACATATACACACACACACACATACACACACATACACACAGACGTATACACAGATACACATATATGCATATAGACACAAAAGCAGACATTTACACACAGATACACACAAAACAGACAGACACACACAGACACAGACACACATGCAGACATATATACACACAGACACACATGCAGACATATATGCATATAGACACAGACACACTGGTAGACATATACACACAGACACACACACACAGATATACACATGCACCATGCACACACACACACACACATACAGACATACACACAGACACAAATACACACAGACACACACAAGATATATACACACATACACACAGACATATGCACAGATACACACACAAACAGACATATATGCACATAAACAGACACAAAAGCAGACATTTACACACAGATACACACAAAACAGACAGACACACAGAGACACACACATGCAGACATAAATGCACACAGACACAGACACACTCGTAGACATATACACACACAGACACACACACAGATATACACATGCACTATACACATAAACATACATACAGACATATATACACAGACACAGACACAGACACAGACAAAGACAAAGATACACACACACACACACACACACACACACACACACACCTTGGCTTTAAGCCTAACACAAACTACTTCATCTCCTGGTGGCATGTTCTAAGCCCCAGGGTCATTCTTTTAGGGTTGAGCACCAAGATGACCTTCATCACTTTTATCTCCTTACGATGGTTCAGTGTAGAAGTGCCCCTCCGCCTGGATCAGGACCACAGCAATCCACATTCAGTGGGAACTGTGCTTTGAATTTGAGCCTTTTGCAAGGCTAGTGACATGCATTTGAGTCCTCTCTCGGGATACTGGGCAGTGCAGTTGGCTGAAGCTTTGTCAGCCTCACAGTAACAGGAGAGAGAAGAGATCAATATCCTACAGTGCTATGTGTTGCTGACCCACAACATTCAATAGACAAGGTATTTGTGTGTCTTTTATGTGTATGGCTGAGTTAATGGAACAGGACCTGACAGTAAGTCGAGGAACATCTGTATTTTCTCACCTTGCTTTTACTCCTCTATCACTACCCATGATGCTTTTGTCTTCTCCAGTGTTTAGAGATTAGTGGTGGAGGATGATGGAAAGTGGGAGGGGGAGGGAACTGTTTTCCTGTGGCAACTGATTGAAGTGAAATGGCAGATATTTCTAATTGTCTCTTCCTGGAAGGGGTGTTTATGGCTTTAGTGCACATTTGAACCTGAAGATTAGAGTTCCATTTTTGTAGCAAGGGAATTTCTTTATCAACTGGTTCTTTGTACCTCCCACATCCTCATCTAGATACTAGGCAGAACACCTCATATGTTACTTCTTTATTATTTTTGTCCCACTTAACTCTAGCTATCATTGTGTTTGTGACTCTGCCTCCCTGTAGGCCAAGTTCCCTTCCCAGAAGCCATGTTCCTTCACAACAGGCACACCAGTCAAATGGTAGAGTGTTTGAAGCCCTTTCTGGCCATCTCCCCATCCTCCCTGTGTAGATCATTTATGTCATCCCTTTGAATTCATAATTTTTGTATAAGAGATCAACCCTATACAACCAGATCCAAACAATGACGAAGGTTTATGCTCAGTACTCTTCTCTCCTCCCTTAAATGCCTATTAGTAGGGTAGAGGGTGACTGGAGAGGCCGAACAGCTGGCTGTGGGCACATCTTGGCAGATCTTATATAGATATCGCTCAGGAATCATGAGAGCCCTTGACAGGGCATGATCTTCATTTAGGGTCTCGGCTGAGAGGGTTAGACTTCAGTAACTATCCATCCATATACCCCGATTCTACAAGAACCTCTGTGTGAAGTCTGTATTCTTATTCTGTATTCTTATTACACTGGCGCTTTCCTGAGACTTTTTCTGTTTTCACAGTTGTCTACAGGAAGCCTTCTGCCTTCTGCACCATGTTGTTTGTTAATCCCGTGTTCTGAGTTCCTGGATGAACTAAAACCTCTCTTCTTTCCATTTTTGGCACATTCCTGGAACTTGCCCAAATACTTTATTGATTTATATCAGCATTAATATCAAATTTATTAAAATCAATCTTGGCACAATTGGCTATTACTCTATATAGTTTATGTTTTCCATAATTGATAATAAAGTGAAACATTTTTTACAAACCTCCTTGCACTGCTCATTTTCAAAATCCTATGCATGGCAGGGGTACTCACCAGTCAGGCTCAGCTGAAACGCTTTAGAACTCATGCTTTTGACTTTACGGATTTATTTATGGGTTCAGTGTGAATGGCATTTTACATGACACATCACAAATGAGTTTTTATGACACACTTTCTTCATATGGAACTTAAGAATTGCTGAAGAAGCCATCATTTTATTCTGAGACACTTCATGTCTCAGGGAGACTTGTTTCTACTTCTTTGGAAATAACTTGTGTTTTATAAACATTAAAACAATCAGTTCCCATGAAATAAATTAAATCATAACCTTTGGATTATATGCCCACAAATTTCAAGTATCTAGGAACTTTGTGAAACAAAGTAAAAACAGCTGCAAAGTCATTTAAGAAAGAATATTTAATGAGCAGTGACAGAATGCACCTTATGCTATTAAACAGTCAGAGGTTAGGTGAATTATGCTAGTGAGCAGTCACTTTATGCTAGCAAGCAGTCAGAGGTTAGGTGACATGCTAGTAAACATTCAGAGGTTAGGAGACTTATGCTAGTAAGCAGTCACCCTATGCTAGTAAGCAGTCAGAGGTTAGGAGAGTTAGGGCAGTATAAGAAAGGAACAGGTCTGACAGTGGCAGTAGACAGTGTGAACATGTACACATACACACACACACACATACACACACACTCTACTAGAAGCCTTAGATAGAGAAATTAGGCAAAAAGAAAGAAAAGACATACAAGTAGAGAGGAAATACATATCTCAGTTTACAAATTGTATATTCTCTATGTAGAAAAAAAAAATCTCAAAATTTCACACACTAAAAAATCAGAAGCCTACCAGAGCTAATTAATTAGTAAAGCTCTAGAATACAAAATCAACATAAAAATTCAGAAGCCTAGTCCCATAACCCTAAGGATATACAATCTCCCAATTAAAAGAAGGCCCAGGGACAAACAGTTTTAGTCAGAATTCTACAAGACCTTCAAAGAAGAGCTAATACCAATATTCCTCAAACTATTTCACAAAATAGAAACAAAGGGAATACTACCTAATTCACCCTATGAAGCCATCATCACCCTGTTACCTAAACCAATTCTCCTAAAATTATTTCACAAAATACTACCTAATTCATTCTATGAAGCCATGGTTACTCTGATACCTAAATCACAAAAAGACCCAACAAAGAAAGAGAATATCAGGCCAATTTCAGTTAAGAACATTGATGCAAAAATACTCAATAAAATTCTTGCAAACCGACTCCAAGAACACATCAAAACAATCAAGTAGACTTCATGCTGAGGATGCAGGGATAGTTCAATATACAAAAATCCATCAACATAATACACTATATAAACAAACTCAAAGAAAAAAGTCACATGATCATCTCATTAGTGCTAGAAAAGCCTTGGAAAAAATACAACACCTCTTCATGTTAAAAGTCCTGGAGAGATCAGGAATTCATGGCACATACCTAAATATAATGAAAACAATACATAGCGAACCAACAGCCAACATCAAATTAAATGGAGAGAAACTAGAAGCAATCCTACTAAAATCAGGGACAAAACAAATCTACCCACTCTCTCCCTAGGTATTCAATACAGTACTTGAAGTTCTAGCTAAAGCAATTAGACAACAAAAGGAGATCAAGGGGATACAAATTGGAAAGGAAGAAGTCAAGTACCACTATTTGCAGATGATATGAAAGTATACATAAGTGACCCCCAAAATTCTACCAGAGAACTACAGCTGATAAACAACTTCAGCAAAGTGGCAGGATATAAAATTAATTCAAACAAATCACTAGGTTCCTTTATACAAATGATAAACAGGTTGAGAAAGAAATTCAGAAAACAACACCCTTCACAATAGTCACAAATAATATAAAACATTTCTGTGTAACTCTTACCAAGCAAGTGACAGATTTGTGTGACAAGAACTTCAAATCCCCGAAGAAAGAAATTGAAGAAGGCCTCAGAAGATGGAAAAGTCCATGCTCATGGATCGGCAGGATTAACATAGTGAAAATGGGGGTGAGCTTAGCCAAAATGCCCAGTGTTGGGGAGAGGGAACTTGAGTCCACTTCCAGTAGATAGACAGGGCCACAAGTGGAAGGACAGGGTTACTAACCCACAGTCAAAATTTCCGACCCAGAATTGTTCCTGTCTAAAAGAACTGCAGGGATAAAAATGGAGAAGATACTGAAGGAAAGGCTGTCCATTGACCAGACCCACTTGGCATCCATCTCATGGGGGGATACCAAGGCCTGACACCATTACTGATGTGTTTACAGACAGGAGTCTAGTATGGCTGTTCTCTGAGAGGCCCTATCAGCAGCTGACTGAGACAAATGCAGATACTTACACCCAACCATGGTACTGAAGTTGGGGAACCCTATGGAGGAATTAGGGGAAGGGTTGAAGGAGGAGAAGGGGAGGGCAACCCCATAGGAAGACCAGCAGTCTCAACTAATCTGGACCCCTGGAAATTCCCAGAGACTGAAGCACCAACCAGGCAGCATACATTGGTTGGTCCGAGGCCCCCTGCACATATCTAGCAGATGACTGCCTGGTATGGCCTCAGGGGCAGAAGATGTACCTAGCCCTTGAGAGATTTGAGGCCCCAGGGAAGTGGGATACTGTTTGTGTGTGTGGGGAAGCACCCTCTTGGAAGCAAGGGGGAGGGAAATAAAGTGAGGAACTGTGTGTGAGGGGACTGAGGGTGGGGACAACAGTAGGAATGTAAATAAATAAAATAATTTAAAAAATCAGAAGTCTTTCTGCATACATCTATGACAACTGATGAGGAAAAAAAATCATGAATCAAAACTAAAACAAACTTAGCCAAGGACATGAAAGACCTCTGCATCGAAAAACACTGATGACAGACTAAGAAAATATCCAAAGATGGTGGAGGAAACTACCCTTGTGTGGTGACTGGAAATAATACAGCAATGTCTACATTTCTATTGTAGTAGAGGCTCAATCAAATGCCTTGTCAAAATGCCAATGTTTTTCTTTCTTAAAATAAGGCAAAAACCCCTCGAATATATATATATATATATATGTACACACACACACACACACACACACACATGAGCATGAATGGCAAAAACCTTTTGGAACAAGAACAATGTAGGGCCTACACTAACAAGAAAAGAAGAATTTTGGCATAAAACCAGATGCACTGCCTGATGAAACAGGATATGGTCCTAGAAATCAACCAAACCACGTTCAGCCAATAAAACAAACATGCCAGAAACACACTGGGGAGAGGTCCTCCTCATAAATGGTGTTGGGAAAACTGACTGCCCCCAGGTAGACAACTGGACAATGCCAAGCTCTCCCATCACTGGTTTTGAAGTCTGGTGATCCTATGGCTCTCTCTCTCTCTCTCTCCCCCTCTCTCCCTCATCTATCTATCTATCTATCTATCTATCTATCTATCTATCTATCTATCTATCTATCTGTAAAGAAGTAACATATGAACAGTGCAGGTCAAACACCTCCATAACCTAATACTCTCAAACTACCCAAAGAAAACATATAGTGAATCTTTCAGATATTAGTATAGACATACTTTTCTGGAATGGGGCCTTAAGAATAAAACCTGACTACTAGATTTACATCAAATCTAGCTTCTTCATAGCAAAAGATTTGGTAGACAGGATGATCTGGAAAGCATACAGAATAGAAGAAACTATTTGCCTGTGGTTCCTTGAACAGAAAAGCCTATGGTTTGTAGCAGGAGGGGTAGAACTGGAGGCTGTGGTTAGGTCATATTGTCCACACAGATAAACCAGTATTGCATGTTCCCTTCTGTATGTTACAGGTGACCTTAACATAGAGGGGTGATTCATAGATATTGGGAATAGGGAGGGGAGATATATGGAAGAAGGGAGGTTACCCTTAATCAATGCAATGATAAGGGCAAAGACAGGTGTAGAAGAGGCCTGGTCCTGCCTCTCAGCCCTATGCTCCCAGAAATAAAACTCAGAATCAAAATATGTTTACAAATACCTTGGCCATATAGCTAGGCTCTACTCTGACTAGATCATAACCAAATAACCCAATTATTTTAACCTCCATTCTACCACACGGCTGGTTACCTGTGCTCAGGTATCTGTCTTCTCATATTTTCCCTGTGCGTCTCTCATGTCTGGCTCTATTCCAGAATTCTTTCTCCTTCCAGATGTCCAACCTCCAATTTTCTGCCTAAGCCATAGGCCATAGGCTTTTTAAGTGACAGGTGATACATCCATACAATACACAAGATATTCTCTTTACAGTTCTCCTTTTTAGTCCAATGAAAGGCTCTCTTTCTTTCAAATATAAATTAGAATATGATTATAACAATTATGAAACTGTAAGGTATGCTATACATTTATAATGTTCTGTCCATTTATATTTGGCAGCTTAGATAAGTATTCTATCAACTATCCAGTCTTGGTGAGTTCAGAGTTCTGTATCTAAATCATTTTCTATCTTAACTTGTATTATCAACCCAAAAACATCTTTTCAGACATAGAGCATCTTAAATACTAAACATCTTAGAATTTTGTCCTAATGTTTAAATACTAACCATCTTAGAATTAATCCTAGAACAGCTTAATCCCTAAACAATTTAAGCTTGTAGTAAGACTATAAATATCTAGTTTTTAACCTCATCAGAGATCTGAGAAGGAGCAAATATTACCTGAGTATGTAGGAAGCACAGGAATGCAGCTTCTAAAAATTATAGAAATGACAGAGAGAGCTGACTGCCTGGACAGTCCCCAATATTCTCTATAATGTTAGAGCACCCATCTTCAGCCTCTGGCCCAGAAGACTAGGCAGACCTTTTGTGAAGCAGGAATTATGTAGGACTTACTTACTCTGTATTGGCAGAGCTTGGCTCTGTGTCTGTCCTTTCTGGACAGCATTTGTCTGTAGGTGAAGAGTGGGCATTTTCTTTGCCCAGTGGCTAGCTTGCACAATTTAAACAACTTCACATGGAGGTTATGATGCTCATTATCTTTGAAGTGGAATGGGGGTACTGTCAGGAACAGACCTATCTCATAGTCAAAGATCTTTTAATAATAAAATAAATTTATTTTTTCCTACAATGGTACTTCATTGATTTGCCACATCTTGAGCCCTTGAAAGACACGTAATATTTATTCTGGACACACCCCTTCTAAACAGCTGGACATCAGTTGGGAACATCTTGATAGGCTAATTTGTAGAGAATTCTAATTAATTTGATAAATTAAAGTTCAGATACATATTATATCAGTTAGTTCTTTTATATTTTTAATTTATTAATAATTTTATTTGTTTATATTTCAAATGTTATCCCCTTACTAGTCTTTTTTCCCTTCTCCTTTACTTTAAACAGGTGCTTCCCCCCCCAATCCTCTCCTGCCTCACTACACTAGCATCCTCCTATGCTGGGATAGCAATCCTCCTCAGGATCAAGTGCCTGCTCTCCCACTGATGCCAATGAGGAAGTCCTCTGCTACATATATAGCAGGAGCCATGGACCTACCCATGTGCACTCCTTGGTTGGTGACTTAGTCCCTGGGAGCTCTGAGGGATCCAGTTAGTTGGTTTTATTGTTCTTCCTATGGGGTTGCAATCCCCTTCAGGTTTCTTCAGTCCTTTCCTAACTCTTCCATTGGGGTCCCTGGGCTCTGTCCAATGGTTGGCTGTGAGTATCTGCATCTGTCTTATCGTCAGTTGCTGGCAGAGCCTCTCAGAGGACAGCCACACCAGACTCCAGTCTGCAGGCACATCTATCTTGGCATCAGCAATAGTGTCTGAGTTTGGTGTCTGCAGATGGGATGGATCGCACGGTGGGGTGGCCTCTGGATGACCTTTCCTTCAGTCTCTGCTCAATATTCTGTGGATCTCTGGGGCTATGAAGACCCTCTATCTATATCTGAATTGTCAAACCTAGTTTATTGTTAGCTATTTACGATTTGAATAACCTTGAAAACATTTTTATTGTAATTAACTTAATTTGTATCTAATATGACCATGAGTTTGACTAGCTGATTGTTAACTTGCATTGCTTAATTATTTTAAACAGTTTGCAATAGCTGTCATCAAAAGGACTGGGGGTAAACCTTGTATTTTAAAGTGAGTTGCATAGACATAATGCCTGTACAAGAATTAAACCATAGATATATCATGTAATAGACAGATTTAAATAATATAAGAATAAACATTTGGAAGCCAGAAGAGGCATCAGATCCCTCAGAGCTGGAGTTATGGATGGTTCTGAGCTACCTCATGGGCCAAGAACCAAACTCAGCTCCTCTGGAAGAGCAGAAAGTGACCATAGCTGCTGAAGCCTGTCCCCAACAAAGAAACTTTCTGCTTAGAGGTATTATTTCCAGTTCTTAGTTTTAACATATGGTAAAGTGGCCACTTAAGGAGATATAATTTTCTTAAAACAATTTTTAGGGAATAAAAGGTAGAAGTCGCATTTACACTTTAGTGTTTAAATTTGTACTATATTTGTCTATTGGGTGTCATGGTGTGTGTATGTGTATGTCATAGAACAATGTGAGGGGAGTGGGTTCTACCACTCTTCTACCACATGGGTCCTGGGGATGGAACTCAGGTCATCAGCTTAAGGGGGAAAGGGTTTTTACCTGCTGAGTATCCTCTTAGCAGCCCTCATGTGAATGTATGAACGTTCACATACATATACAGAAAAGCACAGTTTTGTAAAACAAAAAGAAGAAGAAGATAAAGAAGAAGAGAAGGAGAAGAAGGAGAAGAAGAAAGAAAGAAAGAAGAAAATAAAACCCCAGATTTCTTTTAAGACAAAGGAAAAAGAAAATCAAATTTTCTGATGTTAACAATGATATTGTTTTGGTTAGTAGGGCCATGTTTGATTTTTAACCTTTTTTTTTTGTTATTTTCTATACTAAACATATATTACTTCTACCATGGATAAAATAAGATTTTTTTGAAAGTAGGACACCCACACATAATGGTTCCCTTCTCCTGATTTACATAAATGTGTGATTTTAAGCAGAAACCTATTTGTGTGAAACCCACTTCCTATTACAGCTTGTCACTTCAGGCGGTTATTAAGGAACCTTCCCACCTTCAAGAATATAAACCTATTCCTTTCGTTCTGCAGCCCAAGTTAAAAGGTGGAGAGAGTCCTAACATTTCTTTTCTAAGAAAGAACATCAATTTCAGTACAGACTCTCTACCCAGCTCTGGAAATGTCACAGGGAAATTGTAGTCCTTAACCTAAAAGCTTAAAATCTAAATTATGTGGATGAATCAGTTCAGACTCATGAATAATATGAAAAGGTCTTTTAATCGTAAAAGGGCTGGACAATGAAATGCATCGTTTTTAAGGTTGGCTAATTCAGTAGAAGATGAGATTCCCCACCCTCTTCGGAAATATTTGAAACAGTAAATGTTGCGGTTGGAAATCTTTCAGACAGGGGCGGGGTGGGGTAGGGGTGATGTGGGGTGGGGTGGGGTGCGGGATGGAGCCTCAACTCCAAGCAACAGAAGAGGGTGGCAGGCATAAGCAGTACTGATACTCATTCTGTGAGTCGCATCAAAACAGAGGGTGTTTGCGACTGGTACTGAGTACTCTGGACTGTAATTAATGCACAGGAGCATTACATTTAAGGAGTTCACCCGAAGTATTAGGTTAAACAAACAAATAGACAAAACTTCGTTTCCAAATCACAAACCATCTAATCACGGCTTTTTTTTTTTTTTTAAAGAAAAAGATTTATTTACTATGTATATAAAGTTCTACCTGCATGTATGTGTGCATACCAGAAGGGGGCACCAGATCTCGTTGCAGATGGTTGTGAATCACCATGTGGTGGTTGCTGGCCATTAAACTTAGGACCTCGGGAGAAGCAGCCCATGCTCTTAACCTCTGAGCCATCTCTCCAGCCCCTAATCAAGTCCTTTTGATTCTGGAAAAGACCTTTCACAAATGGCATCCAGACCTTGGAACTAATGCTGCAACCTAGGTGTGTAGAAGAAACTATTTTCCCATGACAGATTTTTTTTCCTTCCCTTAGAGAACTCCATCTATTGGCTAGTGAGCAAAATGGTTTTAAGCGGGCAATCCAGTGTAAAAGTTGGGCCGGTCTGATGTGCTGGACCAGCTGTCTAAGCAGTGTGCTGGCCGTAGCGGGGTAATTTCAAAGGTCTTACGCAGTTCTTCTGTCCTCTGCCCTGCACTGAGATGCAGTTCAGCCATCCGGGGTGCTGTGGTCCAGCCCAGTTCTGGCTTCTGCCCTGGGGATCATTTCTCACGGCTGGCCTTTGAGTTGATTATCCTTCTCCTTTGAGTCTCTTTGGCCCTTGTGTTTTGTTTATTTTCTTATGGCAACCGTTGACTGAAGTGTAGATTGGTACTCTTCAGTGTTTAAGTAGCATTAGGGGAAAGGTCCATTTCCTTTTAATTCTCAACAGCACAAGAGAGATTCTTTAAATTGCTTCCTTGAACTAAATTACTAAATTTTTATGTTCTTACTTATGTGTGATGTGTATGTGCATATGTGTGTGTGTGTGTGTTGTGATAAAGGTGAGGAGAGAAAACAAGTTAATAAAACCCGTTCACTATCTGCTAAGCCTTCACAGGTTTCATAATCGTACCCAACCTTCCTAAATACAGAGTATGAATTGTTCTTTAAATGATTCAGCTTTATTATTTTTGCTTAAATGCATGAATATGTCTGTGTGAGTGGATTGCCATGTATTTGTGGGTGTTTATGGAGGCCAGAGTAGGGTGACAGATCTCCTGGGTTGGAGTTAGAGGCAGTGATGGTTGCTAGGAATCAAACTCATGTCCTCTGAAAGAACAGCGAACACTTCTAACCATGGAGCCATCTCTCCAGCCCCCTTTATAAAAAAATGGCGTGTGTGTGTGTGTGTGTGTGTGTGCGTGTGCGCGCAGGCAGGTATGTCTGCATGTCTGCATGTGTGTGTATGCAGACACTGCACATGAGTATGGATTTCTGAGTCTGGTGCTTAGTGTCTTTACTTTATTAGGGTAAGTTCTCTCGATAAACCTGAAGCTCAGTTTTTGGATAATTTTATCTATTAAAGCTTTTCTTCCTATTTCCCACTCCGAATTTCTTATAGAAGTTCTATGCCAATTTTTCCACGAATGCTTTCTAATTTATCTTACTGAAATGGATCTCTCTTATCATGCCTTAGCTGGCTACCTTTTACAGAATATAAGATTGCTATTAAAAATTTAAGTTATTACCATTAGTATTTTTTCTTTAATAGATTCATTTGGCCCTTTTGATTATGCAATTACTCTAGTTATCCATAACAGATTTTTTTTAGTTCCTGATATTGTTTTTTGCACCATATCTGAATCTTAATATTTGCTCCTACAGCTGTATTAGAAAAACAATTGTAGAAAAGGCATCGATTAATTTGCCTGTTCTGTGCAGTCTCCCGTCCTAATGATTCCTTCTAATAGCACAATATATGGATGCTATGGAGTGGATGAAGAACAGAAGCAAATTCTCTGGGAAGCCAGAATGCTGAGAATGACAGTTCTCAAAAGATTTTCTTTTGTAGGAATATAGCATAAATTTATTTAGAATGGTGTTTGATATATATGTGTACTGGTTTTGTGTGTCAACTTGACACAAACTGGAGTTATCACAGAGAAAGGAGCCTCTCTTGAGCAAATGCCTCCATGAAATCTAGCTGTAAGGCATTTTCTCAATTAGTGATCAAGGGTGGGCAGGCCCCTTGTGGGTGGTGCCACCCCTGGGCTGGTAGTCCTGGGTTCTATAAGAAAGCAGGCTGAGCAAGCCAGGGGAAGCAAGCCAGTAAGGAACATCCCTCCATGGCCTCTGCATCAGCTCCTGCTTCCTGATCTGCTTGAGTTCCAGTCCTGACTTCCTTTGTTGATGAGCAGCAATGTGAAAGTGTAAGCTGAATAAACACTTTTCTCCCCAACTTGTTTCTTGGTCATGATGTTTTGTGCAGGAATAGAAACCCTGACTAAGACAATATGCATACAAGTATATACACACATCTATTACTGGATAGCAGAATGGCCCCTTGGATGTTTTCTTCTGACAGACCTGATTCTGTCAGATAGTTTTAATTTACTCTTTTGATCAAAACCTGTCTTTTTAAAAATTAAACATCTGCTTGCACAATGGCAAGATGGGTGTTACTGACAGATCTTTTTTCCAGTACTCCTGATTCAATATCATTGCTGAAGTGGTAGGATTGGCTATGTTCCCAGTGACACAGACAGCACCCTCCTGTAAATGAGCTGAACCGTCTTCCACAAAAACACATCACCACACATATTATCTCAGTCTTTTCCCTCCAGACTTTTAATTCAAGTGATTTGTAACATGTAAGAAAGTTTTAGAGATTGTACCATATATTGACAGCAACTCTTTGACCATGGGCTCTTTATTTTCTAGTTTCTAAATTTGAATTCACCTGTGAATTGGCTGTATTTTCTGTCAGTAAGACATCCATGGACGTCCTCACCCCTTAGCTTCTGTTAGAGAAAGTTGGCTTGGTGCTTCTGGTCACCCACAGCCTTAGGATGCATACAGTTCTATTGGAAGACTTTTCCTTCCTTGGATCATCACCACCAGCCTTCCTTAGTGTGGCAAACAGCTGAAACCTGGATAGTGTTTCCTTCAGCATTCCCTGGATATCCACATTCTCTGTTCTTAATGTTTGATAGTTTAAGATGGCTCTCATGACTGATGGCTTCAGTCAAGGAAGTCCCTGTTACTCTCACACACACCAGCTTATCTTTCAATTTGGGACTATATTTACCCTGTATTCTAACTTATCCTCTATTTCAGCTCTATTTGTTGGAGTCTATGCTTCAAGACGCCAAATTCCTTCTAAGGCATGCCTTCTGCCCCGTAATTAACGCCCTGGGACATCTGCAGTCATGGCCTTTCATCTCAGCTTCTCATATTGATGTTGACATAAGCATCAGTTGATTGCCTCAGCCCTACGATTCCCCCCTTCACCCCACTCCCCACTCTGTCTGCTTCATCGTGTTATATATATATATTGTTTCATTTGGCTCCCCTGCTCTGCCCCCCAGAAGAGGTTTTTTTTTTTTTTTTTTTTTTTTTTTTTTTTTTTTTTTTTAGACTAGCAGAGTTGAAGAGGAACTTCCATCTCTCCGCACGACTTTTCTTCTCAGAGTAACTGTCTTTTGGATAGTCTGCTTCTTATAGTGCTCTCACCCTCTTCCTCTGTCACACATCTGCACAGCTGTCTCCATCCTTTCTTCCCACCCTACCCATGATGCATCAGGTCTATGCTGGTGCCCTCTTTGTTCTGATGTTGAGTTAGACGGTTCTAAATCCTCATCCTGTTACATATAAGAAGAGTGTGTTTCTTCTGTATCTTTTTCTTTTATTTTTGTCTTCTCAAGTTTTAAGGATCCTGAAAAGAAAACATAGCAGAAACAACAGCTGAGCAGGTTTTGTTTTGGACATGAGATTTTATTTAAGTATATATTCAGTAATCCATCTGGGCGCTTTCATATTTCCCCAAAGAGAACAACTAATTTGACATCAGACTTACACACACCACACCACACACACACACACACACACACACACACACACACACACACACACACACGTGCACATATACCCACTCATGTGCATGCATACACACACACTCGTCTACTTCATAGAAAGAATTACTTATTCTTTCTACTTGCTCCATGTAATTTGCTTCATCTTATGAGTCAGTATAATACTTTTCTGTTAAATGAGGGGGAAAGTGATAAAAAATATACACTCAATCTTCTCCTGTTCATGTTTGTGGGCTTGGGAAAGAATTTCTAGACTTTGTGAGCCCAGGTATATGCCTTTTGGGATAGAGCAATGTTCAGTAGTGGGGTAGAGGGTAGAAAAGTGTACTATACCCTTCACCTCCAAATTAAAATCTTCTGTCCCCAGCACCCTTCCTTCTGTCAGCAGCCTTGAACCATACAACTTGTTCTTTGTTTATTATTGTTTATCTCTGTAACTCTTTGCTCATTTGCTTCAATACCAGGGAGAGGAATTTTGTCTTAGCAACTCACAGAAAAGATGCTGGAGGTCACTGGCACGGTGGAACATGCTTTTAGTCCCAGAACTTGAGAGGCAGAGAGGGAGGTAGATATCTGAGTGCAAGGCCAGCCTGGTCTTCAAAGTGAGATCCAGGATATCCAAGACTACACAGAGAAACCCTTTCTCAAAGAACTAAAACCAAATCAACAACAACAACAATAACAACAAGATGCTGGAGATGTGAGAAGAAATGACATGGCACAGAGTCAGGGATGGGGCACTGGTCAAGCGTCTCCTTCAAGTATTTCCCCCTTATTTTACAGACAATGAAATGAACTACAAGTTCTTGTTCGATCAGAAAAGAAGCTAGCTAGCTGGCTGAACCTTCCCGGATTACCCCTGCTCACAGGTTCTTTAGAATCACCACCAGGCACGACATTCCTCAGCACGTGCTCCTGCGCTGTCTCCAGATGATTGATTTATGACCTGTGGCTAAGTCTCCACAGGTAAGTGAAGACTGAACCCACTGCCACACCCACAGCTTCTAGTCAGTGATAACAATGCCCCCAAGGCACAGGGAAGTTACTCATTATATAGCTCAATTCTCATGGCCAGTTAAGTCATCCCCACCTCTGAATTCATGAAGTGTCCAGTCTCAGCTCTCCCACATTCTCACCCCAAAGGCTATGCTGGTGTACGTATCCTTGCTTCCCTTCTAAATATGAAACTTACTGAGGGCCTTGTGTGTCTGTCTGTAAATTTTTTTTTTTTTTTTGACAAGAACAAGAACCTGGAACAAAACTTTGTCCTTTTAGATAACCCTTTCCTCCAATCGGAAAACCAAAATATCAAGCCTGCCTCTTTCCATTGCAGACCCATTACTTTTTAACTAAATTTCAGTGTTAGTTAGTTCATCAAATATTATTCGTTTGTTTGAGTTTGTGTGTCTCTGTGCAGTCTTACCTATCCCAGAGCTTACTGTATTTGTATAAACCAGGCTGTCTCAATTTTGAGATCTATTCTACCTTTGCCTCCTGAGTGCTGGGAATTATTTCATTAAATTGGCAAACATCCATGGGTACAAACACACAGAACACACATATATTATTGACTGTGTCTGATATGTTTAAAAACTACATGATGCAAAGTACTTTGGAAAAGGCTTATAAACATACCTCTTTGTGTTTAACAGATATATTCTTGGACAGCTAGGTATAAAATCACATCTTATGGATGGAGTAGTATTTAAGATTCAGACTTATGTTTAATATTCAGAAAACATGCCAAATATTGATCTATAAATAGTATGTTAATATTTGGTTTTCTCCAGGTAGAACAAAGTCTTAATGATTTAGTTTACAAAGTATACTCTCTGTTTGACTTTTGAGGGAAGAACTCCCATGCTTGGAATAACTCAGAGGTTCGGTAAAACTTCCCGTGGAGGGAGTTAAGCTGAAATGAAATAATGAAATGAAATAATGCTGTCATGGTTTACTGGGGCGCTGTGGACCAGGAAATGGACTTGATACTGGTGTGTTCTGGATCTTTGAACCCGTTTGAAAGCTCATTTCTCAAGCTTGTGGAATTTCACTTTTCCGTGGGGGCGTTGCTCTCTCCCTCCTGTCTTCATTCATTTAAACCATGCAGTCTAGCTCAGAAACATGGGCTTCCAAATACAGTGTGCTTGACAGGCTGGAAAGCGCCTTGTGTGAAAGGCGTGCCCTGAGCCCCGCCCAGGGGAATGCCACTCATGGTGTAATTCTTTATTGCTGACAGCCTATAGTGATCATTTGCATTATAGACCTGCCCTGTCTTCCCCAAAGTCTGGTTCTATAGACATTTTGGGTGCCTGTCCTCTTGTTCTGCCAGGTATGGGCATTTGTTAGTAAGGTAAGTCTTAATATCTTTGTTTTTATACCTTTTTTTTTTTTCATATCTAGTGAGTTCTGTTTCTGTGTCTCTTGTTGTATATTTTGGTACTCTTGGGTGTGATACGTAGTGCAGTAGTGTTAGTTCCTGAATCTCATTTATTCATTCACTGGCTCTATGATTATTGATTGCAGCATTGAATACAAATATTGGTCAGTGACCCACCATTTTAACTTATGATTCAAATGTCCATATGTGGGACTTAGCCATCTGCATCTTCAACCTCTCAACTAATTCTAAGGAAGGGAATTCATTGGCTGCACTTTTAGTGTCACAGTTATTTAAGATCATTGTTGAGTTGTCATTCGATCATTAAAGGACACTTCCCAAATCTAAGTTATCAGAATATAACTCTTCTTCTCTTTCCATAGAGATGAAATCTGACCAACATGGTGCTGTGTCTCATGTGAACAAAGGATGGACATTTGTGATTTGTAAAGTTTGAATGGCACGGTGGTGTGGGTGGGTGTGGAATGTCGCTATTGGCTCCTGACCCTGAACAGGGATGGCACTGACTGGGAAGCTGCTGAAGCTTTCAGAGGCAGCACCAAACAGGAGGAAGCCAGTCACTGGGAGGTGTGCTTTAAAGTTTCATTGTCTGGCCCCACGTCCTGCTAGCTCTTAGCTTCCTGACTGTGGATACCACTCTGTTCCTGCCATCATAGACTGTACTCTTATACCGTAAGCCTAAGGTAAACCCTTGCTTTCTTGGGTTGTTTTGCCAGGTATTTTAGTACAGCAGCTAGTAAAGTAAGTTATAAGAGTGTACATTTTATTTTATTAGCTTTTCATTTGATTAACTCATGCAAGAAAATATGCAGAGGTGGATAGAAGAAGCTCTGTTGATTGGAAAGACTGAATTTATTGTTTTCTGTTCTGTCTGGACCCAGTGAAAATAGATGCAGATGAATAATCCAACCACCACGGATATTCTCCATCATAATGCATACATTATGAGAAAATCAGGTGCTCTTA
This sequence comes from Apodemus sylvaticus, assembly GCF_947179515.1. Classification (NCBI taxonomy): domain Eukaryota; kingdom Metazoa; phylum Chordata; class Mammalia; order Rodentia; family Muridae; genus Apodemus; species Apodemus sylvaticus. Next base: position 10,488,953 of record NC_067486.1, on the reverse strand, counting down.
GAGTCATTTCAGTCACTAGCGGGACTCCTTATGTCAAGGTTGTGTGAGATCTTTACTCCATGCCTGCATTTCTTTCTCCTCCTCCTACTGCATTTGCCAGATCTGAGACCACTTTGACATTTTCCATCCTATCTCAGGTATATTGTCAGTGTCTGTGGAGAACAGTTCCTTTCTCTGTTCTCACCAGGGGATATTCTCGAGCATCCTTCTCTGAAGCCTGCATTTATTTATTCACGGATTATTTTCCTTTGTGGACTTCATAAAGGGGAGCCAGATCTCTCTTCTGTAGTTACCGTTAACGGCAGTTTGGCCATTTTCTTCAACAATTCATCACTAGAAATCCATTCTGGATGGAGCCCAGCTTTGCTCACTCTACTGGTTGCTCTGACCTCTGTTTATCTTCCAGATTTTGACTTATTAATACCATTTAGAAGCTCTAGGAAGACATGCTGTGCATATTCATCAGGAAAATACAGCCCACACATCCTCATAACCCAGCACAGAGCGTCTCTGGTTTGGATTTAGGTTCAGTGATTTTAATGATGAGTCCTACTAGCTTAGCTTCTGATTTATTGATGGATCATTATGGCGGCACTGCAGGGGATTGACATTCTTTTTGTTTCTGGCTTCCTTTAAGTGTAAACAAACACTAAGGTGATCCTAAAGAAGAGAATGTGTGTAAGCGTACTGTTTCTAAGTCCTGTCAGATTGAGATTTAGATTGCCGAGCATTTGCCTAACTTGCATTTATTTATCTCTGGAGATATGTAGGAAACTAGGAAAGAATGAACATACAATCAATATAAGGCAATTTGGGGGCCCAGTAGATTGGATAAAATTTTATTTGTCAGGAGGAGGCCGGTATTTGATTAACAGGCACAGATGCCCACATTCATCTGTGACACTGAATTCCTTCTTAATAAGTGTTGTCTTCCCTGAGGCTCTTCTTGTTAGTCTGGTCTCCTTGCTCAGATTTCAAAGTTGTCATCCTCAATTCTGGTGAAGCCGATGCTTCACGTGCCTCATCCAATAAAGGTAGGGCGAGAGGAGCATGAGTTATGGATGTAGCATCTCAGGCTTTATCAAGTATGCCTGGAAGAAGGCGTAAGGGTTTTATTTAACTTCATAGCCATCAGATACATTAAATCCCATGAGTCTTGGTAAATTATTAAACAGCTATTGATTTTGTTGTGGTGAACATAGAGATGTATTGACTTTCACCCTAGTCAATAGTTTGTAACAGCATAATAAATCTTGATGTTTACTGAAACATGCATTTTAATCCCAGTGCATTGTATATGTCCATCGCAATGCACAGGTATTTATTTTATGCTGCCTTTGAACATTGCTGCAAAGACTCTTTCTTTCCCCCTGAGGTCCTGATGGTTTTGAGCTCATTTGTTCATCCCTTTTCCCAACCCTCCCTTTTCAACTACCCAATTCTCGCTTTTTTAATTTCCTTGCTTGATAATGGAGGGAGGTACTAAGGCCTTGGAAGAAATCTATTTGTCTTTAATGAGCAAATTGGGGCTCTGTCTTCCTGATGAGCTCCTGATTAATTGCAGAGTGTGACTGCCTGTTTCCATCTGTGATAAGCTTCAATGGAGGAAGCAACCTGAAGACTTTTGCTCTCCAACTCTACTCTACAATGCTTATTGTGACTCTATATACCAGAGTCACACAGGATGAGGAGCCAGGCCTGAGGACCTGCCAACTTAGCTGTAATCCTTTTTCAGTAATGTGGTAGTATAACTCAATAGGAAGTCAAACTCATATTTGGACAAAATTAAATGATACCACACAGACTATAATGTAATGGATATAAAAAAAAAAATAAACACCACCACTGTCCCTTTTGCTAGTTTAAATTCTACTGGTAATGTAATTATCTTCTTGAAAAGCTCAAATCGTTTCTTTATAACTTAGAATATCAAGTGGTTCCCAGTAACTGCTCATTGGCCCTGTGCTGTATGTCTGGTTCTCTACCGTTCTCTTGAGGTGCCTGTGTACTTGGCTCCTCTCTGTACCTTCTTATGTGTGGTTCATGTCTCTTTAAGAAGCTGATATTTCTCAGATACTGTGGACCTTGTGCCCAACTGGGCAGCAGAGAAAACACCTGTTCAATAAATGGGATTTTTCTCTTCCAGTAGAAAAATATATTCCATGTAGAAAGACACTTTGATGACCTGCGAGGAAGGTAAAAATAAAAGAACGAATTTCAAGTAGAGCATCTTGTCATATTTTACATATTTATGCGCACAAACTCCTACACATGTGTATCTGAGGTGAAACAGAAAGCAGTAACTTACTAGGAAGCAATTTGGTAGGGCTGAAGTTCTCAGGGGAATGGAGAGTCTGCCATTGACTTTGCATTCCAATCCCCACAGGAAAATGTGGTCAAAGAAATAGAAAGACATTGCAAACATGCAAAAAAAAAGTAATTATTTTTCATGGAAACAACTGTACTGAGTGAGCAGTGTTTCTCAGCATCCACTGTAGTAATCAGGATGAAAGGCAGATAGTAAAGATGAATGGCAGTAACCCAGAATGCTTTTAAAAGATGGTTACTGTGACCACTACCCCGAGGAATGAGCATCCCAACGAAGCAGCATCCAGATCCAATGGACCCATGGGCATATCTGTAGTGGATTGTCCTGATTATAGTAATTGATGTGGGGAGGGAGAGTCAGCCTACAAGTGAGGACCACTGTCACTGTGTGTTGAGTCCTGAACTGTGTAAGTATAGACAAGGTGAGCTGGGCAGCAGGCCTGCTGTTCTTCCTTGACTGTGGGTGTGACCAGCTGCTTCAAGTTCCTGCCTTGTCTTCCCCACAACAATGGACAGTGATGTAGCATTGTAAGCAGAATAGGCCCATTCTCCTTCAGATGCTTCTATTGGGATGTTTTATCACCAATGAGGATAAGTAATAGCTCCTACCAGTTCATGAATATTTAAAGCTTATAACTCAAAAATGAGATTTTAAGTTCCCATTTTCTGTTTGTTTGTATGTGTGTTCTGGACCATTATGGGTCTTAAAAATACCACATCAACATGACTTCTCAAACGTTACATGGGAGCATAAGAAAAGTCACTCTGAACTTAAATACATAGATTTTTATGTATTTTATATGGTCAAGACTGGTCTTCATATGATGTTTTGATTTCTAATGTAAAGAGAATTCATGATTCATGAACTTCAGGTGGAAGAATAGTATTGGCCCTGAAGAACTGAGGAATAATTGGGAAATTTCTAATGTCTTGTTTTTCCATACTATGTAAAAATTTAGGTTACAAAATATATATGAACAAGGTACTTTTTGTTCTTGCTGAATTTCTGTAGGAATCAGGAGAAGATGTATCTCTAAAACATGTTATTGGCTTTCTTGTAACAGACTCACAAACAATTTTATTCATGGTTAGAGACTGAATTTGAATTAAATCTTCAAGCACATTGGTGTTTTGTAGGAGCAAGGCATTTCTTACTTTGCAAGTATCTGCTCATTGTTAAGGAAAGTTAATTTCCTTAACAACCAATCTCATGGTGGGCTTCATTGCCTTGTCACAATGTCTCTATTGGCTTTCAGAAAATTGTATAAGAAACAAAGTTCAAGTTTGATACACCAAATATCAAATTATATGTTCTTGCTTCATTTGTTTCTCAGCCTCTTCTTCTTGCATATCCAATGCTCTTAGTCATTACATAAATAGTATAACTATATGATAATTTATGTCATCTTCTCTTCTTGTTAAGTAAAAGGAAGATTTTGTTTTGGGTAATATAACTATAACCCAGTGTGCAGTTATATGATTAAAACCATATTAGTTATATGTTTAATTACATGCTGAGCTGCCTCTAAAGCTTAGGCTAGCTTTGAACTCTTGACCTTTCTGCCTCTGTTTATTGAGTTCTGGCATTACAGGCATTTATCATCATGTGTGGCTGCTACAGGACCTCTATGTTACATGGAGGTGACTTGTTTCTGCAGTCAATTTTTTGCCTAGATATTCTTGCTTTGAGACTTCTAGAAAGGGTGCCACTGGACCATCTAATTTATAGATCATTTCTTTCCTAAGGTATCTATATGATAAGAACTCTATGTAGCAGAAAGTGGGGCAGCAGTCTTTTATAGTATAGAAGAGGACCAGCAGTAAGGCATCATGGAAATGACCTAGGGCTGGATAGGCGAAGTCTTGGGTTCCTCTGTGTGCTGAATCCTAGTTGTATGACACTGTGTCTAGTATACAGAATGTTCCCCTGAGGCTTTTGGGTCAAAGGTTTAGTTGGAATTGAGAGGTCATTATATCAAGAAGATACAACACCATTACTGGACTAATCTGCTGACGAATTAGGAATACAATTTTATTGTTGGATATATTCGAAATGGAGCTGGGCACTAGTGGGAGGAATGATGTCACCGAGGTCAAGTCTTGAAGGGTGGAGCCTGTCTCTAGTCGCTCCACACCTTGCATCTGGATTCCATGAGCCAAGCCGCTTTTCTCTGTGACCTTCCTCAGTGATGCTTATGCCTCGTCACGGACCTGAAAGAAATCAATTCAGCTATGAACTAAAACATGATAAGAACATGAAACAAACAAGTCCTCTTCCCTTAGATTGTTAATGCCTAGTGGTTTTTTTTTTTTTTTTACAATGATGAAAACTAACTAACATATGTTTTAGATGAATGATATTATGTACCTGGACGTAATTTCTGAATGATGATTATGGGTGTTCATGTTGATGAAGGGTGAAGATAGGAACGCACTTATCAAGCACTTAGGAAGGCCAGGTAGTGTTTCAGTGCTGAGTGGTGAACATCTTGTTGGAGTGGGTGCTGTTTTTCTTATTTTAAATATATTGAAAGTAAATCATAAAAAAGTTTAATATGTTCGCATCATGCAGTAGAGACACATTGGGATCGTGCAGCTGACATTACTACTCTTGCTTTTCTTACCAATAATGGCCCAGGTCCTTTTGAAGTCTAGAGTTCTATTTTAGAAGAACATTTCTGAATAAATAGATAAAACACAGTTCAGAAATGATATGTTCCAATATCTCAGAAGGCCATTCAGTAAACATGAGCATAATTTAACAGTTTATGTATCAAATTCTCTATCTATCCACTCATTATTTGTTTTAAATGTATGCTTAGGAAAAAAGAAAAAACCTATCTAGGCCACTCTCCAAATTTTGTTGCCTAAGTAATGGCTGCTTAGAGAAGTGGCGATTACAATCCATTGCAAGGCACCACTTAGCAATAGTCTACCCTATCATTTTCAACATCTTCATCTTTCAACATCTTCAACATCTTTCTATATCTTCAACTGGTGCTGGTGTCTTCATTGAAAATGATGGCAGGATGTAGTTTCTTTTCTTGTTGCTACGATAAAATACCTGCCACACGGAAACAATAAAACCAAACCAAACACTTAGGGAAAGAGGGTTGACTTCCATCAAGGCAGGGAAACTTCCAACAAGGCAAGATTCACCTGGACATCCAGGTGGCTGGATGGTGACTTCATCCACAGTCAGAAGGTGGAGGGCAAAGACACTGATGCTTAGTTCACTTCTGTTCTTGACTCGGTCCAGGACTGCAGCCCACATTTATTGTGGGTCTTCCCACCCTAGTTAAATTAGTCTAGAAAATGCCTCACAGACACACCTAGAGAATGGTTTCCATGAAGATTACGAGTCCCATCAGTTGACAGTAAAGATTAACTAGCACACAGCAAAGTTAACTTACTAAAGCCCTGATGGTACATGATTGTGTTGTTTTATCACTGAATGGACTTATCTGAGAAATACTAAGTGCTGTGAGGGATTGATCCCATTCATTTTTATATTGTATTTATTCCTGGCGTATCATTTACAGGTCCAATTCTGCTCCTTCTTTCCTTATCTCCATCATAGGGCCTCCTATTATGTAACGTGACAATCACTTCTGCATGAGCTGTCTATGCACAAAGCCTTGTATATTGTGCCATCATATCTGTTTCTGCAGCCTCTCATGAGTCACACATTTCCCTTTAAAGGGCTTGTGTGTTGTTGGAATGTTTCCTCCTGGGGAATGGAGGATTCAGGTCCAGGCAGAGAGGGTTGCTGTAACAGCCAGTTTTGTTAACTGAGAACTTTGGCTTTTTTCTCATGCTGTGGTTATGAACATGGTGAACTCACTTATGGATGTAATAGTTCCTAGACCTGTCTGGGCAGTGTTTCTTAATACTTGGGTCATGACCCCTTGGCGGTTGAACAACCCTATCATAGGATTTACATAAGACCAACAGAAAACACAGATATTTACATTAGGATTCACAACAATAGCAGAATTACAGTTATGAAGTAGAAATAAAAATAGTTTTGTGGTTGGGGGTCACCAGAGCATGATGAACTGTATTAAAAGTTCACAGCATTAGGAAGGTTTAGATCCGTCACGTCTGTGATAGTCCTTGAAAGGAAGAGGTCTGGACCTTGCTGGCTCATACTTATAGCTTCAGTGGACTGTGAATGCCACTGGAAATTTCAGTAACCACGTGAAAACAAGCTAGGAAACTTGGCATTTTTGAACCCGTGATGAACATACATCTAAATGTACATATTTTGATAACAGAAATTAAATGCAGAAGCTTGAGAAAGCTGTGATAAAATTTTGTCTAGGAAGAGAGAGGCCAGGACAAGAGTTCAAGTTGGCAGTGTCTGGAAGCTGTAAACATTTGTGGAAATGCCTGGGCAGCACACCCAGCTCTTGCTTCATAGCAGTTTTAAACAATATTAGAGGGAAAGTCTTCCAAAATATTCTATTTAAGTATAATTTATGGCAATAAACCCAATGGTTTATTTTTCCCACAGGAAGCAAGGAATAAGTATGAAAGACTCCGACTAGAAAGGAATTCACATACAAAGAATGTGAGTCTATTGAATAAGAAGATGGACCAACAATACTTGAACAAATGATCCATGGCATGCTGATCATTATGGTAACCACTTATTACCTCTAGGCCTTTACATGAACTTATTAAGACAATAAATAACTTAAAAGCACTTCTTTGTGACAGCCACAGTAGAAGTGAACAGCAGCTACATATACTGGGTACCATGTTGAAGAGCACTGCTCTTCATCTTTCAGACTGCTCTCTGTGGTGGATTTTTCTTGAGTTGCATCATTAATCAGTAGAAAATGAGCTATCTCTAATCTATTGGGAAGTAAGGAGTCACCTGTGTTATTGATTAATAAGTCAGCAAGTAGACTCTATGCATAGCAACAGCAATACAGCCACTATGGTTTGGACCCTAAATATTTCTTGACCTAGGCTCAGATGCTCAGAGTTTAGTTGGTCGCCAGGCTGTGCTGTTCCTGGAGCTGCGGAACCTCTACGGGTAGAGGAGAAAAAAAGCTAAGCTATCAGTCCATATTCTTGAAGGAGATGTTGAGACTTGAACCTCTGACTGCCTGTTTGCTTTCTGATGTCCATAAGACACACACCTTTCTCTAGCACAAACTTCTCCATAATGGGCAGCATGGCCACAGGCCCAAAGTGACTTGGAACAGACTTAAGTCTCTGAAACCATCAGCTGAAATCAGACTTTCCTCCTTTCTTGGGTATGTTGTCCCCATTACACGAGCTGACATAATCTGGATGAGTTCTGGGGAATTATTTCTTCTAGCATAATTGCTAATCTTTATGTAGGGTGTGACGATGGGACGGTTGGCTTCCTTGTCTTTCACCGTCATATGGGATCTTGACTCTTGAATTATATGGGATCTTGACTCTTATGTGAATTTTATGGGATCTTGACTCTTGAATTATATGGGATCTTGACTCTTATATGAAGTTTAAAGATTTGACTTTCCCCTTTGTCTTTGCACTTTGGTTTCATATGCTGCAACTTTCTTTAGAGAGTCCACACTGACTGTCGGGATTGGTCTAGGGCTATACAGACCTTACCAGCAACCTCAGGGGCAAATGCCTTAGTCTCCTTTTCTGTGTAAAAGTGCCTGTGTAGATTTCCTTGTCTGCCTCTAGCTAAGTCTCACTTTCAGGAAGGAATTCTCCCTGAGGATTCTTTCACTACAGAGAAGGATGGCCAGAGCCGCCCTAAGGCGTGAAATGGTTGCTATATAAATATATAAAAGAGCCTTAGGAGAGATGGAAAGGGGCTGCCACAAGTGTACATTTAAGTGCTCATATAAAAAGCAAAGCACATGGGATGGATTTAAATTATAGAAAAGAAGGTGTGGAATGGATTTCTAGAGACGTTGAATGGCTTGTAACATTTTTGCCTGGAGGAAGTTTTTAAAAATTCCTTTTACAGTTTCATACATATGTATAATGCATTGTGAATATATCTAGCCTCCTCCCTCTTTACCCTTCTTCTCCTCCTTAACATTTCTCTCCTATTTCATGTCTTGTTCTCCCTCTCTGTCTGTCTCTGTCTTTCTTTTCCTGCTGCCTCTTCCTCCTCCTCTCTACAATGAGTTTGATTACACTTGCTTTTGTAATTGGGTAAGGAATCATGGGTAAGGAATTACTCAAAAATTTCAGGCAAGAACCATTGCTTACACCACTTAAGGAAATGGTGCCACTTTCCCTGGCAACTCTTTTCCTGTCAAAAGCTCTTCAGTGGAGAGTGATGCCTCTGGGTGGCTTCCCAACCCATAATGGGGCATTGATGTTTTAGTCAGAGAAATGGGATGCTTGCTGAAACCTCTCATGTGGCCACTGGTGACCATCCTTCATGTAGACTTGTGTTTGGCATCAAGCCTGGCACAGACGTGGGGCCTGGATTTCTGGCTTCCAGAAGTACGAAAGAACAGATTTCAGTTATTTTTAGCCATTAATTTTGTGATAATTTGCTATACCAGCCATAGAAAACTAATATAGACTTCATCTGCATATTTCCCAAGCCATTTTAAGAATGATCAAATAAGGGATTTATATAAAATACAAAGTACAAGTGACTTAAAAGAGTTTCCAAGGGTTTCTCAAAAACTTCTCTGGTCTCTGCCTCCCTTTCTCATACATGATCCTCCGGCATAACCAATACATTTATCAATACTTGCTTACTTCCCTACGTACTATCTGTTCTAGCTCAGTTTCTTTGAAATTGCAGCTATTACTGTCTGTAAAGTTCTTGGCGGCAGGGCTGTCACTGTAGCTTTGGATGATGTGAAATTCTGATGGGCCTCAGGGATGGGTGAACTGAGTTTACTGCCTCACTCCCATGCCCTCACCTGCATCTGAACCATGTACTCATTATGACCCTGATTCCCCATCCCCATCCATTCAACAATAAGCTACAATAAATTTAGGTTTTAGCAACAAATACGTTGGTATGTTTTAAAAGTACAAATGATACAAAAAGCTGTTTGTTGTGGTTTGAGTGTAGAATATTTCCTGTCATGGTAAACTGTATCTCCTCAAAATATAAGTCAAATAAACCTTCCTCCTTTTAATTACTTCTTGTCAAGGACTCTGCCACAGCAGTGGCAGAAGCAGTACAATATTCATGGAGAGATCTTATTCCCATTCCAAATCCATTCTTTGCAGTTATCCATTTATAAAATTAAAGAAAATGGTTCCATTGTTTCTTTCTGAAAATACATTTTCTCATAGAAGACCGTGCAAGTCGACTGTGTCTATACCTACTTATTTACCATATATCACTTAATTGCAGTCATGAGATTATGAGCCAAGGGCCCAGTTAAGCTATGCCTACCCTCCTGACCAATTGAAACTTGAAGGTAATAGATACCTTAGAGCTTAAGAGCACCAAGGTCATGATAATTATTCAAGAATAGAAAATTATAACAGAAATCAATCAAATTGGTAAAATACAAATATACAACAGTATGAAACATGTTTTCTTTCAAGATGTCTCTTCAGAATTATAAAATATATCTTGTTATTTTTCTTCTAAATTTCTAGGTTTTCTTCTAGAAGTTTAAAGGTGTGACCCCTTGCTCTTGTCGGATTGTCATATATTTGCTTCCCATTTTTCCTTATGGTGTTTTGAGTACAAGGATAATTAATCTTATGTGACTTAATCCAACAATCTGCTTCTCTTATTGGTTTCTCAATTCTATGTATTTTGCTCTTGAGCTCTCTTTTAAGTTGATGAGGGAATTCGGTTATTTTATGATTTCCTTTACATCTACATCCTAAAGCCCTTTAGAGATTTCTGTTGATATAATGCATGAATGTAAATATATGTATTTTCCTATGACTATTCAGTTATCTCTACACTATATAATAAAATATATATTTAAATGTATATCCCCAGATGTTACCTTTATCATTTAACAAATAACCATGTAAGTTGGGATATTTTTTTGGAATTTATTGCAGACTATACAGTTTTAATTTTCAATCATTTATAAAATATATGCTGGTTGGTATGTAAGATCAATTTTAGAGATTTCCCAGTTATTATTTTTAATAAGCTATTATTATTAATTTTAAAATTAGCTTATATATTTTAGAACAATATTTCTTTTTCAATTTTCTTATTGGAATTGTTTATGAATTAATTTTATCAAGTTGCATAAGGAAACTTTGTGTATACTTTTTGTAACTGGAAAACACAGTAAGTCTTTTCATGTGTTCAATGACTTTGTGGTTGGCTTCAATTGTTCAGAAATATATACTCATCTTTTCTTTGTTTTGAAGACTGCTTATTAGTTTTATTTTCAGATATTTTTGCTCCTTATATAGGTATTGTTATTGCTATTGTAAATAAGTCTTTCTATTATGTTTTCATAGTAGTGTTACTTATACATATGAAAAAATAGTGTTTTCTGTACATGTTATGTATATGCATATTACGACCTAGAATATTGTGGATGTCTACCAGAGGATGGGCTCTGAACCTGTCGTGAGGTCAGTCACAGGGCTTGCCCCAGTTAGATAATGCCTTAGCACAGAGCCAAATAATAAATACAGAAACTCAACCAGTAATTGTACTTTGTAATGAAGGCTCTGAACAGAATGAAACATGTTTACTAATATAGCATCATTACTTACATGTGTCTATCTACTCAAATTATGAAGACTTTGAGCACTTGAAACTTTGTTGCTTTAGTTATGTACATGTTCCAAGAGTCCAGCAAATGCCTGGAAAACAAAGGCCCCAAATCTTTATTGAACTGAGTATTACTGAATTTTCTTGAGCTTTAGACTAATCATGTTTTGAGTTCATTTGTCACCATGATTATGCAGCCCATAGGTTCTGTTGTTGGTTTTGTTGTTGTTGTTTTGTCGGAATAAGTCCACTATGTGCATGCAGTGCCTCAAGAGGTCAGAAGAGGGAACTGGTCTCATCAAACTTGAATTAGAGAAAACTGCAAGCTGCCACATGGATACTTCAAATCAAACCAGAGCTCTCTGAAAAAGCTACTGGTTTTTTAACTGCTCAGTTATCCTGAGGCTTCCCAAAATTTCCAATGAACTCAAACACATAATTTCCATTGATATATTATCACAACCCTGGTGTATGAAGTATCTGGAAAATGGCAGTCATAACTTTCATCCAGAGCATCCTTGCACGTCTCAAACCATGCCTGGTGCTCTGAAGCAGCCCTATGTGTGCAGGTGAGACGACTCAATGACCCTTTTGTACAATTTTGACTGAAGTGTTAGAAGTTAAGCTTAGGCTATTAAGCCTAGTTTCAAGCCCGTCCTCTGGTTGGGGCAGGTGTTAAGATTTACCTCTTTAATAACACCAGGAAAGCAAGAAGACACTATAATGGAGAAAATTCTGTGTATAGGATTTTCAGCAAAGGTTAAATACAGAATTGAAGGTTTATTATGTGATGTGTATGTAATATATATATATATATACACACACACATATATATGTATATATTAGTTTTGGAGAGAGTTTATGTTCATTTATAAAAATATATAATATGCAGCAAAGTCCTAAGCTACAGAAGAAGATGGCAAGAAACAGAGACAGAGCAGAGCTGGAGCCAGTGGCCGACTGCCCATGAGAAGGCACTGGTTTAGTCTCTCCTCTGTCATAAAACATATTGAGTATTATTATACTTTATAGTACTAGAGTTTTAAAAGTTCTAACAATGGCACATGTATATTTCATGCCCACTCTGTTGCAAGAATCTACTTAAGCTTTAATTTAATCTTTGTAACAACCTGATAAAGTGGGTAGTGGTGATATTCATTTTTATAGAACAGCTATTGCTAATGTAGAGACAGGAAGACAAATTACTCAGAGGATTCTTTTAAAGACATCACTGTGTCACATGATTAAGAGCCTTCTTAGGATCTAGACAGTGGGTTCTGCAATGGATTTCTTACGTCTTATCTTTAATATCATCTATGGATCTGATGGCTCCATGCCAAGCTCAGAATGATTCAACTAGGTCAATACCACAAAGAGGTACTCTGGTATAGCATCGTTTGGGGTGGATTTTAGAAGAGAATATGAAATTTGCAAACCTTTAGAAAATTAAAACAAACAAACATGTTTTCTAATAGCAACTGGTGTCTCCGGGATAATTTCTAACTTTGAATTAGATGTATGGCCAAGGTGCTGATTCTAAGTCAGGGATCTTTTGCCACATAAAAATAACCACTAACAAGTGGCATCTTCACCACCATGGAGAAGGCTAGGGCTGACTTGAAGGGTGGGGCCAAATGGGTCATCATCTCTGCCCTTTCTGCTGATGCCCCCATGTTTGTGATGGGTGTGAACTGTGAGAAATATGACAACTCATTCAAGATTGTCATCAATGCATCCTGCACCACCAACTGCTTAGCTCCCCAGGACAAGGTCATCCATGACAACTTTGGCATCGTGGAAGGACTCATAACCACTGTTCATGGCATCAGTGACATTCAGAGGACTGTAGATAACCCCTCTGGAAAGCAGTGGCATGATGGCTATGGGGCTGCCCAGAACATCATCCCTGCATCCACTGGTGCTGCCAAGGCTGTGGTCAAGGTCATCAGAATTGAACCGTAACCTCACTGACATGGCCTTTCATGTTCCTATCCCCAATGTATCTGTTGTAGATCTGACATGCAGCCTGGAGAGACCTGCCAAATATGATGACATCAAGAAGGTGGTGAAGCAGGCACCTGAGGGACTACTAAAGGGCATCTTGGGCTACACTGAGGACCAGGTTGTCTCCTGCGACTTCAACAGCAACTCCCACTCTTCCTTGATGCTGGGGCTGGCATTGCTCTCAAAGATAGCTTTATAAAGCTCATTTCATGGAATGACAATGAACATGGCTACAGCAACAGGGTCATGGACCTCATGGCCTACATGGCCTACAAGGAGTAAAACGTGCTGGACTACCCACCCTAGCAAGGACACTGAGAATAAGAGAGGCCCTCAGTTGAGTCCCTGTCCCAACTTATCCCCCAACACTGAACATCTCCCTCACAATTTCCATCCCAGACCCCCATAATAACAGGAGGGGTCTAGGGAGCCCTCCCTACTCTCTTGAATACCATCAATAAAGACACTGCACCCCCCCCCAAAATAACCACTAACTTCCTTATCTTGAAATGATGGTCCAAGATGGATGAACTGAGGTATATCAGTCAGTTATGCTGTGCTGTATTCTGGAAGCAAGTAAACCCTGGACTGTATTGACTTTGCATCTTCCTCAAATGCCTTTTTATCTTTCTTTAAAGGCTAACATTTCTGAGAGCTCTTCTCCATTACACAGTCATGGCCTGGGATAGGAGACTTCCAAGGTCAGTCTCCAGGAAAAGAACAAAGTTGGTTGTGAAACCTACTCTTGCATCTTTCCGATGGGGCACGTTTCTGCTCATGTTCTGTGGACAGGAATCATCACATATATATATATATATATATACATACATATATGTATATATATATATATATATATATATATATATATATATATATATACTTAACAAGCTGTCTTAGTGAGGGTTTTACTGCTGTGAACAGACATTATGACCAAGGTAACTCTTATAAGGGACAACATTTAATTGGGGCTGGCTTACAGGTTCAGAGGTACAGTTCATTATCATCAAGGAAGGAACATGGCCTTGTTCAGGCAGGCATGGAACCAGAAGAGCTGAGAGTTCTACATCTTCATCTGAAGACTGCTAGCAGAATACTGGCTTCCAGGCAGCGAGGATGAGGATCTCAAAGCCCACATCCACCTATTCTAACAAGGCCACAACCACACCAACAAGGCCACAACCACTCCAACAAGGCTACACTTCCAAATAGTGCCACTCCCTGGGCCAAGCATATACAAACCATCATACAAGCCCTGATCATCTATGCTCCCAGAGAATTGGTTCTTTCTGTTTCTACTTGAAATTTATCTCCTTCTACCTTTTATCTTTTCTTTTTATTCCTTCAGACCTTTTTATCTCCCAAAACAACATTTTCCTGGTACAATGTTACCCACCTGCAGGCAGCTCAGTCTTCACAAGGGAATCTTCTCTAGGAATAAGTGGTGAGCTAGGACGGAGGGAGAGCTCAGCCTCTTGACCATCACTCCCCAGTTATCTACTGTTATCGTCCCTTCTGTCTCTCCCAGCCCAGACATGGCTGGAGTTTGCAAATGAGAAAGAAACTAAAGGGCGGAGAAATAATCAGTTTTACTGATCCTCTGGGATGTCTGCACTTTCTCAGACCTTGTGACACTAATCTGATCCTACTCTTCACAGCCCTTTCCTTGCTTTTTTTTTTTAAAAAATTTTATTTATTTTCCATCCTGACTGAAGTTTCCCCTCCCTCTTCTCCTCCCAGTCCCTCTTCCATCTACTCCTTCTCTATTTTTCTTCATGCCAGCCTCGATCAACCAGCCATGGCATAGCAAGTGACAATAAGGCCAGGCATCTCCTCTTCTATTACGGCTAGACAACGCAATCCAGTAGAGGAAAATGGTCCCAAAGTAGAAAACAGAGTCAGAGACATCTCCTGATCCCAGTGTTAGGAGTCCCACAAGAATATCAAGAGACACAATTGAAACGTGTGTGGAGGACCTTGGCTCCCTAGTCGGAGGACCCATGCAGGCTCCCTAGTCGGTGATTCAGTCTCTATGAGCTCCTATGGGCTTAGGTTGGTAGAGTTTGTGGGTTTTCTTGTAGAATATCATAAGGAATCATTTCATTGGGTTCTTTCTTTCTTCCTTCCTTCCTTTCTTTCTTTCTTTCTTTCTTTCTTTCTTTCTTTCTTTCTTTCTTTCTTTCTTTCTTTCTTTCTTTCTTTCTTTCTTTCTTTCTTTCTTTCTTCCTTTCTCTCTCTCTCTCTTTCTTTTTTTCCTTCCTTCCTTCCTTCCTTCCTTCCTTCCTTCCTTCCTTCCTTCCTTTCTTTCTTTCTTTCTTTCTTTCTTTCTTTCTTTCTTTCTTTCTTTCTTTCTTTCTTTCTTTCTTTCTTTCGTTCTTTCTTTCTTTCCTTCCAGTCCTGTTTGGTGGTTCTATCCTAGATCTCCAGGCTTCACCCCCTCTCTTAACTTCTTTCCTTGGCCCTCTGGTGGTGACACATGGAGTAAAGTGAAAGATGTTCCCAGTTGGGGTCTGCAGTTGCAGGAGGCATGTCTGTGTAGCTGGCACCCCAAATTGTCATGAACTCATGATTCCATGTTTTATAGAAACATGATAGAGTTGGAAAATGCTATGCCTCTATGTGTTCAGTACCTGGTAGATGCATCATATGTCAACACAATTTTGAAGTGTAGTCCTCAGGCTTAATCTTCAGCTAACATTATTTACATGGAAGCGATGATTCAAGGCATGATTAAATCCCAGATCAGCTGTTGACCTAAATGATCACAGAGACTCTTTCTAACCCAGAGCTTTTATGATCCTGCTGGAATATTTGCTCTAAATTTTAAACAGACAACTCCAAAATGATATCTTTAAGGAAGGAGTTGCCTGTGATGTGGCAGACACTGACACCTTTCATCTCTCTTCCTTCTGAGAATTTCACCTCTACTTTAGTCTGTCATCATCTCCACTGTTACTGCATATTAACATAGGCATCTCTTGTAATACCACATCGCTGGTTTTTTTCCCCATTATAAGTAGCTAATGAGTCTTAATTCCTTATTTCACAAGGCTAAATAAATACTGATAACCCCAACAGGGCAGAATGTGCTTCTCAATGGTTGACAAGGGGACGTTTTATTAATTTGCTCTTAAATTGTTGCAATCACATGCATTTAGATGCCTGATCCTTGTCTCCCGATAAAATGAGAAATGATTGTTAAATTTCTTTTATGTCTCCTGTAAATAACTGCAACATCCTAATGGATGTTCTAATTCTGTACAGCCAGAATTAATCTCAAACAGAAATCATCGGTGACATACAAAGAGGATTATGCAAGTTCCCCACCGCCTCTTGTCAAGAAGTACATTTCATGAGGACAGTTTACATTTGCATTCAATTGCTTTTGTGCTCCCTGCCACACATTTTGATTCTTAGAGAGAGAGAGAGAGAGAGAGAGAGAGAAAGCCAACTTGGATGCCACTTGGGCATAATAGTATCAGCGAGGACGAGGCTTGCAGAAGCCATGAAAGTCACCCCTTGCTTCCTTCTATGCACATAAGAATTCATCTCACAGTTTCATCCACTCAAGGACAGGAGCTTCTGAGTCTCCTTGGGTAACTAATTTTAATACCTGACAACACTTTCTGTCATGATATTTTCTCTTACAAACAATGCAACTGAGCTGCCTCTTGTCTTTTTTTTTTTCTTTCTTTTTTCAAACCTCAAGGAGCAAGGTGAACAATCGGTCTCAGTTCTTTATAAAATCAGCGGAACTCATCATCAGCCTTCTACGAAACACATCCAAGTGAAGGGTGCCCTCGGTTTGTTTTGTTTGGAAAGACTGTCTTGAGAAGAATCCCCTCTGACTTCATCATATTTTTCAACCAGGGCCAAATTTATTGCTCCACATATTTAGAAAAATGTATTTTGGCAAAAGAGATGAATGTAAAATAACACGGCCTTTTAGAGCCAGGATCTTCAAGGGAATTTCTAGGCAGTTGTCTGAGGAAAGAGACTACTCAAGGAGAATATTAATGGCTGTGATTACAAAGAGGGAGAGTAATTGGTTCAAGGCACAAGCAAATAAAGAGGAAAGGGGAGCAGAAGGGCTAACCAGGCCATCAAATGTGTCTCCAGATTTACATTGTTGAGAAGGGACATATGCTAAAAGTGGATTTTGCATGAAAACGAAAGCCACTTTGACTCTGTGAACAAGGAGGAGCTCATACAGAGGTTAAAGGCCACGCTTCCTGTGGATTAATGACCTATCTCTTGGATTAGTTGAAAGAGGAGCAGGTGCAAGTGAGCTCCCAAGAATTTTTGTAATGAGCTGAATTTATGGTGCTGTGAGAGGGTAGGCCAGTTATTAGTAAGTAATAGGGATGGTGGAATAGTGACCTGATCATTGGTCTATAATCCATCAGAGGTTGATTTCTGTGTACGGTTCCCCTGGGAGATTGTTAGAAGGAATGGGAAGCTAAGGCCTGCCATTGGCTCACTGGGGGCCCATTAATGCTTTTCAGGGGGCAAGTATTCCTGAGCCCAGAGAAATTCTGTTTACTAGAAAAGCAAAGAGAAATGACAGAAAGATCCAGGTCCTTTCGCTGTACTCTGCGATCTAAATCCGATACATCTCTGAGGCAAACTCAATTAACTACAAATAACTGGAGAGAAACTAATAGATGGTATAGTATTCATTTATCTAAGGGTTTGAGGGTAATATCTGTCACCAAATGCATAAGTAAGCTCTTATTTATGTACTAAATGTATTTTCAGAAAGGCTCAAAACATGGAGAATTCTGGCTTAAACGTAGGTGTGCACTGGCCAGTATATAAAATACTTAAAATGTGGTTTTTCCTCCCTGGCCCTGCATCCTTGGAATTTAATATATTTTACTGCCCTATACTTGTGATTTTAGAGTGTGTTTTCATGTAAAATTAAATTTTCTTGTCTTGGTTAAGGATTCTACTGCTTCGAAGAGTCACCATAACCACCGCAACTCTTATAAAACATTTAATTGGGGCTGGCTTTCAGTTCAGAGGTTCAGTCCATTCTTGTCACATTGGGAAGCATGGGAGCATCCTGGTACACATGGAGCTGGAGAGTAGCTGAGTGTTCTACATCTGGATCAGTAGGTGTACTGGCTAGTTTTGTGTGTCAACTTGACACAGGCTGGAGTTATCACAGAGAAAGGAGCTTCAGTTGGGGAAGTGCCTCCATGAGATCCAGCTGTGGGGCATTTTCTCAGTTAGTGATCAAGGGGAAGGGCCCCTTATGGGTGGTACCATCCCTGGGCTGGTAGTCTTGGGTTCTATAAGAGAGCAGGCTGAGCAAGCCAGGGGAAGCAAGCCAGTAAGAAACATCCCTCCATGGCCTCTGCATGAGCTCCTGCCTGACCAGCTTGAGTTCCTGACTTCCTTTGGTGATGAACAGCAATGTGGAAGTGTAAGCTCAATAAACCCTTTCCTCCCCAACTTGCTTCTTGGTCATGATGTTTGTGCAGGAATAGAAACCCTGACTAAGACAAATTGGTACCAGCATAGTGGGGTATTCCTTTGACAACCTGACCATGTTTTGGGGAGGACTGTGGAAGTGCTTTGGAACTTTGAGCTAGAAAAGCCATTAGAATATTAAGAGCTCAGTGGAAAGTTCTGTAGCAGTTTGGAAAACAATGTTAAGAACAGTGCAAAAGATGGAGGCATGGCTTGTGAAATTTCAGAGGGAAGATTAAAGACTATTACAGTGGCCTGTTTTGATTGTGAAGACTCTGTGGTTTTGGTTAGCTGGGGCTGAAGAATCAGCTGTGAGTAACAAGATACCAGAACCACTAAAGCAAACCTTTGTGTTACCGGGACTATTGATGCTGGTTAGCTGGAGCTAAGAAATTAGCGGTGATTAAGAAGAGACCAGAATCACTGAGATGAAATCTTCTTGGAAGTGTTTTCTGAGAGCACAGAGAGTGTGTTCCAGAGATAGCCATAATTGTATTTTGTGCTGTCGATGGACTTGGTACTTTGTAAGAGTCACCCAGATGGTACTGGTTTTGAAGGCATGAAGGGGTCATGAAGAGCAGCTGAGGCTCTTGGCACAGTGAGAGGCCACGGAAGGCCACTGGTGAAGGTGCAGCCTCAGTTGCAATTGATGGCCCAGGACTTGAAGGGGTCATGCATTGGAGCAGAGGCTTGTCACCATCAAGAGAACCTATGAGAGGCTATTGGTGAAGCCTAATTACAGTAGAAGTCAACAGTGTTTTGGAGATGCCAGTACCATGCGATGACCACCAAGAACAGCAGCAGCAGTGGAGTACAGGCGGCTGGAGCTTAGAAGACAAGCTGTGTGTTACAAAGGGCAGAGCTGGAGAAGTGACTCACACCCTTGGAGGAGCCTGGAAGATTGTGAGTTGGATCCCAGACATTGAATCATTGGAGTTTGAGTTTTGCTTTTGGTTGTGACTGTGCCCTGATATGTTTCCCTCTTGAAGGAAGAAAGTATTTTAGGGGAGCCCACAGTTAAAAGACTTTGAATTTTTAAAAGACTTTGAATTTTAAAGATATTGGACATTTTAAGGTAATTGAACTTTTAATATGTAAAGACTGTGGGACTTTTAAAGTAATTTAGGTCTTGGGGATGAATAAGAAAGTAAGGGTTTGAGGCTTAATAGTGATGTGTTTGTGTGTCAAGTTGACAAGGGGTCAATTTTACTGGCTAGTTTTGTGTGTCAACTTGACACAGGCTGGAGTTATCACAGAGAAAGGAGCTTCAGTTGGGGAAGTGCCTCCGTGAGATCCAGCTGTGGGGCATTTTCTCAATTAGTGATCAAGTGGGGAGGGCCCCTTGTGGGTGGTTCCACCTTTGGGCTGGTGTTCTTGGGTTCTATAAGAGAGCAGGCTGAGCAAGCCAGGGGAAGCAAGCCAATAAGAAACATCCCTCCATGGCCTCTGCATCAGCTCCTGCTTGAGTTCCAGTCCTGACTTCCTTTAGTGATGAACTGCAATGTGGAAGTGTAAGCTCAATAAACCCTTTCCTCCCCAACTTGCTTCTTGGTCATGATGTTTGTGCAGGAATAGAAACCCTGACTAAGAGAGTAGGCGACGGGAACAGTAAGCAGTAAGAGGTGACACCAAGCCTGGCTTGAACATTTGAAAACCCAAATCATATCCTCAGTGATTAACTTCCTCCAACAAGGCCACACCTACACCAACAAAGCCATGGGTGCCACTCCCTAAGAGTCTATGGGGGCCATTTTTATTGAAACCAACATAGTTCTGCATCCAGTAGGAGGAGGATAACTGTGGCCAATTGAAAATATTTATTTTATTTTTAAGTGTGTGTGTGTGTGTGTGTGTGTGTGTGTGTGTGTATCTGTGTGTCTGTATATCTGTGTGTCTATCTGTATGTCTGGGGAGGCCAATAGAACATGTCAGACTCTCTGGGCTGGTTTATAGATGATTGTGTGCTACTGGATGGGGGTGCAGGGAAATGAGCTTAGGTCCTCTGCAAAAGGCAACAAGTGCTCTTACATTTTGAGACATCTCTCTAGCATGAGGTTAAATTTATGAATATTGCTTTCTTTGCATGAAGTAAGTCTATTTTCTTTCATGATGGTCAGTTGAAGTAGCCTGAGCTTTTTTAGTGTGGGAGTTCCCATAGCTTCTGCTGTCTTTATACTGTCGCACCTGCAATAATATGGGGTGCTTTAACCAGCTCAGCACTTGAATCAGGTCATGTTGTTAGAAGAACTGACCTGTCAGTGAGGGCACACCATCAACTGTGTCCTCTCTGACTCACAGAGGCAGGAAAGGACCAGTTTGTCATATGAAAGCTGATTTAGTGGGCGGTACATCTAAACAAAACAAAGCTTACGGTGAAGTCCCAAGAGTAAGAGACTGGTTCCTTAACCCTTGGGAAATCAGGTTAGCCAGGGCTCACTGTGCAAACAAACCAAACCAAATCCAAGCAACTGAAAACAACAACAACAGCAGGAACAATGACTAACAATAATAACAATAGCAGGAACAACAACAACTGCAGGAACAATAACTAACAATCAACAGCAGCAACAGGAACAACAGCACAGAAGCAACAGTAACTAACAATAACAACAGCAGCAGCAGCAACAGTAAGTAACAGTTCCAACAGCAGCAGCAGCAACAGTAACTAACAATAACAACAGCTGCAGAAGCAGCAGTAACTAACAATAACAACAGCTGCAGAAGCAACAGTAACTAACAATAACAACAGCAGCAGCAGCAACAGTAACTAACAATAACAACAGCAGCAACAGTAACTAACAATAACAACAGCAGCAGCAGCAGCAACAGTAACTAACAATAACAACAGCTGCAGAAGCAACAGTAACTAACAATAACAACAGCAGCAGCAGCAACAGTAACTAACAATAACAACAGCAGCAGCAGCAACAGTAACTAACAATAACAACAGCTGCAGAAGCAACAGTAACTAACAATAACAATAGCAGCAGCAGCAACAGTAACTAACAATTACAACAGCTGCAGAAGCAACAGTAACTAACAATAGCAACAGCAGCAACAGTAGCAACAACAGTAGCAGGAGTAACAACAGCAGCAGCAACAATGACTAATGATAACAATGACAACAGCAGCAGCAACAATAACAATAGCAATAATAAACAGCAGCAGTAACAACCACAGCAGAAGCAGAAACAACAGCAATAACAACAGCAGGAATAATTAACAATAATAGCAGTAGCAGCAGCAGCAGCAACAGCAAAGACATCATCATCATCATCATCATCATCTTCCTCCTCCCAGGACTCTAGAAAGTTCCCCTTCCCCCCCCCCCCATCTGGACATTTTTGTGACTCAGAAGTAGTGTGTTCTTAATTGCCTATGTTATCTGGCACTTGGCCACACCTCCGTCCTCTTTCTTTCCCATTCTGAAATATCAGCAGGTGTGTGATGACACCGAAATGACAACCCTGCATCCCCTTTCTGTCGGATGACAGCATCCTTGCTCAAGGTTATTTACAGGAGAAGTCTCCTTGCCTTTGCAGAAGGGGTCCAGGTAGAATGGAGATGCTATGAAGAACAACCAGCCTTAGAACGCTGCTCTGGGCCAAGGGTTTCATTTGCTTAGGTTTATGCATGGAGGAGCTTGGAACTATTTCCATGCATAATCCTTGTTTAAATTTTTATGTTTTCTACACATCTTTTCACTGTTCCTTTACAAAGTATAAATGTAATCCCATCACACACACAAACAAAAACAAAAAACTAAAAACCCAACAACCCAGCTGTGAAGCAGTGCGCTTGCTAATGGATTACATTCAGTCACCCCATACAATATTCTATACATTACATTGTATCTGATGAAACTGTACAATGTCAATTTAAAAAATAGAAGAAATAAAACTTTTCTTTGAAAAGCCTATGTACTGAGGATGGTGGACCAGAAGGATGATCTGTCTTGGCTGATGTAGCTGAGCTGCCATTGTATTTGGAGGCTCTGTGTCTGGGTTGTTTGGGGGAGACCACAGTGGACCTTCCTTTATTGGATTTGTAGTTACTTTCCAGGAAATTGCGCATGCATTGGCTAGCACAACGAGCTGCTCTGACCGTGGGCGGTGTGGCAAGGCAGCTGTAACTAACGATTACACATCACGTTTCTGAGTGATGTGAAGAGGGGATGAGCCTGTGGAGAGGCTCTTAAGCCCTGCCTATTCCTTATTGCGCAATGCTGCTGTCTGTCGTGCTGTGGTTTTCTAGGTGTCAAGAATGTCCTCAAGTGAGAGACATGGCAGAGGAGGAGAGAGAGCCCTTCACCAGCGTCAAGAGAGTATTCAAGGGGAGAGGAAAATTCCTAGTGATCCCTGCCCTAGAGTCTGCCTGCTTTCATCAAGGAAGAAACTCCTCTCCTAAGCCACTTCAGCTGCTGCTGTGATGTGACTTGACCTGTCCGCAAACATCACAAGAGAGACTGAACAAGAAGTATGTGAACAGGGTGAGAGGTTTGTTAGTTCCTGCCGGTTGATTACTGTACAATGGACACCTGCATCAAGGCCCCATCTTGTGACCTGTCTCTATATAGTCTGCCCCTGGCATTTGATGACTTGGCTTCTAACTTATGTGTGAAAATGATACCCTGGTAGGAGGAGAAACTACATCTTTGCCAATGCGTAGTTGTCAAACTCTGGAGCTGAACTTTGACCTCTGTTACCCCCTCAGGCCAGAGTGTTACAGAGCTTTTAAGCTAAATATATCTTTGACTTAAGAAGTATTCAATTTGTGATGGATTTTTTGGGACATAATGATTGTGTGTAAGTTGTGAGACAGGTATACACAACTGCTGTTTGCCAATTAAATAAAACTAAAACGAATCCTTAAATATGAAGTTGTGTCCCACTGAAATGTCAGCTAATTTAAAATCAGTCAATCAATCAATCAGTCAGTCAGTCAGTCAGTCAGTCAGCCAAACAAACAAACAAACAAACAGCAGTACTTTGGCCAGCCTAGTCAATTGCACCTCTCTGTAAACTTCACAAGAGAGCAGAGCTGCAAGTATGTGCACAGAAAGGGGGATTGCTGGTTACTGCGGCTTGATCTGTTTGCAGTGGTTGCACTTTGCATCACGTCCTGCATATATGCAGCATGTGTCTGACATTCAATGGCTGCACTTCCACTACTTCACAGAAGAAGACCATGAGCATTACAGTCCTACCCTCTCACCCTCGGATGGCGTCCATCCTACTGCACTGTGACTGCATCT
Source organism: Apodemus sylvaticus (assembly GCF_947179515.1). Taxonomy (NCBI): domain Eukaryota; kingdom Metazoa; phylum Chordata; class Mammalia; order Rodentia; family Muridae; genus Apodemus; species Apodemus sylvaticus. The sequence goes on along the minus strand of NC_067486.1, from coordinate 10,465,209 downwards.
CCACGGCGCCAGTCTGTGGCTGCTGAGAGTGAGCCTGTGGCCACCATCAGAAGTCCTCAGCATTCATTCAGTGAAGACAGAGTCAGAAGACTGGAGACTTCCTGTGGACCGGGCCACAGTGTGCAGAGACCTGGAGATGGAAGTTGTCAATGCTGATCCTTCAAGGCTAGAGGGGGAATGATGCTTTAGGGATTTCACGGAGTGAACTGAAAGGTGGGGCTGGCTGGCCAGTCAATTTCTGAATAGAAGCAAAAAGCCTTAGGACTGGTCCCCTGCTGCTTTGCCTTAGGACAAAGAATGCCTAAGTGCTGGTCTCAGGAGCCATGTGTTGCATGGGATTCTGCTAGCATCTTGTCCAAGAAGGCTGCACAGGAAGGTAACAAGATCTCTCTAGGGAGAGCTTTGGGTTGGGGTGTATCTCGGGATCTGGAGAGTGTGGGAAACCCAGCTAGGACCAAATATACTCACCAACTATGTTAGTCACTTTGGGCTACTAGCACAGACTATTACAGATTGGGTGGTTTAAGCAACAAATTTATGTTCTACAACTTCAGGAGGCTGAGAAATCAGAGCCTGGTGTTAGTGAGATTGCCCTTTGGCCTGCAGAAGATACTGGTTTCCTCTCTGTATCTTCATATGGCTGTATGTGCCAGGAGAGGCGTGGTGTTGGTGTCTTTGTATAAGGACAGGGATCACATCCCACCTTCATGGTCATAGCCAGCAGTAATGATCCCCTAGAGGCTCACCTCTAAATGACATCGTGTTAAGGGTTAGGATTTCCACCTAGGAAATGGCAAACTTCAGTCCACAGCAACCAGTCTGAGAAAACACAGGCAGAGATCCCCACAGGGAGGATGTCCCCAGAATCCACACATACCAGGACAGGGATTACTGACTCAGAGTTCATATCTCTATTACCCTCCTGCCATCTCAGCCATGGAGGAGTCAGAAGCTGAAGCTACTGAGATGGAAACAATTTAAAGTGCCAAGCGGGCATAGAGAACTCTTCCTTCTTTCTTAAGCAACCAGCTTCCTGGTCGCACTAAGCTGTTTCTAAGCAGTATATAACAGAATTTGATATACCTAGAGAAGATTGAGATCCTTGATTTTTATCCTAGAGGAGGGACAGAAACAGCCTTACTAAATACATTTTAAGACATGGTGAGAATGGATAGTAAGATGAAACTCTAAGATTCAGCCTAACCATTAGACCTATTTTCCCATCTAATCCAGTATTAAGGGAAAATTAGTTTTTCCAGAGTCTTGTTTGATGAGTAAATTAACGAGAGCTCCCAGGACACAGTCTAAATTTGAGAGTTTTCATGGTTGGTTTTCTCTGGGCAAGAATTTGGATTGAAAATGTTGGAGGATGCTGTAATGCCTCAAAAGGCCGCTTGGTGGCAGCCAACCATGAGCGCTGAGGAGTACTCCCCTGCAGGCCCAGAGGTTTTGTGTGAGAAGCATTTTTATTCAACTTCTGAGACACGTACACATGCTACAACAGATCTATATATTTAGGACAACTTATGGGAAATTGTTTTTTTTTTCCTTTCACCTTATGGGTCCTGGGAATTGAACTGGGGACCTCGGGTGTGGCCACAAGCATCTTTACCTCTCGTCTCTGCTTTGTTAGAGATGGGCATTTGCTATCACTCGAGTGGACAGTGAACTGTGGACGTCACAGTGGTGCCAGCATGAGGAGGACCTGACAGTTGCGGGACAATTTGCTTTCTATCCTCAGGCCCAGCCACAGAGAGATGCGTTGTGAGTCTTAGAAGTGTTGTTTCCTCCAGCTGTGAACCTTGCGCACCCAGGATACGGTGCTGACTAGCAGAGCAATGGGATCTGTGCCACCAAATGTGCTTCCTGCCTTTGCATCACGTTCAGACTTAGTGCACAAGTGTGACATCAGACAAAACATCCAAAAAACATGCAGACTGTTGGGGAGCTCTAGCATGCCTGCGTTCATGAGTTGCCACCCATGAGAGGGTGGGCTCTCTGTGGTACAGTTGTCTTTGATTCATCCCTGCTCCTTCCGAAACTCAACGGTTCACACAGTTGGACTTTTGTGGTGTTGTCACTTGGGTCGGTTGTTGGTTTCCTGTCTGGGTGGGTAAACATTTGTTCATGGCTTCCCATGAATACTCTCATGCGTCACTAAACCACCTGATGGAAGGTGCTTCTCACACGGGAGGAGAGTCTCCATTAATCTTTCTGGCAAACTTCCCACAGAGCCATTAAGATGCATGTTTCTTAGTTGACTTTACATCTCATGAAGTTGACAATCAAGATTAATCATCACAATTCCATACTTTGTCAGCTTGACACCATGCATGTCCTTATGCCATGCTTAATGTCCAAATGAAGAAAATTAAGGCCATGATTTCACCTACCGTGATGTAACTGTCCTATTTACAACTGAAAATGCACAACTCTGTTATTAAAAAAGAACGGCAAGTTCCTGTGCTACACCCTGCTTCTCTCTGCCCTGGCGGGAAATGGCTGGTCTGTTCTTCAAAACCCTGGCAACCTTTGTGGTGCATGTCGGGCAGGCCTATGCTTTGCTGCCATGTCTTTCTCTCTGGAACCTAGTCCAGCTGCCTCTTGGAAAACACCACAGAATCTTAGTTCAGAAACAATGGTGCTGGGAGCCATCCCAGCAGAGGTGTTCTTTCTTGGTCCTTCTTGAGGCAGTGGAGGGGGTAAGAGCGCCGGGAGGTGGGGGGGGTGGGGGTGGGGGGTGGGTAAGACTTTCTCTTAAGGAAAATTTAGGGTGGGTGTATAATAAAAAGGTATCTAAGTTACTAGGCCAATGTAACTGACCTGCCTTCTGTGTTCCTCTGAAACCAGAGACTGCAGTCTCAGGCATTTAACAAATCATCCTAAAATAGCAGGAGATTAAGTAAAGGATTAGTTGCTAGACCCTTTTCCCTATTGTCCAGATGCCTCTTGCTTGTCAGTCTAGGGGGAAGTTAGGAGTGATAAACTTCTATTGGACCAGGAGAAGAGAATAACACTTGCAGAAAGAAAAACTTCTACATAAGTGAATATGTATAATCTCACATAAATTCATACACAGCTTCATACATATTTTCACACAGTCAGCTGGTCCCAGCTTGCATGCATTCTCACAATTTCATACTTACACACTCACATGCATACATTCACACAGTTACATACTTAGACACACATCCATACTTACATATGCATATGGAGTAAAAGACCAAGCACCGGTGCAGGAAGAACTCACTCATTCTGAATGAAAAATGAACTCCAGTCTTTATTGCATCGAGAAAGAAAAAGCTTCCACCCTTTTAATGCTAAATGAATTAACTCCATGTTTGTAAGAAAAAGCTTTGTTTCTCTTAATAAGACTAAGCCTGCCTTGTCCTTACCATGGGACCTGTCCTGTCCCATAGTAAGACGCCTGCCTACTCCTTCTGCTCTCTGCAACAGCTTTTTTCTCTTTCCCTCTGCCTCCTGAACATTGTTCTCTTAGTTATTTTATGTTACCTATAGTTTCTAAGTTATTCCACTCTGCATTCTCCTTTTAATCTTGTTCTCTTCTGACTAAAAACTTCTTCTCAGTTCAGTTCTTCTCTCAGCTCTGTTCCTCTCACTCAATTCTTCTGGTTTGACTTCTCTTGTCCTCAACCCTTAAACATCGTTCAGAATACATTATCACATGTTACAAAGTTCATCACAAGTTCACACAAAATACCAAGTTATAAATTGAAATAGAAGTTTACAACAGAGAATGTTTACCTGCATATCCATTAGGAGTAATTATCTAGCTATCATTTGTCTTCTCTACAGGTTCGTAGAAAATTTAAAACCATAACTAAGTTATAAGTGAAGTTTTGTATAGATAAACCCAGTCAATATTTTATCTTCTGTCCTAGCACCTATAATAAATCCTAGTTCCCTTTTTAAGACCTTTGGTTAATTGTTTTACAACCTCCTAGAATGTGCTCTGAGTAGGAGAACATCTGGTTGCCATCTTAGAGCAATTACCTTGTGACACTTGGGAGACTGGCAGAGTTCTCATTGCAGTTTGACTATAGAAAAGGACCTAGTAGCAGTCCCATTATAAAAGAGTTTAATAATCATAAATATAATTTTAAGAATTTTTATAGGATCATCATTAAAACTTAAGTCATCTGTTTGTCTACACAGCACCACTGTAAGACAGTACATCTTCATGGATCTGCAGAGATCTGCTGCAAAGGTGTGCTATTACTTATTGATTATTATAAATGTATAATAATAACAGGAAAAGCATATAAATAGCAGTAATCTTTCCTAAAATTAGTCCCCTACAGCCTTGCTGAATGGGGGCTCACCCGTCGCAGATTATATAATAATCTGAGGCAGGCATTTCAGGATGATCATCTGCTAGTATATTAGCTTGTCCCATTATGGCTCCTGACACAATGGTAACTCAATCGCTGGGCACACCAGCTAGAATCCTAATCTTTTAAGCCATAATAAATCTAAAACATCTGGTGGTGAATACTGGCAGATCCGTCATTGAAACTGGGAGACACTAGCAGCTACATCTTGCCCTCATGCTGTCCCCACCAAAAAGCCCCTAACTCTGTCCTGCTTCCTCTCTTCCACCATCCAACCCGGAAGTCCCGCCTACTCTCCCAGTGAATTGTCCCTTTATTCATTGGGGGGGAAAGTTCACAAGAAGTCACCTGAGTACAGCGACTCATTCCTTGGTCTAGACAGCCATTCCTGGGAAAGAGGAATTAATCAAAATACAGGCAGCATCAGAGCCATTCACAACACAACTCTTTCCTGAAAATAGATGATACAGTCCTTCGAGGGATGTTTAGACTTTTAATATTGCATGATTTAAATATAGCATGTTATTATCTTAATTGTTGTTACAGTACAAGAAACAGAGGAAGTAAAACTTCCTCTTCACTGGGTCTCTTCACTGGGTGAGGGAAAAAGGTTGAAGCCATAACCTCACTTTCTAAATGCAGCCTTGGAGAGAGCTTGAAGTCTTGCCCAATGAGCGTAATGTGAGGCACAAGACCCAAAGACTTTAGGGCACTAGTAAGACATGCACAGGAAATGCTCCAGGATAATGCTTTGCCCTCAGCAAGGAGTTTGCTGATGGCTATTCCAACTTCATCTCCACTTCCCTTGTTTTTCCTCTCCCCTTTCCCAATGATTTCTCTTCCCATGCCTCACTCTCGTCTATCCTTGTCTCCATTGCAATATTTCCTTTAAGTTCTCCTTCTGAGGTTTGGATACAGTTCTATAGCCTACAGATTTTTGTGCTGATTTTGAGTGAGGAAGTCTAGCAGAGAAGAACTCTTGGAAAAGACAGATAGTTGAAGGAGCTCCTCTCTGGAGAATGGGTCAGATCTGCTAGGCAAACATGGTTTCTCTGGCAGCAATCCCTGTGATGTGTGACCCGCTCCCTCGACTGCTTTCCCTCTGGGCTGTGATGTAGCTAAGCACTGTGTGCCTGGGGTGCTGAGTCCTGCTATTTGAACCTTGCAGTCATCAGGCTGTGAGTCTAACAAACAGCTCCAGTGTCTACAGTCCATGACCTTTCCCAGACAGCTCACGGGGGTGGGAAGGGTGGGGGGAGGGGGGGGGGAGGTGTTGACACATTTTGGTGACAGAATCCACCTGGAGCAGTTGATGAACTGTTACAAGTCAGAGCTATTTTTGTTTTCCTTTTGCTTCATGCTCTTGTATCTTTAACATTACACAGTTCACGGTGTCACTTTGGGTGATGTGGCTTAGCTATCCTTTGCTTCCTCATTTGAAAAACAATATAATCTTCTGTATAATCATGGGTTTGCCCTGTAGATGAAATAAGTTTAAAGCTTGCAAAGTGAATCATAAGCAATTTGTAAATGCTAGTATTATCGGAACTATTATTATGGGATGGGCATGAATTTAGACAGAGAGACCCACCATAGAGCTAGAACTTAGGCAGTAGAGGGTATAATTATACTGAAGTTACTCACCGGATGAAGCCAGTGTTTCCTAGGATTTATGGTACAGTTTGCCCTGTATGTGGGGTGTCTTTGCAGAACCATAGGTGAAAAGCAGGGAGCGGGTCTTTATGCTTGTAGAGCAAGATGAAGGAATATTGCAGCCCCTTTGTCTCTTTAAATGGTCCCTCCCTTTGAGTGACATGAGGCATGTTTTTAATAACAGTAATATCTGATATTAAATGCTGCTACAGCCCTAACTAGGTGGGAACTAGCCATAACCAGCCTTTCACACGTGTTAATCTCTCAGACTCCATATTGGTCTGATACGAGGTATTGTCTGCTTCCACCTCCATCTGAGCCGCAAGAGGACTAAGACTGTGTCATGACACGCTGAGGTACAGTGATCACGAATCTGTGGAGCTGCAGGCGGAATCTGGCATTCTGCCTACTGGCTACAAAGACCTTTAATTTCCATGGCACAAGTGCACTTCCAGAATCCCTCCCAGTGTCTGCTTCTGTACTGCAATATGATGAAGAAAGCAACTAGGAAGATTTTTTTGCTTCCTCTCCCTTTGAAAAGGAGATGCTAAACAGTGACACTACCCTGGGCAGGGGGCACCTGGAGAGGACACTCCTAATCCCGAGTGGTCATCATTTTATGAATGAAGAAATTGACAATTTTGAAGATAGTGATATCCATAGGGATAATATTCGCAGGCATAAACTCAGGCCACCCCCAGCGTCTCTCCAATAGGAGTAGGAAGGATATCTAATAGAGACTGCGAAATCACACTTTGACCTTTCATCGTTCCAGACTCCCTCAATCAAACTTGTTAAGCACCCATGGCAGCCAGGCATCGTGCTGTTACTGCTTGAACATTGTGGTTCTCCAGATTTTTTTTTCCATTTTCTTTTTTCTTTCTTTCTTTTTTTTAATATTTTTATTTTCTATATTCTTTGTTTACATTCCAAATGATTTCCTCTTTCCTGGATCCCCCCTCCCCATATGTCCCATAAACCTTCTTCTCTCCATCCCTTCTCCAATCACCTCCCTCCTTTTTTTCTGTCCTTATATTCCCTTCCAATGCTAGATCGATCCTTTCCAGGATCAGGACCCTCTCCATACTTCTTCATGGGAGTCATTTGTTATGCAATTTGTGCCTTGGGTATTCAGGGCTTCTGGGCTAATTAATATCCACTTATCAGAGATTGCATTCCATGTGTATTCTTTTGTGATTGGGTTACCTCACTTAGGATGATATTTTCCAGATCAAACCATTTACCTAAAAATTTTGTGAATTCATTGTTTCTAATTGCTGAGTAGTATTCCATTGTGTAAATATACCACATTTTCTGAATCCATTCCTCCTTTGAGGGGCATCTGGGTTCTTTCCAGCTTCTGGCTATTATAAATAAGGCTGCTATGAACATAATGGAGCATGTGTCTTTATTGCATGCCGGGGAATCCTTTGGGTATATGCCCAGGAGAGGTATAGCAGGGTCCTTTGGAAGTCTCATGTCCAACATCAAACTAAATGGAGAGAAACTTGAAGCAATTCCACTAAAATCAGGGACTAGACAAGGCTGTCCTCTCCATATCTTTTCAATATAGTACTTGAAGTTCTAGCTAGAACAATTAGACAACATAAGGAGGTCAAGGGGATACAAATTGGAAAGGAAGAAGTCAAATTATCACTATTTGCAGATGACATGATAGTCTACTTAAGTGACCCGAAAACCTCCACCAGAGAACTCCTACAGCTGATAAACAACTTCAGCAAAGTGGCTGGTTCTAAAATCAACTCAAGCAAATCAGTTGCCTTCCTATACTCAATGGATAAGCAGGCTGAGAAAGAAGTTAGGGAAATGACACCCTTCAAAATAGCCACAAACAATATATAGTATCTTGGTGTGACTCTAACCAAACAAGTGAAAGATCTATATGACAAGAACTTCAGGTCTCTGAAGAAGGAAATCGAAGAAGACCTCAGAAAATGGAAAAATCTGCCATGCTCGTGAATTGGTAGGATTAATATAGTTAAAATGGCCATCTTGCCAAAAGCGATCTACAGATTCAATGCAATCCCCATCAAAATCCCAACTCAGTTCTTCACAGAGTTAGAAAAAGCAATTCTCAAATTCATCTGGAATAACAAGAAACCTAGGATAGCTAAAACTATTCTCAACAACAAAAGAAATTCTGGGGGAATCAGTATCCCTGACTTCAAGCAATACTACAGAGCAATAGTGTTAAAAACTGCATGGTATTTGCACAGTGACAGACAAGTGGACCAATGGAATAGAATTGAAGATCCAGAAATGAATCCACACACCTATGGTCACTTGATCATAGGAGCCAAAAACATCCAGTGGAAAAAAGATAGCCTTTTCAACAAATGGTGCTGGTTCAATTGGAGGTCAGCATGCAGAAGAATGGTAATTGATCCATTCTTATCTCCATGTACTAAACTTCACTCCAAGTGGATCAAGGACCTCCATGTAAAACCAGACACACTGAAACTAATAGAAAAGAAACTGGGGAAGACCCTTGAGGACATGGGCACAGGGGAAAGGTTCCCGAACAGACCACCAATAGCTTATGCTTTAAGATCAAGAATTGACAAATGGGACCTCATAAAATTACAAAGTTTCTGTAAGGCAAAGGACACTATTAAAAGGACAAAACGGCAACCATCAAATTGGGAAAGGATATTCACCAACCCTACATCTGATAGAGGGCTAATATCCAATATATACAAAGAACTCAAGAAGTTAGACTCCAGGGAACCAAATAACCCTATTAAAAAATGGGGTACAGATCTTAACAAACAATTTTCACCTGAAGAAATTCGGATGGCCGAGAGGCACCTTAAGAAGTGCTCAACATCATTAGTCATTAGGGAGATGCAGATCAAAACAACCCTGAGATTTCACCTTACACCAGTCAGAATGGCTAAGGTCAAAAACTCAGGAGACAGCAGGTGTTGGAGAGGATGTGGAGAAAGAGGAACACTCCTCCACTGCTGGTGGGGCTGTAAGATGGTACAACCACTTTGGAAATCAGTCTGGCGGTTCCTCAGAAAACTGGACATGAGGTCCTCCAGATTTTAAAGCTTCCTGGAGGTAAGATGTTGGGAGAAGATTACACTGTTGATGGAGATTTTACGTAAACTTGTTGTGGAAGTGTGAAGGTTGTTGTGGGGAATCCAGGAGAAGTCTGGTTAGTGAAAAATGAAGGGGCCAGCAGTGCAGAGGATATGAGAAAGGGCAGGTGGATATAGCAAGCAGGTAGACAGTCAGAAGGAACAACTATGTAGGGACCACATTTTAGCTGAGTACAAAGACCGCACTGCATTTCTGAAGAAGAGGAGAACGGAGCGAGCATCCTTACTGTACTGGATTGGAGAGCGGAGCTGCGATTCCTCTCTCTGAAGTTCTAAGACTCAGGAGGTATGGGGTCTTGGTAGTAACGCTGAAGCCGAAACTTTATTGTGCTGCGGAGCAGAAGTGCTGGCTACGTGAAAGGTGAACATGGCGTTCGAGGGTGGCCCACTTCTCCAGTGATAGTTGCTAACTCCGTCTTGGACTGTACAGCAGCAATAATATTAAATTGTTGCATTTCATTTGTGGTTTCGGTCACTGCACTGCTCCTTGTGGGGAGGGGGCCGTACACACGCAAGGCTGTTGTTAGGCATACAGCGCTAGACTTACACCTCGCCCTGCAGGAGATAACTTAGACAGGTTTCATGCTCAGATACAAGAATGGAAATGACGTTGAAGCTGAGCATTGCCTTCAGGAAGTTTTTCTTTATTTTGCTATGTTCCTTTGGCTGCGGGGCTTTGACTGTTGCCCCCATAAAACTCACGACTCAGACTTCCAGCCATCAACTTTTTTTTTTTTTTTTAAGATGGGGCTGCATTGAGCAAAGTCTGGGTGTATGGGCTCCGGCTTCCCTTCTGAGATAGGTCTTTGAGTCAGCAGCTGTAGGACAGGTTAGAGGAGCTTGCTTGATAATGAGACAGCGATCCTAATTAGCTCAACCTGCGGTAGTAATTATCCCAGTCCACAGAGCGGGTTACTTTTGCCCTTATTGGAAGGACCTGGCAGATGGTAGGTTGTGGAAGGGTCCAGAGTGATTGACTTTGGAGTCTCATTTGTTGAAGGTGAGGAGATACTTTCAGTGTATTATAATAGCTGAAGACCTTCAGGGGTCATGTGGAGAAGTGGTAGGAGAAGGTGGTGCGTATGAGGGCCGGCGTCGTCTCTCATTGCATACTTCGTAGACTCGAGTGGCGATTGATACTCTCCTGTTCAACGTCCCACCTCTGTGCTCAGAGGACAGAATGTTTTCCTAAGTGTTGGTCTCTAGCTTCCTGTGTTTTCTTCTCACTCCTGGGATTTGTGCCCATTTCTCTCTCTCTCCCAGAAGTCCCTCTTCCTTTAGTCATTGTTTGATCTGAGTGCTTTGTGAAACACAGAGAAAAAACTCTATACAAAATGCAAGGTCTGAGCCTCTGGACACCGCTGTGCTTTTTCTGCCCTCCTTAGCATTCTGGCAACATTTTAAAACACCACCGACCAAACAAAACAAGAAGCCAAACATATATGTTGATAATCCTTTGAACCTGCCTGGCGTCTGGCTCATACATAAACAGATAAAAACAAACCAGCCTCCTTTCCAGGCATGGTCAAATAAATAAAACCAAGTAGCTTTAATAATCTCCTGAAATAAATTGATTTTCTTCCCCTGCAGCAACTAACTGTGTATACAGCTGCCTAAATATGGGATAGCCATGTGGTAGGCCACTGGCTGTAGGCACCAGCATTATTGTCTCCTTAAAGTCCTTTGTTGAGCTGACATATGAGAAAGAAAATGTAATAGAAGCTTCAAAGCTAGTCTAATGAGGGTGACCTAGTTGGAAAAAAAAACACTAAAGTATCTCCAGCGTAAAACCTTTTTAATTCTCGCCAATGATAAGACGAGTCATTTGGACTCTGAGCTCTTCCAATTAGCGAGAGAGAGACTCTGATTAAAAAGTCAGACCCGCTGCCTAGCAGACTGTGCTTTGGCGGTTTTTATTTTGATAAGTGGTTTTAAGTATGTATTATAATAACCCAGCCTGTAGACTAACGGGCTGCAGTGTGTCTTTTAACTGTGATAAAGTCTTTGGGAAATGAGGCCTCGTCATAAGCACTTGCCATTAAATCTTGGTTGGGAGGTAAAACAAAGCCACTTTCTGATCACAACGATCATGGTTTCTGATTAATGAAGTGAAAAATTGATCATTTTACTATATAGAAATTGTAATACCCCCGCACACTACGATGCACAAGGACATTAATTGCTATTAATGTCTGTGAAATCTTTCCTGAAGCATCACACTGAACTTTTTTTTTTTTTACTTGCCTCATCAAGTTATTTGGATTTTTCTCTCATTGTGGAAGCACAATTGCCCACATTTTTACAGCTAGGTCTCCTAGCATCAGAACTGGAGTTTGGTGTTCAGTATGGCTTCCCTGTCTTCCCTTTTCTGTGATCTGGCAGAATTGCCTGCTCCGCATTTTTTTTTCATGTTCCTTACTTCCTAGCTCATAGCTGGCTACGTGTTTGTTGGTACAGCCTATTGGCATGTTCATAGTTTTATCTCAATAATCATGTGTGTGTGTGTGCATATGTGTGTGTGAATGGAGAATGCACACGTGAACAGATGTGTGTGCATGCCCACATGTACACATGCAGAATGTAGAGGAGTACATTGGGCTCTGTGGGCTAGTTAGGGTTTCATTACTGTGAAGAGACAACGTGACCACGACAACTGTGATGAAGGAAAACCTTTCATTGTGACTGGCTTACAGTTTCAGAGGTTTAGTGCTGTCATGGCGTGTAGCACAACAGTATGGCAGGGTCCAGGCAGACATGGTGCTGGAGGAGCCTCAAGTTCTCCATTTTGATTCTCAGGCAGCAGCAGGATACTGTACTACTGGGCATGGCTTGAGCATATACGAGACCTCTAAGACACGTCCTCCAACAAGGCCACACCTCTTCCAACAAGACTACACGTTCTAATAGTGCTACTCTCTATGGGGCTTATAGGGGCCAACTACAATCCAACTGCTACAGGGGCCCTGCTGTACCATTCTCCATAGAATTCCATTGAAACTAAACGTAAGCCTCCCTGTTTGTTTGGAGAAACTAGCTCAGCAGCAAGCTCCCAGGATCCTATCCTTGCCCCTTGGTTGTTAATTGGCTTTTACCTGGGTAGTGGGGATCTAAATTCAAGTCCTCATGCTTGCATAAGAATCCATCTGAGTTGTCTCCTCAGTGTTGCTTCAGCCTGATTTATTTTTCCTGTCACCTTGGCACTCACGACAGTTTGTGGATGACAGGTGCTGAAGAAATCCTTGGTGGATGCCCACAATTTGCTAATGACTTACTTAATTTGTAGACACCAGCAGAACAAACAGAGGAAGATCTCCTGGCCGTCATGAGTCTGCTTGGACTGTGTGAGAGCCTCTGTAATTGATGTTATTAGTCTCTTGTCTAGAACAATAAAACAGTTAAGTATCTCTGCCTCTCTGAAGTTCACCTTCAAGTGTGTAAGGCCATTTTTAGATGCAGGAAGCTCTTCAATGACATTCTGCTATTCATCTAGGCTATGAAGGTCCTTACCATATATATATATATTTTTTTTTTTGAGTCTTCATAAATTCCCATGAGCTCTGCAAGATCTGGAGGCTGGTTTTATTAAGGGACCTTTGTTGAGAGCTGCTCAGAATAGTGATATTGTCATTAGGCCTAGCGTAGGCTTTGAATACAAACTGTCTCCTTGACTTCAGTCTGTCTATACCCTGAATACTCTTCTTGATTTGGTGTATTAGCAACTGCGGTTGCTAACTCCGGCTGCTATGTTTACTTCTCTTATTTCTGGAGCCAGCCATCTTTGCAGTTGCCTGTGATCTTTTGAGTATTCCAGGGTAAGGCTAGTATCTATCCACACATTCACAGGGATATTCTTTGTGGCATCTTATCAAGCATAGTCAGCTTTCTTCCTGCTTCATGTTCAGCTTCTACATTATCCCTAAGCTATTCCAGGTTTCTAGGAATTTGATCTGAGGGATAGTATCTGCTGCTGTTATGGCTTTATTTTTATCATCACTTTTGTCCCAGTGAGTCATGTTGTCTATCACCTTGGCATTGACAGTCCAGCTGGTAGATGAAAATATTATTTTAGTATTAGGGATGGAAGCACTCCTAGGTGAATTCTAATAATCTGATAATGACATACTTAATATTTAGGACCAAGTAAAGTGGATTTCTTGGGAAGAAGTCATGCTGTGCACAAACAGAAGTGGCCTCTCTTTGACTTCCTCATAACGCAGAGAGTGCAGCACAAGACTTTTCTCCACCAGTGTCTCCGAGCCTTCTGGAATCAGAATTTTTGTGTTCATCATCCCAAACAAACTATATTGTAAAACTCCTGAGGTACATGATTCAGGAAAGACCTTAAGAAAGCTATCTTTTTTTTAAGACTTGAATCTATGACACTTACCTACGCTTAGTTAACAGTGCTGCAGGTTGGTGGTTGAAGTTTTTCTTCTTGTCTTGAGTGTTTTCTGTCCAAGCAAACTTTCTAACAAATAGGCAGTTGGTCTTGTGACTTGACCTTTTTTTCTACCTGTCATATAGATGGCTGTACCTTTGATCATTTCCACTCATTCTTGGGATTCACAATCTGCTTTTAAAATGCTCACCAACTGGAAATTAGGCTAATGTGTCTGATCATGAAACAGGGCTGTAGAAATCTTGACCTTGGTCACATTAAAACAGGACTTATCAGTTCTGAATATCCAAGATACAATTCACATATCAAATCATTCCCAAGAAGAAGGAAGGAGAGGGCCTTGAAAGGCTTGAAGCAGCATTGTAGGGGATTACCAGGACAGAAAGTGGGAGGGGGTTGATTGGGGAACAGGGGGAGGGAAGAAGGCTTATGGGACTTATGGGGAGGGGGGTAACCAAGAAAGGGAAAAATCATTCGGAATGTAAACAAAGAATATAGAAAATAATAATAAAAAACAAAAACACAAACAAAAATATATAAATGCTATACAAATGATATACAAATACCCACATGAATCTGTATGCGCATGTATTTGCCTATCTGCATACAGGGCAGTTTACAAAGAACTGGAATAGACAAGCAAATACTTTCAGTGGCCAATGAAATCAGGCCTTCGATGGCTCCTCATTTCGTATTTGTTGGCATCTGACTTTCCTTTCCAGAAAGTGGGTAAACCCTGAGGCAGGAAAGAAGTATGAATGATGATCTTTCTTCTGATTTATATGAATGAAAGATTCTAAAGCTGTGCTTTTGTCATTCTCACATGCAAACAGTCCATTTGTTCAGCCTATGTGTTCAACAACAGCAGTCGTAGGACAAGGATCTCTTCACATTTCCCAGTCACCTAAAATCTCAGAGCACTATGTGCTCCGAGAGCCACATAGTGTCCGCCGTGGAATCTTTTGGAAAGTAGTAAGACATTTTAAAATTTCTTTGCTGTTCCTTTCAGGATCTTTGTAGATTTCCGATTCACTGTGTGGGTCAGTGGTAACAAGTAGAGATAATTTATGCATTATGATATAGGCATCTTTTTATTTTATTTTATGTTAGTATCAGCAATACAGAGTTACCTTTACTTATTATATTTTTAGTAAAAGTGTTTTGAGCAGCCCTTTGCATTGTTTTTGGTAGAAAGTTACTAATTATTATAAAGCTTTATATTCAAAATACAAACAAAGAGAAACTAGTATTTTAATATAATTTCTTATCATTAGACTATATCATTCTTCTCACTAATAACCAAGAGCTGGAACCTTGTCTAGCTCAGTCAATGACATTTCCTGATGCTAGCTTTCTGTTACATGACAATGTGAAGACACGCTAATAGACAATTTGCTTTGTGTTTACAAAATAATTCAGTTGCCTGTGTAAGATTGTGCTATGGCTGCGGTGATTAGCAGGCAGGATGGATGAAGCTCAGAACATTATTCAATGCCTAGATCAAGGTCACATTCTCAGAGCCAGTTTAAGTGTGCATGCAAATGACAGCCTTTGCCTTAACCTTTCACTTTCCTACAGAAAAAGGCTTTGTTAAATATGGTAATCAGACAGCTGGGAAAGTAACATTTCCTGCAAGTAATACTGAAATCTTTTACAAATTTGTTAAGGAAGGAGTCCACCATTACTCAGTTAACCGACATTTATCTGCAACAAAGTGAAATAATCATAACAACAAATGTAGAGAAATTGGGCAAAAATTATAGTTTTATTAATAATAATGAAGGTTCCACTTATTTTTTCTATATTCTTTGTTTACATTCCAAATGATTTCCCCTTTCCTGGTTCCCTCCTCCCCATAAATCTCATAAGCCCTCTTCCCTCCACCTGTTCCCCAATCAACCCCCTCCCACTTCTCTGTTCTGGTAATCCTCTACATTGCTGCATCAAGCCTTTCCAGGACTAGGGCCTTCTCCTTCCTTCTTCTTGGGAATCATTTAATATGTGAATTGTGTCTTGGGTATTCAAAGCTTCTGGGCTAATATCCACTTATCAGTGATTGCGTTCCATGTGTGTTCTTTTGTGAATGGGCTACCTCACTTAGGATGATATTTTCCATTTCCAATCATTTGCCTAAGGATTTTATGAATTCATTGTTTTTAATTGCTGAGTAGTACTCCACTGTGTAAATATACCACATTTTCTGTATCCATTCCTCCACTGAGGGACATCTGGGTTCTTTCCAGCTTCTGGCTATTATAAATAAGGCTGTTATGAACATAGTGGAGCATTTGTCCTTATTACATGCTAGGGAATCCTCTGGGTATATGCCCAGGAGTGGTATAGCAGGGTCCTCTGGAAGTGTCATACCCAGTGTTTTAAGGAACTGCCAGACTGATTTCCAGAGTGGTTGTACCAGCTTGCAACCCCACCAGCAGTGGAGGAGTATTCCTCTTTCTCCACATCCTTGCCAACACCTGCTGTCTCCTGAGTTTTTAATCTTAGCCATTCTGAATGGTGTGAGGTGAAAACTCAGGTTTGTTTTGATTTACATTTCCCTAATGACTAATGATGTTGAACATTTTTTAAGGTGTTTCTCGGCCATCCAAATTTCTTCAGGTGAAAATTCTTAGTTTAGCTCTGTGCCCCATTTTTAATAGGGTTATTTGGCTCTCTGGAGTCTAACTTCTTGAGTTCTTTGTATATATTAGATATTAGACCTCTGTCGGATTTAGGGTTGGTAAAGATCTTTTCCCAATTTGTTGGTTGCTGATTTGTCCTTTTGACAGTGTCCTTTGCTTTACAGAAACTTTGTAATTTTGAGGTCCCATTTGTCAATTCTTGATCTTAGAGCATAAGCTATTGGTGTTCTATTCAGGAAATTTCCCTCTGTGCCCATGTGCTCAATCCTCTTCCCCAGTTTCTTTTCTATTAGTTTCAGTGTATCTGGTTTTATGTGGAGGTTCTTGATCTATTTGGAGTTAGAATTGAATACCCTAGGTGAACCCAGGAATAATTTTGAAGTTTCAACAGCAAAATGAAAGATTTAGAAATTTTATTTATGGCAATATATTTATTTATGTGAGAGAATGACCTAGCAGCAGTCGCTTGTGACATGGGAGAACTGGCTGGGACTTTTGCTGTAGGGGTCATATTTAGGCACAATGGGGAAGCATTTCCTTTCTTAACATATGGGCAGTCATTCCCAAGTCACCTTCATGGCATTGTATGCAGTGTGAAGTTGAGCTATACTTGAAAATTAAAATCAGTCAAGCATTCAAACTGAATTCATGCCATTAATGACAGATAGACGATACCTTAAAGGAAATTGGGTGGGTTTTAATCATTCAAGAAGCTGACATGGTGTTTTCTGTTTGTATGGCTTACATGGGCACTCTCATAGAAAGCTTAATCAACTGCCTTGTATTTAAGGTAATCTCCTGGGATACTTTCCTGCTTATTCTTTATTAAAAATGTAAAGACCTCTGGAAGTTATTTACTCTGTATTTATGTACCAGATAGAGTGAATTAAATCTTTGCACAATACCTTATACCTCACCCAAACAAACCCACAGACATCTCAGAACCATTATCCAAAGACCAACAAAATAAAATTAAGTCTGGACTATCCCATAGACAACATAGTGTTGTGAGCACCCAAAGAGATGAGGGTTTAAGAGATGTGTTGTGGATAATCATTGTGAGGACAGTACCAGGCTGGGAAAACCATCTGGAAAAAATACTTTACTCTCCTATTCCATGCTTGCACACTCGAGCAGAGTATGTTTCTTAAGTCAGACGTGTTAAAAGAAATAAGCATGCATATTATAAGCTCCATGAATAATGGAGGTCCAGGTGGAGTATAAAGGTGGAGGAGGATATCTAATAGAATATCTCAAAAGGATACCAGATGACCACTCTAAAATTGATACAGCAGCATCTCCTCCACACAGTGTTGTGTTGTATACATATAGAGGTCTTGTATGTGTTCATGATACTTGGTCAAAGCTATGGACATGTTGCTTCTTTTTGTTATTATGATTGATGACTCGAATAAGGATGGTTTTCAAAAGCTCATATTTCTGAATAGTTGGTTTCCAGTTGGTGGAACTGTTGGAGAAGATCTTGGTGGCTTTTGTGAGAAGAGATGTGTCTCATGGGCCAGTTTTGGTGTTTCAAAATACCCACACCATTTCCATTGAGTTCTCACTATCTCCTGTTTATGGTAGTTTGAGACCTGAGCTCTCTACTGTTCCTACCTTCATTTATCACCAGGAACCTGTTGTGGATTTGGTATAATGCTTGCATTATGTTATTTGGGTTCCCATAATTGCACAAAAATCCCACATGTGAGATGCTGAGGGTCCCTGCTCCCAGATGGTTCTGATTGATAAACAAAGTTGCCTGTGACTGATGGATGGTTGAACAGGGAGGAAGAAGTGGGACTTTGGGATTTGTGGGCAAGGGAACCAAGGAGGGTGAGAGTTGTCATGCCATGAAAGGAATAAGATCTGGGCTTGAGGGTGACAGGAGGAGAAGCATATTAGTCATGTAAGAGCATGGGCAGGGCAGCTCCAGGCCTCCCCACCCTCCAATTGAGTCTAGGGTAGCAAAGATGAAATTTAGGTTTAGTAGGTAGTAGTAACTCAGGAGTACTGGAGGGGAGGCATTAGCAACATGAAAATTTAGGAGAGGCCCAGTCATTGAGTCATTGAACTGTTTAAAGCATATTAAATATAAGACTTCGTGTATGTGTTTGTGTGTGTATGTGTCTTTTATTTGAGAATACAGAACATAGGGGGTAGGTAGCGGTGGCACCCCCCAGGTAGATTAGAGCAGATTAATCAATTATAACAATACAGACCCAACTCTCTAGAACTATAAGACCATTAAATGTTTTATTTTATAAGTTGCTTTGGTTATGGTATTTTATCACAGCAGTAGGAAAGCAATACAGCATGTTAAATGAGAAAAGTTAAACTAACATGAAGGCTTAGAAAGGATATCATATGGTTCTTATTATATCAACAACATAGTATTTGCCAGAATTGGAATTTTCTGGCTCTTGGCAGATACTTTTTGTCATGGAAAATCCCCCAACTTTATAAAAATAAGTGAATAAATATATTTAAATGATTATATTGGTATAAAAGATTAACGTATTTAGACTACTTTTATTACTATGAATTTATTTTTTTTAATTCAAACTTCTTATTTAAAACAAATACAAATTTAGGCATTTGTCTGGGCTTCTAGAAATTTCATGAACCATAGGTCCCATATAGTGTCCCTAATAAGTAATTAGGCCCTGGGATATTGAGTGAAACTTGGAGTGTGGGTGAAGGAGAGAGAGATAGAACAAGAAGATCAGTCTTCCAGCCTGGTCATACATTCGTCTTGGTGAAATAGCAGTATGAATGTTATAGGGGTAGCCGACCACTTTCTTAGTGGGTTTAGTGCCTTTTCCATACTGGAAACTCATTCCCACTACTGTAAACTGTAGAGGAACCTGCAATTGGGGAGCATATAGGCCTTATAGGACTATCTACTTTCATTATTTTGCTAAATTTCCCTTGAAATACTTTCCTTGGTACCCATAGGTTTGTGCAGCTATCAGTCTTCGTCAGAGAAGTTCTTCTCTGTCATGAATGATGGTTAATACAGAGTCACACAGTTGGTCAAAGAATAAGTGACTGTGCAGGTCTCAGTTCTAAATGAGACATCTAATCACACCTCTTCCCTGTGCTAGGCTCAGGGAGGGATCAGAGTAGAAGATGAGGCAGATAGATTATAAGAGGCAGGGGCTGAGAAGGACTGATGTAAAACTATGTTTCAGACAGGACAAGGCTGTCACTCACACGAACTCAATAGTGCTGTTACTGCTTTGACAAGACTTGTGTATAATCAAGCTATTAAACATTTTAGCATGGATTGAGAAGGGGCTCACAAGTTCTTCACATGTTATCTTAGGAATTATTGTCAGTTTATTGCTGCTTGGGAAGGGACACTCAGTTTTCTTCTGGGATGTGGTCCCTCCATGGTAGATAGTCCTACAGTCATGTGTACATAGCAGCTTCACCAATTGGACTCTGTGGGTTAAGAGTAAAGGACATGGAGTTGGGAGGAAGAAATGATGGGAAGTCTGGAAAAAGTTGGGAGCGAGTAATGGGGGTAAATGTGATCAAAATATATGATTCACATGTGCAAAACTCTCTAGGAATAAAGGATATCCTAAGAGGATAGTTTGTAAATTTAGTTTTATTTTTTACTTATTCACTTTACATCTTCCCCCATTTTCTCCTCTGAGTAGATAGGGCCCCCTAGGTATCCTTCTACCCTAGCACTTCAAGTCTCTGTGAGGCTGGGTGCTTCCTCTCTCACTGATGCCAGACAAGGCAGCCTAGTTAGGAGATAATATCTCACAACAGCTTTTAGGATAGTCCTGTTCCAGTTGTTCGGGACCCACATGAAGACCAAGCCTCACATCTGCTACATATGTGTGGTCAGGCCTAGGTCCAGCTGTGTATGTTCTTTGGTTGGTGGTCCAGACTCTGAGAACCACAGGGTCCAAGTTAGTTGATTCTGTTGGTCTTTCTGTGAGTTCCTATCCCCTTTGGGGCCTTCAATATTTTATAAGTTTTGTTCAATGAAGATGCTTAGAATTTAGCTCTAGGTTCTATTCTACCAAGATTCCTCTGGATTTAATCTCAGGGTAGAATTCTGTGGGTGATAGATGATATGCAAAACTGAAGGGGACTTATACTTTTCAATTTTGAGACTTTGAGTTTATTGTCTAAGGGTTAATTTCTTCACGTATATGAAGGCTAGGTAAGATACATATATATGTCCAGATTGGCTTATCCAATTAGAAAGAGATTGATATCTAAAGAATGAAGGAAGCCATAACATATTCAATCTCCTCCCACTAGGTTTTTATGTACTTCTTCCAGAAATATCTTTCAGTCTTCTGCAGACTCAGAGGCATGGCCAGGTTTCCCATGCTTTAGCAATGATTCTAAAATTCCTTTAAGCCATTATCGTACAGGTTTTAAAAGTGGATTTTGAGGATTCAAAGAGGTTGGTGACTTTGATTCCTGATCTCAAAGTGTTTAAGCATTTTTCTGGGGGTTCTCTACCCCTTCATCTTTGTATATCATCTAACATCCACAGACTTTCACTCTGAGATTATATCCTGAGGATGCTCCGTCAGTGTGTGCTGATTCGAAGAGAGATGGCTAACAGAACCTTTTTACCAGTCTAGAAAGAACACAGTGTTAGGCAGTAGTGGTGACTCACTCCTGCAATCCCAGCACTAGGGAGGCTAAAGCACAAGAATCACCATGAGTTTGAAGCCGGCATGGCCTTCAAAGTGAATTTTAGGTCTGTCTACATACTATAGTTGTTTCAGAAAACAAAAAAATTAGGGACTGGAGAGGTGGCTTAGTGTTAAGAGAAACTGCATTTCTCAAGAAAACTTGGGTTCAGTTCCTGGCATCTGCTTTGCATCTTACAACTCTTTGTAACGCTTGTTTTATTAGATCTGACATTTTTTTTTCTGGATTCTGTGGATTCTAGGCATGCACATGGTAGTCTACATGTAGGCATGCAGGCAAGCACTTATGTTCATACAGTAAAGTAAATAAATTAAAAAAAGAACAGAAGGCAACAAAGAGAATACAAATTTGCCTCCCAATTCTTGATCACTCCAGCAAGACCCTTTCCAGAAATACTATTTAGCCTTAGGGTTTCATATAGTTAGGGTGCTCTTTTGCTATATAGCCACTGATAATAGTGAACTTTAGATTTTCCTGCCCCTACTTCTTATGTGATGGGATTGCAAATACATAGAGCACACCTAGTTTATGGGGTTCTAGTGGTCAGATCCAAAGGTTACACATAGAATACACATATTCTGTCTACTGAGCTATGTCCCTGGCCCTCAGTTTGGCATTCTGTATTAAACTGTAATTGAAAGAGAACAGAACAAAAGAAATGTAATCTTCACAGATCCTGGTTTTGAGCCTCAGGCGCACACCTCTGTCAACAGGTAGAAATATAGAATGTGTGACAATGAGTTCGAGGCTATTTCCCACTTCCTCTTCCTTCAGATTCAATGTGCCTGACCTTATGTTGAGGTCTTTGATCCATTTGGAGTTAATTTTGTGTAGGGTGATAAATATAGATTTATTTGGATTCACCTACATGCAGCCATCCAGTTCGACCTGCAACATTTATTTTTGAAGATGTATGTCTTTTTTCTCAGTGTGTATTTCTTTCTTTCTTTTTATTTTTTTAAATCTAAGATCAGACATCCATAGGTGTGTGGATTTATGCTTGGGTCTTACATTTAATCCTTTGGTCAGGATGTCTGTTTGGGGGCCAATACAATGATTTTTTTCTTACTATGTAGTACAGTTTCTTGCTCTGTAGTACAGTTTTAGATCAGAAATGGTGGCACTTCCAACAATTACTTTTGTCATTTAGAAATGTTTTAGCTATCCTGGATTCTTTGTGTTTCCAAATGGAGCTGAAAATTGTCCTTTAAAATTCTGGAAAAAATTGGGTTGGAATTTGGATGGGAATTGCATTGAATCTTTAGATTGTTTTTGGTAGGACGGCCATTTTTACTATATTAAATCCTGTTAACCCGTGAACATGGGAAATCTTTCCATGTTCTTATATCTTCTTGTAGCTGCCAGCAGCTACTGTGAAATGGGTTTCTGGAACAGAATCTGAGGGATGGATGGAGAAGAGGCGAAAAGAAAAGAAAGCCAGGAACTTCCTGGGCTGATTAATGCAGAGATTTGAAAGCCCAGTCAAACGCTGGGGGAGGGAACATCTTCTTCAATTTCTTTCTTTAATTTATTAAAGGTTTTAATCATACAAGTCTTTTGATTTCTTGGTTAGAGTTATCCTACGATATTTTATTTTTTTGAGGCTATTATGCAGGATGTTGTTTACCTGATATCTTTCTCAGTCTATTCGTCGTTTGTATATAACAAGGTAGCTGATTTTGTGAGTTAATTTTGTATCTCACTATTCTGCTGAATGTGTTTATCAGCTTCCCTGTGGATGAGTTTTCCTGTGGAAATTTTAGGGTCACTTATATATACTAACATATCATCAATGAAGATACTTTGACTTCTTCCTTTCTAATTCATATCTTATTGAACTCTTTCAGTTGTCTGATTGCTTTAGCTAAGACTTGAAATACTATATTGAATACGTATGGAAGGAAGGGACAGTCTTGTCCTGTTAATTTTAGAGGAATTGCTTTGAGTTTCTTTCCCTTTAAGCTGATATTGGCCATGGGCTTGCTGTAAACTGCATTTCTTATGCTTAGGTATGTCCCTTGTATCCCTAGTCTTTCCAAAACTTTTCTTAAAAAGAGTATTGGATTTTTTTCAAAGGCCTTCTCTGCATCTAATGAGATGATCGTGTGATTTTTCTCTTTCATTCTGTTTGTATGGTAGGTTTACATTTACTGATTTATATGTTGAAATATCCCTGCATCTCTAGGATGAAGAATACTCGATCATAGTGGATAATCTTTTGGTGTATTCTTGGATTTGGCTTGCAAGTATTTTATTGAGAGATATTGCACCTATGTTCTCAAAGGAATTTGGTCTTTAAGAGATGTATTCATTTCCTTTTAAAGGACCTCTAACTTCTACTATGAGGTCCTTATCTTTTGCTTCAGACGTGTTGCAGTTATCAGGCCTACTGTAGAAGGTTGCTTGGCTCTCATGGAAAGATATTTTACCCAGTTGTAATTGATAGTGTTTTTACATTGGCATTAAGGCATCTAGGTTTGGGGTGATTTTAATTATGGGTGCTGATATATGGCCTTTTCTTTGTTGGGTGCATGTTTTCTTCTTTGGTTTCTGTTGCTCTCTCTGGTTCTTAGCAGAGTGTGGTGGTTGTGTGTTGCCTAGCAAGTATTTCTGGGATCTTTCCAGGTGTGGCCACTGGGTTTAATGTGTTTCTAGGTATTGGTAGCTGACCCTTAGTTATCCAGATGGCTTGGAGAGTGATTGGGGAGTGGGGTACTGGAGGGAGGAAAGCAGAGTAATTCCCCTAGTCTCTGTTTAGTTTCTTGGAAACTGGGGGAGGGGCAGAGAGAAGAAGGAAGGGAATGATGAAGGAGATGGGAAGGTGAAGGGGGAGGGGTAGGTGAAGGGGTAGGGGTAGGTGAAGGGGGAGTGAGTGAGAGGGGAGGGCTGGGAGGGAGAGAGAGAAAAAGAGAGAGGGGGAGAGAGAGGGGGAGAGAGGGAAAGGGAGAGAGAGAGAGAAGAGAGAAGAGAAAAGAGAGAAGAGAGGAGAGAAGAGAGAAGAGGGAAGAGAGAGGGAGAGGAGAGAGGCAGCCCACAGCAGGTAGTTGGCTACAGAGTTGGAGGGATAAGATTTGGGATTGTATTTCAAAGAGAATAGGCAGAGTGAAGGTCTGAAGCTGATTTCATTTGAAGAAGATTGGGGACAGGTGACCCTTGAGTTCCCAGGGAATGGCCACTTTTATCTTTAGAACGTAAACTAAAGCCTGCTATGAAGCAGTAACTCAGTAAATGTATGTTCTGAGTGGAAGGTTAAAGGAATGTGTAATTGATAGACGTTTAAAGTGAATTTTAGGTCAAGCAGTGGAAACCTGAAGACAAGGCTACCTGCGTGTTAACATAATGTTGATTTATTTTTTCTGTTTGATTAATGTCAAAATAATAATGTTCATTTGGGGCAAAAATAAGGAAATAAGATATTGCAGCAAATAATGCATAGTGGAATAAATGCTAGACCCTCTGTTGGGAGACCTGGGACCCAGTGCCTCTGACTAGTGATGATCTTGATTAGGCCACACAATTCTTTCTTACACCTTTTGTTTGTAAGTGGCGATAAAATGGAAACTTTAATACTCTGAATTAAAATAACAGCTATGACAACATCTTAAAACATAAAGATAGTATATGCTAAAATGACCATGGAGCGAGCATCTCAGCTCACAGAGTTTCTTTATGTTCCAGGCTATAAAGGACAGTGCAGATGCGTGCCTTTCCTGGGCCAGAGTTGCTCTGAGTGTAGATTTGTGATCCTCTTTGTCTTTCAAGTGTGCAGGAGATAGCTGGTGGTAAACCTATGTTTCTGGAAGGCTTCCAAAGATCTAAATTGCAATCCCTCACAGCAAGTTTAAGTCGAGTAAATCTTAATTTCTCTCTTCCTTTCTCTCTCTCTCCCCCTCTCTTTCTCTCCCTTTCTTTTCCACTTCCCTCTTCTTTTTCTTTCTCTTTTTCCCTCTCCACTCCTTCCTTTCTCCTTTCATTTCTTTCCCCTCATTTCCCCTATCTCTTTCTCCATTTCCTTCTCTTTGCCCTTTCTCTTCCCATTCTCTCTGTAGTCTCCCTTCCCCTTTCTGTCTTTCCCCTCTCCCTTTCTTTTCCCAACCATAGAACCATGTGAGAATCGCTGGCTGCCTTCCTTTGTACTGTCTGTCTGTTAAGGGAGCTCCCTATAGATCTTTGACTCCTCTAAGCTGGAATAGGTTAATCCAGAAGTTCCCATTGAACTTCCTTTTGATGATATTTTAAGGCACTTTAAGTTCACAAGAGTTATCCTTTAGCTATAGACACTGGTAGGTTTTGAGACCTGTATCCTGTGCTAGTCTTCCTTCTCCAAATAGATTTCAAGTTCCCCGAAGTGCAGAAATCTGGCTTGTTTCACTGCCAAAGCCCCCAGTGTCTGGCAAATGTCGAGCTCAGAGTAGATGAATGAAAAGCAAGGAGAGAGATCTGAAAGGGAAGACATTCCAGGAGATGAAGCATCTGTAAAATTGTTCTTGCTCATTCTGTTCCTGGAGCTTGTCCTTGTTTTCACTGACATTTATTTCATCAGGCTTTCCCATTATATCACAGAGTCTCCACTTAGCTCTTGTAAATCCAATGAAATGCTCCACAGCACATAAGTGTGGCTGCTGGTGGAGGGTCTCCAAATGCAGATTGATGGAGCACAGGACGGCTTTCAGGAGCTTCAGCAGAAGGTACCACATGGTGAGCATTAGATTTGGATACTGACAGTAAAAGCTGTTTTCAGGCTGCAATTTTGTAATCTTACTTTCAGCTGAAATGTTGTTATTTCTGACAGGCTGGCTGTTGTAGAACAGTCACATCCTGGTGTCATTCTTCATCAATCCTGAGCTATTTTTTTATTAATTAAGTAATTTATTAATTTATTTACACACACACACACACACACACACACACACACACACACACACACACACACACCACGAGCCCATCTACCCATCCACCCACTACCACATACAAACTTAATAATAAACAAGGATGTCTTCCCCCTTTCTGCAGCAAAGATACTCTGTATAGGACTGATGTAGTCAATCATGACTATGCAGGGACACCTGTAGAGTGTGTGTGCCTGTTGAAAATAGGGAGCAGAGACTGGAACCAGGAAAACTGGGACTCAGCAACAGCCACCTGTCACAGTCACATATTATTTGGCTGTTGAGAAATCCCTTACCTGTAAAAGGTAGTATTAAAATTTTAATTAGAAATTTTCTGTGTACCTGAGGGGCTAGTCAGAGGTTGCAGATCAAGTACATAGAACTCATATAAATGGTTTTGAGTAACAATTTCTCAGTTTTAGTTTCTGAGATCTTGATCACGATTTTCTTTCTTTCTCCCCATCCTACCTCAATTTGCTTTAATTCCTATCACAACCCCACAAAGCATACAGGCACACATCGGTAACCTCAGGGACCATACCCCACTCTAATTATCAAAGAGCCCCATGTGGCTCATGTCATAGTGTGTCATCAGGACCTTTTTCCTGTGCCTGCCTGAAAATACTGGAGATGTATGTGAAGTTTCTCATCTTCATAACAACGCTGTGCTCTATTTTAAAGCTCAATTACTATAAAAGAATACATGCATTAAGTTTAATTTGAGGTCTCTCTTGTTAGTTTTTTGGGGAAATTTGTTCTAATGTAGCCTGTTACTCATTCATCTAGGAAACCCAAAGTAAACACAATCACTTTTCTCAGAATGATTCAAGGTGACCTTTTGTACCTGTCCATATAAGAGATGCTAGGGGACTGGAGAGATGGCTCAGTGGTTAAGAGCACTGACTGCTCTTCCAAAGGTTCTGAGTTCAGTTCCCAGCAACCACCTGGTGGCTCACAACCATCTATAGTAGGATCTGATACCCTTTTCTAGCGTGTCTGAAGGCAGCTGCGATGTACTCATATAAATAAAATAAATAAATCTTTTAAAAAACAAACAAACAAAAAACCCATCTTTTTTTTTTTTTTAAGTGAGGCTAGAATAGTGGGAGAGGTGCTAATTTCATACAGAATACCCAACCATAGCAGTGTAACAGCTCTACATGTACAATGAAGATTCTCAGGAAATCCTTGTTTGTAAATTCACTCATCACCACCCAGAAAATGCTAGGATGGTGATGCTCTATGGAACATCGTACTATTGTTATAGAGTCCGCTGAACCAGCCGCCTTGGTTTGGATGGTCGGTCTCTCAAATACACTCTGAGCATCTGACTTGCCCTTGGAGGCTGTGTGTGTTGCTTCCTAGGTCTTGGGAGTAAGCTTTATCTCCAGCTGCAGTTCTGAATAGTTGGGCTGAGCTATGAGAACATTCAAGAAACCTAGGGAGCCTGCCTCCATGTCTGCTTAGTCGCATTTCTTGATTTTAATTTAGAGGATTCTCTCATCATCCCTTTTCTGGGCTCCTGTCCTCTTTCACCCTCTCCAGTCTTCATTTAGACTTGCTAGCTCAGTTCTGTGTGTTCTCATACTGTATCAGTGACCTCACCTAATGAACCAATAAGAAGCATATTGAATTATGAAGCTTGCACTTTATGTAGGTCCTCCAAAAGCCAAATGTATGCTTTAACAACATAGCCTCAAATGCAATCTTCTGTTTTATAAGTATGAGACAAAGCTTCCTGGCTGGAGGAAGGATGTGGCAAAAGAGGAGAATGCTGTTTGGAATTTTCATGATAAGAATTCAAATCTATTGCTTCTTCTGAGCAGGGTCTAAGGACAGAGGCTTGGTAACAAATGGAAGCCAATCAAGGTGGTATGGGAAGACTCAGGATTCCTCATGTTGGTCACTTAGACATAAACCAGAAACACAGCTCTTACTGCTCCTCTTCACTGTGGAGGATTCTTTTGCTAAATTGAAAGGGAGGGAGAGTGAGTGAGCTGGGCTGTATGTGGGACAGAGAATAAATAAGTCACTTAATTTTAAATAAAATTGTTATTTGTAATTATTGTCTATACATTTAGCATAAAGAAACTCAGGAAATGCAGTGTATGCGCTCAATAAATGCCAACAAATTGGTTCTCAGTAAACTTTATATCTTTCCTGACTCACATTGTTAGGATTCCTTCCATTGAGGTGTTAGGGCATTCTTGTTCTCCTAATTTCTATTTGTCTGAATATTTATTTGGTAGGTTCAAGGGAGAAAAGGGTTGTGGATTCTGGATTTGGGTGAGGCTTCATTAGTTTCCCAGAACTGCCAAAAGTTACCACAAGTTTGATGGTTTAAGAAAACAGAAATGTGTTTCCTCCTGGTTCTGGAGGCCAGAAGTCCTAACCCAAAGTCTCTTCATTACACAACTCTCCAAAGATGAGAAGGAAGAGTCCTTCTTGTCTTCCAGCTTATAATGGCTTTTGGTGTTTCTTACTTATGGCAAGATCTAATGCTTAGCATTGCCTTCATAATACCTTCTCCCTTCCATATCCAAAGTTATTCCCTCTTCCTCTCCTTATCCTAAAATAACAACATTAATAGAGCTTAGAATCCATTTGAATCCAAGGTATTTTTCCTTCTAAGATTGTAAATGCAATTATACATTTCAGAGTGCTACAGAAGAGTTATTTCCAAATAAGTTCTCTCATTGTCTTAGTTAGGGTTTCATTGATGTGAAGAGACACCATGACATTTTATAAAAGACAGAATTTAATTGGGGCTAGTTTACAGTTTCAGAGGTTTAGACCATTATCATCATAGCAGGAAGCAAGGCTATGTGCAGTCAGACATGGAGCTGGAGGAGCTGAGATTACTACATCTCTATCTGAAGACAGTCTGGAGGAGAGACTCTTTTCCACACTTGGCAGAGGCTGACCACAAGGAGCCCCCAAAGAGTGACACACTTCCTCCAAGGCCACACCTTCTAATACTGCCACTTCCCTTGGGTCAAACATATTTAAACCACTACAGTCACATTCTGGAGCCTCAGAATGGTTACTAGGTAAGATATCTGTTAATGAGATTTGAAGCAGACTAGACCTAAGGCCTCTGCTCTGTCAGCAGGTCTAGAAGTCAGAGCATCAATCCATTTTCAAGATTCTTTTTATCTACACTTGTAGTTAATAACAAGCCTACAAGACTGAAAGAAAAGCCAAGAGCAGACTTCATCTCAGTTACATAAGAAATGCCAAAAATAACCTAGAGAGATTTAGTGTCGATTGATGTTAACCATTAAACTTATGGGAACTAAGACATTTTTCTATTAACATTACTAAATCTTCTCCCATACTTCAGGAACCTAGGAATGGCTACTCTTAAACTTCTAAAAAGCATGAAGATCTGTCTCTATAAAGTGTGGAGAAACCTGTGTGAATATTGCTCATTTGAAGCCTGAAGCTACAGTTTGCCTCATATAGAAAACAACCTCTAGGAACTGTTGTGAGATATGATCACAGTCTAAATGTCAGGAGCTCTGGAAGATTAAGGGAGGGGACAGTAATGTCAAAGGAAAACAGAAAACAGTTTTTTAGAAAAAAATAACAGTGCATGGTCTACCCGAGGCACAGATTCCTGCAGGTCAATGTGCTAATGAATTGGTGTGGGACATGAGAAGGAAATTCTTCAGGTTACTGTGCACCTTGAACTGAGAGTCAATAAGAGGAAGTACTAGGAGTTGAAGGCTCACTAGCAAGCTTTGCCCCTGTGGGATGCTTCTCAAAGCCATAGGGAGGAGACAGTGCCCATGGAAACCTTCTGCAGTAGGCGTAAGCACCCACTGTGGGCACTCAGTCCTGACTTGGGCTATTGTGCTCTGCCCCATTTTATGTTTTTAGCATCCTCTCTTCTGAAGGATCCGTTCCACTATCCCTGCTGTGAGCTGTGACACTTAAGTTTCTGGTTTTATTCCCTATTCCTTTTTGTTCAAGCAGGAAGGAGACAAAGAAGTCATTGGCTCATTCAGTCGAAAAAAATAGAAAATACCAGCACAGCATTCTTATTTTCACCCTGCTGTCACTTCATAGGAGACATGAGCAGAAGGTCAGCGGGTCCTAAGAGAGGTTGTTGTTGGGGTTCAGAAAAACGTTTTCCCCCTGAGGGGGACTTGAGAAATTGGCTTGGTTGCATGTCAATGACCTATGTTCACAGAGGAGAGGAGGTCAGGTGGTGGCATGCACCCATAGCTAGTTGTCCACACCAGATGGGCTTCCCACAGAACTGCCTCTGCTCCACTCCTAAGGTAGTTAGTTGTGTTTAGGAATTGCTTTTTAAGTATTAGAAAGTAAAGAGACCTTTATAGGTCAAAGGAAAAGTTCTTGGGAATAAATGATGCCTGGGAGCCAAGTAGGAGACAGTAGGCAGTAGACAGGGCTTTCCTGGGTAACTCTGGACCATTGTATGTCTCAGTTTCACTTTAGAAGGTAGGAGGCTGAACCCCATTAGAAAGGGAGAGCAGAGGGTAGAGCAGAGCAGAAGGGTTACTTGAACCAGGGAGGTTTGGATACATGTAGTCTCTCTCTGTCTTTGTGGTCGCCTCTGGTGTCTTTTGCAGGCCTTGAAAGTGACTCCCAGAAACCTCATCTCCAGTATGTAGGTTGTTGCTGTAGTGCCTTATGTATAAGATATCTCCTTCACTTGATATTGAGCTACTCCAGGTCAAGAGTGTATTCCTTAACATTGTATTCCCAGGTCCAAACAATTATAGGCAGAAATAAGTAGCTTAAAAGTGTATCTGGTATGACTAAAGAAAAGACAGGTCAATGGACAGTGAGTTTGAGATCCACAGTAGGTCTCTGCCATTCATAGTTATAAATTACTTCAACTGTTAAGTCTCTGCCATTCATAGTTATAAATTACTTCAACTGTTAAGGGACAGACATTACAGGTAAATTGGAGGAGGAATGAAAATGCCCATACCAAGATGTCATGAGAAGGAGTGTGGTACATCTGTGTCTTCAGGCTGAACAGCTGGCTTGGTACTGTATTCTGATTCTTGCTGTACAATTGACCAGAGGTGAATTTAGGAAATGGAGAGAAGATACAACAGTAATAACCTAATTCTAACCATTTTGTGTGTGACTTACCTGACATAACCCTGCCATAAAAGGTTGCCTGTCAAGCTACCAATTCTACCTCTTGCTCTAGAGAGGAGGGAGATGCTGTCACAAGGAATGGAGACATCTTGGCTCACTATGTAAGAGGAGATTCTATAGACTATAATGGGAACTTTCCCAAGAAGGCCTTTGCTAAAAGACAAAACTAAAACAAACATACTAAATAAAAACTTTATGGGTTTAATTGCAGTTCTAGAATCCAGCTTGAGTCTTCATCTAAAATGATTCAGAAAGCGCCATTGATCAACATGGGCCAGTTATATTTATACTTAGAGGAAAGGAAATGATATGCAAAAATAGGAAACAGGGGAAAGCCAATCCAGTTACTTAAAGTCGCGGCTGTCTTATGTGAATATAAACAGCTGGTGCTTACAAGTAGATGGGATTTAGCTATTTTTTCAAGAGTAGAGTACAGTCTCTATATATACACAAGTTAGACTACAGTCCACTCCGTACATAAAACCTTTAGGCCAATCTATGTAGGAAGGTGGCTTTAGGTCAAATTTAACTTTATGAAAAAATAGTAAGAAATTAGCTACATGTTAAGCCACAGAACTATTTAGTTTACTACAAAACCACGACTAACTGTGTGTGTTTCTGAGACCCCTGGCAGGTGGCTTGAGGAACTCAACACATCCAGGATAGCATTTAAATGAAACCCTATGTTCTCCACACAATTCATTTTTCTTTTTATATTTCATCATAGCATCAAATTTTCCAATATGGATGTAAGTGTTCATTGGGTCTTAATTGTTCCCACATAAACATGACTCTCAGTTCAACTTTTTCTTTCCCTTTCCTCCTTTTGTTTGTCTGAGAAATTTCTGTTGGCACAGGACAGGAGTATGTTTTGTTTGACTTGTCATTTGTAGTAAGAACCCTCCTGTTACATCAAATCCATGTTTCTTTAGAGGGCTTAGTTTGATAGCCTCTGGTACCCCCTTCCTGTCAAATACCAATTCATCTTTCTCTTATCTTATTTGTTTAACCTGGAGTCATATTTAGTAACCTAGAGATACTATATGCATACATCATATTCAAAGTTACAGATAAATAGCTCTTTATGTGAGGGGAGAAGTAGACATTCCCTTGACTTAATGCTTTCAAAGAAGAAAATAGTGGGTAAGCTAGACAATGCGACCATTTTATTAAGCAAATGGTAACAGTAAAATTAGACTTGATGTTCATAATAGCCTTTCCAGTGTGCTAAAAAGGAGAGGTTTGGGCATTTCCCAAGTCCTTGACATATCTCGCATTTAGGCTTGCTTTGTTAGTCATTTAGTATGTCTATTTATATAAATCTTTATTTTTACTTTGCAATCCAACAGTCAGCACCACCAAAGAGTATTTTCTTCAGGACACCAGCTGGTTCCTTTTCTCCTAAATGGGCACAGTGCTGCAGAAGGCGAGGCGTCTAGCGTGGACGTGTGCCCTCTTTCTTTGTGAGGACTGTCTAAAATTGAAAATAACTTTTTTTCAAGTAGCAATTTGTCATAGCAGGGGCCATGGCGCACCAACACTTACTGAGGATTGGGAATAGGGAAAAAGTGTGGGGTATTATTTTCTGAAGGGACCAGAAGATAGAAAGTGTTCAGAGATTGGCTGTACTCCTTCTGTCATTTTCAAAGGGAAAGGGCAGTCTTATTAAGTGGTTAAACGGCTCCAGTGCTGTAATGTTTGTGTCCTGTGTATGTCCCACAACACCTCCATGTGACCTTGCAGTCAATACTTTCCAGCTTTACAGAGCTACTTTAGGGTAGAGTTGCCCTCTTTAGGAGCAGACCCGTGTTGGCAATGTTCTACATGTGAGATAGACTTATTGAACATGAGGAATAATATAGTTGATATGTAGCTCAAAGACAAAATGACCCTCCAGTGATCTAGGCAGAAACAATTTTATTTTAGAGTTGATTCTGAGACTGTACACACCATAGTGGGATGGACAAAGGTGGAAGGAGTCTTCCTGATACTTTAGACACAGAAACAGCCTTTTAGGGTGGACATTGCTAGTAATTTTAGTGCATGGTGGTTAAAATCTATAGCTCACGGAGGTAAATATATTCTTCGAGGAAATCTGAGAATGGATGACATATCTCTCCAAACAAAGAACTACGTGTTACTGTGAATCATGGAGAAATTCTTCATGTTTGGACTTGTATAATTCAGATGCTGCTGTTTGCTTCTATAAGTAGATATTGCTTTATGGTCTGTATAGAAAGACCTTAATAGTTACCTTCCCCCAGTAAACGTATTTATTTACTTTCTACAGGGGGCAGCAGTGTCAGCAGTGTTTGTGAGGGTGGGCAGCAGGGTTCAAAATGAAGCAGTAAATGACAATGAAGAAAGCATCTTCAGAAGAGGTTGAATGGTGTGGCTGAGATCAAGCATTTGCTGTAAGGAGGTAATGCCCTGGGAGTTTCTGAGGTTGCTTTCTTGAACCTTTTTGTGTCCTTCAAGAACATTAGGAGGAACTATATGTAAGCTTAAAGAAATTTACTAGGAAAGTAAGTTTCTTTAAGTGAGTGGTTTTCAGTTCACATTGTGGTAAATCCTCACCCTCTTATAGCCTACAACCAGAATGAACAGGCGTTGATTTGGAAATGTACATCCTGGTTTACATATGAGGTTTGTGTGTATGTATGTGTATATGTTTAGTATATGTTTATGTAGCTATGTATATTTGTTCAAATGTGTGTATGCATATGCCATAGATATATGTCTATACACATAAATGCATTGAGTATATATAAATGTATATGTATATATAAGTATATATATTAATGCATATATACACATATAGGTAAGTAGGATATGTATGTGTGTGTGTGTATGTGTGTGTGTGGGTGTGTGTTTGTGTGTGTTTGGAGGGTATGGTAAGGGTCACCTTGGGAAATTTATCTTACTTTCTGTCACTGTCAACCTAGAAGCTCACGTTAGTTTATCTCAGCCAAAATCAACATTCCTTGGAAATACCTGGAGCAACTTTTCAAATTTAACTGAGGTTTGGGGCTGAGCTGTGACCAGGTTGCATGGATATTTACATTTAAGAGAGGGGAATTAAAATGCGTAGATGATTTTGGGTCCAGCAGTAAACTGTGATGATTGAAAATGGCAAGCGTCTGTGGGCCCACATCCCTGGCAGATGAGTGTATTTAGGGAAATATTTGGGACATAATATTGGTTTTATTAGTTTACTTTTTTCCTCTCCTTATTTCATTTTTCCCACTACTGCCTATATAATTCAATCATATCCTTGGACCCTGGCGTATTGCCTAAGGGGAGAGAAGAACTAGTAAGTGTTTCAAGAGCCTGAACCTTAGGGAAATGCAGAGGAACTGAGGCGAAGAAAATGTTCTAAGAAAACACTTTCAGCTAGCCTTTGCCGCATGACAAACTTCTCCAGAATTTCCTGGCTAACACAAACATCATTTACCATTGCTTGAACTCTGATCAGAATCAAGCTAGATGATGGAGGCTACAGTAGACTCTGGCTTGGAAATCAACTTACAGAGGGCCGCATGGTCTCTGTCCATGTCTAGGGACGGACTGATAGATGGGGATGCAGAGGATGTCCTTGAGTCTCCGTCATTGTACATTCTGGCCATGATTTTGACACCTTAGCAGGGGGCATCCCCCCCACCACCTGCCAATCACCCATCTCCTCAGTTCTGTTCCAGAACTGCCACAGCATCCTTTTCATTGGCCAAAGAAAGATACAAAAACATCCTGTATTTAAAGAGTAGAAAGATAGCTTCTATTCTGATAGGAGGAGCCAATAGGATACCTCCCAAGGAGGAAAGGAAAATTACAGGCATCCGTCCAGTCCAGTCTGTTACATGTATCATGAAAGACTTGGGTGCCTTGGAATTGAGAGCTGGATGAAACCCTTGTCTGCTAACAGGAAAAATAAATATAGGTGTTCCCATTCCCATCTGGGGAAAAAGTGAAGGCCAGACGTTGAGTAATGGTAATAGTGCCTGAAACAGTGCTTTTGGGAAGGAGTTGTGAAAAATATGCAGAAAGACACCCACCAGTCCCAGATGCTCCTAGAGACAAGGTGGCAAAATTTCCCGGGAGTCAAATGGGCCATGGTGACCATAACAGCTCCTGTCTCCCAGCCAGCCATGGCAAATTATAGATAGTCTGAGCTGCTGAAGACTGGTCACAGATGCCACCAAGAAAGCCCTTGAGGGGCTGGGGAGATGCTTTGGTGGGTAAACATTTGTCATGCAAGCACGGGGACCTTATTTCAGTTACAAGATCTCACATAAAATGCCAGGTGTGGCGGCAAGTGATTGGAGTCTTAGTATTGTTGAGGTAGCGACAGGTGAATCCCTGGGGCACACTAACCATCTAGCCTAGCCTGAGTTGTGAGCCCCTGGTCCCAATTAGAGAGCTGAGGTTGAACTCTGGTCTCCACATGCACATACAAATATTGTTGCATAAATGTATATACTCATAGTCTGAACATGCACTGCTTCCTCACATGTAAAGTTGTTGAGTGGATTGGCTACTAGAGACTGAGACCTCTTCTGCTTGTCTTCCTAATATGTCAGTGCAAGGAAGCCATGCACATAGCAAAGAAATATCCATAGGTATGGGCCTTTGAGGAGAAAATCTGAGATTATGTTTTAGCCATCCCACCTGAGTAACACTGGCAAAATGGTAGCTGAGACTTAGCATACCTTCTGTGGGAGGAGAGAGAACACACATACAAATTCCCAAGTGATATTTTTTTTTATCAACTCTTATTATTGTCTTGAAGGTATTATGAAGGGGAAATATATAGAAAGCATCTTCTGAGGGGCTTTGTGCAGTTGCCGTGGACAGCGCTACAGTACGGCTTCCGTGGCTTAACCTTCAGGCCCGACTACTCTCCTACAGGACATCATTGTGAGTCCACAGAAGGCAGTCCTTCCAATCTTAGAAAGAGCCAGTGCTCAGAATGTGGCACTGTTGTTCTTGCCCTGGAAGGAAATCTTTGAAGCGTAGCTAGAGCTGACTGTGGCCGTGGGAAAGGAGGAGTCACGAGTGCCACTGGGACTGTCTGGAGAAGTCTGTGAGAGTCTCAGAAGTGTTACGCTAGAAGTTATTTGTATTCAAGATGAGCTATGCTTCTGACATCAAGGCCGTGCATTTGCAGAATGTGGAGACTGCCACTGGGAATGTCGGGAATTTCTAGTTATTTTTCATTATGAAGATGCCAAAGTGTCTGCGCTTATGTGAAATCTGAAGGCACCGTTGCTGGAAATGGGAAGAAATAAAGCAGAACATCAAACAAACATTGTCCGGTTGCACCTGAAAAGGTGAACTGTGGGGTGACTCATGGAGAAATGCAGTTCATGGAGCCCAGGATTTTTAGATTCTTGAGGTTCTTAGTCTGGTAAAGCAAGGGCTGGGGTGATGAACCGAATGAGTGGGAAGAGTTACCGGACTGAACACAAGCTGGTTTATCTTTGGGAAAATGTAAAGCTTTGCTGTACAATAAAGGTTGAACCCCACAAAATGGAAGGATCCAGGTCCCTGGGCAACGGGATGGGCGAAGAAGAGAAAAGAAGCCATTCTTCTAGGAAGGGACAAACTGTCCTGTGGGAAGGGCTTGTACACACAACGGAACCCAGCCCCAAGTTCTCACTCGGCAACTGAATTTCTCTATCTCTCACATCTTATTCCCTTAACTCCATTTTCATTCTGTGTAAAACGGAAGTGAATAACAGTGCCAACAAACCATGAAGGTGCCAAGTGTCTGTGTATATGTTAAATCTAAAGGCACTGTTGCTGGAAATGGGGAGAAAGAATACAGTAAAGCATTCATTACTTGTCTTGGCCGTCTGTCTAGAAGGTTGCTCTTCTTTGCTGTTCTTAAGAGATGAAGGCAGGAGCAGAGGAGAGTGTGTGGAAATGGCATGTGTGACCTGTCCTGTTACAGGGATAGTATGTCATGGAGGCCGTCACCAGGGGAATGATGTACTTGCTTTAGGTTCCACAAGAATGGGGTGCCCACAACTCAGTCTTCAAGGTAAGTATTAGTTTAATGTGAGTTTTTAACAGGAAAAAAAATCAGTACAAAAAGAAGCAGGGTGAGTCAGTTGCCCAAGTTCTAAGTAAAATTGGGATCATGAAAAGTACCCCGCTGAGCTGCACTGGAGCCTGAGGCAGAGAAAA
This sequence comes from Apodemus sylvaticus, assembly GCF_947179515.1. Lineage (NCBI taxonomy): Eukaryota > Metazoa > Chordata > Mammalia > Rodentia > Muridae > Apodemus > Apodemus sylvaticus. The sequence goes on along the minus strand of NC_067486.1, from coordinate 10,428,135 downwards.
GCCAGTAATGCCAACTTCTCATTGCTTAAAATTTTGTTATTTTATTCACCAGGCTTTTTGTATGTTAGTACATGCACTGTTGTTTACTTTAGCCTTTGAGCTTGGGAGTCTGTTTAAATAATAAGCCCTCATTTGGTTTCCCTCGGTTTTTTTTTTTTTTAATCTAATCACTCTTGAATCCACCTTGGCAGGTCCTAGTGTAAGCTATATTTTTATATCTGAAAATGCCTAAATCTGGAGAGAATATGCATTTGCTTTGTGTGGATACTATACCAAATTGTCACAAACTTGGGGGTTAAAAAACAGCTCATACTTATCCTGTCTACAAGAAAATGCAAAGATGGGAGATGGAGTAGAGAATGAATGAATGACCAACCGATGACCAACCCAACTTAAGACCCATCTTGTGGACAAGCACTAACTTCTGACAGTATATTTTTTATTAGATATTTTCTTTATTTACATTTCAAATGCTATTCCCTTTGCTGGTTTCCCCACCAAAAAAACTCCTATCCCATTCCCCCCCCCCCACCCTGCTCACCAACCCACCCACTCTTGCTTCTCTGTCCTGGCATTCCCCTATACCGGGGCATTGAGCCTTCTCAGGACCAAGGGTCTCTCCTCACTTTGATGTCCAACAAGGACATCCTCTGCTACATATGCAGCTGGAGCCATGCTTCTCTTCATGTGTACTCTTTGGTTGGTGGTTTAATTCCTGGGAGCTCTGGGGGGTAGTGGTTGGTTCATATTGTTGTTCCTCCTATGGGGATTCAAGCTCCTCCAGTTCCTTCGCTCCTCTCTCTAGTTCCTCCATTGAGGACTCTGTGCTCAGTACAATAATTGGCTGAGAGCATCCACCTCTGTATTTGTCAGGTATTGGCAGAGCATCTCAAGAGACAGGTTTATCAGCAAGTACTTGTTGGCATCCACAATAGTGTCTGGGTTTGGTGACTGTATATGGGATGGATCCCCAGGTGGGACAGTCTCTAGATGGTCTTTCCTTCAGTCTCTGCTCCACATTTTGTCTCTCTATATCCTCCCATGAGTATTTTCTTCCTCTTTCTAAGAAGGACAAACTATTAATGAGTCTCTACTATGTTTGCAGACAGGAGTCTAGCATGACTGTCCTCTGAAAGGCTCCACCCAGCAGCTGACTCAGACAGACATAGACACCCATAGTCAAACAGTGGATAGAGCTTGGAAACCCTTATGGAATAATAAGAGGAAGGACTGTGGCCCCAGAGGGGTTAGGAACTCTATGGGAAGACCAAACTCCACAGGAAGACCAACAGAGTCAACTAGCTTGGACCCTTGGGGCTCTCAGGGACTGAACCACCAACCAAAGAATATACATGGCTGTACCTAGACCTCCTTGTGCATATGTAGCAGATGAGCAGCTTGGTCTTCATGTGGGTCCCAAACAACTACAGGCCTATCCCAAAACTGTTTGTTGCCTGTACACGGGATGTGTTCTACTAGCTGAGGTGCCTTATCTGGCCTCTGCTGGAGAGGAAGTGCCTAGCCTCACAGAGACTTGATGTGCCAGGGTGGGAGTATACCTGGGGGGGCATCCACTCAGAGGAGAAGGGAAGGGGACGTGGGCAAAGGGGGTGATTGGGAGGGGGGCAGTGAGCGGGATGTAAAGTGAATAAGAAAAAGAAAAAAATTAAAACAATATGCAACAATAAGTTAGGACAAAAAAATGATTGTGCATAAACTTAAAACAAATGCAAAGGAAACAGGCTAGAGTTTGAGTTGAAGTCCAAGTCTTGTGATTGTTTTCTTTTCTTTTCTTTTTTTAAAGTTAGAAATAAAGCTCAGTTCACAGGAAAGAGAAACACAGCTCATATTTACTCGCACAGCTACAGAAGTCATAAATCTCAAGTCAGTTTCCCTGAGCTGGGATCCAGGTGTTGGTAGGACAATGCTTACTCTGGAACTGTTGAGACAGTTCTGTTTTACTGCTGTTTCAGCGTCCACAACTGTATCTGATCATTCTTTGGCTTTGGACTCCTTTCACATCACAACCTTTGTGGTCATCTTGTCTTCTGTGGTCCTCATTGATCCCTTCATAGTTCCTCCACAGGAACAAGAGTGCTTTTATTTAAAAGTCACCCAGCTAGTCTGGAATAATCTTCCCAACCCAACATATGCCCCTTGTGTCAGTAAGATCTCCTTAGCCATGTATAGTGCAGGCTGTAGTCACTGTGGCTGGCTGGCCTTGGGGACCCTTGATCAGCTTCTATCAGTTGGGCAGGACAGCTTGGTTACACTGATGTTGACCAGCTAATGGCCCTGTTGCTGGAGGCCACTAATGTCTCAATAGGAGCAGCAGGTAGGAGAGGAAGAGGTGACAGCAAGAAACATACATTTCTACTTTCTTTATGGGCGTGCCTAGTACTGTGGTTGGCATCAGGGACAAAGTAGGGGAGAGGGGTGATAATTACTATCCTTATCCTTCATACAGAGCCCTGCTTGAAAGACAAAGCATAACAAAGCCTTCTGGCAGTGTTTGAAGACACACATACCTGACTCTTCTGAACTGAAGTTCCCAGGACAACAGCTATACACATGGGAAAGATGCTACATGGCTGATTGACAGATTAGAGATTTGTGGTTGCAGAGAATTGGAATGTTTCAGAAATAGAAGCAAATTATTTTGGGCTATCTTTAGTTCTTTCAACCATTCATTGTTGACGCCTGTGTCTGACCTAACATCATTGTGACTATTGAATAAAACCTATTGGAGTATTTTAATAGACCATGTCCTCAACAAATCTCAAAGCCAAGAATGCCACCAGATAAGATATAAGACAGACAGTGGGTGATTTCCCTTCTGTTCTGTAGTATACCTTTGTGTTATTCTCTTCAATGCATTTGAAAATGCCTTGATTTATACTTTCTTTTGATATCTAAGTATAAAAACTCCACTAACTGCTTCCACATTGAAATGTGTTATTATGGGGGCAAAATTACCAGGTATGAACCCTGCAAAGTACAATAATAACTGTCCTGGCATGATATGCCCATCGGTGCAATAATGGCATGTATATTACAGGAATAACCAACCACTTTCTGATTGGATTCAGGGCCTGCTGCGCAAGAGAGAATTTATGCCTAGTACCATCTTTAGGGCCAACAACCTGTGGTCCTCAGTGACAACATCCTACTACTATTCTGCTAAACCAATAGAGTATTAAACCAAGTTGTAATAACTTATTGGTTTCTGCTAAACCAATATAGTATTAAACTAAGTTTTATGACTTATCGCTATACTCATGGGTTGGGTCATCTCTCAACCCTCCACAGAGAAGCTTCTTTCTGACTGAAGTATGAAGATTAACATATATATCCTCAACTTGTCAACTTCAGAGTTCTCAGTCTTAAATGGGACATCTATAGCATCTCTCTTCCAAAGGCTCAGGGATCATTGTGGAAGAGGGAGCAAAAATATTGTAAGAACCAAAAGGTGTTGCGAGAGCACAGTAAAACTGGTTTCAGGACAGGTGCGCGGAGGAACTCACATTGGTTGGGAAAACATGTATAAGACTGATGCAAGATTGAGTCAGTCAAAAACTCTAGTGTGGGGAAGGATCACGAATCCCTGCCTTTAACTGAGAAACACTTGGCAACTGTTGATGGCTGCTGGACGAGAAGCAAATCTAAAGAACACATGATGTTGAGAGAGGATGGGGTAGGAGTGACGATGGGAGAATTTGAATGGAGGGAATGAAAACTGGATTTGGTCAAGACAGTTTATGTATGCCCAGCATTCTTAAACAAATAAAAGACCTTGCTGGTTTCTGGGAAAGATCAATGGACTTGCTGTTAGCCTTTGATATATACAATGAGAATTTCCTCTTTAATTTTTTGATACTTTCATTTTTTTTTCCTTTTTCAGAGTTGTGCTACTTAGGGCAAGGTTCAATCTGTAGAGGGAGAGATGGTCTTTCAGGCTTTGCAGGTTATGCAACCTTTGTGGCTTTGCTATTGTAGCATACAGTTGTGAATAATATGTGAAGAAATGAGTCTCTATAAACTCTAACTCAGCTTTATGGACACAGGACTTTTCATTTTTTATATATTTTGCACATGTAATGAAATAGTTCTGATATTGCCAATCATTGGTAAATGCTAACACGTAGAGTGTATGAACTATTTTTAGCATGTTAAAAATGTATAGTCAAGTGGGCTATGTCTTCTGCTCCCTTACCAGAATGTTAAGGTCACATTTCATAGCTTATTCCGGGATGGCATCTTGAGGACAGGATGAGGTAATATGGTACTCAATTTGGAAGTCTATTTTTATAACTATAGTATCTTACCCTTAATCTCATCTAATCTATCCTAACATCATTGAATGACTATAAGAGAAATTTCTGAGACTGGATGTTAACATAGCATGATGGCTAGAGGTCTATTAAATTATACATTCCAGAATATTTTATTGATAGTTATAAGGAATGTTAAGTCAGACACGGGGGTGAGCAATGCATGGTAATTGAGGGGCTAAAGACTTTATCCCTCTGCCTTGCAGTCTTTGGTTAGACTCTGAATCATCAATCCTGACCTTGAGCACCCCCCATTATCCATATCCTTTTATTTTCTTATATTTCCATTATGTGTGCATTTCTTCCTCTTTGTTTCCCCTCAAGAGAATATAAACTGCTTGTTCATCATTAGTTCCCGAGCACCTTCTCATAGTGCTCCTCAAAGCTCTATGGATGTCTTCAAACACAAAAGTTTCTCTAAAATTATATATTGAAATTAATCACACTTAAAAAATCAGAAATATAGGATGATCTCTTATGCTTTTATATGCAATATACTTTTGATCCAATTAATAAGGGGCAGCAGCCAGAATGGCCACATTGGAAGATACTGCTTTTTGGGAGCAGTCTTTGGTTAGACCCTGAAGCATCAATCCTGACCTTGAACATCCCCCACTATCCTTATCCTTTGATTTTTCTCATACTTCCATTATGTGTGTATTTCTTTCCTCTCTCATCCATCCTGTTGGCTTTGTACTCGGCTAATCAGAAAATAAAGCAAGACAAAACATCATGGCCTGGAGATAAAACAGAGTATGAGTGAAAGAAACACTGTCAGTAACTGGGTGATAGCAAGCCCCCAGGCTGAGTCACACCGGGTAAACTGATGTATCCTAGCCTTCTGAATGCAAAGTCCAACTTCCAAAGAGACTCCTCCAGCCATCCGTTGGACTGAGCCAGGGGACTGAAATGGAAGAGCTAGGGGAAGGACTCAAGGAGCGGAAGGGGATTGCAACCCTATAAGAAGAACAATGTCAGCTAAATGGACCACCCAGAGCTCCCACAGACTAATCCACCAACCAAAGCATGTACATGGGGGGAGCCTGGACTCCAGGTACATATGTAGCAGAGGATGGCCCTATCTGACATCAGTGGGAGGTGAGGGAGGCTTGATGCTCCAGCATAGGGGGATGCCAGAAGGGTGATGCAGGAGTGGGTGAATGGCTGGAGGAGCACCCTTATAGAGGCAGAGGGGAGGGGAGATGGGATAGGAAGGGGGATAGCATTTGAGATGTAAACAAATAAAATGATTAATAAAAAGAAACAACACCAATTCACAGAAGAGGAAATGAGATCTTAGGATATTTAAAACAACCTTCCTATTATATAAAAAATGTTCTTAGCCAGGCGGTGGTGGTGCACGCCTTTAATCCCAGCGCTTGGGAGGCAGAGGCAGGTGGATTTCTGAGTTCGAGGCCAGCCTGGTCTATAGAGTGAATTCCAGGACAGCTGGAGCTACACAGAGAAACCCTGTTTTGAAAAACAAACAAACAAAAAGAATATTCTTTTTCTGGATGGCTGATCTCTAACATCAGCAAGATCTTAAAGAAAGAATTTATTCAGAAGCATGGAAATCTTTAGAATTTTCTAGCACCCCTTCCACTATGTTTAAGATGGTGCCCTATATCTAAAGAATCTCTTTCTATCTGATACATTGTTATGGGAAAAGTTCATAGAATGTAATATAGCAGTTGCTATAGCTTTGAGAGACCCAGATGTCATCAGCATTTGGTTTGGATGATTGTGGCAGTGGTATGTGTACACAAAATACTGTGTTGATGTTAGACCAAAGATGTCAATGAACAATTGAGCAACTTGGCTTTTGTGTCAAGGGGATGCACTCCTGCCGTGCAAGCAGTAGTGCATGAAGGCTGGGAAATTAAAAGCCCTAACCACACGTCCACAACCATTCAAGCTACTTTATTTTTCAAGTGAAGTGAAACCCAAACACAAATAGCCAGGAGGGGGAAATTTAAATTAAACTTCAGAATCGTTTTGTGTTGGAACCAGCCATAGTGTTTCTAAGCCTGCTGATAATGCTGTTCTTGGGAGCCTAAAAAAATAACTCTATACGGGAATCTCCCTTGACACTAGAGTCTCAGTTTACATGCTGTGCACACATTCACTTGGAAACACAAGCTTGTGCTGTAACCTTCTAGAAGGAGTTTCTAAGCTGGGACAGCCACGTATCCTCTTCTCCATGCTGCTACAGCACGCAATAGGATCTCAGGCAATGGCAATTTGGGCTTTCTTATTAGGTAGCTGTTCTTAGAAATGACACATTCAACAGCAATGGTGGCAGCAGCATCAACAGCAGCAGAAACAACAACAAAACAACTGACTATGAGGAACTAGCTTGGAATTCTAGTACTAGTGAGGCAGAGACAGGCAGGTCCCGGGTATAGCTGGTCAGCGAGCCTAGCCTGCTTGGGGAGGTCCAGACCAATGATCGACCTTTTCTCGAACAAGAACAAAGGAACACATGGACAGAAGAACACAATGACATGTAAAATGGCATCCTAAGGATGGATGTTTCTTCCACTTAGGTCCCTCAGGAGATGGTCTTAAAAGGGAAAAGTGTTTCTTGGAACAACACAGATTAAAATCTTTGAGAATTTCAGATTCTTTGAATCGCAGACCATCTGCAGAAATCTGACTCCTAAGGGAGGTTGAAGTCTGCCTTGGTACTTTGCAAGCAAAAGTCTTGCTGCTTGGATAATTATAATCTCTTATTGATGCCAAGTGTCTTTCTGTCTGGTTGGGGAGTCATTCCATCCAAAATGATCTAATACCTAACAGTCTAAATTTAAGGTAAGAAACTAAAGGTAAAATACTATGTAAAATATATTAAAAAATTAACCCCTCCTGGGAGGAAATAGCAATGCTACCCGTGTTTAAAGGTACAAAGCGAGAGTCTCAAGTTTCTGGTCCTCTTTGGTCTGTGTAGAAATATATTTTTGTTTCAAATAGGTCTATCAGGTTTGCTACATGGATGCATTTATTTCTTTAAGAAGGTTTAAGAAATATATCCATACAGTGTTATTTAAGGGTGCTTAAAATAGGAAAAAGGAAGAAAGTGGAATTGTACAGTCTTTAAGAAACATTGCTAATCCTTCAGGCAATCTAGTGGCAGGGACTGTTCAGGCCCTTTTGGAAAGGACAGATTCACCAAACATTTCACCCACAGCAGATAGCAGTTCCAAGTCACTCAAAACTTCTGCTCAGGCCAATGGAAAGTTCCATGTTTGAGCCTAAACTTTGAGTTTTTGACTTAAAAGAAAATTTTTCTGCTTTTATTTAATTGGACAAGAAATTGTTTTCTCCTTAGAAGCAATGTGAAAAAAGGTTCTTATTCTCAGTTAGGAGAGACAGGAAGATCTTTTTAGATATTGATCATCAACTATGACGACTTTAAACCTTTCTATAAACGTTTAGGTGCCTCTCTCCTATTGTGAGATGTTTTCCCAACTATAAATATGTACAGAATTTCTATTTGATTAATGGATAGTAAGGACCAGTTTTCTGTTGAATGACTTCCAAGCCTTGGTCAAGCAGTTCTATGTGGCTGTTAGGTTTTCCACGTGGGAGTCATTAAGGGAGTCTTTGGCCACAGTGTTGGAAGTCTGTCTACTCTTAAATAATGTGCCTAGACATTTGGTCTAAGCTGCTAAAAATCTGTGTCTTTCAAAAGAAAAGCATGGATTATCTTTAGCTCTGGGCAGGGGACTGCTGAATTCTTGAATTTCATTATCTGCAAAGTATATCTTTATTTACTGGAAGCCCTGAGCTCTGTCAGATAGTTGATGTATTGATATGATTTTTAGTAAAAACTTTGAACTGTGGTACTAGCTGACCTCTAGAGGGATTGAAGAGCTAAGGTCAGCTATGTGGGTGATCTCCGTTGTTTGTGTGACAGACTCTCAGTAGAGATGCTGGATTTCAGGGTTTGGGTGAGTATACCTTGTTGGAAACATTTGCTGCATATTTCAAAATGTTGTTGCTAGAAGAATTAATCGCTAATCACAAAAGTGAGGTCATACCACTGGGAGATGGTACCTCCAGGACTTTTTTTCTGAATACATTTCCATTGCCCACTTAAGCATTTATTCTTGGTTTGTGTATGCAATGACCGTGAGCATCAGACCTTGTTCCACTTCTGTGAGAATTGAACCACGGGATGAGTTTGGGCATCAGTAAACAAAACCAGAAAGGAGAAGGGAAGGGTTAGAGATAGAGGGAGAGGAGTTTGTATCCAACCTCCTGTCTTTGACACTTTGTAGTGTTCCTGCTTTTGTTTGAGTCTTAATTATTGTCAATTCCAGACCTTTGGATGACGGAACCTCCAAGATGAACTCAGTCTCAGCCACTGTTCAGTATCAAGCAAATGATGGATTCTGAATGGCTAGCTGATTGCAACCATTCCCAGCATTGTGAGCAAGATAAATGATTGCCATTTTGGGCTACTGCTTAGGCATAGTTCTTTAATATATAGTTTTGCAATAGATATCTAGAACAGGTTAATGGGCCAGGAATAGAGATATATAATCTCATCTCTGAATGGATGATCCCAGGAAGCCGGAGAGCCCTTGAGGTCATGCTTAGTGATGACACAAAGGACAACGAGAAAAAGTTGTTGGATCCTGGAGGAAAGGAGACACTTGCTATGCAGTGAAGTCTGAAAACACATTTGTCTTGAGAATATACTGACCTCACAGACTTGAATAATTAGATTCTAGGTAGAGTATTGAAACTGCCAACTTTTGGCTGAGTATAAGATAAGGAAAAAGAGAAATGAGTCACAAGTGTACATGTTCAATTTTCACTCAAAATTTAGAGATCTAGCAAAAGGGTCAGGACTTTCATATTTAAAAATAAAACTGTTTTTCTCCTACACCAGAGGGCAAAGGATTCCAATATTAAGACAGAGACACAGACTAGAGACTATTTGTACAATGAGTCTTTAAATTCTTTGTAAGGTCATACAACAGAAAATCCTTTATGCCAACAAAAGACTTCTAAAGATCCTAAGGCTGCCCCTATTAGACCTGTTCTATTCAAAAAGGAGCTTTGAAGCATCTTATTGTGTATGGTCTCATAGACGGCCTAGGATAGAGAACTGCAAACCTGAGGGAAGAAATGTGTTTAGTGACTTTCCCCAACAGTATAATGCCAATAAGATCATAAGAAAAACACAGACTTTCAGAGAGTTTTGTGAACATGAATACTGCCAGCTTGGAGAAAAAGGAGAGAGAGAGAGAGAGAGAGAGAGAGAGAGAGAGAGAGAGAGAGAGAGAGAGAGAGAGAGAGAGAGAGAGAGAGAGAGAGAGAGAGAGAGAGAAGTATATGTTTTCTTTTACTCCTCTGCAGCTATTTCAGGGCATGCGATCAAGCCCAGAACCCAGGATTCCCGTAGGCAAGAGCCCTGCTACTAACTCATATTCTCCACACTTTAAATACTCCAAAATGAAACGAATGTTTGCCTTTTTAACAGACCAAGGAAATTTCTCAATCAAAAAGAGTAGTGGTTTTTTAATGGAAAAGGAAAGAGCAATCAACTTGAAGAACCAAGAATAAGGAGCAGAGAGGGTTTGGCCGAGTACAGCAAGCCTGCATTCCAGCCTCGAGAGTGACAGTGGTACCCACCTGGATGTTAGAACTGCTGTGGGCTTCTGCCTGCTATGCAGTTTCATCTTCTGACTGTGTCTATTGGGGCCTCTGTCCTATCTATGGACCAGTGTTATATATTGAGAATGGGGTAAAGAATTTGAGAATGTTTTTCTGCATTTCACAGATGTTGGGAGAAACAGTAGTCAGCATACTGTTTCAGTGGGATCCTGAACCTTGAGGCTGGAAGGAAAGGGTATGGGTGAAGATTCTGAGAGTGCCCTAGAGGACTGAGGAGGTGAGTGAATTCTGAACAGGCACAGTATACCCTAAGTTTTCCTTTAGTTGAGTTTTTAAAGATGGAGATGAAGGTAGATGAATGAGAAGGACTGATCATATTGGGGGAGGGGTTCTATAACCCAGGCTAACCTTGAACATTCTATGTAGCTGAGGATAGCCTTGAACTTCTGATCTGCTTCCACCTCCAAGTCCAGAGTTAATAGGAATTTTCTGTCATGCTGCCTTACTGTAATATTGAGAATCTAACACCGGGGCTTTTGAACTCAGGCCGACACTCTGGACCAACTGAGGTCTATCTGCAGCTCACAAGAAGATAGTTTTCAAACTGACAAATAAAAATTGTATATAGTATATGACATGGTGTTTTAAAATTTGAATGCACTGGACGAGAATAGATTAATTGATCTAATTAGCAAATGAATTACTTCACCCAGAGGTCGTGTGTTGTGGTGAGAATGCGGAAGACCCATGTTCTCAGTCTTTTCCAAATACAGTGCTGTTGACCTTAGTCTCCATGTTTGTAGATTCCTTAGACTTGTGCTCTCATCTAAGTGGAATTTTGTCTTTGACTACCAGACATCTTGTCAACCTGGCACTCCTATCTTTCTTGCTTCTTTGTCTTCTCCCTCACTACTCATTTCTACTCTATGAGATTGGATACTGCTAGTACGCAGATGTTCTCCAACTTAAGTTTTCTTTCCTGGTGGTCAGTCTAAGAGACAGCTTAGACAGCTTTGTAGACAGCTGTGACATCAGGTGATAGAGGTGGAGTCTAAACCTCTCATAGTCATGCCCTGCCCCCATCTCCTCCACACCCCCTCCACCAGCTCTCATGCTTCATCTGTGGAAGCTTATGGGTCTGCCTCAAGCCGCGATGGAGCCGATCCAGAGCAACATTGGCTAGCTAGTACTCGGGGAGTAAGTTTTCTTGTAATGGCTGGGCTTTTGGAGACATGGACATTGATGTTTGAATCTGCTGATGTCAGAAAGTCAGAGGCTTGTGTGGAACAAGGCATGGGGAAAAGACATCAAAACCACCCACTGTTAGGTGGCTCCTGCTGCAGGTTAGGTTTATTAGGAAAATGACTATAAGGAACAGTATGTAGTTATCTGGGAGAATTCCTGGGTTCCACTATGCCATGGTAGAAAAGAGCTGAGAAGGTGTAGGGACGTTATAAGGTTAAATTGCCACGTGTTATTTGAACTCATTGAAAAGATGTCTCTGGGAATGTCACTGACCTCCCCATTCAGTCTCAAGTATATTTGTCTCAAATATCCTTGATTGTCCATTTTCTGGTCCTAGGATGGACCCCCAAACCCAGTTCTGAGACAGAGAAGAACAGCTATTCAGCTAAGAGGAAAGAATATGTCCTTGAGGAGAGCCAGAAGGCAAACCATTTCCTGAATCATTATTACATTCATCCTGTGATAAAAAGCTGCCTGCAGTTGGAAAGAGAGAAGGTCATCCATGGGAAAGCTCCAGCTGATCCTCAACTTCCCAAGTTAGTTTTTGATGGATGTTGGCAATAACTCAGTTTGCCAATGTTATTTCTATCTATTGCTATTTGTTTGTTTATTTAACTTGGAAGACTCACCTGAAGGGACACTCTGCTTTGCCTAGGACTTCTTCTCTTGAGAATTTCAATTGGTTGCTTCAATGGGATTACTTTAGTCAACTTATGCTGTATGCTTTGAGTACCTGTTTTGATTTGATGTTTTGTGCCCGCCCCACTCCTCTTTCTATGGCTTACAATGTACTTAATAAACTCACTCAATAAAAAAAAAACCAAACAAACCATGGCTCTCAGAGAAGAAGCTCAAATGGCTTGTCACAGGTGGCCTTAGTTGGGGTGAAGAGGCTGGTCTGCTACGCACACTTTGGTCATCAGATAAAGGCAAGCTATCTTCACTTAAAGCAATATTTAAAGAACTCCAAAGAGTGGAGGCCAACAGTGCTCCTCCTACCAAGTGTGGAAATCACCTAGTCTTGAAAGGGAGATGCAAGTAGCATACCTCAGCACTCACTGAAGGTGCCTTGGATGGCAGCTGTGACAGGAGAGTTTTCCTTTAGGGTGAAGCGGCCCCAGAGGATAAACCTGATTGGATATGCATGTAATAAAGCCTTTATTTGATAATTGAAATAGGAAGACCCAGCCTACTCTGGGTAGTATTACCTCTAGGCAGCTGGCCATGGGCTGTATAAGCACCATTGCTGAACGTGAATGAGTCTGGAAGCAAGCAAGTAAGCCATGCTCTTTCATTCTTTTTGAATAAGTTTCATTTCTTGGCTTCCCTTGATAATGGTCTGTAGCCTGTACGAAGTAATAAACCATTTTTACTCTATGTTGCTTTTGGCAATGTTTGTCACAGCAACAGAGAGCAAGCTAGAATGTTAGCAGCTCCTGTGTCCCATTCTGAACACTTTTACTATTCTTTTCTGAAATGTTCCTCTGGATTTGTCTGTCAAGGGATGGCCAGCTGCACTGAACACTTCTTGAAGAATAGCTTGAACTCCAGCAGGAACAATTCATATTATCTGTAAGAGGCTTAGAACTGCTTTGGCACGTTAAGTACCTATGTTTGTTGGCGATGAAGAGAGGTTTGTTGTTGGAGAGATGAATGCACAGGGAAACATTTCATAGACTGACAATTTCCTCAACTCCTCTTTCCTCTTTCTATAAAATATAAAGCTTCCATATAAATTAGGAGTCTAATCAGAATGGTACACTCCACTCAACTGGGACAGGTTTAATTGGGAAATCCGCTTAATCAGGACATCTCCCAGGGAACTGATTTAAGCCAGATGATACATAATGGCTATGATTGCAGCTTTAAAGGGGGTGGTAATTCTCTGTAATTGAGCACTTTTGAGTAATTTAATGCTAGGTGTATACAAGTGTGTATGCACATGTGGCCTGTATGGTTTGACTTTTTTTTTTTTTTTTTTTTTTTTTTTTAGTGTGTACACACTGACCTGTGATACCAGTTATTTCCAAAATAAAGGGACTTAAGTCCTCTGCAAAAGCCTACTTGTTTCTTTCAGTAGTCTGGGATCTGGCTGTACTAACCCATTTCAGAGTATGGTATGGACTACTTAGCATTGTTTTAGAGAAATGTTTTCAGGTGGCAGAAAAGATCTCATTTCTGATATTTGATTCTTAGTCTTCCTTGACTTCTCCTAGGACATAATGTTTTCACATAAACCATATTATATAGGTTGACTTATTTTCTGGGAGTTGGGCAGCATTTGAGAAGGACCACTTACAGTGCAATGGCAGATATGTCATGTTTTTGAGATATTTATTGGTCAGAAAGACATTCACATAAGGAAACAGATCATTGATGTCAACATTGATCGTAGTTGCCACTATTTTCTCCTGTGCTTTTCGAATGTACAATTTTATGCTTTTATGGGCATACAGTTGAGTATATCTCTTACTTCATATTACACTGTACTGTCGATCAAGGCATTCCACTCTCCGAATCATTTCCTTATTTCTTCAGTCACAAGACTATTTCCTCTCATCCCATAGCCACTGGTATCTCTTTTTTCTGCCATCATAATTAACATGTTTAATATATGTTATGATAAGCATTTATTACCAACCCCATATGTTTAGTACTGGGGGCATCAGTGGGCAGTCCACATGAATGCTAGGAAATGAAGCCAGGTCCTTTTCTTTCTTTCTTTTTCTGAATTCTGGTAAACATCATTCTTTTTTTTAATTTTTTTAAATTTTAAAAATTTTTTTATTAGATATATTTTTTATTTACATTTCAAATGATTTCCCCTTTTCTGGCCCCCCACTCCCTGAAAGTCCCATATGCTCCCTTCCCTCCCCCTGTTCTCCCACCAACCCCTTCCCACTTCCCTGTTCTGGTTTTTCCCTATACTGCTACACTGAGTCTTTCCAGAACAAGGGGCCACTCCTCAGTTCTTCTTGTACCTCATTTGATGTGTGGATTATGTTTTTGGTATTCCAGTTTTCCAGGCTAATATCCACTTATTAGTGACTGCATACCATGATTGATCTTTTGAGACTGGGTTACCTCACTTAGTATGATGTTCTCTAGCCCCATCCATTTGCCTAAGAATTTCATGAATTCATTGTTTCTAATGGCTGAATAGTACTCCATTGTGTATATATACCACATTTTTTTTGCATCCATTCTTCTGTTGAGGGATACCTGGGTTCTTTCCAGCTTCTGGCTATTATAAATAGGGCTGCTATGGACATAGTAGAGCATATATCCTTATTACATGCTGGGGAATCCTCTGGGTATATGCCCAGGAGTGGTATAGCAGGATCTTCCGGAAGTGAGGTGCCCAGTTTTCTGAGGAACTGCCAAACTGATTTCCAGAGTGGTTGTACCAATTTGCAATGCCACCAGCAGTGGAGGAGTGTTCCTCTTTCTCCACATCCTTGCCAACACCTGCTGTCTCCTGAATTTTTAATCTTAGCCATTCTGATTGGTGTAAGGTGAAATCTCAGGGTTGTTTTGATTTGCATTTCCCTAATGACTAATGAAGTTGAGCATTTTTTAAGATGCTTCTCTGCCATTCGAAGTTCTTCTGGTGAGAATTCTTTAACTCTGTACCCCATTTTTAATAGGTTTATTTGGTTTTCTGGGGTCTAACTTCTTGAGTTCTTTGTATATATTGGATATTAGCCCTCTATCTGATGTAGGGTTGGTGAAGATCTTTTCCCAATTTGTTAGTTGCCGATTTGTCCTTTTGATGGTGTCCTTTGCCTTACAGAAACTTTGTAATTTTATGAGGTCCCATTTGTCAATTCTTGATCTTAGAGCATACACTATTGGTGATTTGTTCAGAAATTTTCCCCCTGTACCGATGTCCTCAAGGGTCTTCCCCAGTTTCTTTTCTATTAGCTTCAGAGTGTCTGGCTTTATGTGGAGGTCCTTGATCCATTTGGATTTGAGCTTAGTACAAGGAGACAAGGATGGATCAATTTGCATTCTTCTGCATGCTGACCTCTAGTTGAACCAGCACCATTTGTTGAAAAGGCTATCTTTTTTCCATTGGATGTTTTCAGCCTCTTTGTCGAATATCAAGTGGCCATAGGTATGTGGGTTCATTTCTGGATCTTCAATCCTGTTCCATTGATCCTCCTACCTGTCACTGTACCAATACCATGCAATTTTTAACACTATTGCTCTGTAGCATTGCTTGAGGTCAGGGATACTGATTTCCCCAGAATTTCCTTTGTTGTTGAGAATAGTTTTAGCTATTCTGGTTTTTGTTTTGTTTTGTTTTGTTTTTTTTTGTTTTGTTTTTTGTTTTGTTATTCCAGATGAATTTGAGAATTGCGTTTTCTAACTCTATGAAGAATTGAGTTGGGATTTTGATGGGTATTGCGCTGAATCTGTATATTGCTTTTGGCAAAATGGCCATTTTAACTATATTAATCCTGCCGATCCATGAGCATGGGAGGTTTTTCCATTTTTTGAGGTCTTCTTTTTCAGAGTCTTGAAGTTCTTGTCATACAGATCTTTCACATGTTTGGTAAGAGTCACCCCAAGGTACTTTATATTGTTTGTGGCTATTGTGAAGGGTGTCATTTCCCTAATTTCTTTCTCAGCCTGATTATCATTTGAGTAAAGGCTACTGATTTGCTTGAGTTGATTTTATAACCTGCCACTTTGCTGAAGTTGTTTATCAGCTGTAGGAGTTCTCTAGTGGAGTTTTTTGGGTCACTTAGGTAGACTATCATACCATCTGCAAATAATGATAGTTTGACTTCTTCCTTTCCAATTTGTATTCCTTTGACCTCCTTATGTTGTCTAATTGCCAGAGCTAGTACCTCAAGTACAATATTGAAAAGATAAGGAGAAAGGGGGCAGCCCTGTCTAGTCCCTGATTTTAGTGGGATTGTTTCAAGTTTCTCTCCATTTAGTTTGATGCTGGCTACCTGTTTGCTGTATATTGCTTTTACTATGTTTAGGTATGGGCCTTGAATTCCTGTTCTTTCCAAGACTTTAAGCATGAAAGGATGCTGAATTTTGTCAAATGGTTTTTCAGCATCCAATGTAATGACCATGTGGTTTTTTCCTTTGAATTTGTTTATGTAGTGGATTGCATTGATGGATTTCCATATCTTGAAACAATCCTGCATCCCTGGGATAAATCCTACTTGATCATGGTGGATGATCGTTTTTATGTGTTCTTGGATTCGGTTGGCAAGAATTTTATTGAGTATTTTTGCATCGATGTTCATAAGGGAAATTGGTCTGAAGTTCTCTTTCTTTGTTGGATCTTTGTGTGGTTTTGGTATCAGCATAATTGTGGCTTTGTAGAAGGAACTGGGTAGTGTTCCTTCTGTTCCTAGTTTGTGGAATAGTTTGAAGAGTATTGGTGTTAGGTCTTCTTGGAAGGTCTGATAGAATTCTGTACTGAAACCATCTGGTCCTGTGCTTTCTTTGGTTGGAAGACTTTCTATGACCCCTTCTATTTCTTCATGGGCTATGGGACTGTTTAGATGATCTATTTTGTCCTGATTTAATTTTGGTATTTGGTATCTGTCTAGGAAATTGTCCATTTCCTCCAGATTCTCCATTGTGTTGAGTATAGGCTTTTGTAGTAGGATCTGATGATTTTTTGAATTTCTTCAGTTTCTGTTGTTATATCCCCCTTTTCATTTCTTTTCTTTTTTTAAAAATATTTTTATTTTCTTTTTTTGTACATTTTAAAAATATTTTTATTTTCTATATTCTTTGTTTACATTCCAAATGATTTCCCCTTTCCCATATCCCCCCTCCCCATATGTCCCATTAACCTTCTTCTCTCCATCCATTCTCCAATCACCTCTCTCCTTTTTCTCTGTCCTTATATTCCCCTCCAATGCTAGATCAATCCTTTCCAGGATCAGGACCCTCTCCATACTTCTTCCTGGGAGCCATTTGTTATGCAATTTGTGCCTTGGGTATTCAGAGCTTCTGGGATAATTAATATCCACTTATCAGAGATTGCATTCCATGTGTATTCTTTTGTGATTGGGTTACCTCACTTAGGATGATATTTTCCAGATCAAACCATTTGCCTAAAACTTTTGTGAAGTCATTTTTTCTAATTGCTGAGTAGTAGTCCATTGTGTAAATATACCACATTTTCTGTATCCATTCCTCCTTTGAGGGACATCTGGGTTCTTTCCAGCTTCTGGCTATTATAAATAATGCTGCTATGAACATAATGGAGCATGTGTCTTTATTGCATGCCGGGGAATCCTTTGGGTATATGCCCAGGAGAGGTATAGCAGGGTCCTCCAGAAGTGTCATGTCCAGTTTTCTGAGGAACCGCCAGACTGATTTCCAAAGTGGTTGTACCATCTTACAGCCCCACCAGCAGTGGAGGAGTGTTCCTCTTTCTCCACATCCTAGCCAACACCTGCTGTCTCCTGAGTTTTTGATCTTAGCTATTCTGACTGGTGTAAGGTGAAATCTCAGGGTTGTTTTGATCTGCATTTCCCTAATGACTAATGATGTTGAGCACTTCTTAAGGTGCCTCTCAGCCATCGTAATTTCTTCAGGTGAAAATTCTTTGTTTAGATCTGTACCCCATTTTTTAATAGGGTTAATTGGTTCCCTGGGGTCTAACTTCTTAGTGAAGTTTAGTACATGGAGAGTTCTTTGTATATATTGGATATTAGCCCTCTATCAGATATAGGGTTGGTGAATATCCTTTCCCACTTTGATGGTTGCTGTTTTGTCCTGTTAACAGTGTCCTTTGCCTTACAGAAACTTTGTATTTAATGAGGTCCCATTTGTCAATTCTTGATCTTAAAGCATAAGCTATTGGTGATCTGTTCAGGAACGTTTCCCCTGTGCCCATGTCCTCAAGGGTCTTCCCCAGTTTCTTTTCTATTAGTTTCAGTGTGTCTGGTTTTACATGAAGGTCCTTGTTCCACTTGGAGTGAAGTTTAGTACATGGAGATAAGAATGGATCAATTCGCATTCTTCTGCATGCTGACCTCCAAATGAACCAGCACCATTTGTTGAAAAGGCTATCTTTTTTCACTGGATGTCTTTGGCTCCTTTGTCAAAGATCAGGTGACCATAGTTGTGTGGATTCATTTCTGGATCTTCAATTCTGTTCCATTGGTCCACTTGTCTGTCACTGTGTCAATACCCTGCAGTTTTTAACACTATTGCTCTGTAGTATTGCTTGAAGTCAGGGATACTGATTCCCCCAGAATTTCTTTTGTTTTTGAGAATAGTTTTAGCTATCCTGGGTTTTTTGTTATTCCAGATGAATCTGAGAATTGCTTTTTGTAACTCTGTGAAGAACTGTGTTGGGATTTTGATGGGGATTGTGTTGAATCTGTAGATCACTTTTGGCAAGATGGCCATTTTAACTATATTAATCCTACCGATCCACGAGCATGGCAGATGTTTCCATTTTCTGAGGTCTTCTTCGATTTCCTTCTTCAGAGACCTGAAGTTCTTATCATATAGATCTTTGACTTGTTTGGTTAGAGTCACACCAAGATACTTTATATTGTTTGTGGCTATTGTGAAGGGTGTCATTTCCCTAACTTCTTTCTCAGTCTGCTTATCCTTTGAGTATAGGAAGGCAACTGATTTGCTTGAGTTGATTTTATAACCAGCCATTTTGCTGAAGTTGTTTATCAGCTGTAGGAATTCTCTGGTGGAGGTTTTCGGGTCACTTAAGTAGACTATCATGTCATCTGCAAATAGTGTCATTTGACTTCTTCCTTTCCAATTTGTATCCCCTTGACCTCCTTATGTTGTCTAATTGCTCTAGCTAGAACTTCAAGTACTATATTGAAAAGATATGGAGAGAGAGGACAGCCTTGTCTGGTCCCTGATTTTAGTGGGATTGCTTCAAGTTTCTCTCCGTTTAGTTTGATGTTGGCTACCAATTTGCTGTATATTGCTTTAACTATGTTTAGGTATGGGCCTTGAATTCCTGTTCTTTCCAAGACTTTTAGCATGAAAGGATGCTGAATTTTGTCAAATGCTTTTTCTGCATCTAATGAGATGATCATATGGTTTTTTCTTTGAGTTTGTTTATGTAGTGGATAGCATTGATGGATTTCCTTATATTGAACCATCCCTGCATCCCTGGCATGAAGCCTACTTGATCATGGTGGATGATCGTTTTGATGTGTTCTTGGATTCGGTTGGCAAGAATTTTATTAAGTATTTTTGCATCAATATTCATAAGAGAAATTGGCCTGACGTTCTCTTTCTTTGTTGGATCTTTGTGTGGTTTTGGTATCAGCGTAATTGTGGCCTCATAGAACGAGTTGGGTAGAGTTCCTTCTGTTTCTATTTTGTGGAATAGTTTGAAGAGTATTGGTGTTAGGTCTTCTATGAAGGTCTGATAGAACTCTGCACTGAAGCCATCTGGTCCCGTGCTTTTTTTGGTTGGGAGACCTTCTATGGCTCTTTTTATTTCTTCAGGCGTTTTGGGACTATTTAGATGATCTATTTGATCCTGATTTAGTTTTGGTGTCAGATATCTGGCTAGGAAACTGTCCATTTCCTCCAGATTCTCCAATTGTGTTGAGTATAGGCTTTTGTAGTAGGATCTAATGATTTTTTGAATTTCCTCAGTTTCTGTTGTTATATCTCCCTTTTCATTTCTAAGTTTATTAATCTGTATACTGTGTCTGTGCCCTTTGGTTAGTCTGGCTAAGGGTTTATCTATCTTGTTGATTTTCTCAAAGAACCAGTTCCTGGTTTTGTTGATTCTTTGTATGGTTCTCTTTGTTTCTACTTGATTGATTTCAGCCCTGAGTTTGATGATTTCCTGCCTTCTACTCCTTCTGGGTGAAATAGCTTCTTTTTGTTCCAGGGCTTTCAGGTGTGTCATTATGCTATTAGTGTATGCTCTCTCCATTTTCTTTTTGGGGGCACTCAGGGCTATGAGTTTTCCTCTTAGCACTACTTTCCTTGCGTCCCATAGATTTTCTAATTTTGTTAATTTGGATACTTTCTCTGTGCCCTTTGGTCAGTCTGGCTAAGGGTTTATCTATCTTGTTGATTTTCTCAAAGAACCAGCTCATGGTTTTGTTGATTCTTTGTATGGTTCTCTTTGTTTCTACTTGATTGATTTCAGCCCTGAGTTTGATGATTTCCTGCCTTCTACTCCTCCTGGGTGAAATAGCTTCTTTTTGTTCCAGGGCTTTCAGGTGTGTAGTTAATCTGCTAGTGTACGCTCTCTCCATTTTCTTTTTGGAGGCACTCAGGGCTATGAGTTTTCCTCTTAGCACTTCTTTCATTGTGTCCCAAAGATTTGGGTATGTTGTGACTTCATTTTCATTAAATTCTAAAAACTCTCTGATTTCTTTCCTTATTTCTTCTTTGGCCAAGGTGTCATTGAGTAGAGTATTGTTCAGCCTCCATGCGTATGTGGGCTTTCTGTTGTTTTTGTTGCTATTGAAAACCAGTCTTACTCCATAGTGATCTGATAGGAGGCATGGGATTAATTCAATCTTCTTATATTTGTTGAGTTCTGTTTTATGACCAATTATATGGTCAATTTTGGAGAAGGATCCATGAGGTGCTGAGAAAAAGGTATATTCTTTTGCTTTAGGGTGAAATATTCTATAAATATCAGTCAAATCCAATTGGTCCAAAGTTTCAATTAGTTTTACTGTGTCCCTGTTTAGTTTCTGTTTTCCTGATCGGTCCATTGAGGAGAGTGGAGTGTTGAAGTCACCCACAATTATTGTGTTAGCTGCAATGTGAGTTTTGAGCTTTAGTAAAGTTTCTTTTAAGAATGAGGGTGCCCTTGCATTTGGCGCATAGATGTACAGAATTGAAAGTTCTTCTTGGTGGATTTTTCCTTTGACCAGCAAGAAGTGTCCTTCTGTGTCTCTTTTGATGACTTTAGGTTGGAAGTCAGTTTTATCTGATATTAGAATGGCTACTCCAGCTCCTTTCCTGAGACCATTGGCTTGTAAAATTGTCTTACAGCCTTTTACTCTAAGGTAGTTTTTGTCTTTGACACTGAGGTGTGTCTCCTGTATGCAGCAAAATGTAGGGTCTTGTTTTCTTATCCAGTCTGTTAGACTATGTCTTATTGGGGAATTGAGTCCATTGATGTTAAGAGATATTAAGGAATAGTGATTATTACTTCCTGTCATTTTTGATGTTATTTTTATATTTGAGTAGATATCTCCTTTTGGGTTTGATGAAAGAAGGTAACTATCTTGCTTTTTCCAGGGTGTAGTTTCCCTCCTTGTATTGGAGTTTTCCTCCTATTATTCTTTGCCGAGCTGGGTTTGTGGAAAGATATTGAGTAAATTTGGTTTTGTCATGGAATATCTTGGTTTCTCCATATATGGTGAATGAGAGTTTTGCTGGGTATAGTAGTCTTGGCTGATATTTGTGTTCTCTTAGAGTCTGCATGAGATCTGCCCAGGATCTTCTAACTTTCATGGTCTCTGGTGAGAAGTCTGGTGTGATTCTGATAGGTCTTCCTTTATATGTTACTTGGCCTTTTTCTCTTACTGCCTTTAATATTCTTTCTTTGTTTACTGCATTTGGGGTTTTGATTATTATGTGACAGGAGGTATTTCTGCTCAGGTCCAGTCTGTTTACAGTTCTGTAGGCTTCTTGTATATTCATGGGCATCTCTCTCTTTAAGTTGGGAAAGTTTTCTTCCATAATTTTGTTGAAGATATTTGCTGGCCCTTTCAGTTGTAAATCTTCACTCTCATCTATACCTATAATCCTTAGGTTTGGTCTTCTCATTGCGTCCTGGATTTCCTGGATGTTCTGGGATACAAGTTTTTTGCATTTTGCATTTTCTTTGACTGTTGAGTCAATGGTTTCTATGGTATCTTCGGCATCTGAGATTCTTTCTTCCATCTCTTGTATTCTGTTGTTGATATTTATATCTATGGCCTCTGATTTCTTCTCAAGGTTTTCTATCTCCAAATTTGTCTCCCTTTGTGATTTCGTAGTTGTTTCTACTTCTGTTTTTAGATCCAGGATGGTTTCCGCTCAGTTCCTTCATTTGTTTGTTTGTGTTTTCCTGTAATTCTTTAAGAGATTTTTGTTTTTCCTCTTCCATGACTTCTGCCTGTTGACACAAGTTCTCCTGCATTTCTTTAATTTTTTTTGCATTTCTTCTTTATTGGCTTCTATCTCTTGACCCTTATTCTCCTGAATTTCTTTAAGTGATTTTTTTGTTTCCATTATACGGGTTTCTAGTTTATTCATGTTCCCCTGTATTTCTTTAAGAGATTCATTTATGTCCTTTTTGTGTTCTTCTAGCAGCATCATGACCAGTGATTTTTAAATCCAAATCTTGCTTTTCTGGTGTGTTGGTGTAACCAGGACTTGCTGATGTTGGAGAGTTTGGTTCAGAAGCTGCCATATTGCCTAGATTTCTGTTAGTAGTGTTCCTGCGTTTGCCCTTTGCCATCTTGTTCTCTGGCGTTAGTTGGTCTTGTCTCTAGCTGATGTTTGAGCCTCCTGTGAGGCTCTAGGGCTATTTCCACAACACTGGATGGCAGGGTTTCCCCTGTTGCAGATCACTCATGTGCTATCCTCCTCTTGGGTGTCCTTGGAGCCCTAGTGTGCCTTGCCCCAGATTGTGTCTGTGAACCAGGCGGTGCCCGTTTGCTCTGTCAGGGAGTGCTGAGGGTATATGCTGCGGGACCTTTTCCGAGTGATGATCACTCTGCTGGGCAGCCGATCTCCCAACCGGGTTGGTTCACACAAGGCTAGCCTTGCTGCTCAGGTCCCGAGTCTAGGCAAAAGCCTGGCATGCCAACGCCCGAGCAAAGTTCCCCTTGGGCTATGAGTGTTAACTGGTTCTGTCAGGTTGCCCAGATGTTGACATTTGCGTGCTCCCTGAAAGTGCTGGGAGAGTCTGCCCGGCTAACAACCTCCTGGCCGGGTTGGCACACAGATGGCTCACCGAGCAGCCCAGGGCCTGGGGTCAGTCCAAAGCCTGTCCGTCTTAGCCCCCCACTATGTTAGCCTCAGGCTATGACTGTTAGCTGGCTTTGCCTGCTAGAACTCTCTGGGTTCCGAAGTCAAAATGGCTGCACGTGCGTGCGGGGCCGGGCAAGCAACCTCCTGGCCGGGTTGGCACACTGATCTCCGCCCCCCCCCCCAACAGCCCTGGGCCTGGGTGCAGGCCAACGCCCGTTGGGCTTAGACCCCCGTGATGTTGGCTTCGGGTTATGTTTGTGTACCTCAGTCTGTCTGATCTCTCTGGCGACCGAGAACCAAGATGGAGGCAAGTCTCTCGTAACTGACTGGCGGGAGGCAGAGTTCTGATGTAGCTTCTGTGCAGTGAAAGGCGCTGTAAATCTGCCCCTGCTTGCCAGCAATGGTCAGTAGTAGTGGGCGCAGGGCCTGCTTGGACCCTGTCACCTTGGTTCCACTGCAGATGGCCTTTCCTCTAGATGAGCCGCTGCTGTTGTAGCCACTGCCGCCACCACCACACGCAGCCAGGTCCTTTTCAAGAACACTGCCAGAAAAGCACAGATGCTGCTTTATATATGTTTTAAGGTGTAAGCAATGAGCCATCCGTGAAGTTAGACTTGGGATCAACTTCAATTCATATGCATTTCAAGCGCCTTAGTAGAGGACACAAGAAACATGATGCCTAGAGTGTTTTGAAATATCTTTGAAAGATGAAACATTGTTGAGTCCATTATGCTCTTTAAACCAATAGCTCAGAGAGTTCTATTAAAATACCATCTCTCTCTCTCTCTCTCTCTCTCTCTCTCTCTCTCTCTCTCTCTCCATCTTTCCCTTTCTTTCTCCCTCTCTCTTCCTTCCTCCTTCTCCCACCACCCCTCTCTTTTGAGACAGAATCTCACTATGCAGTATTGACTGACCTGGAACTCACTTTGTAGACCAGACTGGCATTGAATTCACAGAGATATGTCTGCCACTGCCTTTGAGTGCTGGGATCAATGCCTCATGTCTTTCAGAGATCGCATCTCTCAAGATCAGATTGTGATTCTCTGGGTTTGAATATGTCTGCCTTGTTTGCTTTAGGAAGAACTATACAGTGGGGGGTCTAGTTTTAACTTGATTCTCTAGAACTTGCTCTATTTCTCCATAGTCTCTTCAGGTATAGTCTATGCAGCTCTTCATTCTCCTTGTGTACTAGAAAAGGTGGCTTCTTTTCCTAAACCACTTCTCCGGGATTCCTAGACCTGAGTCTTTGAGGTGGCTATGTTCAAAGGGAAGCCAAGTTGAATAGAGTTCTACAGTATTTCCACTCCCTGCTCACAAAGGTGACAGCAGAGGACAAATTCCTCTACCTGCAGCCACAGGTTCCAGTTAGTATTTTCTTTCCTATGGTCTAAGCCCTTCCTTTATTTTGGTGACATTTTCTTTCCTGCTGCTCCTTTTAGAGAATAGATGACAACACCAGCACTTTTGGCTTTTACCCAATCTTTTTTCTCACTTCTGGAACACTCTTTTCAGGAAACTCTTTCTGGGTTTTTGGCTGGGACACCTACTTCATGTTAAGACCCTGGCTGCTAACCTTGCTACATAGTCGGACTATGCACATACTGGCATGTTTTCGAGCTTTGGAGACTCAATAAGCTTAAGGCAGGACTTTCCTACTGATTGGAGTCTGGTTACAGATTATCTGGCTTTGGCTTATCTCAGACATGAGCATTACAATTTAAAGAGGACAGCAATTTGAGGAATCCTTAAGAGAACTTGTATGTGGGAGTTCTGCTTTAGGATTCTAGGGTTGTGGAGATCCTTTGGTCATGAATGCTTCAGTCAAACTGAACCACGCATGAGAATCCCACAGGTGCCATGCGTTTTTCTAGGATTTGTTTGGAAACCAGGGGAGGATTCTCTGGTGGAATTTCAGTTTCCACCAGAGAATCCTCTATCTAAACTTTAGACTTAAAACTCATAATAACAACATGACTATGACCAACATATGACTTTGTCCTAGACAAAGTATGTGTATCACTGATAGTCTCATTGCTGATGAAAGCCCCAAGAGATACTAGAAAGGCTCTCAGACTCCACCCTGAATCTACCTAACTCCAAGCCATGAATTTGCACATAGTTTCTTTTTATTGAATTCTAGAATTCCCATCCTGAGTTTATATCATTTTTTCTCCCCTAAAAGCAATTTATACCATTAGGGACTCCACAGGAGCCAAATTAGATTTCAGATGACACATTGGACTTTGCTTTCATGCAATTTAATTTTGAGTGATACGTACTATTTATCCACACACATTCTAGTACAGAAGAAAAATACATTGTTAAATGTTATGTAAGGTATTCTGTCTTTACCTCTCTCTCTCTCTCTCTCTCTCTCTCTCTCTCTCTCTCTCTCTCTCTCTCTCTTTATATATATTATATTATATACTATATTCTAGGAGAGTGACCTTCAGATTGGCGATCATTGAGACAGTGGACCACACAGCTCTGGTCAGTTTGAGCCAATGTCAGGCACATGCACAGATTGGAGAGTTGGCCAAAAAAAAAAACAAAAAAAAAACAAAAAAAAAAAAAACAACTGTACCCCTATTACATTTATCTCATCTTCATTTATTCATGCTTCTGGTGAATGTGTTGCCCCTTTTAGGGCTGATGTTCCTTAGAAGACCTCTTTGTAAGAGCCTGAAGATCTTGCTAACTGTTTCTTGCCTTTCTTCTTTCAAGTCTAGAGGGCACTTAACTCGCTGTGTTCCTTGACCCTACTCAATACTCAAGGACTAATCCTTGAGATAACTCTCTCCTACTCCATTTGCCTGTGACACTAAGATTCTGACACTACCCTTAGGTTAGAAGGTTTTATGATTTGCTTGGATTTGAGCAATGAACACATGAGATAATACAATTTACACTAAAAATATTTTTTGGTGTTCTAAAAAAGGAAGACTGGAAGAAAAAAACCTGAAAGAAAGAAGTCCACTGAGAGGAATAAAGGCAAAATCTCACCTGTGTTGTCCCAGTCTTTTCCCAAAACATCTGCTGCCTGGTTCCTTTAAAGGTCACAGAACCCAACTGTCAGTCCCGCAAACATATATACAAGAAACTTTATATAGATATTTATGAATATGTATGTTCATGCACCTATGCACTGAATAGCAATTGATGTGAAAAAAGAAGCCATGACTTTGAATGAGAATGGGGGGTGTATATGGAAGGGTTTGAAGGAGCAATGGAAAGAGGAAATATTATAATTATATTATAACTAATAAAGAAGTTTATGTGAACCACCAAAGTGAGCTCAGCAGGTAATCTTGGACTTTTAAAAAATGGTCACCTGTAAAGTTGACACTAAATCATACCCATAGGAGCATAATTTTTATGCTATTTTGATGATAAGTCAATGCCACATGTCCACATAAAAACCTCTCCAATGTTGTAGTTACAGTAAAACAAGACAAAATCCATTCATTTATCTTTGACTCAGAAAAACTGTCTCATTTTCATGAGTCATGGCTGCATAAAAATATTTTAGGAGCAAAATCACTCGAAATGAAAATTTTAAGGCATAGCTCAATAGTGCCAAAAAAGACTTTGTCTTAGAGGAATATTTTGTCTTTGCAACAAGCATGAGGTATAATATGCTACTATGACTTCCTTTGACGCTGTGGCTAGAAGCAATAAATTGTAAATAAGAACAATAGTACAAAGATGATGGAAGAGCACCCTTCTGATGAACTCCAGCTGTTTCTGCTGATGAAGCCATTCACTGTCACCATCACAGCTCACGATCCCCATGAAGAACAGGGACAAGTCACATGTCATACTTTTATGTAGTTTTCTACCTCCTTGCTTAAGGTAGGCATGAGATCATCTCAGCTAGTTTAACTAAGAAGTACCCTACAGATGGGTGATGTATCAGTTCAATCTTTGCTGAGGCTTTGCAATCTCTTGGGAGATTTGTTTGGGATCTCCATCTTATGATTCATGATAGCAATGAGGAGTGTATTTTCCACTAACTTGCAGAGAAAAGGAACCAGCTTCCAACAAACTCAGTATCTACTGTCTTTTGCATCGTGTCTGAGGCAGATCACTGCTTCCATAGGTTGTCAGGCTGGAAGGAGACCAGCCTGTCAACCTGGCTGTGATGAGGGACCTGAACGGTGAAGTGTTTTTATGTGCTAACTTTGAAAACTTGATTGATACTTCCTCATTCTCTGTTTTTGGGTGTAGTGCTAATTCAGTGGTAAAGGAAACACTCACATTTGATAGATTTTTTAAAAATGGATTTTGGTATAACATAGGATAATAAACCTGGCTAGGTGATTTGTAGATCTAATAGTTAACCCTTGTGCCTTAAAGAAAGACAATGTCTAAACCATTCCAGACAAATTGGAACCCATAAAATCCTTTTAAAAGATAGTGCTAGTATTTATTGATAATTGATGTTACAATTTTATCACTCCCACCAAGAATGCTTTATGGTGTTAACTGACCTCCTTCAGATTACAATTAATTCCCTTCTTCAATGGTAGGGAAAGTCACCTTTGAATCTAACATATTCTATTATTCTTATAACTATGGGGATTGCTGCTTTTAGTCTGACCTTATGAGCCCATACTACCTGCTGTCCAGTTTTGTACCCCCTCATTACCCCTTCCTTTTTTTTTTATCACAATTCATTATTTCTTTTAATTGATTATTTTTAAGTTTTAGAATAAATTCATTTTGTAGGTATGTAGTTGTGTTAATATACTAACATGTTTTATTGCATTATGGTCTAAGTTAGACTTGTATCTTTTTTTATTTATTGAATAAATAAATTTTTATTCATTTACATTGCCAATGGTAAACCCTTTCCCAATTTCCCCCTCCCCAAAGACCCACAACCCCTCCTCCCACCCCCTGCCTCTATGTATATGCCCCTCCCCCTGACACTTCCCCCCTCCCCCCTCAATTTCCCTTTGTTGGGGCATCCATTGAGTCTTCATCTGACCAAGGAACACTCCTCCCACTGATGCCCAACAAGGCATTCCTCTACCACATTTTTGGCTGGAACCATGTGTATTCCTTGGTTGACGGTTTGGTCCCTGAGAGTCCTGGGGCATCTGGGTGGCCGACATCATTGTTATTCTCATGGGGCTGTAAACCCCTTCAGCTCCTCCCGACCACCCTCCAACCCCTCCATTGAGGACCCTATGCCCAGACCAATGGTTGGCTGCTAGCATCTGCCTCTGTATGTATAAGACTCTGGTAGGGCCCCTCTGGAGACAACCATAGCATGCTCCTTTTGGTATGCACTTCTTGTCATCCATAATAGTGTCTGGGTTTGATGACTGTTTATAGGATGAATCCCTGGGTAGGGCAATCTCTGGGTGGCTTTTACTTCAGTCTCTTCCCCATACTTTGTTTCATTTCTTGCTCCTGTGAGTATTTTGTTCCCTTTCTCAGAGGAACCAAAGCATCCCCACTTAAGTCCTCCTTATTCTTGAGCTTCCTGTGATCTGTGAATTGTAACTTGTTTACTTTGAGCTTTTGGGCTAACATCCACTTATCAGTGAGTGCATACCATGTGTACTTTTATGATTGGGTTATCTCGCTCAAGATGTCACTTTCTAGATCCATCCATTTGCCTAAGAATTTCATGAATTCATTGCTTTTAATAGCTGAGTAGTACTCCATTGTGTATATATACCATAGTTTCTGTATCCATTCAAAACGGCAACCAACAAATTGGGAAAAGATCTTTACTAATCCTACATCCGATAGAGGGCTAAAATCCAATGCATACAAAGACCTCAAGAAGTTAGTCTCCAGAGAGTCAAATGATCCTATTAAAAATGGGGTACAGAGCTAAACAGGGAATTCTCAACTGAGGAAACTCAAATGGCTCTAAAGCACCTAAAGAAATGTTCAGCATCCTTACTTATCAGGGAAATGCAAATCAAAACAACACTGAGATTCCACCTCACACCAGTCAGAATGGCTAAGATGAAAAACTCAGGGGACAGCAGATGCTGGAGAGGATGTGGGGAAAAAGGAACACTCCTCCATTGTTGGTGGGATTGCAAGCTGGTAAAACCACTCTGAAAATCAGTTTGGTGATATCTCAGAAAATTAGACATAGTACTACCTGAGGACCCAGCTATACCACTCCTGTGCATAAACCTAGAAGATGCTCCTACATGTAACAAAGACATATGTTCCACTATGTTCATAGCTGATTTATTTATAATAGCCAAAGGCTGGAAACAAACGTTATTTTAACACCACCGATTATTCATATTTATAAGGTAAATGGCAACTCTCCAAACAAGGAGTTTCCATAGACATAGAATCTTGTGACTTTCTTGGAAGTTAGAAAAGTCTCTTGTCTAATTGGGGAAGAAAATTAGACAAGATTTAGAAAACACAAGGAGGATGGAGAAAGAGAGGAGAGAGAAAATATGGTGAATCATATTCTGTCCAAGACAGTTTCAAAATAAAGTTCTGGATTTGGAAGGATAATTCACTAACCTTGGTTGAATTCATTTTTTTTTTTTTTTTTTTTTTTTTTTTTTTTTGTATTTCTTTGGTATATTTATTCAGAGTTTGTGAATACCAGTATTTGGAGGAAGATCCATTTTTTTTGTTTTTGTTTTTGTTTTTGTTTTTTTTATTCGATATAATTTATTTACATTTCAAATGATTTCCCCTTTTCTAGCCCCCCCACTCCCCGAAAGTCCCGCAAGCCCCCTTCTCTTCCCCTGTCCTCCCACCCACCCCTTCCCACTTCCCCGTTCTGGTTTTGCCGAATACTGTTTCACTGAGTCTTTCCAGAACCAGGGGCCACTCCTCCTTTCTTCTTGTACCTCATTTGATGTGTGGATTATATTTTGGGTATTCCAGTTTTCTAGGTTAATATCCACTTATTAGTGAGTGCATACCATGATTCACCTTTTGAGTCTGGGTTACCTCACTTAGTATGATATTCTCTAGCTCCATCCATTTGCCTAAGAATTTCATGAGTTCATTGTTTCTAATGGCTGAATAGTACTCCATTGTGTAGATATACCACATTTTTTGCATCCACTCTTCTGTTGAGGGATACCTGGGTTCTTTCCAGCATCTGGCAATTACAAATAGGGCTGCTATGAACATAGTAGAACATGTATCCTTATTACATGGTGGGGAGTCTTCTGGGTATATGCCCAGGAGTGGTATAGCAGGATCTTCTGGAAGTGAGGTGCCCAGTTTTCGGAGGAACCGCCAGACTGATTTCCAGAGTGGTTGTACCAATTTGCAACCCCACCAGCAGTGGAGGAGTGTTCCTCTTTCTCCACACCCTCTCCAACACCTGCTGTCTCCTGAATTTTTAATCTTAGCTATTCTGACTGGTGTAAGATGAAATCTTAGGGTTGTTTTGATTTGCATTTCCCTAATGACTAATGAAGTTGAGCATTTTTTAAGATGCTTCTCCGCCATCCGAAGTTCTTCAGGTGAGAATTCTTTGTTTAACTCTGTACCCCATTTTTTAATAGGGTTGTTTGGTTTTCTGGAGTCTAACTTCTTGAGTTCTTTATATATATTGGATATTAGCCCTCTATCTGATGTAGGATTGGTGAAGATCTTTTCCCAATTTGTTGGTTGCCGATTTGTCCTCTTGATGGTGTCCTTTGCCTTACAGAAACTTTGTAATTTTATGAGGTCCCATTTGTCACTTCTTGCTCTTAGAGCATACGCTATTGGTGTTCTGGAGGTCAGCATGCAGAAGAATGCGAATTGATCCATCCTTGTCTCCTTGTACTAAGCTCAAATCCAAATGGATCAAGGACCTCCACATAAAGCCAGACACTCTGAAGCTAATAGAAAAGAAACTGGGGAAGACCCTTGAGGACATCGGTACAGGGAGAAAGTTTCTGAATTCATTTTCATATTTACCAGGCATCAACTTCACACTATTGGACTTCATTCATGGGAGTAGTTCAAGAGGGTCTGACTTAAGTATGAAAGGAAATGCACAGGTTACCACCACAAGGCAAATAACTATGAAGTTACATGATTTAAAAGGAGACAGATGAATGACCAAGGAAAGCTTCATCTAACCACTAGCATTGAGATAAATTCTTACTATGTAGCCTAGGCTGACCTCCAACTTGCAATCCTCCTGTCTCAGCTTTCCAATTATAGGCAGGTACCATCACACATGGTAACCTTGGGTCTTTAAAAATCAAGTCCATATTTACTAAATTGGAATAGGAGGGATGAAAGTGGAGGTAGGGAGAAATTGAGAGAAAAGGAAAGTGGAGGAGGAGGAGGAGGAGGAGGAGGAGGAGGAGGAGGAGGAGGAGGAGGAGAGAGAGAGAGAGAGAGAGAGAGAGAGAGAGAGAGAGAGAGAGAGAGAGAGAGAGAGCTTTCACCATAAATGAGAAAGTATGCTCATGAACTAGATATAGTTGCAGATGTTGGTTTGTTCTGGTTTGATGAAATTAACCTGGTTCATGGCCTCTGATGGCGTTATTTTTAGGAGGAAGTCAGAAAGAAATCATCCAGGAAATCTGTATGATGAGATCATTAAACATTTCAGCGAAAGATACCCGTGCAATTAATTTCATTTGCACCATGCATGCTTATGAACCACTGTATTTGTTGGGATGTTGTGAAAAGGTCAAAACTAATTATATATTTGTTATGATGAGCTGAGAATTCTAGCTGTCATCTGTTATTTTGGTTCCCTAGAGACAATATCGACTCTATCCCATCTCTGCCTTGGAATTTTGAGTGCGATTTGTTAAAGCTTTAATGAAAATGTTTCTTTCATTGCTGCAATTTGGTTTATTATGCTTAATGTCACAAAATTACTTTTGAATCTTGGGATGACTATAAAAATGGCCTAATTTTAATTTGTTGCTCTAGGTACAGAATTCATCATAATGATAAGGAAATTCTTTCTTCAGAGATATTCTAGAAAGTATAGAAGTATGTAAGACTTTGTTAACACATTCAATATTCTCTGTGATGTTGAGTGCTTGCATATCTTTATTTTGTGTATGTTTTCTCTTCCAAAAATTGCCCTATGTATCCATGCTTTTACTGAGATTTTACCTGAGTATGTTTATCGTGGGCAGATGGAGGTACAAATTTAGGCAAAACTTAACAGCTTCCACAATTATGCTCTATAAAAATTAAGTATCTCACTAAAACTTCACCTTGGAATTGTGATATGTGATTTTGACTTTCTGAAGGACACCATGTGACACACTGAAGAGATTCACTCACTTACTGATGTTTATTACCCACTGTTTGAAAGTGAATGAACAACTTATGTGAAGTGGTTGAAAGTTAAAAGAGATATTCAGATCTACACACTGAGGAGGGTTT
The DNA here is from genome assembly GCF_947179515.1 of Apodemus sylvaticus. Classification (NCBI taxonomy): domain Eukaryota; kingdom Metazoa; phylum Chordata; class Mammalia; order Rodentia; family Muridae; genus Apodemus; species Apodemus sylvaticus. The sequence goes on along the minus strand of NC_067486.1, from coordinate 10,395,616 downwards.
TTACTCAGAAGGAGGTTTACAATCTCATTTGTCACACAAGATCACCACAAAAGGTGTGGGGCCTGAGATCATGCCATCTGTATGTTTTAAGTATGCCAGGAATGGCTTGCCTTAGAAATGAAAATGTTTAAAACTTATGTTGAGAACATTAACAGAAGTAGTTTGCAGACCAGTTGATGGAAAGTGATGAGTCTTAGAAATGATCTTTTATTATTTAAATGTCCTGGCAATACATAGCAACACAGAAATGCTTCCAAGTAACAGCAATATCCATTCATCTATCTATCCATCCATCCATCTATCTATCTATCTATCTATCTATCTATCTATCTATCTATCTATCTATCTATCTATCTACCTATCTATCCATCTATCTATCTATCTATCCATCTATCTATCTATCTATCTATCTATCTATCTATCTATCTATCTACTATCTATCTATCTAATATCTATCTAATATCTATCTTTCATCTGTATCTACCTGTCATCTATCTATCATCTAATATCTATCACATATTTATATCTATCTATCTTTCAATCATCTATCTGTCTATTCTATTAAGAGATAGTGGGAAAGGGCTAATTGGCCCATGAATAATTCTTTAAAATTTGAAAGTAAATTTGGACTTAAGTAAAAAGCTAAGACTGCCTTTTTGAATGTCCAGAATTTAGAGGCTGGAAGATTTAGGGCAAAATCACAGTTTTTCTCCATAAGCACTCTGAGTTACTTGGGTACTTTTCTTATTTAATGGTTTATTTGTATGTGATGGTGAGTATAACTTGATGTTATATCTTCATGTGTTGAGGCTGGGCAGGCACAAGAGATTGTGTATACTAGGGACAAACTTGAACTTTGTGGATGACATTTGGTCTCTAGGAGTTAGGTGTGAACAGGACATGGTTGTGGAGATGTGGCAGGCAGGACTACATTGTTATTAATTACCAATTTATAAATTAATGCCATTGGGCAAGCTATCTCACTTCCCTGAACATGCTTGTAATTATAAACAATAATCTTTTATTATTACCTTGTATATTATATGCTCAATGTTTTGAATGAACTACAAACCATCCAGATTTTGTGTAGAGTCATTAAATGAGTGGTAAGGAAAATTATGTTATATAATGACATGCCTTTGATATATTCCTGAAAGCAGTGCCCACAAGAGTCTAGGGAAGCAGGACACACACACACACACACACACACACACACACACACACCACTCATATATGCATACATTATGTATTATGTATAATTTTCTTTTAATGTTCAGAGAAAATGTAAAGATTACTTTGATGTTGGTTCTAGACAACCCTGACTCATACTGAACTGTAGACATTCCTTGTTTCTTGGGAGCAGGGTCAGACCAAAGGCTCTTTGGAGTCCTGTAGATGTAACAAGGAGTGCTAAGCTGTGTTCCCTGCCAGAGTCATGCTTGGCAAGGCCAGCAATGGACTGGGGTCGAGGCTATGAGGGGCTTGAGCTGGGTTCTGAAGCTTTATAGCTTACCTGTAAAGTTGTGGTCCAATGTTCCAGACACTGAGATGTGTCGTGTTTTGTGTGCTTGGAGCAATGCACACCTTGCAGAAGAGGTAGTTGAGTTCCCTGCAATTTAGCCATCTGATACTCATTACTGACTTGTTCCCTATTTTCTCACTCAGGGGTATACTAGAGACTGAGACACTAAAAGGTTTGCTGGCTTGGGTCATCTGCCTTCTGACCCCAGCTCTTACCCCAGCTTTTGAATACTTTCCTCATTTCTGGTCTCCCCCTTCAGAGTCCCTGTGTAAACACAGGAAGAACTGATGGTTTAGGTCACCTGTCCTCCTATGTCATCAACAGTATAGATTTGAACTTAATTATTTTAACACTGTAGTTGGCACAGGGAGGACACTGAGGATCAGTGAGAAATATATCTTATGGTTTATTATCTGAGGACTGTTGTAATGGAAAGGATGTCCTCAGCCGTGCAACTTATAGAACTGTTTAGGAAAAATTAGACTGTCTGGACACTTGGCCATTGAAAAGGTGATGGTCAATAAGAAGGGCTGGAGAAGAAAGGAAATGATCAATTGCAAACAAACTCTCTTGTTGCTGTGAAGAGACACCATGGCCAAGGCAATAAAAGGGCATTTAATTGGGGACTTGCTTATAGTTTCAGAGGGTGAGTCCAGGACTGTCATGGCAGACAGCATGACAGTAGGAAGGTAGACATGGTACTGGAGCTTGTAAGCTGGACTTGGGGTTAAGGCCGGGGTTACATCAATTGGAAGGAGAGAAGAAGGAAGATACTGGGCTTTTTGAAATTACAAAGCCCACTTCTAATAACATAACTCCTCTAATAAGGTCACACCTTTTAATTCTTCCTAAATAGTCCACCAACTGGGAATCAAACTTTCAGATACATGACCCTATGGAGACCATTCTTACCCAATCCACCACACAACACATCAGATAACAGATACTCACATCTTTTTTTTTTTTTTTTCAATTCTCTAGTAATTGAGGAGACTTGAGAGATAAATGTATTTCTCTTAATGGACATTACGAAGTTAAACCTTAATAGCAAGGACCTCTAGCACACCTGTGACACGGTGGGAGGATATTCAGCTCTCAAGCCAGCATCCACGGTTCTGGAATTCTACAAGTCTGCCTTTCAGGAAGGTTTAGTCATTTCTTACCTGAGGTTTATGGGACTCTGCATTATTACTTGTACATGTAGGATGTCTGTCTTCCCTTTGGTGAATTTACTCTTTCTAATTTCCCTTTCTTTCACAGAGAATTCTAAAAACTACAATCTGAGTACTTTCCTCTTCTTATATGGCAAGAAACCTGAGGATTAAATCTGCTTTTGAAGCCCATGTCTGTCTATTAATTCTCCCTTCATCTCTACAGGAATCCCCTTTCCCCAGACTCAGACTTGCTGCACAGCATTGATACTCCTTTGTTTGGAGCTCATGGACTATTTAATATCTGTCCTCCTTTCATTGCTCTAGGCTAGAAGAATAAACTATTAATGAATTTAGGAAAGAACACTGTAACTTCTGCCTTTTTTCAGTTGATGTTCCAACTAGGTTTCAGTCATCTTGGGGTGAATCTGATGCAGCACATATTTTGAACTTGGTGTGTCTCTAAAGAAAGATCTGCATGGCAGCTGCCAGGTGGACCTTTCCCTCAATGGACACCGCTACTCCATTAATTATTTATCACGTGAGGCAATTACAGAATCCCCCTGATAAAGAGACCATTTAATATCCATTTTAGCAAGACAATGAGTTAAATTAGAGGTGAATCTGCTGAGGTAGAAAATAAAACGCCCGGCCAGGTCAACTTTACATTTATTTAGTTTTCTTTAACTGGTCCGCCTTTTTTGAGTGAGAAGTCAGAGCCCCAGGTGGGTGTTCAACTCACAGGGGAAGGAAGTTGTCTGTTTTCCATTTTTCCTGCATTGAGGGCCAGGTGAGATGTGAATGGAAAATCAATTTTAACTGTGAACATCACCATTCCTGCAACCCTGACCCCTCTCTCCCATCCTGAATCTCTCACCTGAGCAATCTAATTCTTTCAGCATCAAGGAAATTGCTGAAGGAAAAAAAAATGTTAGACCTAGTTTTTAATTAACTTTGCCATTGATTTGTACATAGCTCTGTATGAGTCACTGCTCTTTAGTGACTTGGATGAAAATCTCGGAGATTAATGCTTGTTCTCAGGAATTTTTCTGGACCACGTTCCAAATTCTCTGTAGTTTCTTCTGGCTTCTGAATTCATTAGCTTATTCCATTCTTCACTGGGAAGCACATAGACTCACACAGAGCCAGGCATGTGGGTGGAATTTTATGGATGAAAACATCAGGTGACTGTGTACTGCATTTATACTTGGTTTTAAAAAAATTCCTCTTTGGCAATTTTATCTACTTCAATATATTTTTAACAGAACTTCACACAGCAAACTTTGTATTATTTGAAAGAAAATTCAGTTATGAAGTTGAGAGGGACAGACTGTGACTTAGCTTTAACTGAAGGACAATTTTTCAGATCAGGTGATCAGATGCAGTGTGTCTGAGGGGATTGCTGTGGTTGTAAATTGCTGTAGGAGGACCCAGCACACCGTGGGTGGCACCATTCCCTAGGCAGATGGTTCTGGGCAGTATAAGAAATTATAAGAAAGCTACTTAAGCAGGAGCCTGCAAGCAAGCCTGCAAACAATATTTCTCCATGGTTTCTTCCCCAAGATCATACTTGAGTTCCTTCCCTGACTTCCCTCAATGATGGGTCTGGAAATGAAACCCAAATAAATGCTTTCCCTGAGTTGCTTTTGGTCACAGTGTTCTCACACAGCAAAAAATACTTTGAATTATATACTTTTCAATATACTTTAAATATTAGAGTTTTATACATTTCCATCTTCACAAATTAGTATAATAAGATATGAAAACAAATATTTTCAAAAATGAGAAAAACTATTGAAACTGTAAAACACAATAATTCGACACAGTTTTTAGTGAAGTGAGTAAGCCACATATTCCTTTCCAAAATATCGTTCTGAGCTACCTGTAGGTATCTAGGGTTAACACCATTCAGTAAACAATGACTTGCAGTGCTTCATTCGGATTTCCTCCAGTTACAAGTAATTTGATTAGCATTTTGCCATGGAAACAGGAGTGATCATATTTCTATTACATCTTTTTAATGATATATTTTATTTACAAAAAGTTTTTTTTTATCACAAAAAAGAGTGATTTTTACATCCTACAACATTTAATGAGAAAACCATTGTTATCGGTTAATTTTATTTTAAACTGACTTTTTTTTATATGCATTGCCACTTTGCCTGGACTTATGCCTTTGTGCAGCTGTCAGATCCTCTGGAGATAGAGTTACAAACATTTGTGAGCTGCCTTGTGGTTACTGAGACTTGAACCTGGGACTTTGGAAGAGCTGCCAGTGTTTTTAACCTCTGAGGCATCTCTTCAACCCCTCTTTAATTTTATTTTAATATATTGTTTTCTCCCTTTTATTAAAAGTAGATTCTTTTCTCATACAATGTATCTCCTGATTACAGTTTTCCCTTCCTCAACTCCTGCCCTCCAACTCCATCTCTTGTCTAGTGCACCCTTTTTGGTCCATTTCTTCTATTTTTATTGTCAACAAAAACTATCTGATCAATTTGAATTCTGAGTATTGGTTACTGTCGAGTAAAGTAGTTCTTCAGTATCTTTATTGCCGTTTTCAGGGTCTTTTCATGGTGTGCGGGCCAGTCATCCATGTGGCACAGGATGGGCTCAAACTTTCTAAGTAGCTTGCCTTGTGTTCCCAGTCCCTTAACCTCCACTTCTCAAGCATCAGGATTATAGGTGTGTCTGGCTTGGTATTTTGACGCTGCTTTCATGTGTGGAAATGTATTTGTCTTTAGAGACTGATGGGACTGTTTTAGAGTTTCCTGAATTTAGGAACTAATCATATAAAAATGAGATTTAAGTAAATGAAACATTGGAGTTAATTTCTTCTTTCTCTTCAGCAAGATGAATGACAGTTTCCCAGTAGGTAGGTAGGTAACATCTCCAATTTTGCCATCCCCCACCCCCACCCATTTCCGCTCAACCTTCATCACTCTTGCTAAATTGCTAAGTGAATCATCCCAAGGTGATTCCCCCATGGTCCTGTGCTTTCTCTGCTCTGATTGGGTTCAGACTTAACCTTTTGGGTCATGGAAGAACTTCCAATGTGCTCTCCTGTTTTGTTATTTTGATTTTTATTTTTTCTAGTTCTCTTTCCTTCTGTTCTCCTCACCTATAGTGATGGCTGCTCTTGGGCTCATCATACCATACATTTTACATTTTAAATGTGTTAAACTCCATTTCCACCTAATATTACATCCCCCCCTTTTTTTTTTTTAAAAAAAATGGAGTGGAATCCAGTGCCTGGGACCCTTACGGCTTGCATCTTCTTCCTGCATAGTGTACCACTTGATGGTGCCTGTGTCATTGTACAGATCCAGAGCTTTGCCCCTCAGGCAGTTGCCTCTGTATGCCTGTCCAACTTCTGACATCAACATTCTGATCCTGTCTCCTGCAATAGATGCTTTCCTCTCATTTGTACGAGGACAGAGAACACACACTTTTTTCTCACTTGATCTCAGTATGATGCCTTAGAATGCAGTGAACGCTTACTTTTCAAATATATTTTCCCCTTTAAAAAATCATCCTTTTATAATACACTTGCTAATGTTCAAATAATATTTAAACTGTGTATAAAATTAGATTCTTGGAACATAAAGATGAATGGCTTTTCTTTCTATATTAAGCAGGCATGGTCTATAAATTGAAAGCAACTATTTTAAAACTCAGTCCTAAATGGCTGTATTAACAGATTCCTCAGAACACCAAATTCTATAGCTACTGATACTTAACACTCAGCACTGGGAAAGAAATGGGGAAAAAAACTGAGGCTCAAACTTGCTATGAAAAACAAAATCTGCTTGTTTATTATTATTTAGAAAGCACACATAGCAATTTATTGGAGGGAAAGAAAAAATTCAAAATAAGTGTGCATACAAATCCATCTGAAAAGAATCAGTTTCACTTCTCAAGTAATATCTATGTGAGCTTTAAAAATTGTGCATTTCTTCTACCTCCATCCATGATTGGAGTTATGGATAAAGATATGAGGAAACATGTCCCATATTCCTCAGCAATCTGTCCTCCAAATATGTATAGTGGGTGTGGCCCTTTATTCTTCTTACAGGTGTGTTCTTGGATCACGCCACAGTCTCTTTTCTCTGAGTTCGTCTCTGATGACAAGTAAGGATACTCGTGAAAGAAGATTTGCCCTTAGTTCTTGACTTTTTCTTTAACTTTTTCTGATTCTTGAGTGAGATTCCCAGCTCTTCCATGATGGCATTGAAAGAGAGACACTAGAGAGCACAAAGTACAAGAGCGTCAGTGTCCTGGGCCTGTGCCAACCTGGGTGACTTGTATCTCTTGCTTACTGTTTGATAAACATAAGTTACTGTTTTAGGGCAGGTCCATCACGAATGGCCAACTCCCATCACCTCCTCCTCCACCCACTGGCCACCTGTATTTTATACTTAAGGAAACAGAGGTAGTAAATTAGCTCCATAATCTAGACTTTATTGACAAAAACAGCAGTATAGAATTTCCCAGTTCAGGAAAAAAAAACCCAAAACAACAACAACAACAAAAGAAACCAAACCCAACCCAACAAAACTTAAGGCTCTCAAAATAGACAACTTACCTTTGCTGAGACAGCAAAATAGAGTTAAATTAAGGTATTTCCCCCACTGAGGTGATCCAAACATTGATAGGGTTATCAAGGCATACGACACTTCAGTAATGCTATAGAAAATGAACAAACCTTCTCTACACCAAGGCTTTCTTTTTTGCTCCCATGAAACCTTACTTTGTTCCTAAAATAAAATCTAAGTCTTGATGACTTTCCTTTCTGATAAAAAAAAGAAAAAAAACACAATTTTAAATTGTATATTTTCTCCAAAAAATAAAATAAAACCAGAGATTCTGGCAGCAGCAATGACGCAGCTGGGATTGAAATGGAAAATAATGGTGCTACACAAAGGAAGATGGAGGAATGGTGGAACAATGCTAAACATATGCAAAAAAATTTATAGATACATATCTCCATTATAATATGCTATGTGTATCTGCATGCACACTATAGAAACAGCCAATACAACGTAATTTGCTGTCATTTCTTCTATCCAAGATAAGTTCTTTGGACACATTTCTGCCTGCAGGAATCTACAGCTTTGCTTTTTGATGAGGTTAATCTGAAAATGGTCTCCAGTGAGATAAGGCTGCCCAGAAAAACAAAAACTGCAGGATCCACTTATATGACGTATCTGAAATTGTCCAACTTGCAGAAACACAAAATAGAATGGCCACAGCATGGCCAACGGGCTGGGACTGGGAAATGGGACATTGCTATTCACCGGATATAGTGTCTTTTTAGAGAACGAGCTATTTCCAAAGATCTGCTGTAAAGTCTTTATCATGCTGGACGATATTGCCCAGTTTGGCTTTGCTAAGTGTGTATACTCCTCAAGTTTTGTGCTATTGACTTAAAAGTCACAATTCTAGAATGATATAAAACCTTTCGAACAGATGACATGCATGCAGGCATTTCTCCTGTGCAGTTAGCTCCAGAACAGACATGGCTGACGTCAGCTGGCCGCACATAGCCAGGTGTTTCCTGCCTCACAGGAAGACATTGACTTCCTAGGTTTGGAAAAGTCTAAGTGTTGGTGTTCCAACTTGTACTTTAAGAAAATGTAGTCTGAAATGTTCTTGATGTATCTAGATAAAGAGCAGTTGTAGCTTCCACTTGATTCAAAAGTCCAATATACAAATTTAGGCTTTAGATACAAACCTTTTGAAAAAAATGTAGTTATTAACGAGAGACTTTGAAGTACATATTCATAGGGTTTGATTTTCACTTTCATATGCTTTGGCATTAAAAACAGAAAATCTAGGCGACACCTGCTAGTTCCCTGTCAGTTTAGGATGCAGCGGCCACAGGAGTTCCCCATACCTGGTACTTCAAAAAGACTGCCACAGTTATATCCCAAATGAAATATAGTTATTTGTAACTTTATGCTATATCAAATTTATATACTTCAGCCAAGGTCAGATGACTGTCTATAGCATCATTTGGATAGAATGTGTTGTGCTAAGGTTTTGATCTGGAAATCGAACACAAATTTCATTATTTATTTATTTATTTATTTATTTATTTATTTTGCCTCTGAGCATTTCTGATTTCAAGATTTTATAAATATTATTACAAACAAACCTTATCCACCCATTAGGTAGATAGGTGGAAATTATTATTGAGAATACTAAGAGAAAACAAAAAGGAAATAGCATCTAACTCCATTTTTATGAACTGATAGCCTCAACTTATTTCAGTAGAAATCATATATATTTAGATTTTTAAAAAGGCACTATAAGAGCTTTGTGAACTTTTTCTCCATAAAAACATCTTATAAAATTATTGTCTTGCTTTTGCTTTAATTCCTATGGATTTAAATGTAACTATTCTTACTCAAACTGAAAAACTGAATTAAAAAGATGTAGCTTCATACAGTGAAGGAAGTGTTGGTTGGATGCTCCCTTCTCCATTTTAGATAGAGAGATGGTATTTGATTTTTATCTATTTTCAATTTCAATTTTTCTAATTTTCAATTTTACCCACAACCTTCAATTGTGATTTTCTTTAAAAGAGCATCCTCTTCCAAAGTTTAGACTGCTTTAAAATACAACAACCTTGTTTCTTTTGATCAAAAGTACTTATTCATTGATTTTAGCATGAGAACCAGGAAACCTTATTTTCCAGGTGATCTGGTCTCTTTGTCTTGGTAGCAAACTTTTGACTCTGACTTTGTCTCTGACTGTCAAAAAGAAAATGGCAAGATATTGGGGCTGACCTTTCTGCTTCCAAATTTTTGATGCAGTCACAAGGAAAAATGACCTTTAAGGTCCCTGTCGGCCTGAGCACAGTAAATGATAGGACTTCTCATTCTCCAGAAATGAACCAGTGAAGGTCATCGCTCAGCCCAGAGGGGCATGTCAGGGCAGTGTGGGACGGGCTCTCATCCATTAGATTTTTCAGCCTTGTATAATCTCAGAATCCACACTGAATTATTCTCCCCCCTCTTTTTTCTTTCTTTCTTTCTTTCTTTCTTTCTTTCTTTCTTTCTTTCTTTCTTTCTTTCTTTCTTTCTTTCTTTCTTTCTTTCTTTCTTTCTTCCTTTCTTCCTTTCTTCCTTTCTTCCTTTCTTCCTTTCTTCCTTTCTTCCTTTCTTCCTTTCTTCCTTTCTTCCTTTCTTCCTTTCTTCCTTTCTTTCTTCCTTCCTTCCTTCCTTCCTTCCTTCCTTCCTTCCTTCCTTCCTTCCTTCCTTCCTTCCTTTCTTTCTTTTTTCTTTTGGCACTGGCCATTTCTGATGTCAGGATGATCATTTAAAAGGAGGGGCATGATATGTCTAGATAAATAGTATTTGTGACTTCTACTTGATTCAAAAGTTCAATGTGCAGATTAGGGTTTGGAGTCTTTAGGAGCTCCTTCCTATTCATTGGGCCATGGATAGATTGATTTTTAAAGTGATGGTTTAAGTAAATTTCTTGATGCTACTTTTGACAGAAAGTATTAAGCATTCTTCTGACTACCTTTCTTTAGTGGCAGTGTGATTACAGGCAGAGAATCCTAGCATTTGTTACCCTCCCCTACTTTTTGGAGTGGAGATGCTGCTGTACTTCTGGCTGTAGGCTTGTTTATTCCTGGGAGGGGGTGGGTGGTAGTGCTCACATTTCGAACTTATCTCTACATAGCCACAGCTTACACTTTGGAATTAGGCCATTAGCATCAGAGCACTGGAACTGAAACTTAGTAGCTTTCTTACACTGGGAAGATATTTTCTTTTTTAACTCAATTTCTTTGTTTAGAAAATTGCACTATAGCAGAGTCTTTTCCTAGTGCTATTATGAAAATTCAGTGAGCAAGTGTGTGAGTGTGTGTGTGTGTGTGTATGTGTGTGTGTGTGTATGTGTGTGTGTGTGTGTGTGTACGCACGTGTGTGTGTGTGTGTGTGTGTGTGTGTGTGAGAGAGAGAGAGAGAGAGAGAGAGAGAGAGAGAGAGAGAGAGAGAGAGAGAGAGAGCAATGTAATACCGGCCACATTGTAAATAGGTTTATTACAATACCATTGTATCACTGCAGTGAAGATATTTCCACTATGGCAGTCACTAACTATTTCATGTTTAGAGAGAAGGAGACAATGAAAAGTGGATGCTTCTTTGAGTCAAGCCATTGTCTGCCCTTCCATGCAACAATTCCTTTCAGTTGTTTAGAGTGTGTTTTAGTTACACTAGATCCTGTGTGTATTTAAAACAGAAAATTTCTATATTCATGATCACTGTCCTTTTCTAGTTCATAACATGTCTCAGTGCTAATGTGTGAAATAACAGTATGAAAACTGTGTTGAAGGAAGAATTAGTGCTTAGCCATTGGACAGGAGTGAACGCTGGGTACAGTATCTAAGTCCACATTGTGACAGATTTCTGTGATGGGAAGACTACAGGAAAATTCACTTGTAACAAAACTATTTTGTTCAATTTACGGAGTTTGAAGAGGTGTGTGTGTGTGTGTGTGTGTGTGTGTGTAAAACTCCTCTTTTAGAAAAAAGGGAACTGAGAAACACATTATTTTAGCTGAGACACAAATAGACCGTTCATCTCGAGCTGGAACTCTCTTGCCTTCTAAAGGGAAAACGGCATGCTTGGGGATTTTGCTTTCCTGAGTGCATTTCTCTTCCTTGCTTCGCTTGATCTGAGCATTTCTCTCCTGTGCCCTTTCCTGCCTTCAGTTCGTCTTACATTCCCTTTTTAGTTGATGACTTCATGGTGCTTACTTTCGCTTAGCCCCAGATGTTTGATTTCATGCTGCTAGTGGGAGTCTGAATGCAAATTATCGAATCTCTCCCCATACCTTACATTGTCATACTGTGGATGCTGTCCTGGGGGGGGGGGGGAAGGGAGTTAGCGCCCTGGCTGTATCCCATTGTAGAGCACCGAGCTCTAGGTTCAATACCCAGTAGTACTATGTGACATAAATCATTTCTTTAAAAAAAAAGTCATGTTCTTTGGCTTCTCAAATAAACTGTATCAGAAAAACATAAAACAAAAAATGTTCCAGAAGAGATTTTCCCTTCAAAGTGTCAAGAAAAGTTCTGTATTAGAACCTTATGTGAATTTACAGTATTTTAGGACCTAGGTTTTCTCTGACAGACTTCATACTGGTGATCAGCTGACACAGACTGGGTTTTTTGTTGTTATTGTTTTTTGTTTTGGTTTTTCTAGAGACAGGGTTTCTCTGTGTAGCCCTGGCTGTCCTGGAACTCTGTAGACTAGACTGGCATCGAACTCAGAAATCCACCTGCCTCTCCCTTCCAAGTGCTGGGATTAAAGGTGTGCGTCACCACTGCCCGACCAGACACAGACTGTTAATGTCAGCTTGATTTTTTGTAAACTTAGCATGTACATATTTTGTTTCCTTTGTGCATTTAGGAAAATATTTAGGAAAACTATTATTTTGATGCTCGTAATTTTGTGATTTCTCCCCAACAGCTTTTTAGAGGAGCTGTAGCCAGTAATGTAAGAAGCCTAGCCAGTAACATAGTAACTCCTTCTGCTGGGATAGTTTTCCCCATTAATACAAATACATGAAGTGCTCTGCAACATTGACACTGTTGATAAATTTTCATGTTAAACATTGATAAGAAAGATGTTAGTGATATTGATATTTTAGAAATTTAAAATCATTCACTGTGTTTATCGGTTTTTAAAAGCAAATTGTGATTTAAAATTGTTTGGAAATATCATTTTCAGTAAAGTTTGAGATATAAGACAAATAGATTTCCAAGAAAAAATGGGATTATTGTTCATAGTAGTAGCTTTGTTATGCTGTGGTAACATTATTGCCTTGCTCCATGGAGTCTAAGTCTCAATAAGTTCTTTTAAAGTAAGAAATTCTGTAAATTCACAGGCTTAGCATTGGTTTTTATCTTGTAGACTGTTGGTCAGCAAACCTAGAATGTTTAATATTGTGTGGGATTAAAGATGGAGAACCCTATAAAAAAACCGGGTCAGAACAAACCTGAATATACATGTCCTACCACAAGGCTTTCAGAAAAATGGTCACCTACTTGTACCAAGGCTTTATTTTGTCACAGGACTACTGATCTGAGACTGAGAACAAAGTTAATCCCCTTCTCCAGGAAACATAGTAAAGGAAGGCATATGAGGGCCATTCTTGTAGTAGTTATCCATAAACTCTCTTATGTAAGGAGCTTGTGTTCCATAGCTGTTTGGGTACCATTTGCCTTGACATTATTGTTTTCTGAGTTCATTCAGAACCTGTGGGTTACCTTTCAATCACTTGTCTGTGCATCGCAGAGGCTGAATGTTGGTCATATTCTTAGTTTCCAGATGTGTGGTAATGTATGAACTGTACCTGAGAGCTAGTGAGGGAGCTGATTCTCACCCATACTGAGAATCCTGGGGTAGAGGAGATGTAGGCCAGGAGAAGCCATTTCACAGCTTGGCTATCAGCCTTAACCCTCTCTTTGAACCTAGATATCTTCTTAGTCCAGACCATTTCTCTGTACCTTTGATGCTGCTTTGAACTGGCCCCTCAGGTAATCAAGGCAAAGCTCTGGCCCTTTCTTCCCCTGGTAGGTACATGTAACCAGCGTGTTCTTCCTGTTCCTGTAACATCACATGTCGCCATCTCTAGGACCTCCCTTTTCTCCTTTTTTATACCCTTCCCCTTTTCCAGGACCTGGAACCAGGCTCACTGCCTTTGCAGACCCTAGATTGAAGGTTCCCCGTCTGCAGGAATTCATTCCCGGACATTTTCGGTTTTTCTGTCTAGGTGATCAGACCATAAACATGAACCTGCAGAACATGCAGGACTGCCCAACAACCTGAGAAGCACAATGGCTTTCTTTCTGGTTTATCTATATTTAAAGGTTGACATGGAAAATGCAGTTTTCTAATATAATAAATACATTGTGGGACAGCATACTGAATCCAAATAGAATTTGAAGTTTTAAAGAAATTATTCATATCGGTTGTCCTACCAGGGCTATGAACCCATACAAATCAGGTAAATGAGTTCAAGTAAATTCACTCTGCCCTAACACTATGGGTGATTTCATGGGAGTCTTTGAAACATGAGGTTAGCACTGAGGCAATTCAGTGTATTGATATTAATTCATGTATTCTTTACTCATATTTCTGAATTTCAACCATTTCCTCCCACTTTTAAACTTATAATGAGAACTTTTGTATGATCTGTCCTGGAGGTAGGGAAGCTAGCTCTCCAGAGAGAGGATTTGAGTCTTTACATTCTCCCCCCACCCCAAGACAAGGTTTCTCTGTGTAGCCCTGGCTATCCTGAAACTCACTTGGTAGACCAGGCTGGCCTCAAACTCAGAAATCTGCCTGCCTCTGCCTCCCAAGTGCTGGGATTAAAGGCATGTGCCACCACTGCCTGGCTTTTACAATCTTAAACACACTTTGTGCAACTGTTAGAAGATCCGCCGGGGTTTGAACCTATTGTTATAATAGCTGTGTGTTTGTAAGAAGGGGAGACCAAAGCAAATGATCCGAATTGCACGTTTGAGCTTAGGGATCCAGATTTGAGCTTTAATGATGCAGCACACAGGTAGAACAAAGAATGGTTCATGAAGGTACAGTTGTCTATCTGCTTCAAGGAGTACAGTTCAGCCATGGGACAAGGGAGACTGGTCCTAGGTACCAGGAGTAATTGGGAAGCAGCCCCTGACCTTTCACGCCTCACTGTGCTTGAGTTGAATGTCCATGGCCTCTGGAGGCCGCATGAGGACACATGGAACTTTTCTTGCTCCAGAAAAGAAACAAAAGCTACTAATGAGTAAAAAGAGAAGGATGCAGAATGACCTACTTCAGCCCTGTCACTGGAGGCAAAGACATTTTCTGCAGAGGGGATGGGCATTGTACAGACTTTGTAAAGGTCCGCAATGCTCCTTCAGAGATGTTCACTTTCACTCTAACTAAGCTCTCATGGTAGCTTTCTTGTTTGGGGAGTCACTGTCTGATGGCAGGAGAGCTCATTCCTCAGTGCTTTCTGGCTTCCAGCACTCCATGACATGATCTTATAGGGAATCTTTCATGAGAAGTGCCTAGTCTAGCTTTTTTAATGTTTTTATTTTCCAAAGCTTTCTATAAATGAGGTAGGGCCATGAAAATAAATTTCTGAAAGCTTTCCTCCTCCATAGAGTGGCTAGCTCTACCATTGATCCAGAAGTAGGGTTTTAATTGCTTGTAGTGCTTATTCATGGTGTCTTCAATTTGGAAGCACTATTTATATCCACTGTGGTGGGCATGCATTTTATTGAGCTAAAAAGTTTTTTTTTTTAAATATGATTACATTAAATAAAAACCCATAACTCAGCTTGGTGGTTCTATATTAACCATCAGGTCTTGTCAGATCAAGAAAATCCTTTGTCTTTGGGTTAGAAATGTTTTCTTTTGGTTAACAGAGCAGCTGACTCAGGCCTCTCTGTTTACTGCCTCAACCCTTTTCTCCAGCTTTTCTTCTGAAGGCTGTCTATTTTAGGAGAGGCATCTAAAGGGTTTAGGAGCCACCATTGGGAGTCACCATTATCTGACGACTTCCTCTGCTTTCAGTGGTGTGACACCTGTTACTTCAGGGACAGTGCTATATCTCTGCTAAGTCACCTGAGATACCTGTGGTTCTGATGGTCTCTTAATGTGCTATGTGTCTTTTCATCTAACCTATACCAACGGCATGGAGTTTGTTTTGGATATTGTCTCTATTGAGACTTTGAATAAGTCTTTTGGAAGCTCCTCCATAGGCTTGCTGGCTATGTCAAGAAAGGAAAGAAAGGAAAGGAAAGGAGAGGAGAGGCAAGGAGAGGAGGAGAGGAGAGGAGAGGAGAGGAGAGGGGAGGGGGAATGGGAGGGAAGGGGGGAGGGGAAGGGAAGGGAGGGGAGGGAAAGGGGGGAAGGAAGGAAGGAAGGAAGGAAGGAAGGAAGGAAGGAAGGAAGGAAAGAAGGAAGGAAGGAAGGAAGTATACTGGTGTTCTGCCATTCTAGAGACAGTCAAATGGAAGATTTCTCTACAAATCTTACCACTTCCTAGACTCTCCCTAGTGAAGCCAATAAAGGTATTTCTTTTCACCATTTCCTAAGGCCTCTTCCGAGATTTTCATTTTTCTGCCCTGTCTTGAGTTGGGAGTAGACTCTGGAATGGTCTTTAGAAATTCAAGTAGCATGTTAGCATTTGTATCTTCTGGTGGTGAAAAATTGAGGAAGGGGAGCAAAATAAGATAGGAAAACAGTGTTGTCTATATCCCTCCAACACCTAAATTAGCATTGCTGCTACTTATAAACTACTTGGATTAGGACAGTTGATTTATTCAATGAAACATCTGGATCCTGAAGTTAAAAGTCATGCATTGCCAAGAGCCCTGCTGGATTATAAATTTGAAGTCAACTTGGTTCTCAAACGCTGGAAGGTTGACTCCTTGATAAAGCAAATACAGGGAGGGTAAAGTGATGGAAAAGTCTTCCTTTTGTCTCTCTTTCCCAGAGTTAAGTTCTGCTTTCAGACTTCGGTCCTACCACATAGCATGTCCTGTTTGTTTCTCTCTCACCAGTTTGTGTGTCATCAAGTCTATGCTTCTAAGAACTGTCTATGTGCGTGTCTCCTTGCTGCTCTGTCTCTGTCTGTCTGTCTGTCTCTCTGTTGTCTGTCTGTCTGCCTCTGTATGTTAATTTAATACATAGATTCATCAAAGGTGAGAAGGATCTACTTCTGCAGTATCTGTTTGGAACAATTCATGTATGTTTGATTGTGTGGGCACCCCTCCCCCCCCCAACTCTTGATGCCGCATTGTCTGACCGGATCCTTTTCTCTGTCCACAGAAGGCCTTTCAGAAGTACTGGCAGAGCAATGCAGTCCTACTTATCTGTAATCTTAAAAAGTATAATGTGTTCAACAGACACACAGAGCCATCTTATAACACATACAGAAAAAAAGGATTTTATTTCCATTCTACTTTTGATATGTTATTTCCTTTCCATTTTTTCTAGTATATTTAAAAAAGTTTTTTTGGGGGGGTGAGATGGTAACCTCAAATTCTATCTGGCTGAAGTTGAGGGGACAGGGTGAGGAAAGCAGATTCTCTTGGTCAGATCAGAGTCACATGACCATTCAGCAGCTATGGGGAACAGAACTGTTTTAATTCTCAAGACTATTTTTACTCTATTGGGTCACATAGTCTATTTAAAGTGGGGTTCATAAGACAGCATTATTATATATGGAAGAAGAGATTTGTAGATGAGTACTAAAAGTCTTCTCATTTCTGTGATAATAGTGTTTGGGTTTCTATGAAAAGGCAGTCTTCTCACCAATACAAAAACAATAGACTCCTGCATCATTTTTTAAAATAAGCTGATCAGACCAAAGAGGAAATGATGGGGCTGAGGACTTGTGAAAGTGCATAGGAAGGTGCCCGGCTCTGGCAGACTCCCGTGGAAAGCACTTTCTTAGTGTCTGTGGTTGGAAACCACTCGGAGATCAGATCGGGGAAGCTTTCTGTTTAGAAGCTAATTATATTATATTTGGCTGTAATAAATTTGAAAATGTCATTCAATTGGAAAATTGGGAAGAAAGGCAATTTTGGCCAAGTTTATTAAACTTAATTGTTGAGGAAACTGCAGTAATGCCACTCAGTCCCTCAGGTTTTCATTAGTAGTTTTCCTGTGTATACGTCGTGAGGACCACGGCCATTGTTTAGGTAGTTTAGGCATCAGTTGGATTCAGCTCAACCCTCAGTGAAGCTCACGTTTGGCAAGGTGTGAAAGCATGCAGCTGTGCAACTGCAGGGCTGGTTTGGTGTTCCCAGTGTGCTCTCACACTTGTTGACAGAAATTCTTTACCAGTTGGAGAAAGAACCTTCTTGCCCCTATTGCCAGTTTCTACGGATGGAATTTTGAAAGCCGAAATGATTTTAAGTCCTGTGCATCTGGACATAACAATCCACAGATGGGTGAAACCTAGGGAGCTAGTTCCTACAGGTCAGTTACAATGTCGGCAGCAAGCAGGGGCCCTCTACTCTCTGCAAGGGATTAATTTATGAGGCCTTTTTGCAGCCATTAAGTGTACAGAAAGCAGTTCAGGAGAAATGCGTTCTTTCCTTTAGGTTTTCTGTATTCAGGCTTCCTAGTAACCAGACCTCGTAGTCTAAACACCACATGTTTTGAAATAAATTGGAATTCACTGTGGTATTGCATTATGACTCATAAACAATGTAACATAATGCTTGTCAAATACAGTGAGGACTTTTGAAAATGATTTTTTTGAATAAGCTTGTAATCATATGAATCTGGGCGATTTTCAAATTGTTTATGTAGTTTTGCTGAAAAAATGTTAAAATTCAATTTGTAATTTTTAGGCTAAAACAGCAAAGCGCAATCTTTATTTTTTTCTCCTTTGAATTAGGTGACTGACAGACTTAAGAAGATACAAATTAATATAATGCTATTATTGTTGATGCTTTTGTTCAGTCTTTTAATACCTTTCTGCCTCTCTGCTTGACTTTAAGCAGTATTTTAAAAATATAACTCACAACCTGCTACTGTGTTATAAAAATTGATGCTTATCATCTAACTTCACAAAACTGCTATATTCAAGGTAGGTTATTACTATTTTTTTTTTTTTAATAAAAGCCCATGTTTGCCAAGTGGTTTAAAGTAAAGCAGCTGTACTCAGAATTATTTTGAAATAAATGTATATTTAAAAAAACTATCAAAAAAAAAACCCTATCAAACAATCTTTAGCATTCAAGATAGTTCAAGACTCCTGATTTTGGAGAAAATGAATACATTCGAGGTAACTTTAATGGAAACTAATTTATACAACAGCTTTAAATATTCATTTTCAGGCTCAATGACACATGTCAGTTCCTGGCTGTGCCCACCAACTTGACCATGTGGAACTTGAGTGTAAGAACTACAAATCACTCTTCCAGATGATCGTAATTTACGCTAAATTCTCTGAACTAATGATGCAAATACGGTCTGATGGGTTTTGTTGTAAATTTCACTTGAAATGCAATGGACCCTGCAGAGGTCAATGTGGTCTCAGCAGTTATCACCATGGCAACACGAACTGGTTGTTAGAAGTTTGGAGAAAAGAAGTAGAAAAAACATCACAAAGGCCCAAGGCAGCAACAAACTATGTACTTGCTCATTTTGAGTAAGGATAGATCTATATTTTACCAATAAATGTTGAGATTATCAGTAGTATGAAATTTCTGTCTTAAAAATACACAATTTTTGGGGAGTCTCCACATAAATGCTCCATTGTATATCAGATGCCAAATATGCCTATTTATCTCATTATCTGTCTGTCTATCTATCTATCTATCTATCTATCATCTACCTATCTACCTATCTATTTATCTTTCTTTGTATTCATCTATCATCTGTCACTTCAAATCAGTAGTTCCATTTTGGTTTGAGTCAGTTCATACAAAGCAATGATTAATTAGGATCCAAATTTCATATTTAAAGTACTGGTTAGTTTGTTGAATCATAACTCTACTTGACTATTAGAAACAACTGAATGTTTCAAACGATTACAATTGCCTTGACCTAACTTCACACTGGAGTTTACTGTCTGGAGAGACTGCCCCAAGCTACTCCTCTAAATCCTTATATCTTCCTGATGCAGGCCCTTCCCTTGACTGTAGTGACTTTGCTCTTCATTTTTAACATGTGCTCAGGGAAAATTGGATAGTGTTTGAATCTTTATATTCATAATCTCATTTTCTAAATATGGGTTGGTTTTAAGCTGCTGATCGTTTTCTGACTGCTCATGTGACCAAATAGAAATAATTAATTTTTCTGTAGGATGCCATATTTATTGATCAGTATTTATTATAAAGACTAAAGTAGTTTTATGTTCTATGTCATGATGTGATTTCATTTAGTTCTCATGGTAGATGTAGAAAATACCATATGGGGACACAGGTCTTGCTTGTTGATTTATAGAAAAGACACTATGACCTAAGGGCATGAGAGATACTGAATAGGTTGGAAATTCCCTATCCACAACACTATATTGAATATACTAAACTACTACATGGTAAGGGAATGTTGAGTTTGGTTACCTCTGAGCTGTTTAGCCATGAAAACTTCATTAAGTGCTTGCCAGTGGTAGCTATTTTGAAAAATACTTCTCCAAAACAACCTTGTGTTCTAGAAGGGACCTCCTAATGTTAGATGTTAGAAAACTGAAGCTGGAAAATATTTAACAACTGAAATGCAGTGATTCCACACAATGATGCCACACGTGCCTGTGTTTGAACCAGAGTTTGAATAATTTATAAAATTAATTTTTAACTGTATTGTCATGACTCAAGTGTCTGGACTCTAATATCCATTATTTCTGATAATTAAGCTGAATTAAAACCACCAAAAGGATCAAATGTGATGTATGTATAAACATCTTGAAAACCATAAAATACTATGTGAGTGTCAGAATTAGATAGCATACGGGCTAAAACAAATCCAAAATGCCATTTATTTTTTTATCTAAAATTTTTTTGAGACAAGTGTTTTGTAGTCCAGGCTTCCCTTAAACTCAATATGTGGTTGATCCTGATTTTCTAATCCTCCTGCTTTTACTTCTTGAGTGTTGGGATTATAGTCTTGTGTCTCCATAGAGCCATAGCTGGTTTTATACACAGCTGGGACTGGAACCACCATACAAGCTCCAATTGAGCTAGGTAAGCATTCTCCGAATGAGCTATATCCCCAGTCCTTCTAATGTTAACTTTGGAAGGCGATTGCTTCTTTACTCATTTCTGAATCAAACTTAAGAATGGTCTATGCAGGAAGGGGAATTTTGCTAGTTATTGCCAGTTTGAGTTTTCTCTATCATCAGTCACTCAGAAAATTTTATAGCCACTTTGGTGTATTAAATAGATTTTGGGAAATAAACTTAAGCACCTTGTGGATTCTGTCTGCTGAATCAATAAGTCATGAAACTGAGACTAGTGTAGCCTTTATCCTGCCTGGTAATCTGATTCTATTGATCCTGCAAATGTGAATTCTGATTAGGAACACACAGCAGCATTTTCCCACTTTAATAACAGTAAATAAATAGTAATATGATTTTTAGGTATTTTCATAAGAGCTACTTATTTAAAAATCAAGGCTGAGAAGCCACCAGTGTAGGAGTTAAATGTTCTGATCGTGTTTTACTGAGGAAATATAAAGTTGATTGGAAGGAGCTGTGACTAAGATTCTAGAACCCATTTAAAGCTAAGCAATAAGGTCATGCAGCGTGATTGTCCAGATGCCAAAAACCTCATTCTCTGGAATGTATTCTAGCGGATCACTTGGTGAGTCAAGAGGAAATCTGACAGAGAGCAAATACCAACCGATCCCATATTGAAAGGAGGGGAAAGGTAGCTCAATTCCCCTACTCTCTGCCAAGGGGAAACGAACTCAGTGAAAACAGCAGACACTCTGTCACACCAAATCAAGCATGCCATTGGCTTTCTGTGTCACCAAGCTGAGTTGGTATGGGACATTATTCACTTTGAATGCAGGTCGAAAATAAATCTGCAGAGATCTGTGACTAATGCATATGGAAATCGTCTCCAGTATTTATTTTCTCCACCTTGCCCGTCTCTGTGGCACACTTAGGATGTATTAATGATGGTGATGAGTCCAGGGAAATGAGTGTGAACTTGGCAAGGCTCAGAGAAGATGGTTTCCAGAGGGACTACTCTATCTTAGGCGAGTGGGAAGAAAGTGCAGGGAAGTTTGTGTGGGAAGATGTTCTTCATTGCACACGGTGAGTGTGGGTGAGCAGCGAACAGGAGATGTCATGCATTAATGCATAGTTTAGGACTCTGCTTGGCTCTTCTAGGAAATAGTACATGGCTTGAAAGTAATCAGCTTCTCAGTGGCTCTACACCTGCACATGACTGCGATCTGCTCTTTGAAAGCCTGATGTTGCTGAGTTTCTGTCCGGAAGTCATTTCTGACTGTGCTTCACATCCCTGAGAGAGGCTCAGGTTAGGTCATCCCCCTTTGGAATTCGAGTTCAACCATTGTTCTTTCAGTGATGGTTTCTGAATCTTTAAGAGCCAAGACACCTTTGAGGTTTTGGGTAAATCATGCATTTAAAAATCTTGGGACCAATTTAGTTAAATTTAGTTAAAAGTTAACAATGTTAGAGAGTTACTGGCATACTCGTTGAAAAGACATGGCTTAGAAAGTTTGAAATATGTAGGTCTAGAGAACGCATGAGACGGGGGAGGGAAATAAGAGGGGAAAGTTCAAAAAGATAAAAAGAAGTACACTGAACTAGCAATTTCCCTTGCAGTGCCTCAGTTTTTGCTTATGAAGAAAATGTCATTTATTTTTTAATGCATAAAGAAAGCACAAGATGACAGTTTTGGACAGAATACTTTTCTATCTATACATTCATCCAGGACTCTACATTCCCCTTATAAAACCCCGAATCAGTGTGTATTGCACATATGTTCCGGTCCCCTGACTTGAGAACCTGGCGTCGTGTCTGTACATTTTGTTAATATAAGGAAAAGGGGCAGACTTGCTACTTCCTCTCAATAGATGCAGGCACAAAGAACACCCATTACAAACGATTCTACCGGAAACAACTTTAAAAACAATCCAGTTATACAGTATGGACTGAGGACTGTGTCCGAATCCCCTTTTCCTCTCGTAATAGTTTACCACTCTCTACATCTGTAGATAAAGTAGTCCCGGAAGTGGAGTTGGTCGGATGCGTTTGTTTACACTGCAGTCCATAAAAGAAACAAAAAGCCTTGCATGCAAAAGAAATGGAGAAAATAAAGAAAGCGAATAAATAAAAGCACGAATGAATGTTCAAATGAAAAATTAAATCAAACGAAGCCAGCAGTTATGAAGCAGCACGTTAAAAGCATAATATATACAAGCTTTCATTTTTCAAATTAGTCACATAAAACAAGACACCCAAGAGCAAATTGAAAGGTAAAGCAGAGCAGTCCATTCTACCTATTAATTAAAGACAGTTTTCTATAATAGGGCCCAGGAAAGGGGTGCTCATAATCTCACAATTGCTTTTTTAATTCTGGGGAGGGTTTCCATAAAGAAACAAGATTATAATGAGTCATCCTATGCTTGGGTACTCAATACAGTTTGCACATAAAGAAAGTGGCTCTAGTATCTGATTATTAATCAAAGCCAGCCGTGCAATTTGCAGGGCTCTGTGCAAAATGAACACGTGGAAACTTATGTTGAAAATTATTAAGAGTTTCATGATATTTGTTTTAGAGGTAATAGCGCTTAGCTTTGAGATTCTAATGGTATCTTTAAATTAAACTAGTGGGTTTAATTTAATACACTACAATGTCCTGGAGCTCTGTATTTTATTTATTTTAGAAAGGAATTATCTTAAATCTCAGTCAGTTGTGGGTTTCTTACCCAAAGCATCTACGTTCTAAGCATGAATGCATAGGTAAAATGGATTGCCTACTGAAATTGCTCCATCATCTTAGATACAATTTTTAAAAATAAAGTCTCAAATATACTCCATTTTCATGCTTTGTTGTTTATCATATCCATAGTAAAAGTTACATAAGTAATCTTTCCACATATTGTATCTCAATGTAAGTAAATGACCATTTTTTTTAAAAAATACTGCTTTGTATTTTTTTATAGAAATTATTTGGCGAGAGTATCTGTGCTCAGAATGTATACTGAAGGGCTGATGACAATTCCCTCGTGTCTTCTGTCATTTTGGATTATGAGTCTCTTGCTCTTTCTATAGTTTCTATCTTAAGAGCAAATAACTGTTGAAGAAATCAACTGAGTTTGGAATTTCTGCACTGTCATTGCAAGTACTGCTAATTGGATTTGGTGGGCAAGACTCTTCCTTCTTCTCATTAATAAATAATAGAGCTGCAGAGCCTGCGGCACCTGGCAGGGAGTCAGTGCTCTTTGCTCTAACTCAGAAATGGTTCTTCTGGGCATCTAATTCAACAGACTGTTACACACGGGGAAGGAAGCATCCGTAACATTCTCAAACACAAGATAGCAAATTCAAAGTAAAAACTACCCTGTCTTAGAAAGAGAAGACTCACCTGCTCAATGTCATTGTTCTTCCGTGATTTGTATAAAAATTCTCCAATGGCTACAAACACAGAGAGGACAAGACCGGCAGCCAGAACAATGAAGATGCCCCCAATATTTTCCACTCCCAGAGCACTTGCTTCTTTACTGTCCTCTTCAGGGCAGCCATTTCCCCTCCACCATTTCTCTTTCATCATATGAAGCTTCCCCTCTTCTTGTAGCTGAAGAATGGCAATTGTAATTTTATCCCGGTAAGGGGAGCCTGAAAGTTGGGGGTGATTTGGATCTGGGTCACCACAGAGATAAGAAGATATCAAGACATTTCACTATCTTAGTGATAAGTACTGCAGAATTGCCTTGAAACCCTGATGAACAAATCTATCAGCCAAAGCCAGGAATGCCCACTCTTCTATCTTGAAGGCTCTAATTAATAAGAAAAAGGGGAGGTGCCATGTCCAGGTTTCTCATTCTAAATAAACGTTAAGTAGGAATTCTATGACATTTCTTTATTTTTTTTTATGTTTTGCTGAGTTCTTCACCAATCTTTTCACATGTCAAGGGATTTATTGCCTAGATTCTGTTTTTGCCCTGGCCTCTTGGTGATCTCTTATCTTGGCTGAGTTCTTTCTTCTGCTTCCCTATCTCCATTAGAGTTCAGCTGCAGCACCTCTCTGGCCAAGGAGAGCTAAAGTGATGGATGATATTTCTGCTCTTGTGTCATAAATATTCCCAACATGCTCCGCTTGCTGTCTTTCCCTAAATACACCGCAATAAGGCAACACTTTCAAGGCAGTAGCAATGCCACAGAGAGGAGTTTGGATGTAAGGGTCACTGAATGAAGCACATGCTCTCTTTTAACCCAAACTGAGTCATGACAAGCAAGGAATTTTACTTTTAAAAGATTTCAGATGTTTACAGTGGCTGATCCATAATGATTTATGTACCAATTAAGGTAAATTATGCTTTGGATAATTCTGAGTTGCTATAATGTTCTGTGGCAAGAACTTGGTAGTATTTATGGTCTGTCTTCTGGTAATGCCGTGGAAACTTTCATTATGAAGGTTTGGAAAGCACCAATGGAAATATATGGACATAGTTTCTTAGTTCTGAATTCCTATGTTAATCAATAGAAAAGAGACAAAACAAGATTCCTTTACTCATTTTTCCCCTTGGATGACAGCATTTTTGATGGAATTTCTTGTCCTCAGTGGTAGGAAGCTCCCTTTGCATACAAAATCTAAAGCCATTCCTGCTGGAGGCGAATTGAAAAGTCAGGGTCTTAAAAAAGGCAAAATCTTAGAAATAATAAAATCAAGACCATTTGTTAAAATGGTTTAAAGAAAATTAAAATCTGAAGGTATGAGTAAGAGCCAGAATCAACATCAGCTTTTCTGATTTCTTATATCTCAGTGCTATTCTGTGAAAGCACTCGCAGTTCCCTTCCCAGACTCACCGATGACTTATGTCCTATGTCATAGCTTAAATGCAATAAGCTCAGGTCTAATCTTCTGTCATCTTTCATTTATTCCTTCCTAAGACTTAAAAAAAATTGTCAACACATAAAATCTACCTTTAAAAGAAGAGTGAAATGCATTAGAGGGAGATTATAACTTGCCAATACAGAGTATGGATTTTTTTTTGGTGAGAAAATGGATTTTGAAAACGAAAGATATCCGCTCTTTGCTTAAACTTTCCCAGAGCAACGGGTAGAGGCAAAATTAGCAGCATTAATATCCCTAGAGTGTACAAGCAAATGAGAGAACCTGGAGTACATTGCTTTAAGGTACATGGAAATGCTCTGACGAGTGTGAGGGTGGTACTCCTGGTCATGGCTGCACAGTAGTCATAGTGATATACACAGTGGGTACTCAGTAAATGCTTGCTGTCACCCTCCTCCTGCCTTCAGGCTGCACAAGACCTAACACATTACAGACAGATGGAGATCCAATCTCTGCTTAATGTTGTTCTCTAAGGAAGGTAATTTCCAGCCCTCCAGTAACCTGTTTAAATCTTAACTGCTCCCATTCTCTTGAAGCTTTATTTTAAATCCCTCGGGAGGCACATTTCTAGAGCGTCTGCCCTGAGAGTCTCTAAGCAGCAGTTTTCAATTTTAGCTTGTGACTGGGCCAACTTTGCCAAGCTTCTATTATGGAAGAGGCTTCAGAGCCTCTGGGGACTCAGGGCAAGACCAGACATGGTGGACACCTTTTCACATCTGCTTATCTTTCAGCTTCAGTCTTTGTTATTGGTTAAGTGGTCGGATTGACATCAGAAGTGACTTCTAGCAAATCATTTGAAAAAAAAAAAAGTATCCGTACACATGGATCTTTCTGAATAGCAACTGATCATTCTTAAAGAATAAATTCATCATAAAAGAAGCATTTCTCAAATGTTTCCAGCAGCTGTAGTCCCCATGGATGAGTTCACTCTGAAGCCCACCATCTGTTCCAATTATTCCCTCATTGTTTTTGCTTTAAAAGCATGACAGGTTTATCACCACCATGAAAATCTCCTAGAGCGTATTTCTTTTCATCTAGGAAGGGTAGATGGAGGCTCTTTCATATCAACATTTGTTATAGGCAATGTTGGCGAAAGAGAGACGGGATGAGTATATGTTTAGGTCTCTCCATGTAATAGGTATCATGATATATGAATGTAGACAGACTCGTCACAGAGGCAGCCTCATTCATAGGAGGGCAGAAAGCAAGTCCTAAAGTGCTGTATTCATTCAGCAGAGCTACAGAGAGGATCAGCTCCCACGATTCCTGCCTCACACTACCATTGCACTGTCAGAAACTCAGAATTATGGACCAAACCTAAAGGAGGGCCTTACAGTTGCTCAGCACTCAGTGACAACTGAGTTGAATCCCCAGCCTCTAAATATTCCAGTTTTTAAAAGGAACACAAATTAGCATTCTTATGTGCACATACTACTATTCTCAGAGTGATATCCATTCCTATTTTCTAACATTTCTACTACACAGAAAATTTGGTGTCATAAAGGGATGGTAAAGGGATCAGATGGTAGAGGATAGAATGAGAAAGTTTCCAGTTTAAAGATGGCTGAATTGAGAAAATCTAGTTGCTACTCAAAAAGATACTGTGAGTCTCGTCAATCCTGAGGCCTGAGTTCTGCAAAGATTAAGGCGAAAACTCTTCCTGGTGGTTTTTCTGATGTATGCTTCATTTACTAAACCAGCTGTGAGGAACCATGAAGAACATTTGCACAACTTTTCCCATGTATGCTATCTAAAATGAGACGGGCCAAGCTGAGTTAGGGAGATAAGACATTGTTATAAGGCCCCCAAAGTCTACTTTGTCTATTTAGTTATTGTCCTATGACCTTCATGAGCCCCCTGAAGAATGCACTGGGTAAATGATATTAGAGATTCTCACTTGGAGAAGAACAACCAGGAATACGGCCATTTCCATCAGGAAGAGTCGTCAGAGTTATCCGGCCATCCAGTTCTAGCTCTCCGCCTGCTCCTTTTCCCGCGGCATGAACTGGCTTTCTCAGAGTGTGCTTACTGTTGCGCTCTCGCCTCTCACTGCTGTGCTCTCATTGACTCATCTCTGTGTCTTGGGAATACAGGTTTTTCCTCCTTGTTTCTGTGTCACCTGACCTTCAAGGTTCTTAAAAATATGTTTCTAATTGCCTATTTCTTATAACTGTTCACAGGCCATCTTGTCTATGGGTCCCACTGTCAGTTTGTATCCATGAGTTGATACTTATATTGTCTACATGCTTATGTGAACTACGTTTAGCACATGTTACATGACAAGTTTCTTCAAAGAGTTTTAAATCAAATTGATTTAAAACATAAATAAACATAGTCAAAGTTTATTTGAATACATTAGACTTAAATAGAAGAAATTATTCATTTTAAATTGACAAGAGTTTTCAGACATCTCCAAGACTGATAATACATTGGCCTATTGGCCTTTATTATTATTATTATTATTATTCTGTTATAACAGCAAAACTTTCAGTAAGTATTCACTCTTCAAGCTTGGTAAAGCTCATGTAATGGGTGTTCAACAATGCTTGGATGCTAAATCCAATAAGGGTTGCCCTAATTAGGTTTCTGTTGCTGTGATAAAGACTATGACCAAAAGCAACTTGGGAAGGAAAGGGTCTATTTCATCTTACAGCTGACAGTCTATCACTGAAGGAATTTAGGGTAGGAACTCAAGGTGGCTACTGCAAGCAGGAAATGAGGCAGAGGTCATAGATGGACACTGCTTACATGTTTTCCCCATGGCTTGCCTTCTTGTGCTCCTCAGGCCCACAAGCCTAGGGGTGTGGGGCCACCCACAGTGTCCTCGACTCCCCACACCAATAATTTATCAATAAAATGCCATCCAGCTTTACCTATAGGCCTATCTGGTGAAGGAATTTTCTTAATTGAAGTTTAATTTTCAAAGATGACCCTACCTGTGCCACACTGACATAATACTAACTATCACAAGGGTAAATGGGATAAAAGAACAGACATTATTTTGTTGCGATGCCTCTAAAAGGGTCCTATCCTTTGGTAAGTCATCTATTCTCTTGACCAGAGAGGTCATGGGGACCCCACGTATTGAAGTCTAGTCACTTTCCATTCTTCGAAGAGGAAGGTCAGTACAAGAAAAAATTCAGTGCTTCCTATTGAAGCAGTACCAGCAGCCAGACCTTGTCCTATCTTGGAACATCATACTACTGGTAGAAGAAAACTAAAGAAGTCTATTGCTGTATCCCCAGATTCCTAACAAGGAAGCTTGACAGAACATAATGAAAAGAGGTTAATTAGTTCCCACATACATGATCTAAACAGGCAGTGGGAAAGTATAAACAAAGGGTAAAATAATCATATCATAAGCCTGTTTAGTAGTAGTACAAGGACTCTCATTCTGACCTGGTTCCTACAGGATATCTGGTATTTCTAATAAGGCACAAAGTTTGTCATTCAGGTAACCAGCTTTACCCAATTAAAAAAGATGCCTAGAACATTACTAGGGAACTATACACCAACTGGCTGCCTTTAAATCTACCTTTTATCTTGATTTTCTCTTGCCTAAAATCCCCAAATATCTGTTTCTATAATACAATAGGCTTTTACCTTTCTGCTACTTACCCAAAACACATAAAACTATTTTGTTGTTGTTATTGTTGTTGTTGAGTGGTGCTAGCCTATTGCTCCATTTTCTTTCATTTTGTTCATGGGTTAGCTTAATGGTCAACTTGATATAACCTACATTTACCTAGGAAGAGATGCACTGTGAGGGATTGCCTACATTGGGTTGACCTGTGGGCATGTCTGTGGGGGAGGGTTGTCTTAAGGAAGTTAATGCTATTGGAAGACCCAGACCACCGTGGGCAGCACCATTCCTAAGCAGGGGTCCTTTCATTGTATTAAGAGTAGAGAACTGAGCTGTACACAAGTAAGCAAGTAAACACACCTACTTTCATTTCTCTCTGTTCTTGAATGTGGATGTGACTGGGCTCTCCCTGCCATCACTCTTGTGATTGCCCTGGGACAATGCCCTGCAGATGGGATTGGAATTGGAATAAGCCTCTCTGCCTAAATGGCATTTTGTCAGTGAATTTTAATATCACGGCAACAGAAATGGAACCGGAACACCGCCCAAAGACTATTCATAAATACTCACTATTCAAATAGCTAAATTAGCCCGCAGTTTTAAAAATAATATTGGAATATTTATTTTCCCTTGCAAAAGTCATGCCTCAAAACTGCTAAGCCCCAGATCTGGTGATTACTGTTTAGATGGAACTCATATTATGTGTGCTGAAGGTAGAGGCAAGTAACAAATGCAGTCAAGTTCAATGAAGTCTATTATCCAATGTGACTGGAGCAAGTATCCCCAGGAGGGTTTGTGAGATATTAAAACTGGTGGCTGGTCTTGACTAAGTTGGTTGTGCCCTTCCCAGCAACATTTGCAGCCATATGCTAACTCTTTCATTTATTCCCTGAATTTTAACCTGCTTAAGTGTGTATCTTCTGGAGCTGAGCAGCTCCATATCCTGACAATGCTTTGCAAGGTTTTAATCCCCTGCCAGGAAAAGATCTGCTTCTAATAAGCTCTTTGGACCAGGTAACAAGGACTTTTTTTTTTTTAAATGGTATCCTTTGAACAATGGATGACAGGTCAGACCACTCCTTTGTCTTTGCTCATTTCAAACAAGTACAAGAAGAGATATCTAAGGAATCTACCATGAATGTTTGGTTGCTTTTTGGGGGGGCAATGTGGAGTGAAGGCCATTAGTGATAGCTAGTCAAAATGCAGAGAACAAATGACTCAAATGACCAAGCCATTGATGCATCTACAAACACAAAACAACTCCTGCACATAAGTTTCAGGGAACTTTGTGGAAGAGGGGGAACAAAGACTGTAAGAGAAAGAGGACCAGGATTTCTGCTATAAGCTTGTGTGCCACCTAGTCACGATAGAAAATCTGCACCTTTGAAATGTCAAAATGGCTGCCTGAATAAGACTGGAACTATTCCAGTAGCAGTGTGACATCCTAGTGTAGACAGGGGTGGGTGGGATCTCACGGATTTCCCTCTAGATTAAGAGCTACAGCAATTAGCCACTGCCCAGAGAGGGAGAATTAGCTTTCCCCAGGGATGAGCTCCCATTTGTAATTCAGTAATGATCAGCTCTAGAAACCTACATGCAGGCATATGCAGCATTTACATGTTTACTCACTTATATGTATATATAACAGCAATGGTTAAAAAGGAGGAGGTGATGAATTTGAAGGGAAGCTGACATGGAACAGTAGGCAGAGAGAGAAATTATGTAATTTATATTTTTATTAAATTAATTCAGTTTAGGATATGTTAATATCTTAAGCGTAAAATAATGTGCAGCCAACCTGGTAGTGCAACCAAAGCTCTTTATTTAACTAATTAATAGTAATATGGTGAATATTGTTGAATCTGGGTTGAATACAGTTTTTAAAAGAAAGTTAATTTAGTTGTTAGATGATTAATATTAGGAAATTTATTTCACCTGAATGATGGCTTTGGTTTTGGTTGAGAAAATGAAGCATCTGGCCATACTTGTTCTTAAAGTTCTCTGGCTCTACTGCTGAGTGATGGGAAAGCCCTCTTTTAGACAAGTCACGGTCTCTAACTGCCTGCAGTTGATAGCATTCTCTGGTACCACTCAAGCAAAACAACCAGCTTGACTCATGATCTGTCTTGGCTTCTAAGCAGTGAAGTTTATGATCCCTGCCTGATATTGACAGTCACACTGCATAATCCCTGTCAAACATGGCAACAAAATACAGACAAATAAATCAAACCTACCTAGGGCTCTTATCTGTCTGGCTTGGCTGCCACTGTAATCCTTTGCTACTGGATTAATTCACAGTTCTAGATGGCCTTATTTCTCTACATTGGATTACCAAAGCTTCACTTGAGAGGAACAGGCTGTCTTTACGACAGAACATCATAAGTACAGTTTTCTTTATAGTGAGACAATAGGAAGAAGTCTTCTAAGGAGAAAGATCAGTAATTTTCCCCCGAGCATAGACCCCTTTTCTGCTTGTTCCTGCTACTATCATGGAATAGGAGAGTAGATGGGTATGTAGTCCTTTCAGGCGGTATGGTCTTGAGGAGGCACTGTACTGTTGAACAGAACAAATAGAAATATCTGGATCTTTTAGGCAGGTCTTCTTTGACTTGTGTTTATTGTCTGAGAAAAGTTTAAATATTAATTTCTGCCTCTTTCTTTAGACAAATATGGCATTGTTTTCTCATTTAGCCCCCTCCATGTAGAGTTAGTTTTCATCTATATCTAGAATTAATTTCCTTATATTCTACTAGAATTTAAGTTATAAAAACTAGATACATAAGATAGTCAAGAAAATAATGAATGAAGATTAAAAAGAAAAAAATGGTTCTTTAAAATATTGCTGGTCAGAATAAAATCTATATAAATCTTAAATAGTTACATTATGGTAAGATATAAAATAAATAGTATTTGAAAATTTATTAAAGTATCTGAGATTCCTCAATTTAAATGACGCTTATCTTTTAAAATAGACATCTCTCTTCCTTGTTAGCCAGCTACACATTGTACTTCTCAACATGCTGAATACTTGTAATCAATACCACCCAACTTTTCCTTGGCTCATGCCTTGCCCCTCTTACCGATGGGTGTCCCGACTCCATAGCCTTTGGAGTCTATGAGGCCCCCGATCTGAGTGAGGTTGCAGTTTCTCTGCGTCACATACTCAATGCTGGTGGATTCCATCAGCAGGGCGTAGTCGGTGGTGAGCACCCTTTGGATGCCCTCATCGCTGTTTTTAACCAGGGCGCTCTGCTGTCTACTGCTCATAAAAGCCCACATTTTCTCATACGTAGAGATTTTTGATTTCTGCAGAGAGAACAAAAGGACACCCACCAGCAGAAGAGTGCTGAAAAAAATCACCTAAGGCTGTTCACCATCCACGTGGATCAAATAATAAAGGGGAAACTCTCTGTACATGGGAATCTGGTGGGATGATGTTGGGACTTCAGTCTTACAGGTAACTGAGAAGAGATTATTCTGTAATGAAGAAAACCTGGATTTACTTAGATAGATATGGAAGAAAAGGAGACGTTGGCAGATGGATATCATGGCTCAAGGTTTTCTTCTCAACTTTTGGTTAGGAAAAAGAAGGAAGACAAGTTTCAGTAATAGTGTTTGTCTAATGCATGGTTGACATTGGAGATAGTACTTCACGGTCTCCTGGCCCAAGCTGAGGATGTCTCTCTCCAGACCTCTAGGCATTGATCCTACTTCCCTTCAGTGACTGGACTTATTGTTTCTGGGTATGGAAGTCCCAGTGGCCAGCCAGCACTTCTGTGCTAGGGATAGCCTGGGATATGTCATTTGCATCTTCTGCTTATTTGTGAAAGAAATGCATTCATGGCTAAATTTTCTACAATATGAAGCATGTAAATGCTCTTTTCTAGTTTGTATTCAAACCAGAAGCCTCTCTCTACTTTTTATGTATATAATTTCTCATTGCAATCATTTTTTTAGATAACAAGGGCTGCATATTTCATTTGAAAGTGTTCTATGATTTTCATGTCTTTTATTCAGCTTTTTAGTATAGTCAATAATAGACTATCTATATGATATATTATATATGCAGCTATACATAGACACAATTACCTCATTATCTTCTTTTCTTTGTTAAAACATACTGCCTGCATTTCCATATTGCTTAGATATGAATTTCCATTCTTTTGAATATCTATGATTAGGCATTTTACATTTTTACTCTGTAATTTCCATAATGTTTCAAGTTTTCTCCCTGAATTTGTCTTCATTTGCATCAGTACACCCTCCCATCTATTTCAAAGATCAATGCCATCATGGAAATTACTGATGTTTTCAAGCTAAAGCATGTAGACTCCTTGGCAAGGCCAGGGAATATCATCCTAGGGGTACAGAGAAACTTAAAACAGGATTCGGAGCTGCAGACACAGAATGAATACCTTGTGAATAAGCTCTAGTGGTTGTTAATGCTCAAATATTCCCAACTTACTCGACTCCTAAGTCTGTGTAAGACCTGTGTTAACAGAATAGGCCTTATGAGTTAGGGAGGTGGGGGACAGATGGCTTTTGTTTGGATTGTTAGGCATTTAAAGAGCCCCATGAGGACGATCGTATGAGATAGATAAGAATTCTATACACATAC
Organism: Apodemus sylvaticus; assembly: GCF_947179515.1. Lineage (NCBI taxonomy): Eukaryota > Metazoa > Chordata > Mammalia > Rodentia > Muridae > Apodemus > Apodemus sylvaticus. Next base: position 10,362,160 of record NC_067486.1, on the reverse strand, counting down.
CTTGTACAAGGTGATGATTTATAGGATCCATTCTATCATGATGAAGCTCCTGAGACTAACTCCACAGCCCCAGGGGATATGCAAATCGGAGCTAATGTTTCCACAACAAAGGTGTGTCCTGGGTACCAGGGCTGATGCATCATTTGTTGTATGGTTTTAACCTTAAAGAGTCTGATACCACTAAGTTCCTTTTTTTGTTTTCACTGTATTTTATAACACTTTATTAGGAAGGAACCTATGTCAGCTCTGCTATGCAAACAATGACAGAGATCAAGGGAAACACAGCAGGGATTGTGTAGACAGTAATATGCACTGTCCTTTATTCTTAACGAAGAGAAGAGCTACTATACAAAAGCGGGGAGGTCACTCTGTCTTTTCTGTAGCAAATGTATGTCTGGGAAAATTATTCTGTCATCAGGAAACTACCTTAAGGGGAAATAATTTTCTTTGAAGCATGAAATTTTAAAGTTATCAGAGACATTAGAGATAGATTCACTTAAACTATCATTTTTATAGATGAGGAACTTCTGGTACAGACTGTTCGAAGACTTCAGAAAAAAAAACAGTGAAAGTTAACATGAGAACAAATTCTAGACCCCAGGAATCCCAATATTTCATTCACTGTTCTTTCCACTGATCCATTGTGACTTGAGTGAGGTAGATGTTTATATTGCCAAAGTTTTTTGACAATGACTTTAATCTTACTTAATCTACATGTGAAAAAATAATATTCATTAAAGTACCTTCATCCTCCATAGAGCTTTGGCTAGTTGGTTTTATGTTGATGCAGCATGGACATCAGCTTCCAAATAAAAATTTCACAGACTATTTATTTTTTTATTACTTAAATGTATTAATCTGAATTTTGTGGTTAGAAAAGTGGAATTTTGCTTTGTAGAAGTAAGAGACATAAACTAATGGCCATGGAAGGAAAAGCTATCTAGAGACTGTCCCACCTAGGGATCCATCCTATCTGAAGACACCAAATCCAAATACTATTGATGATGCCAAGAAGCATTTACTGATAGGATCCTGGTATAGCTGTCCCCTGAGAAGCTCTGTCAGAGACTTATTAATACAGATGTGCATTCTCGCAGCCAACCATTGGAGGAGTTATGGGAAGGACTGAAAGAGCTGAAGGGGTTTGCAATCCCATAGGAAGAATAACAATATTGACAAACCAGAGTGTCCTCCAGAGCTTCCAGGGGCTAAACCACCAACCAAAGAGCACACATGGGAAGACTCATGGCTTCAACTGCATATGTAGCGGAGGATGGTCTTATCTGGCATCAATGAGAGGGGAGTCCCTTGATCCTGTAGAGGCTTGATAGCCCAGCATAGGGGAATACTAAGGCATTGAAGCAGGAGTAGGTGGGTGGGGGAGCACCCTCATAGATGCAGCGGGAGGGGAACAAGATAGGGGGTTTGCAGAGGGGAAACTGAGAAAGGGGATAACATTTGAAATGTAAATAAATAAAAAAATAATAGTAAACAGATAAATAGAAGAAATGGCCATTTTATCCATAGTAAATGGACAGCATGAGGAGACCTTCAAGTTATGCAATCACTAGGAGATAGTGGATTTTCCATCACAGGATATCTACCAAGAGATATTTTTGCTGGGAAGTTTCACTCGAGGATTCTCCAAGCCCAGTGCTCTGCTTTCTAGATCAGATCCTTTATGGAAGAGGTTTCAGGGGAAGTGACACACGAGGTCATAGTTGGTAGCTAGATTAGACACTACACCAAAGGCATCTTTTTCCCTTATCCCCTAGTTCTATCTACTGTAATGCTGTGTTCAGTAAAGATTATTATTTTGCCAGGCCCTAAAATAGCATTTTCAGAGTAAATTTTGTGTATGCTTTCTAATAGATATTTTTATTAGTTTTCAAGATGAGACTCTTAGCACGTCTTCAAATTATTCGTATGCTTTCCTAAAATTATTGTAAATGCTGAAAGACCAAACTGAGTGTTTAAATGACAGCTTTACCTTTCCAGATCGTCTCTAGCCTGAGTCAGCCTCCTGAATTACTCTAGATAATGCAGGATATTATTACACCATGGGAGCAATGGTTGTCTCTCACTGAATATGTCAAAAACCATTTACAACACTCGGATCCTTAGAGGACACAGGCTCAGATGAAATTCTTTGGCTGGTTTAACCTGATTATATACCTGTCTTTATGCCAATAAACACATTTGACAGATAATAGCATTTCTTATCTATTATAGGGTGGGGTCACTGTGATAATGCTGATGATTACTTATTTCTTACTTCCCACCATGTGATGCATGCAGGCTTAGTACTCTCTGGGCGGTGACTTACAGTGTGTATGTAGGCAGTTACAGTTGAGAATAGCGATAACAGTGGGCACAGACTTGTTTACCATGCAATGTGGCTTGCTCTGAGCATGGTGCATGTCCTCATTCCTTTAATGAGAAAGGTAGCATAAGATATCGGCCTTACAGAGGCAGAAATAGACTACCACACTGAAAAGTGATAAAGCTGGGTCTCATTCTAGTACTCTTATTCCAGAGTCTAGGTTCTTCATCAAAGGGAATTTATTTGCTCAAATACTCATAGCAAGGTGAATATTTCAGCAGACCAAACTTATCTTCCTAAGAAATGACTCAAACATTTGTAAGGAGCTGTCTGTTGTAGGAGAGATGTTGTAGATCTTGCTCTTAGCCTATCACACCTGGAGACTTTTTAATGACTTTCAATAGGCTCTATTCATTTAGACAAAAATTCAATGTTTCAAGGTATGCAGATATGGAACCTGAAAGACAATGTGGATATATTTGTACTTTGTTTAGTCCTTTCTAGCATTTGATTTATTTATCGGTTTTCAGATACTGGGTTTTTGTGTCAGGGTGTGAGGATGGACAGAGCTCAGTAGTATAGCATGATTCTAAGATTCATAGAGCCTCCATATTATAGAAACATCTTTTCAATGTTTCATTTATATTGAGATAAGCATTGCTTATCACGGCATTTCCCCCAACCGAGTCACAGCACATCTACAGGGAGAAAATATGACCCCATTAGCAGTGTGAAATCCTGCTTCAGGCCACAGTACTTGGAAGTCTTATGTACAGATCCATGTTTACAGATTTTTTTCACTTATTTTCATAAGACTACACACATTCACATTAGGAATATGATACTGAGATTTTCTCTTTGGCATTGTGTCAAAAGTGGCCTTATACGTGTGCTATGTGTCATACAGAACTCATCCATGACCAAAATAATTCTCTATCAAGTCTTTCCAGTAGACAATTGAGAAATCCTAATCTTTAAAAATACCTTTAGAAGTTGACAAAAGATTTTGTCAATTCAGAAGTCAAGCCTAAGAAGCCAGCATACAGAGGAGAGTGCCTGCCTTAAGGACAACTATTTCATTTAAAATAATGAAATTTCATGACATGGTAATTTCCCACACCATGGTAAAACATGGTTTAATTTAACAATTATTGTTTGAAGCAAGACCATTAGAAGATGTCATCTGTGGTGTTGTGGGGGGGGGGGTTCTGCCTTTCCAGGTATGATCATTGTGTCAGATCATACTCTTACCTTGAATCAACAGAAAGTTATGACATTTGAAGGTTCTCTGAAACAATTTCATTGGTTCCCTTCAGGGAATTCTCCTGATGAGACTTTGCTCAAATATCTTTGCTCAAATCTGTCTCATGTTTTTTTTTTTTTTCCTGTCTTGAGTTAAAAGATTGCTACATTACAAGCAATATACCAGGCTTCTTAAAAGGTTAAGTTAAATTGAGCTTATAGATATTTCCTTCCAAGTGAATACATTTTTATTTTCTGACTCTAATAGTAAAGGAACCCAAGTTTTCAAACAAGAAGATGTTATGGGAAGAATGTCCTCCTATGTAGAAAAGTTTGAGGACTTTCTCTTCTCTTTTGTTTCCTGCTGGTATTGTCTGAACTCTGTCTTTCTGTGATAACTTCAGTTCCACAGGTACTGGGCTCCGTGATTTCCTTGAAATAGCTTTAGCTTTGCTGATGGCACTAACCACTTGCTGCAGAGAGATTATAGAGGTTACCATTCCTAATTCTCACAGCTGCTTCAAAGTCCCTAGACCACAAAAGCCAGAAATGGCAAGTCTGTGATGATTTTTTAAAACCCATTTTATCCCCATCATTTCTGGCAGAATGGAGATCTAATCTCTGTAATCCTCTGGCTTGAGTCTGGGAGGACAGCAACTTTTGACAAGGGAAGATTCTACTGAGAAGTACTTCTTACATGACTATTTCATAGCCAATTTGACCCACAGGAAGTCTTACGTTCATCTCACTTCCTGTCTGTGCAATGAGAGCTGTACTGTATTTAACAAGTTCCACCTGGTGTGTATGGCTGCCGTACTTCAGATCTCCAAGCTTTGCAGAAGGGTTTTTAAGCCTCCCCCCCCCCCCCGCCCCCACCTTCTACCTTGCTGGCGTCCAGCTTGGTGCTGACATTTTGGAGACACTCAAAAAAAAAAAAAAAATACAGGGCTGAGGTAAATTGACCTGCCTTGCAGAAGTCTAAGGACTGGCCTCTCCCAGCTGCTGCTAATCTGCCAGATGGGAAATGTCTGTGAATGAAGTGAATGTATTCAGGAAAGGTGTCCAAACCCAGGGCTTTCTCTCTGGCAAGACTACTGGCTGATCTTGGGTCCTGGTTCTGGCTTGGGATTTAACAGACAGCACATGATCTAGAGATTACTGAACAAGGAGCTTGATTGAAGGCCAGAACAGGGTAAAAATTTAAGTCTACAGAGAGTGAATCTGTGAGGAATTGATGATAATAGTGATAGTTTTTAAATTGCTTACCATCTGATAAGGAATTGAGTAAGCATATTCCCTCCATTGAGTCCTGTAACCCTGAAAGTCGTCTCATGGCTTAGATATTAACTTCAATTTTACAGGCAAGGAAGTTAAGGTATGGAAAACTGGAGTGCCCTGTCAAGGTCTACATAATTAATTAGTGAGATCTAGATTTGAATCCACGCTATACGGCTCTAGATGCTGCCTATCAGTGATTCCCTGGAGACATTAGAATATAACCCAGTATTTGATAATTTGAGAGTAGTACATTTCCTGAGATGACCTATGGTATTCCTTATGTGTGAAACATGCATTAAAACAATACCCTCCTGGGAAGGCAGTTCACAGAAGGTGTCTGTAAATAATTGTTTCGGGTCTCACCTATCTCCTTACATCTCTGCCTAAAGAGTATTTTTTGGGGGGAGGTGACATACTATATTGTCATTGTGACGCTAAAGTTAGGTCCCTTCCTTTATTTAATAAGGCAATGAATAGTTAGAAAAAGGAGAAAGAACAGCTTTGTGCATAGGCATCATTTCTAGTTTCTATGAGAGATACAGAAATAATGTCCTTTCTGGAAGGAAAGGTGTAATCGGATATAGTGGCTATCAGTTCACTTTGCTAGAAAGCACAGAAAAAGGCCAGGTGGGTGTAGAAAATTTATCGTGAAGCAGCATCTACAGACCTGAACCTGTGTACTGACTGCTCCTTGATTCTGCCTCCTGTGATGTTGATGGTGGCCCCAGGAAGTCAGAAGAGCAGCAAGAGCCTTACCTGTTCAGAGTCTTGCAGTGATTAGAAGGGATAAGCCGTCAACCAGCAGAACAGGGAAAACAGTGTCAGAGTTAACACTGGGTTGCTAGCCAGCCTCATTTCATGCCAAGTACTAACAAAAATGTTGGTTGACAATTTCTGCTGCGTCTGTTGAATTAGTGAATAATGAATTTTCTGACTGACAAACTTGTCTATAAATAAAGTCATGGCAACGAGAGCACAGTAGTCCCCTGATACCTAATTTCCTAAACAAACCAAACAGTACCTTGGCAACTGGTGAATTCTTCAGCCTGTCCCTACCCATGGTTTGCTAATTGTCCTTGGAATGAATGTCACACTTTGATCAAATAGGCTATTATATGATCCCTGGTGATTAAAACTTTAAGATTCACAGTGGCCATGAACTTCTGAAAATATAATGTATAATAAATATCATTAGTTCTCTGACCTTGGCCAAACAAGTACAGTTATTATTTTTCTTATGATCAGTGTCCCTAGAATTTCGGGAAGTCTGTTTAAAGTTTTCTAGAACTTTGTGTAACATAAGCTATGTTTCAATCTCTGACTTTCTGTGTGTCTTTCTGTGTCTGTCTGTCTGTCTGTCTGTCTGTCTCTCTCTCTCTCTCTCTCTCTCTCTCTCTCTCTATATATATATATATATATATATATATATATATATGTACATATATATGTATAGTATTTGAAGACCAATATGTTGGTCCATATTGTCCACATACAAATTACTCAATGAAAAAAGTGTAAAACGCTTTTCAATCTAAGACATCAGTCTCCATGACTTAGTTTTTCCTTAAAGGTCATCAAAAGGGTTTATAAGACGACTCTGATGTTAGGACACTTACTGCTCATCCAGAGAACCTAAGTTCAGTTCCCAGCACCCATACTGGGAAACTCACAACTTCTTCCTGTAACTGTAGTTCCAGAGGATCTATGCTCTTTGTTTGCTTCTGTGGGCTCTTACACTCATGTATATACATGAACACACACACACACACACACACACACACACACACACACACTAAATATATACATCTTTCAAATGTCAGCTAATCCACACTTAACTGGAATCTAGATAACGGAATAGGGAAACTCACTTGGGCTATTTTAGAAACATAAATTTTGTTGATTTAAGAAAGAATTGAGAATTCTTTTTAAAGAATTTTTCTTTTTTAAGAATTTTTAAGAAAGAGGTATTCTGGAATATAAGGTATCTTGCTGTTTGTAAGAATGTCAAAGTGTAGAAGAAAATGCTGATGGGTTTTGATTTAAATGTTTGCAGGCAATTTTCAGCCCCACATTGAAGCAACACTATAGTAAAACCATCCCCTGAGAGTGGTTCTTGGCAGTAACATTATGTGGACAGCTTTCCTTATTAAATTCTGGTAAGTGATTTTATTTTAAACTGCTATTTTAGATGTAGAATCATTCTTGGTCAGTGAGATGATTCAGAGGGTAAAAGTACTTATAACCAATTCTGATAATCTTAATTTCATGCCTGGAGTCCATATGGTGAAATCAGAGAACTGAGTTGTCCTCTGACCTACACACTCTTCATAACGCACATACATGTTCTCTCTGTTCTCTCTCTCTTTCTCTCTCTCTCTCTCTAAATAAACAAATGTAAAATACTTAAAAACCAAACGAAACCACCTTGCTATAGTCTAGAGAGAAAATGTGAGGAATCAGTACATTTTGTTTGGTTGTGGATTTTGGTAATAGCCATGGCCCCGACAACTGCCAATTCTTTAGCTCTGGAATGGTTTGAACCCGCCTTGGAAATGAAGGGACAGGAAAGGGTGCTGAGGGCTGTTCTGGGAAAAGACAGTCACTGATGTGTGATCCAATGTGAAATGTCTTTTTCGTGACTGAGTGGTCTTTCTGTTTCTGCTTCAGCCACCAGCTAGAATGTGCTAGGTTAGACCAAATCCTACCACTCAGGATTGCTTCTTGCTTTTGCTTAAGGCAGTGGCTCTCAGCCTTTGTAATGCAGTGACCCTTTAACACAGTTCCTTATGTTGTGGTGACCCCCCAACTATAAAGTTATTTTTACTTGCTACTGTTATGAATTGTAATGTAACTATCGGACATGTAGGATATCTGATATGCATTCCCCGTAGATGGGTTGTTTGACCCCTGCTTTCCCCAAAGGGATCTCAGCCCACAGATTGGGAAATGCTGCCTTAAAAAGAGCTAAAGGCGGGGAGAAATGGAGGCCTCGAGACACAGTAAAGATGACATTGATGGGATTGAGTCCTTTTACTTGGAACTGTTGTCACGGAGTGACTGAACTCTGGCTGAAACTATCCCAACAGCTAAAAGGCTGGGCCATTTCCTTCTCTTGTAGGACAGCCTAGATTGTGAACTCTTGACGCTTCACCCTCTGATGCTTTCTGACATCTTGCTTCCCCCAAGGGGAAAACAAAATCAGATTCAGTACTTGTTTTCTTTTTGCAAATGAATTCCTTCTTGATAAACAGGGTTCCTGGGCCACAGGCTGACACTGAAAGTGGGAGACTTGGTAAACGGGACTCTTCTGTGGGTCTGTGTTTCTAGCCACCTGTCCTCTCCCTGCATGTATGTGTGCATGTGCTTGTGTGTACTTGTGTGCATGTGCATGTGCATGAGTGTCTGTGCTTGAGTGCATGTGTGTGCTTATGTGCATGTTCGTGTGCTGGTGTGGATGTGCCTGTATGTGCTTGTGTGTATGTGCATGTGTGTTTGTGCTTGTGTACATGCATATGTGCATATGTGTGTGTACATATGTGTGTTTGTGCTTGTGTGTGTGTGCTTGTGTGCATGTGCATGTTTGTGTTCATGCATGTGTGAGTGTGTGTGTACATCTGTCTGTCTTTCTGTTTGGATGTCTATTGTCTCTATCTCTCTTAGATAATATATTCTACATTTTGCATTTACTGTGAACATGTTTTTAATAGACCCTCTATGTACTAGTTACTAGTTTGTACTGTGAATATATTTTTCACTACCTACTATATACCAGTCACTAGATTGTGTTCTGGTTATACATTAGTAAAACAGAATAGGAGTTCTCCACCCTCGAAGAGGAAACTTTCTAGATCTCTCTGAAGTTGACTTAGCTTTGCTCAAGTTAGGTCAGGTCTACTGTTCACAGAGTGGTCCTCCCCCACTGTTGGTAGTGTGTATTTGAAAGTGCTTGGGATCTCCTCTGCTCATTTACTGTTCTCAGTTTTCTTCCTTGGAGGCAAGCATTCTGACTGGGGAGGCATGGGAAGTCAGAGTAGCCCATTTCCCTATACTTCCAGATTCCTTGATAATGCTGAGCAACACAAATCATTTTAGATAGTTTTTCAGAAACCCATGGTTTACTTTGATACTTTTTCGTCTGTCTCCTATGCCTGGCCAGTGACTGCCCTTGTCTGTGACAAGAACTACAATGGAGGTTTACTTTGGTAAACTCCTCACAGGACTGAATTTAGAATAACACTTGCATTTATAAGTAATCATTATTCTTAAAATATCTCCCTCCAAGGGAAACATAATCTCTGGGATAGATATACTTAGTAAATTAGTGACTTTGTCCTTAATATGAAAATATTGTTTAAAAAAGCTTTTCTTAACATAAAAGAAAAGTATATACTGCCTTCTCACATTAGTCTGCTGCTTAATAAATCTCTGGGTATGCTTACCCAACATCAATTTCTGTTCTTATTGTCACCATTGCTAACATTCTTCACTTAGGTAATGAGTGGAGACTGCTACACAGTGAAACCCACTTTGTCCTTCTGCTCCTGGTAATTTTTGTTCCTAAGTTAGTAAACTTCACAAGTCCATGCTGACTCCTTCATGTCTAGGAATCCAAGTGTGACATTTGCAAAGGTGCTTTTAGGTTTTGTTCTGGTTACAAACTCTGTTTTATAACCATCTCATAAGATAATTTCCCTATACCACTAATCTTTATTTTCTGTAGTTTTATAAGAAAATTAGTTAGCAGGAAAAGTATCAGCTTTTGTCCTGAAATTAAACTTATGAGTCATTGGTTCTCATACCACGTCCCTGCTTCTCTCCCGGCCCCTGACACCCTTATAGCTCTTCATTCCCAGACTCTGCTTTCATGTGACTGGTGCCCCAGTGTCCTTCTCTGTTTCCATGACACTTTCCTCCATTCTTCTGGTCTTATATCTACTTTCACATATGGATTTTTATACACACACAGGCATTATGAACTGGGGAAACACATGATAGCCAATATTCTACTTTCATCTGCCAGGATTTGTTTCCTCCCTTCCTATCTCTATCCATTGCTACATGAATATTATAAAGATTTCATTTTTCTTTACAGTTAAATGTTGATGGATATATAAGCTGGTTCATTTCCTTGTTACTGTGAATAGAACTATCATGAGTGCAAATTTTGCAAGCATGTGTGTAGTAGGACATAGAGACCTTTGGGTATATGCCAAGAGTGGTACAGTGGGGCATATGGTAGTTCTATGTTTAATTTTTTCAGACTCCCCCTATGTACTAACTCCTATAATGGCTATACTATGCTATACTCCCAATAGGAGTGAATAAGGATCGCCCTTTCCCCACACCCTTGTCAACATTTATTGTCATCTCTTTTTTTTCTTTGTGGCAGCCATTCTGACTGTACTGAGATGGGATAGTGGAGTTGTTTAAACTTACATTTATGTGTTCATCAGTGTTTTGTATCAGAAGGCTTCAACCCTTTTGCTGGAAAGGACCAGGCATGTGACTATGCAAAGGTTTCAGATCCTGGAACTTTTGTCTTCTTTATTCATCAAGTGAAGTGCCACACCTTATGGTTGGTAAACCTATTGAGTCTATTAGAATTCATTTTATGGGAGTTATAGTAATTGAGTTTTGATAATAAAAGTACCAAGACTTACTCCATAAGCAAGGCAAAAATCAGATTCATTATTGTCAGTCACTAATTAAAAAGACCTGGACAGTGAAATGGACTTGGTCATAAAACTCAACCCAGTTTACCACCATTCTCCCTTGGTGCTCATAAAGCATTGATAGCTTCTGGATCGATTCTGACACAGCCAGCTCCCTGGGAAGGTTTTGATTTTAATGCTACAACTTACTTCCAAGAACAACATATGTTTATGTTTGTTTGTTTTTTGGCACACACTTCTAACTTATAAGCACTAAACAGAAAATATAATATTATTTAAATATTTATTTTTTGGAAGCATGATTAGATTTTGCTCAGGAAGTGTAGCTACTCAAATATAAAGTCCAAAGAGGGAGGAGCAGTGGGGTGGGCTGTGTAAGACATTGCAGCTACTGATGACCTGAGTTCAATCTCTGAGACCCACAAGACTGAGCAAATCAAGTCCCACAAATATCCCCCGACTGCCAGACATGTGCCATGCTGTGTGCCATACGGTCACAGGCACAATAAATAATGCTTGTGAATTATTTAAGGCCAGAGGGAATACTAGTATGTATATCTGAGTGTATTGAACTGACAATTGGGCTGTGTGTGGTGGTTCATGTCTTTAATTCCAATATTTGAGAGGTAATGGCAGGAGGATCATGACTTCAAGGCTGGGTTTAGCTGCACACTGAGTTTGAGGCCACCTTGGGCTCCATAAAACCCTGTTTCTGAAAACGGAAAAAAAATTCAAGTAAACAGGCAAGCAAAAAAATAGGGATCAAAGAAGGACAGAAGAAGGTCTTCATGGTGAGAACATAGTTCCTTCTAAAGGGATTAAAGCATTAGAAACATGCCATTAGAAATGCTCAGTATCTTTTCTCCAGCTGAAGAGACTTATTTTTCCTACCATCATTCTGGCATGAGACAGACACTGAGAAGTCTTTGCAAGCTTCTTACCTTGAAGAAGGTCATGGTTGAGCCATCTCTCACTGCCCCGTATTCTATCTTGGTTTGTTTGGCCAGATCGTCTGCGGAATCGATGGGGGATTCCATCCTTTCTACTGTCAAGAAGGCAGCCAAGTTGGCAGTGTAGGATGAAATGATGATTAGGGTGAAAAACCACCATATTCCTCCAACTATTCTGGTTGATAGAGCCTTGGGCATCAGCTCCGATCCTGTGATGGCATCATCAGAGTGAGGGTGTTAAACTGAGTCAGCAGACAGAAGGACACTTACACTGGTCATTATGCTAAGGGGAAGAGACTCTTCCAAGACTATCATGAATGAAGATGAAATGAATGTGTTTTCTAGAAATGGAACAAAATCCAAGTGATCCCTTCTTTAAATCTTTAATTATTACCTCTTATAACATAAGTAGTTAAAGTTGATGACTGAAAGGTGGATGAAAATTTAGCCCCAAGATAGTCTGCCTAAAATGTATTTGGTTGCTTAAACATGAAGAGTTGTTTCTGAGAATTCTGACCTTATTACTGCCCAATGCATTATTTAGAAGGAAATCAGATATTCTAGATATTTATATAACAATGAAATGCTTTAAAATGGAAACTTATTTTTATTTGAGGTTAAATAGTGTGAGAAATTTACTAAAGGTTACAGATCGTTTCAGTAATAACCTGCAATTTAAAATTGGAAATTTTCATATACTATGAAATGATGCTTAGACATGCTTATATATATATATGGTACTTTTTAAAATCTAGTTTATAGTCTTGGTTGGCTGAAATAGAGTATATTCTTCAAAAGACATTTTTGATTCTTACATAAAGAACTGGTTCAAAAACTAGCTGTTTTCCCAGGTGATGAGATATTGTGTGTGGTTGGAATCCTCTTTTAACTACCATTCAGGTCAATGTTGCTTTTGAAAGGAAGCATGGAGATATTCAATATCTATTGAAAAAGAGTAGTGTTCTTTCCTCAAAGAGACTCTACTGGCCAACAAAACTTTCTAAAAAGAGTCTAGGTCAATGTTGAGCTGTCGATGTCTACATCTCAAACAGTCAAGTTGGAAGGGACCAGAAGTACAAAGGACTTCATTTCAGTTGAATTGATTCATGAAGGCATTTCACTTAATCCATTTGCCTGAAACCAGCTCTCGGTGATGTGTTAGTATTACTTCTTGTACCTGATCTCATAGCAGAGTTTGTGTGTCCAGTTAAAAGAGAAGAGGATAGTCCCACCCCCCATGACTCTCAGAGATCTGAAAGCTTTGAGTACAACAGTTCAGACATAGGGTTTTGAGGATTCTTTCTTTACACTAATTGAGTGGGAAGGGGTTGATTGGGGAACAGGGGGAGGGAAGAGGGCTTATGGGACTTTCAGGGAGGGGGGAATCCTAGAAAGGGGAAATCATTTGAAATGTAAGTAAAGAATATATCAAATAAAAAAATTGTGTAGATACTAATGGTGTGAGATGGGAAGAAAAATTAGAATTCACTAGTCTGCAAATGAGTGAGTTTATACTCAGGTTTAATCTACAAGCAGACATACGGATTGTTCATGAAATCAAAACCAACTCAAAGCTGGGGCTAAGCAGATGTGGGCTGGCAGAGTATCTGGGATTTGAATACAGAAATATTCTTTTAATACTCTTACTGTCTCTGTGCTTGGCTCCCTTTGATGAGATAAATGGTTTCACTATCAGTTGTATTCCCTTCTTTTGTTTGTTTGAATTTCGGTGCGTAACATTACGACAAATTTGTTACCATTTCCATTATATTGCCTCCAAGGATTTAGCAGAATAATCTGTTGCTGTTGTTTTTATCTTGTGGTTTAATAGGATTTATATGCCTATGGGTGTGTGCAGTTAAAGCCCAAGGTTGCTTTGCTTCTTAGTGCTTAATTGATCTAGCAGCCTTGTAACAATGTGGTAGTATTTTAGGTTTTTAGTTAGCTGCCATTAAAATACCATTTATTTTATAAAAAAGCCATAGGAGATAAATATCACATTAAAGATACATTTTTTCTTGCCTTATAGGTAGAGATTTCTTTGCTATCGGTTCATCTTTGTGTTATTTTTGTTGCATTTATGAAAATCTGGCTTTCAACTTCTCTGTATACACACATAATTATGTATTGTATGGAAGTGGAAATGGACCTACAGATGAATAACCATTTGACATGCAAACATACATTTGTACTTTTGAATTTTAAAATAAGTATTTATAATTTTAGAAAAAAGTTCTTGAAAATTTAGGGAGAACATGTAGCAACCTAATGAAATGGCATATTAAACTTTCATTCGATGGTATTAATGAAATGTCTCAATGTTATTTTGTATTATTTTAAAAATTTCAGACAATTCTTGGAGTTTCTTAATTAATTAATTCTTAATGCTATCTGAAGTATTTCAAAGTGGCCTCCCTCAAAAAGAGATGATTTGTGCATGTTCAGTGTCCTAGAGGATGACATCATGGGACCGGTAATAGTGTAGCGTTAGACACCACACTGCTGGAAATACTCAGGATGAGACAATACTTGCTGGAGTCTCTAGTGCCTTTTATGGCAGGCATGACAGCCAATCCTGATCCAGACTTTTCTCAGGCTCTGTAGAAAAGAGAAAGTCTGATCATCACATTAAAACAGAAATGCAACAAAGTGGTTTCCAATTTAATATGACGACAGGCTCCTGCACACAGGGGAGAGCAGGACAGGGGTGTCTACCTGGTCCATCGCCGTGTATCAAGGGCAGATGCGCTGACAGTCATAACTGCTGTACTTGGAAATGCTTGTTGCACCTGAAAAATGTTAGTCAACTTCTTCCATGCAAGCAGACTCTGTCTGGCTGGGGCTGACTGTCATGTATCCAAGGTAGTGGTAACTAACAGACACTGCATCCCACAGTTTGCTGTGGATGCTGGTAAACTCCAAATATGCGTGAGTGGGGTTGAGAAGCTGGACATTAGGCGTGTGGCATTAGGCATGAAACTGCACAGGCCTGCAGCATGCGCAGTGAAACCTGTGTGTATTTGTGTGTATTCAATTGCTGGAGAAGGCAAGTTGTATGGATGGGAGGAGGCCTCCTTAATTATGAGAGTAATTGATCATGTGATAAGTGCCCTGAAGAATTAGATGTGCTGGAAAAGTAAGGCACAGTTTCTAACAGGGTGTCTTGCAGGATTCATAGCTTAGTCTCGTGCTTTAAATTCATGCAAGTGATTTCTACTAAATCTGGTTGTGTCAATACCCATTAAATGGTCCCCACACTACTATGTATAATTACAATGTATTCATTTCTTAAATTACTTAGTATTTCTATAACAAAGACAAACACAAATATTTGTATTCTCTCTCTGTCTCTCTCCCTTTCTTCTCTCTGTCTCTAGGATTCACATACTGTAAACATTTCAAATGATATTATAACATCCTAATGAAAATCCTCAGATTGACATCCAAATCACCAACATGGTTAATGTATATCCCAGTTGGCTTTTCTTTTGCCAATTTATTTTGCAGCTTATTGTCAAATGAAAAGATATTCCAAACACAACAGCATCCGTGACTTATGATTGCCTTAAATTAATGTATTTAATCTTGGAAACATTTGGTAGACCATATGCTTGAAATCAAAGCTGAAGAAAAATCCAAAAACAAGATGGATTTCTTCCAAAGGTTAAAACAACTTCCTCCTCCACAACAAAAACAAAAACCTTCAAAATCATAGAGCAAGGTAAAATATATTACATTTCCTTGGTTTCAGTTTTATGTCTCCAACCCCTACAGTTTACTGTTGCTATGGTTACATTTGAAGGAGATTGTGGAAAGTTATTGGGCAGCTAAGCTGAATTTCAGGAGAGTTTGTCTGATGGCAATTAGGTGGAAGTTCTAGATCTTGTTAGCACCTAGAGGAGTCCGAGTGAATTCAAGCTTCTGAAGATTTAAATCCCATTCCATTTAAACCTGTGACTTGCGATGTTATGGCTAAGAAGGAAAAGATTGACATGTCTATCTATGGAAATGCATTCATTCAACCAAAGTCTAAGGTTTTGTGCTGGGTAATCTACACTGATAACTTGACAAGACTTAGAGTCACCTAGGAGACACATCACTTGACGTGTGTGTATATGAAGATGTTTCCAGAAAGGTTTGTCAGAGGAGGGTGGACCCTGAGTATAACACCACCACTCTATAGGCTGAGGTCACAGATAATAATAATAATGATAATAATAATAATAAATAATAATAATAAGTAATGGAAATACAGCTAGGAGCACAGCATTCATTTTTCTATTTGCTGACTGAAGATGCAGTGTGGCACTTGCCCCAATCTCCTGTTCCCATGTGTTCCACACCTGATTGGACTGTACTCTTAATTACATGTCACTACAAACCATTACTCCCTAAATTGCATCTATTCAGCTTTTTGTTTACATCAGTGTGAAAATAACAAAAATAGGTTTCTTATTCTTCACTACTTGCTGGAAAATGTATGTCCATTGTTTAAAAGAAGTGCTCTTTTTAGATACATAGCAAGGAAGTCTCATTTAGACTCTACTTCTGTCTTTGTCTTGAGAGCTGGCTAGAAAGTCCATTGCAATTATTTTATATGCCTGGGTGTTTCTCCCTACCATCTAGTTTCATGGTGGAGTTTACCAGCATGAAAGCCTGTCAGCAGACTGTGGGACGCAAGTGACAAAATGGGCAACCGGTGTACCTTGCTGCATGAGAGCTCCAACTCCAAACCAGAAACTATTTAGCAAAGTGAAATTGTTTTCCACCACGTCTGAGTCGGGGTTGCATGGGTGGGGGTTATACCACTCGTAGGGTGTGAACCTGCGATAGTTAACAGAAACAGCTTGTAAATATCAGATACATACATGAAGCAGAGTAAAACCTGCTGAGCAACATAGAAACCCAACCACTGAGTAGGAGCCACAGGAGCGAAGAGCTTGTGTGCCAGTGCCAGCTCTGTGGGACTAAATGCAAAAGTTCCTGGGCGAGAGCATTCACCACCAGCTTTCTGCTTCTGGATCAAACTGGTTGGCACAGGATCACACTCCTCAGACCTATGTCTATTGAACTCTCCTGTGTTCTCACTCATTTCTATTTTACTGAGTAACTGGATAACCATAGAGAAAGGATTTCTTGTCCCAAGATTTGACCCCAGCAAGGGGCAACCAGAGCAGCATGGGATACATAGGAATTACACGGTTGAGCTCTTGTCTTGCCAGAGGCTGTGAGGGTCCCTTGCTCTGCTGAGACACATATAGTTCCATGGACAGACGTGTACACAGATTTTAGTACTTCACCAATGATGCAGGAATAATAAAACCAAAGTCAAAACCAAACGTGAACAAAAAATGGGCTGGAATTTGGGCCACATATCTCTTATTTCAAAGACACTATATAGAAATATAAGCCTCAATCCTTTAATGAAAAGACAAAATTTAAATTTGGAAGAATCGTTGTCCAGGTATAGGCATGCAATAGAATATATATATATATATATATATATATATATATATATATATATATATATATATATATATAAGCATTAACTCCAAGGCTTAGAGTAGGAAATTGGAAGCTCATGTTTTCCTTTTGATTTATTTTTAATTGAATTGTTTTCTAAATTATGCCCTGCAGGCTCGTAATCACCAACGCTGGTTAGGTGTGAAATGTTTTCTATGACATTATTTATCACTCTACTTGCAAGGGGCCATGGGTAATAAGTTTTTGGAAATACAGTGAATCATTGAGGAAAATCTACACAAAGAATTTGATTTGATTTCTTTGCCCTCAGTTTACCTCTTTATAAATTGTGGAAATCTAGATATTTAGAAATTACCTTTAAAATAATAATTTGGGGAAGCCAATTACAGTTTCGTCGTTTCAATTTTTGTAAGAATCAATCTGACTGTTATAACCCAGAGTAGGCACCAGCTACAGGAGTATTTTAGGCAGCTACCCTAGCAAGCTGTGTATGTGTGTGTGTGTGTGTGTATGCGTGCGTGCATGCATGTGTGTTTTATTAAAGAATTGCCAGATGTTCATCAAAGTAATCTGTAATAATTTAAAATTCAATAATTCATAGCACAGGAAGCTTTGCTATTTATTGCTGGGTCTTTTTTAAGGCACAAAGGATTGTTAGGGCATTGTTAAAATACCACAGCACCAATGAGAACATATGGATGCTCTCCCAGCCATAAGGCCCCAGCAATAAACAATAGCAGGTTGCACATGCATCAGGGAGAACTGGGCTTAAGGTGAATATATTATCTACAGCAAACAGCCGGACATGCTGTGAATCATGTACAAGGAACTAGGAAGATAGTTTCTGTTAATGAAAAATGTTCTCTAAAGCCCTGGTCACCTGCAAAGTGTGCAGTGTCATCTCATGGAGTCTTAGGGGCATTAGGATAGCAGCCTGGTCATTTATTGCACCATAATATCATCCAACTCTTTCCTGTGACTTCCCTTAAGCTGCAGGGTAGACCACACAGGTTGCTGTGAGCTTATGAACATAGCTTTAATTGACAGTGCCATGCCAATACATTTTAATTACTGTTGCAACAGTATAATTAAGTTTTGAATTTATACACTCTCATAACCGTAGTAGTTTGCTGAGCTGAAATAACGAATACTGGTATTAATGAACCTAATAATTGAAACAGCATGCAGTGTAAAGATGCTGTTACTTAAACAATATCATCATCCCTGGTACAATAACTTTAAAATATTAATTGCAATAAATTAGGAGGATTATGCATTCAAGAATACAGGCTTTTCAAATAGACCATAAAGCCTGGAAACTACCAACCCCTGATATCCTGTTGTTTACTCATTAAATATACTCTCCTCTGTGAGCATGTGTCCTTGGCATGCTGCTTTTAGTTCCCCCCATGTTTAATACTTTAACACTTGTGAGCAATTAATTGGCTTTTCTGTAGAGCAGAGGGAAGCATTCTTAACCGTCAGCACACGCCTCAGCTCTTCAGGAGGTTGCTAGTTCTTTGTCTCTAGGATTCTGAATGACCTGAGAGGCATAAACCGAGGAATATTAAACAGTAACAGGCTATGGTGTAAGATACTGGCTTTTTACATCGTAGAAACACACACTTGTATAGGTGCAGCTCTTTTCCTTTGAGAATCATAAAGCCTGTCTAATATGGCCACAGTGATACTATACAGCATGTCAGCACCAGGAGGTGCGGGGAAAGACCAATACATGGTCTGTAGGAATGGCCATCTAAATCGCTCTCTCAGATGACCCTCAGTAGGTCAATACTGACTTCCAGGAACATGAGAAAGGGACAAATGTATTTAGAATCTATGTGAAAACTTGTATAGATGGTGGCACTTTTTCATGGGCATGGTGCTGTTGGCCATAATTCCAGCATTTGGGAAGCCGAGGCATTAGGATTGCTTCTGGTTTGGGGCCAGTCTGTCTCCACAGGAAGTTAAAGAACAGCCTGGATTGCTTAGACAGACCTTCCCTTTTTCAGAAGAAAACAGTGTAAGAAAATGGTTTCACACAAGTGAACTTGTTACTTTGGATTAAGGTTTAGATAATGCAAAGTTTACATTAAATGAAGAGTTGCAAAATATTCCTCACTGCGAAGTTTTCTAATTGAGGGGACTGACTAGTTCTCATTGTTTATAGACACTGGTTGCTTTGAAGGCAGAAAGATCAGTCAATGGGGAAAGGCCTGTCATCCACCATTGGTTTTGTAGCCTTAGAATCTGCTTTCAAGGGATCATTCTTTCCCCTAGAGCTTGCTCTTTGCTACATGCCGACCTTAAAAGCTTCCTTTTAGGAAGACAAATGCGAATCAACTATGCAAGCAAGCCCTGTAGGTGGAAGTTTGGCCGGGTTCAGTCTTGTGTCCATCATGAACCCCATTCTGTGCAGTTGAATATTTTTAGAGTCGACTGCCAAATCACAACACTAACATACACATTTGTGAACAGTCATCCTTCACTGTCATTGTCTATGGTTTTCCTTATCTTGTTCCATGGATGTTTCAAAACTTTATAGATTTTATTTAGTTCAGCAAATGACTTTTAGGGATCTATTTAGTGAGGGTGTTCGCTTAAATGCTCGACTGGGCTGTGTTTTTTCACTTTAAGAAAACATAAAAGGATATACTTCACCACACAAATCCGGAAACTTCTTTAGATCAAAGAATGATGATAAGATTAACTGCTTTTCATTTCTCTGTTACTGAATTTGAGAGCAAACCACTAGGACGGCAACTAAAATTGTGTTGTGTCTCACCTTACCGGTGTGGAGAGACCTACTTCATGGTCTCAGACTATGATGATGGGAAGGAAAAGTGAATCAGGACCTGCTTAACTGGCTGGGGTTTTGATTTTGAGCATCTCACTCAGTGGTCCTACAGTGTCAGATTAGGATAGACTCAAAAGTATAGATGATACAACGGGCATTGAGTCTGAAATGCAGACCGTGGGTAACCAAGAGCTTAAAAGGAAATGGACAAAGTGTGGCGATTTTCCAAATGTTACACTTTCTGACATATTCTGATAACAAATATAAGGGTAGCTGAAGTCACAATTGACAGTCAGTGCAATAGGGTCCCCTCAGTCTGTGTCTTTGTGAGGGCTTTTGCACTACACTTACAACTTCGCTTGGCCAACTTCGCTAGAGTAAGCAATGCATTTTTCCATTATCATGACCTTACTTGATTCATTTATAACCACTTATGTTTGAAGAAACCCTGGACTCAGGGTATGAAAATTCACACTTTTATTGCCCTTGGTCTTTTTCATTGCTTAGTTAGGGCTAGAGAAATGGCTAGAGTCAACCCAATGTAGCCTGTTCCTCGTGAGAGGGAACTTCATTATTGTATAGTTATTCAAGATCAATATAACTTCACCTGGGGACTGTGACATATCTCCAAAGGTCAATAACAGATTGAAAAATTATTTTTAAGGATTTTTTAAATTATCACAAACAGTGAACATGGTCCTTGACTGTGACATGACTGAAAATGTGAAGTCAATAGTGCAGGTTTGTGTGTGTGTGTGTGTGTGTGTGTGTGTGTGTATAAAGAGAATTTTGACCACTATTTTTAAAAAAATTGAGATTTGGCAATAGCACATTTTACAAGATGTTGAGAACACCCAGACTTAAGTCCCTTTGAAAGCTTAAATAGACACACATCAGAGGTCACTTATTCTGTTTGACTTTGCCTTGTAGATCTTCTGGATGTGCCCTGCTTAGTTTCTTTTCCCAAGCGTTCTTTGTAATTATGCTGGGGGGAAGTTACCAGGCATTAATCAAAATTGGATAATGCACAATGGCAAAGAACTACATGAAGAGATATTTCTCTTATAAATTCCTGGAATGAAGACAAAAATTGATTAGGGGAAAAATTTACAAACTCTTGTTGAACGGCGAAAAAGATTGAAAACATGGACATGACATAAAAAAGTAAATTTCTGAAGACATACCTTATCTAGAACAATCAAAGGTTTAAGAGGAATAGAAAAATAAAGTGATTTCAAATTCCATATCAAAGGCATTTAGATATATGTTCTACTAAGAAGACTAAAAAGCTGTGGAAAACTTGTATAAAATATAATGCTTACATATAGAGGACAGAGTTTAATCTTGAAAGATAAAGCTTAAATGGAAACACTTTCAGAGTATCATAAAGTTTTTATAATGGCTTGAGGATATAGCTAAGAAGTAGAGGGCTTGCTAAGCATACATAAGTCCCAACAGAAGCAATCAATCAATAATCAGCCAATCAATCAATCATCCAATCATCTAATCAATCAATCAATCAATCAAACTTCTACAGTTTAATTTCTTTTCAGTGCTACTTCTACAATTTTCTTATTTACCATCTAATGATTTTAAAGATGAATCTCACAGAAATTTTAAGTGTTTTCCTCAATCCTCAAGGGCTTCAGCATCTTTCTTTCCATGTTTTTTATTTGCTGAGGTGATTTACAGCTACCTTGTTTTTTTTTTTGTTTAGCTTATTCAATTATTCCCGAACAAAAGCTCCTAAAATAATATTATTTTAGTAACATTTTACCCATCCCAGTTGATCAATTCCTTTTTTTGTCCTTTATTCCACGGAAAACTGGTACATATAGTAATCTTACAGGAACTGAAGTCTGGGAAAAGTTAAATTACTGTAAAGGACTGTCTTCTTCCTTTAAAAATGTATCTTTATGGATAATTAACTTTTAATGCACATAATAGCTTTCCATGGAAGCCCTGAGAAAATGCAACAATGAGCAAAAATAAGATTACACTTTTAAACTGTGAATTTTGAAGTCTGGGACTACCAGACGATTGCCATAAATGCAGTATTTTCAACCTTACCTCGCGATCACAAAGAGTACACAACTGACTCCTAGGCAGGCGAGCAGCACATACATCCAAATGTCTGGAGACAGGGGGTTGAGGAAGGAGAAGACACCCGGGTTGGTTCCATTGGGCTTCCGGTAAAGGATGCTAATGCCCAGAGTCATGAAGGGCTTGGAGAAGTCAATGACTTTCTCCCGTACATAGGTGATGGTGAGGGGGGCCACTGCCAGGTCAGCTCTCTGTAAAAGCAAGTGCCAAGTCATCAGCTGCACGTGACCAGCCTTCTCCTGAGTAGCTCTACTTCCTAAGCTCAACTACAAGTGTCTTTGTGCAAAAGGTGTCTAGCATGAGCTAAATTTATTTATTTTATAGTATTTTTTTATCAAAGAGGAACCAGAGAGTAAGGAGGGGTGGGGGGTGAGGGTCTTTGTAATGTACACACTCATTCCCACATTACCCACACAATGAGAGAGAGAGAGAGAGAGAGAGAGAGAGAGAGAGAGAGAGACAGAGACAGAGACAGAGAGACAGAGACAAAGACAGAGACAGTCAGACAGACAGACAGAAAGACAGACTACAACATCCACCCACAGACAGACAGAGCAACACACACACATACACATACAAACACACAAACACATACACACACACACACACACACACACACACTCAGGAATGTCATTCATAAACTAAAACTACCAGATAATGTCTTTACCAAGGGCATGTTAGAGAAGGGAGGAAGGAACACCTTGATCTAATTAAAGTGACAAGATGTGATTTTTCTCTGACTCCCAAATCTCAGGTCCTAGAATTCCTGATTTAATTGGAAATCTTTCAAGCTTCCTCATTGGCATAAAGGGTGAATGTATAAATTTAATGCTCACCTTTTATTTCACCCACCCTCTCAAACCAAGCAAATTTCATATCTAGGTTATTTTATTTTCCTTTTAAGAAGTGTGTGTGTGTGTGTGTGTGTGTGTGTGTGTGTGTGTAAAAGCACAGAACACCTAAACTCTTTCTTCTGAAATGGAATCTAAACCTTTTCTTCTGAAATGGAATCAACTATATTTTCCTTCTTATCCCCTTAAAGCGTTTTCCAGTCAGGTGTGTTTTTGCTTACGTGGTCGATGAGTTCTTTAACCATCCCATTCCATTCCCCTTTGTCATTCTGGGCTCCGTATTTGCCGTCAGGAACCAGTTTAACATCATAAAGGAAACCCAGGATATTTGACAGTTCTTTCAGCAGATCCAGGCAATATCCTTCAAATCTGTCATTTCCGTACAGGGGCTTATCGGATTTCCTGTACATCACGTAGGGCTCTTCCTAAGCGAAACAAAGCAGGCATGGAAGCGCCGTTATCACGAAAAGGAAAGTGTTCTGTCAGTGCCTGAAGACTTGTAATATTTGAAGATGACTTTTAAGAGTGGAAAGTATTGAAGTCAGTTGCTTACATTCCTGTGTCTGCTAAACTTGTTACAAAAACCGCTGTTACAAAAGCCATTATGTAGTTTTCTTTCTTTCCTGCCTTTTTAGATGGCAGCCTTTTCCTTCACTGTTGTGGTAGAAGATTAGTGTATGGTGTGACAGACATAATTATGTTCAAATTTTGAATCTGAGAAGACAGAAAATCTCAGAAGACACTTGGGTCCCATATCTGGGCTTCTTTAGGCTTTGGCCTAAGACTGTCTATTTATAAAGGAGAAATTAAGACCAGCAAATATGTCTTCCATTTTTCAAACATCACTTATGCTACATATTCTGATTTTTCTCCTTCCTTGGGAAAATGTAACTTGCATTTTACAAGAATTTTTTCTTTTTAATTCACACGTATATTAACATTTCACATGTGGAGTTTTTAAAAACATCTTTAAAGGTTTTTTTCCATTAATTTATTTGTTTATTTGCTTTGCCTCCTGATCTCAGCCCCCACTCCTTCCTCACTCCTTCCGCTCTTCCCAGATGTGTGTGTGTGTGTGTGTGTGTGTGTGTGCGCGCGCGCGCGCGCGCGCACACACACACACACACACATACACATTCTTCCCAGTTCTGTTCTTAACTTAATTTCAATTGAGTTATACTTTCTCTGTAGCAGGTTGGCTATTTCCATGGTTTCTTGTTTTATCAGCTACAGTCTTATTTGAAATCACCTTGGACCTCAAATATGACAATGCTTCCTTAGATGGCTAACACATAAACCCTTGGCTTATGAGTGATGGCTGCCAGCCTACCACACATCTGTAAACTTACTAATTCTCCCCTGAGTTCATTTTGTTTTATACCATTATAGTAATTACTCTACTGATGAGATGCCCTGTGGCTCTTCCTCTGGCAAACTGACAGTTGGATCAAGCCAATGAAAGAAGAAAGTTGCTGTCCAGAGTGGCATAAGCAAGTTGAATCCTGGCACTTGGGAGGCACAGGCAGGTTTATCTCTGAGTGTGAGGCCAGCCTGGTCTACCTAGGGGATTTCCAGGGCAGCCCCTTCTACTCAATGAACTTTGTCAACAACACAAAGTTAACCCTCCCCCCAAGAAACCCACTCTGTTTCCATAAGATGGATGCAGCAAAAGTGATGGCCAGAAGAAAGCACAAATAGAAACCAGATTTACTTTGGATGAATAAGTCTAATAAGGCAACTTCAAAGAAAAATAGTTGAGTGTTACACAGTGAATGAAATGAAGCAAAGCATGCAGAGTTCACAGTGGATTGTGCCTATGGGAAAAGAGCGAGAGAGAAATGGCTGGCGTGTGCACACAGGCTAGCTGCACATAGGATCAGGATTGCAATGGGATACAGGTCTTTTGGGTCACTTGATACAAGGGTTCTTTCCAGGGTATGAGCCAATGGAGAGAAGACAATGGAAGAAAGAATGGTAACACAGTGCAGTGTGCAGGGACCTGTTATACCTGGACGTTAGGAAGATCTAGGGTAGAGACAAAGGGGAGGTGGGAATGTTGCTACGATCCAGAGAAGCTGGAACCTAGGTGGAAGGCAATAGACAGTACAGGAAATGTGCCTATGGAAAGACATGGACAAAATGACATGGACAAAACTGTTGATGGACAGTACAGGGGTCACAGAAAACAACCTCACTGGCTTACCCCACTGAATCCCTTTCCCTGGTCTTTTTCTAAAGTCAAACCAACCAGCAGTTCAGCAGGCAGAGAACAAAAGTAGCCCTGGATGTGCAGAGTGGGGGAAGAATGGAGCTAGGATGCTAGAAAGATGAGTCTGTGGAGAGTTTTCAAGTGCTTACATTTCATTCTTTTCAGCACGTGTGAATGTGTGCTTTTAGCTCCCCAGTTTAAAAAATAGATCTATGCAGAGAGTCTTGCCAGGCTGGAAAAGACAGTGAAAGAATCCCTTTAGGTCTAGCGTGGGAGTGTGGATAAAAGGCCAGAACTTCACAGCTTACCAGAATAGTGGTGACAATGAGCGTTCGGTTAGCCAGCGAGTCCGTGATATTGTTGGACCTGTCTCTGTTGCCATCCGTCATGTTCAGCCCACTGTTGGAGTTCCAAATCCCAATCTGCACAGAACACAGGACGTCAGAGGCTGCCTGTTGCCTGCCATAGCACTTAGGTTAAACAGAGGGCCCACCCGCTATATCAGGAATAGGACCAACGCTTACACCCTGGGACACGAGTGCCTCACAGTGGAGACTACTTGACAGAGGAGAGTTATACTATAGAATGATGTGGGTGTAGAGCTTAAATCTGAGCTAATTAAGGCAGGTGCAGGAGGCATTTTATTTTATTTTTAAATTAATCAATTAATAATAGTAATAATAATAATGATAACAACAACAACAATAATTCTTCTTATTATTTTGAGACAGGGTTTCTCTGAGAAGCCCTGGCCAGAACTGGTTTTGAAGACCAGGCTGGCCTTGAACTCAGAGACATCTACCAGCCTATGCCTCCCAAGTGCTGGAATTAAAGCCTGGAATATTTCCTTTTAATTATTAAGTTCATTGATGTTTTCTAAAACTAAATATTAAGAGTAAGTGATCATGAGGTTTTTCCCTCTGCAGTGTGTTTGTTGAGCACCTATTTCCATGCGTGAAGGAAAGCTGTGGTCATTGGAAGACGCCGTACACAGCAGCAGACACACTTGTACCCTTGTTACATTCTGCTATCATCAAAGATCATGCCACCAGAGTCAACACCAGGTCCTTTAAAATGTATGATTGCTGGGATGGAAAGAGTAGGGTGGGTGTTGGAGGGGCTTGGGACTGGAAAAGGAAAGACATGGGAGAAACTACAGAGATGAGGGCTTAGCAAAGTTCAGGACTCATCCTCACTGAGGAATGGATGCTGAGAAGGGGTCCCTCTTATCATCCCAGTAGAACCCAGTGCACACCTCTGCCCAAACCTTATGTCTTTTGTAATTATTTCTTACTTATCTGTCTTTTCTATTCTCTTGTTCATCAATTATTCTAGTAAAGAACGTTTATTGTTCATTGACTATATATATATACATATATATGTGTGTGTGTGTGTGTGAATCAGTGGTGATTCTTGGTATTCAATAGACTCCATTACCCTTACAAAAGATGGTCTTCAATTTCTCCAGTGGCCTGGTCACTGCTAATATGGTCGGCCCTATTAAATACATGTTGGTCATTCCTGATGCCCCAAGTCAAAGATGTCCAGAATCACCTGACCTAAGTAGATGTGTTTGAGTTAAAACAGAGGTGCTGAATAGCAATGTGAAATTTTGCACACTTATATGGCATGAAATCTGAGATGATTTGAGGAGAAATAAGGAGCCTTGGGAGAGGGAGACAAGACAAGGGAGATATGGACAAAGTATATTTGTATCTGTGCATGAAAATGTTACAATGAGGTCCATTGTTTTGTATGCTTACATCAAAGAATTAATACAAAATTAAATTGCCAATTCCTTAACTAGGATCCACAATATCATCACATTTCTATCTAGACTTGAGTCTTACCCTTAGAGATCTTACCTTGCAAAAGAAAACATCTCAAAATTAAAAATAAAATCGAGACTCTTCTGTTCTCAAGAAATTCTTCTGAGGGTTACTAAACCTATAAACTGATTTGTTTAGCATCTGGGAAGACCCAGGAAAGAGCTTTGAAAATTGTGCTAGTTGCCCAGCCCTGTACTCATCCACTGCCAGACACTGGATAAGGAATGTGTTTCAAAGTCAGATGGAAATAGGCAGGCAGTGGCTATGTGACCGTAAATGGGATGTAACTGTTCCGACTTCCTCTCTCTATACTGTAGGGAACGAGATGGCAGAGACAGAAGTGCTTGTGTATGCTAAGAGATGCACCAATAATCATGCAAGACGCGTAAGTGACTTTCACAGCAGTTTCTTCAAGCTCACCATGGGAAATAATATGGAATTGCTAGTGAGTTTTTTTTTTTAAATTCAGAAACCTTAAAGGAAATGAGCTATGAAAATCAGAGACATGTATGACTCTAGTAGACAAGTTTACATGGCTGGGCGCGGGGGTGGGGTGGGGGGGTGGAAATCTGTGCTTGACACCTAAATTCTTTTGTGTATACCTTATATATAACTTAGCAGTTTACCAGCTATGTGACCTTGGATGGTAGATGAGGCCTTCCGTGCCTCAGTTTGATCATCAGCAAAGTGGATTGGAAAATGCTTCTAAAATCATTTTTAAAGATTCATTTTTATTTGTATGTGCGTGTGTCTCTATGAACGAACGCAATGTGTGAGGGAGGGTGCCTTCTGGGACCAGAAGAGAGAGTCAGATTCTCTTCAAGCTGGAGTTCCAGGCAGTCATAAGCATCTTGATGTGGATGTTGGGAGTAGAAGAAACCAAGTCCTCTAGAAGACCAGCAAGTGCTCTGAAATCACTGAGGCATCTCTCTAGGCCCAAAGTGCCTTTTACAAAAGCAGTTAAAAATTTTACCATATGTGCACGTGATAAGTCCTCCCCACCTTTGTTTGCTTTGATTGACTCCCTAGCTTGCAACATTAGCTTGGCAGGTATCTTGTTAGAGATATACATTCTTTGAGGAACTTCTAAGAACTACAGTGCACTCACACGTCTGTATAAACTATGTCTCTCCTCCATACTAATCAGGGTTAATTTGTTGGAGAAAGGAAGGGACCAATGGTGGTGAACGGAGCACTGGGTAGAGCAACTGCTTGCAGAGAGGACACTAGAGGAAGATGGGATCTGGGCCAGCACTCTCGGGAACACTTTTGAACGCTCAGGGCTTCTTGTGATGTGCTGTGTAGTCTCTCTGTTGATGGGAGAGACTGTTTTTGTGAGCCATATGCTTGGGAAGTTGGACTTATTCTCTTCAACCTTCCTCCAATGCTTTTTGAGGCAGAAACTAAGAAACTTCTAGCAAACACACATTAAGTTATATGTGTTGGCCCATTTGTTCTTATCCAAAGCTCTACTCTAAGTTGTATTGTATGGGAAGACTATGTGCAAGGTGGGCCCTGGGCATAATTTCAATTAAACATTGACATAGGCACTTAGAAGTATAGAATTAAGTTTTTAGTCAAGTATTACAGAATGTGCTTGTGACCCTAGCCATTTTTAAAGGCAGAATGTAGTTTAACTCTTATTCTTATTAATGTTAAGCATGTGTTTAAATATTTTCATCTTTAAAAACAGCATTATTAGCTGGGCGGTGGTGGTGCAAGCCTGTAATCCCAGCACTCTGGGAGGCAGAGGCAGGTGGATTTCAGAGTTCGAGGACAGCCTGGTCTACAAAGTGAGTTCCAGGACAGCCAGGGCTATACAGAGAAACCCTGTCTCGGAAAAAACAAACAAACAAACAAACAAACAAGCAAAAAAACAAATCCAAAACACCCAGCATTATTGAATGTTACTGAACATTCTTTTCTAAAATAAGACTTTAGACTGTAGACAAATGTTCTCTCTTGCTTTACCCCCATCTCTTCATCTTCCCATCAGAAGCAGAGTGGTAAGCAAGGTGTAGAGACACCATGGCTACTGTCCCCGGTCGGCTACTACTCAAAGTCCTGAGAGCACAGATCTTCCTCTCTGAAACAAGGCAGAGGAGATAACCATCCTGCCAGCTTTCCTGCAGAAGTTTTACTATAAAAACAAAACCAATACGGGAGTCAAGGAAAGGTCAGGCTTCTGCCTTGGCTTTACTTCTTAATTGATATAAATGGACATGTTGTCAGCAAGCCAGTGTCTCTGTGGGACTCTGTGATGTGCGGATGGGTCCTTGCTGGACAGAGCTGTGCAGTTAACCAGATGCCTGGATGTTGGCCTTATGGTCGTGCTCTGCAGCCAGGGGGGAGTGACTCTGAGAGGCAGACCATCAATTTTCAGACTGTGAAGCAGAAGCCTTATTTCATTGTCTAAATTGGCACGAGGAAGTAGCCATTTGGTATTTGGGAAGTATTTATGAATGAATGTCCAGAGACTGTTATTCAGACTTTCAAAAAGCGATGATGAAATAGTCCATTTAATAGCCAGAAGTTGGAAAGAACCCAGGTATCCCTCAATGGAGGAATGGACACAAAAAATGTGGTATATTTACACAATGGAGTACTATTCAGCCATTAGAAACAACAAATTTATGAAATTCTTAGACAAATGCATGGAGCTGGAGAACATCATACTAAGTGAGGCAACCCAGTCTCAAAAGATTAATCATGGTATGCACTCATTGATAAGTGGATATGAGCCTAGAAATTTGGAATACCCAAGACATAATCCACATATTAAATGATGTCCAAGAAGAATGGAGGAGTGGCCCCTGGTTCTGGAAAGACTCAGTACAGCAGTATAGGGGAATACCAGAACAGGGAAGTGGGAAGGGGTGGATGGGACTTTCGGGGAGTGGGGATCCAGAAAAGGGGAAATCATTTGAAATGTAAATAAAAATATATCGAATAAATAAATTAAAAAAAAGAGAGAGTCATTAGGATCTATTTTCCAAACCTAGAGTCACAGGAACATAGAATCTAACATGGCTGAGTGCATATAGCCAGACATGTATGGGAAACAAAGAAAAGGGATTTCTGTTTCCCATACCTTGAGCCTCCTTAGTGCAGGAGGTATCTGATAAGGAGTGCCCCCTCTCTCTCCTGGAATGAATGTCAGGTAAGCTATCTGGTAATTTAAATAAAGTTCCATGTTGAGAGTTTTGAGCTGTGACTATGCTGGAGCACACTCTTGAAGACAGAGCCTTCTTGGGGAAGGGTATCCTGTTGGGTTTGAGTGAGTCCCTGGACTGGAGACTCTTCCTGAGCATAGTAAGTGAACCACAGCCTATTCAGCGGATCATGTGAGCAATGACTGGTCAGCAGAGAGGATGAGGAAGAAAGGCTGGGATTAGCAAGGCCCAGATGTTACATCCTCAGGATGTGATGTGCATGCATGCTGCAGAGTAGTGCTGCCTGGATGACCGCCACTGACCCTTGAGGCTGATTGCAGAGCCTGGACTCTGTGCTCTAGAGTATTTAGCTTGAATTAATTCAGCATTGCATAATGTACTGGGAGTATCGAGCTCAAGTAGTCAGTTGCTTTCCCAGTGGCAGGTGAGGAAACGTGTTTACCTCAGATTCATCAATAAAACAGCATATGTATATGTGTATGTGTATATGTATGTGTATGTGTATATGATACACACACACACACACACACACACATTTCTGAGCTACTCTGCTGAGTTCTGTTAAGGGGATGATGAGATTTTTTTTTTTTTTTGGCCACTAGTAGAAACTGTTTACAATTTCTGTGACTCAACCAATCATTTGAAAGTGAACCTGACAAACCCTCAAGCTGAAAGACCTGAAGTAATTTAAAAGTCCATCCAGCAATCAAAGGGAATTTTAGCAACTAACTGGTTTAAGGAGAGAGAGAGAGAGAGAGAGAGAGAGAGAGGTGGGAGTGAGAAGAAAGACCAGCGGCAGTGTGACGTTTGCCTGTCACCGGGACACTTTCCTTGGGCAAGTCTTCCTGGTATCTAACATCTGCTTATGTAAATCTATGCTCAGTCACTGGCAGCATGATCCTGTACAATAAACTATGAAATAGTGGGTGCTAAAATTTACAAGTTAATCTCATTTCCCTTCAAAAGTTTTCTGTTGATTTGTCCTCTGGAAACTAGTTCTAAAATAAATGTCAAGACAGTATGCTCTGATAAAGCAAA
The DNA here is from genome assembly GCF_947179515.1 of Apodemus sylvaticus. NCBI lineage: Eukaryota > Metazoa > Chordata > Mammalia > Rodentia > Muridae > Apodemus > Apodemus sylvaticus. The sequence continues at coordinate 10,331,211 of NC_067486.1, read as the reverse complement.
GACAGCTCGTGAGCAAGGGGAGTTTCTGGAATCGGCCCATACTTCCCAGGTGGGTGACATTGAGGAAAGTGTCCTTGCCTTCGGAGGCCTGAGCCTATCTGATGGATCATCTCTGTTGTTTTCATTCCCCTTAGGAGAAATATTTAGTGGTTTGAGAAGACCTATAAATGGACGGCTGTCTATGTCAATGTTACCTCCTCAAAGTCTCCACGGACACCGATCATGTCCGATGGAAAAGCTAATGTAGGGGGAAAGAAACATTTACCCACCCACCACTATTTAGCCCATCGAATGTCTACACTCTGTCTCCCTGCCCCTCCCTTCTGTGGCGTCTCCCCCTTAATCTGCATGCAACTGGTAAGCCCCTGGCTTGGAAAGACTGCCAGAGTGCAGCCACCCCACCCCAAGTGTCCTGCAGTTGTTATCAGGGTACAAACCTTCTTCCACACTTTATACAAGTGCTTAGACACTTCACCAGAGGCCTGGGATTTCAGAGGGAAAAATAAAAACACACTTAATTAAAATGCAGCAGGGAACTGTGATGTATATAGTCTGCGTGACAGTCCTCACCTCTTGTTTGGGATTTTGCATTTTAATTCATATAAAGACCAACAATAGGTATGACATAGGAATGAAAGGGGCAGGCTGGGTGTCACAGAAGTTACGTGCTCCTTTTACACAGCGTAAAGTAAATTAAGGTGCTTTCGAATGTTCACAGGTGTGCTGCAGGGTTAGAGGATATTCACCACACTTTAAGAGAACTGTTAAAAGAATTCATGGTTAAAAAACATCGGTCTTTCATCTCTCTCTCTCTCTCTCTCTCTCTCTCTCTCTCTCTCTCTCTCTCTCTCTCACACACACACACACACACACACACATACACACACACATACACTTCCTAAGCTGTGCAGAGAAACATGCTGAATGATGTATCTTTGATTATGAGTCTGCAGAAAGTAGAAGGTTGGGTGCAAAGGACAGATGGACTTTGGATAATGGTTCGCCTGTGAACCCCGAGAAGCTGCGTGGGAAGAGTGGGCCTGTCTTCCCTTGGATCCTGAGGGACATGTTAGCTTCCCCACTGCCTTCAAGACTCAACCAGCAATCTCAGGAACTGAGGCCAAGTCACCTGAAGAAAAAAGGTGTTGCAGAGGTTGAAGAGATAAGAGACAAATAGAAAATACTTCCGTCTATTTTGATTTTGCTTTTGATGGGAAAACAGCAATTTGATGTGCATAATATCAATGTGCAAATAAAAAGCTGTGGAAACATCATGGTTCTGTCTAGTTTATCACCTGTCTGAGTCAAGGAAAGGCGTTTCCTTGGCAGCTTTACTTTGTCTATTCTATACACTCAGAGGAGCCAAAAGGGCAAAAGGTGTGGGCCTGGAGAAGCAGATACAGGCTCTTGAGTAATCATAAGCTTTTAGGTAATAATAAACATTCTTCTTCCTTCTGGTCCAAGTCCCATATGAAGGCAGGTAGCTGTTTTGTGCTCCATTAAGCCAGCAGAGGAACCCAGCAGAGTGACGCTCACACCAGGGAGGGGAGTAAGCAGCAGTTTTGACATAGGAAACCCACACACACTCTCAAATCTGTGAGCTAATTCTTCCTCTCAAACATCAACACCCGTGATAGCCTTCGATATCTAGATTAATTGATCTTCGTTTGAATTAACAGGAGTTTAGGCATAGGGCATGCAGGAAGAAGGCAGTTTTAGTCTGCCAAGAGAGAAAAATGTGTCCCAGTAAACAGAAACAGTGAAACAGATAAGGAAAACTTTCTTTGCATTAAAAATAAAACCAATCATTTGTAACTAAGCAAGAAATTAGCTGTTTCAAAGTCCTCTTTTATATTGAGAATCACATTTTGTGAGTTAGTCTCTGTCATATGAAAATGTATTGATCTATGGAGTTCTGATGCCCAGGTCATTGTGTTGGACCTTCCTAATCTTTTAGTCTTTAAGGTCCTGAAGGCAAATCCACCAATTATAATGATGATTGTTACCTGTATACATAGATATTAAATTAAAATCATAAAATGTATTGAGCAGCAAAATTCCTTTATCATTACTTAACAGTTGACATTTGTGTTAGTCTAAGTAATAGCTAAAATAAGACATCAAACTTTGAAATGGAGACTTCCAACTGAAATAACCCTAAAGTGAGAATCCAGCATTAAAATGAAATTTTTTAGCATTTGTCCTAAATTAAGGATGCCATGTTAATTTGCTCCTCTTCTATACTATTTTACTACATCCCTCTGTTGCTGATCTCAAAATAGAGTTCAGCTAAAATTAATTTCTGAGTAACCCTTGGGTGCCTTGCCATAGATAAAGCAGCTGCAATTTCTGCAGCTCCAAATCTAAACTCAACTTTGTAAAATCTTCATGCAATGAGCCTCACCATGCTGGTGCTTAAAGTTATATAGACAACAATGCAGAGTAGCTTTATAGACCAAGCGTTGATACACATTAGTCACGTTAAATCTGACCCTCCATCCCATCCATGCCTACCTTCCAATTGGGAGGGGATGAGCCAGAATGCTGGGTGCTAAGGAAAGTGCTAAGAAAGTCACTTTGCCATGCTCCAATGGCCTGTGCCATTTTGCTGAAACCCATGAACAATGCCCTTTCATGCATGTATTGGTGAATTTATTCACTATCCAGGAAGTTACCTTTTCAGTTCCTTCCTCTTTGAGACTGATAATGTCCAGGTCAAAATCCTTTCTCAAGCCGTCCGTCTTATTGAAGGTGATGCGCCCGGTCAAGCCATCCCACCGAGCCTGAGGACAGTTGAGAGTGGAGTGTTATTGCCTAGCACTTACCATGGTCTCAAGCCCATCCGCAGTGCAATGCCTCAGAACCACCCAGTGTCCGGTTACCCAGCCGCGTCATGAATTCTTGGATCACTGAGCACTTCCCTGTTTTATTAGTTCTCATTTATTGTCTCTGCCCTAACGTTTTAACACAGTCCATCCTATAATGGTGGCAGTCTAAATGGGCAGGAAGCAAAGAGTGACTGTGAAATCATCTGTTTATTGAGTACAAAAAAAAATCCAAGTGGTCGTAGCATTCTGTTGCCCATGGTCAGTTTAAACCCATGTCAAGCGGCTGCCGAAGGGAAGTGCCTCTTACCTCCTTCCTCCTCTGTAAAAAAGATTTGGGCAAATGGTGCACCAATGACGTTATTGAATTTTCAGGATAGTCATGATTTATACCTCTTAATATTTAGGAATCTTAGTTTTTTGTGGCTGCTATATTCCATTGTTTTGTTCTCTATTTTTTTCATTTATCCCATTTATTTATTTATTTATTTATTTATTTATTTATTTATTTATTTATTTATTTACATCCTCACCACAGCCCCTCCCCCTCTTCTCAGTCCAATGTAAGGTTCTTAGTCCAATCTGCTTTAAACTCACCAGGAAGCCAAGGACTGACCTTGAATGCCCATTCTCCTACCTTTGCTTCCCAGTGCAAGGATCAATAGGGTCTGAGTCCAGACCTGGACAGTTTGTTGGCTTAAAACCATTCTTCTTCTCTAAGTGCTGATAGAAACCATGTTGGCAGAGCCATGTGCTCTAGAGGACCTTTCTGGAGGTTTCCTGGAGGTGCTTGAGGACATTCTAGCTGTCTCTTTCTTGATTTTGGTGGCTTTCAGCACTGTGTCTTGAAGCCACACCCACCTCTGCTGTTTGCTTGACTATCACTCTGCTGTGGGTTGCATTTCAAGCCTCCATACGTGATGATGGGTTATTTCTCCGTCCCTTTCACCCTCATTCAAGCACAGTTATAGGTGATTTTTGTTTGTTTGTTTGGTCATATAAGATGACATTAACAGGTCCCAGGATTTAGGATGTGGACATCCTTTCCAAGAGCTATTCATGCATTTACACAGGCATCAACATGATTTGAAGAAGCAAAATTGCAATTACTGTCAACTTTGGTGGTTTCATTAAGCAATAAAGAGTGGCTTTCAGGCCCTCAGTGCTTTGGTGACTTTTGGCAACTTGGTTTATTTGAGTTTCACTCATAAATCAACTCAGAACTGTGTGCACACTTCTGAGGTTTCCCTCCCTTCCAGCTTTATGAAACCAATCTGTGTAATGTGGAGACTCTGAGGATGCCATGAGATGGGAGGTTGGTTGCACCATGCTTCCCCATTATACACAGCTCTCCACATGGCTAACAAACAGTGAAAAGAACATGGATTTCCCATAGATTAGGGCGAATTTAGGGTGCATGATTCAAGGCAAGTTATCTAACTTGAACCTGTACTGGCCTGTCATCTTAAATTATAACAATTGTTTTCAGTCACTTCGACCTTGGTTTTATGTTGGAGGTTGTAAGGGTTAATTTTCTATGTATTTGACTGAGCTACAGTATGCAGGGCTATCTAGTTAGTTGTTGCTGGGTGGTTCTGTGAAGGTGTTGGCAAAACAGAGTTACACCAGAAATAACTGTCTTTCTTTATTCCTTTTAGTGTTTGTTCATGTGGAAATAAAAGCATCTTCTCTGCACCAGGGACTTGGCTGGGAATAGAAGAGTGTACGGCTCCCAGAGTCAGTATGGTGTTGGGTTACAGTGCCACCCCACTAGAGTGAGGGACAGAGTCACACAGCCTAATGAAGAAAAAGGCAGGGAAGGAAACAAACACGTGTCTGAAATCCACAGAAAGGAAGAGTCAGAAAAAAAATGTCTGAGATTTCAAAGGCCAAGCAAAGACACCCTTGAGCTACAGCAGGAAGTGGCAAACACATTGAAAGATTCCATAGGCCCTAAATTTAGAGCAGAGAGTCACGAGAAACAAGCCTTGTAGGGAAGGTCAGCCCTTGGTAATAAAGCTTTTATGAATCAAACTAGTTTTCTTGGACAGTTGAGAGTTCAGGAATCACTGGGAGATTCTAGTAGAACAGTGTCACATGTTCCAGGGAGATTACTTTGCAGAGTTTTTAAGAGTGTCGCAGTCATATGCAGGATATGTATTAGCAAGCATGTATCACAGAATAACATGTAGGGAATCATATACTCACACGTGAACAGAGGAACAGCGTGGCTCTTCATTCCTCCCCCCACTAACTTTTCATGCTATTAAATGCCAATCCGTGGTGTTCCATAGTGAGATGTACAGAGTATAAAGTACATCTGTACACCATACATACAATATACATACAATTACATACAGTGTAAAGTTAGGAAAATAGTCAACCTAAAATCAGAAGCTAAAGTTCTTAAAGTACTTGTATTCTCTGGTTACCGTTTCGCTAGAATGGATGTCACATTGGACTTACACATGATTTCTTGATAATACTAGATGCTAAATACATTAGGAAGAGATGAGGAACATAAAGACTCCAAGCTTCCCTCTGTACTGTGTGGGTGGCAGACTGGGCACAGGAGAAGAGTTGTTTCTTCATATCCTAGAGCTTAGTTCCTAGGCTTTACACAAGGCTAGCTGTGAATAACAACAAACAATAGCCTCAGCTTGAAACTGAGGCCGCAGTGACCTTATTGGGAAGAGTACTCACTGATGAGCCCAGCAGGCTCCAACTGGGTAGTTATAATACAATGGTCACACAGACAGTCCTGATTGAATCAAGTGGGTCACAGGACCCAACCCAAAGCCAGGACACTGAAAAAAGAACTGGTAGGGAAGGTGCTAATAAAAATGGGAGAAAGATAGGAAAGAGTGTGTGTGTTTGTGTGTGGGGGTGGTGGTGGTGGTGGAGGAGGGTAATTAGTATGCAAAGAACAAAATTAATTAAAAATAACAATTAAAAAATAAGTTGACATTGCTACAGCCCATCATGATATGCTTGTTAAGCTAGCTAGCTGAGATACAATATAGAAATTCCACGGAGAGGACAAAAGCAACTAATGACATATGAAGGGACTCCTTTTGTGTGCATCTGCATGGTTCCTGGCATCACGGTCCCCTACCCCATAACAAAGCAATCTTCATTTTCATGCTTAGCCACCACCTTCTTATTTTAAAGCCAAAGGCTGCCTTTTCAGAAATAAGAGCTACAAAATTATCGACAATGTTGGAGTTACTGCAAAGGCCTGGCGTCTGAGGACAATGTATCTAACGCTTTGCTTCAGGTGAAATCTCTACTGTGTCAGGGGCTAACGTAAAGTCCATTGTAGACAATGAGCAGTCTTCACTCACCTCCTGATCTGTTTGGATGGAGGTAGTTATTTTCATTAAGTTCCACAAAGTTTTGGGAAAGCTTTTACCTCAAGGCAGCTTTTCTTTTACGGAGGTCATGTTGTGAATCAATTTAGACCATTGTGCTGAATTTATGGGGCTCTCTGGAAATGTAAAGATCCTGTAGCATTTACCTCTTGATGCTGCACATAGCTCATAGCATGGTCTTAACCCCCTGTTTGGAAATCCAATTTTATTTCTACAGAGTGTACCTATTGTGTTGCTTCGCTTAGAGTCTGTTGCCTTGGTTTCATTCTTGAACTTAGTGTTCATTCCAATCATTACGCCAGAGTAATTCCCACCTCTCCATTTCCTCCCTGTACATCCAAGTGGCAAAAAGTCCCTTTTTCATTTTCTGACAATGCCTCCTTCCTTGCCTCAAATATCTACAAAGTCTCCCTGCCTGCATTTTTACTGAGCTATATCTTTTGATCTTCAAAGTCAGTGCAGCCAATATTATACGTGTCTGCCTGCCTCCTGTTGCTAGATATGTTATATTTGTATATGTTCTTTGGGCTTTTGGGCTAATTGCTGCTAAGCATTTATTAATCACCAACTTAACTATTGATCAAAGTGAACATACAATTTCTGTATGCCATAAATAAGTCCCACGAGGACTCCAGTTCATGAAATGGGGCTGAACCATGTACAATTTAGATAATGGCATATAATTAAATTCTTCATAATTATAATTTGCTTGCTTTACATAGATGCATTTGCTGAGGGCACAATTATAGTATACTTAATTAAAAACAATACTTATACAATTGTCCCTATTTTAGGAGATAACTTTAATCTCTACCCTGTTAGATCTCTTGACAATTACCATTTAACAGCAACTAAGTCAAATAATGTGATCACCTTATTTTCCTTTGGGTATACTATCTAATGTACGAAAGATAAAAATCAAAAACTGAGAGAACAAAAAAGTGTCCTTAGCCATTTTTTAAATCTTTCCAAAAGAGATTATTAGTTGTTGTAGTTAAATATATATGTAATATATGTATATATGCTTGGGTTGGGGATATAAGTGCCTAACACTTAATTCTAGCCTCTTATAGTAGATACTTATAAATACTAATTAATTAAAATGATTGCTTTACTCATTTTTCTAAAGAAATTTAAATAAATAAAGGATCCTATGTCCTTCTCCCAAAACTTTCCCACACAACCATCCTCACTGGCTGTGGTGAATACCTTGTCTCCCATAGAAAGAGACTTATTTAAGAGCAGAATGTCCTCTTGCAGGGTACATGGACTGTTGAGAACTGTAGCTTAAGGCATATTCCCCTTTGAATGTTATTAACTATTATATCTGCTGTGAGGTTTGGTATAGAAGGTTCATGGAGATCCCAAAGATGAACTTCCCTCATTAAAGCAAGGAGAGAAAATACACCCTGTCTCCACCCCTCCATTGCACATCTCACCATGTCACCAGGCTAGACAAGAAGTCATTTCTACATGACTATTATGTATGTTGCTAAAACTTAACTGGAATTTGAAACAAAAAAATTGGTATGATTTCCTTTGATGCTGGGGAAAATGATATTTTTCAGTGTACTATTATATAGGGTCCAGATTAGGGTATAAATTTATAAGCATTCTATCTAATAAATCAGATAGGTATAAAAGTTATCATTTCCATGCTCTACAGGTCAGTAATAGCCTTCTGGAACAGCTATCTACCATTCTGTTGGTTCACACACAACTGATTTAAAGTTGTACGATGTCCTACCAAGGCACTCAAATATTCTTGCCTGCTAGCGTTTAATATTGTTTTATCTTTCTAACTTCTGTCTGCATTGGTTTCCTTTCCCTTTCTTGCTTCCCTGTCCTCTTCTGATCAGGTGTTCTAATTTTGAGTTCTGGTCAAAACTGTCAGTTCAAAACTATTTTTTTTATTCCATATATTCTATATTTACATTTCAAATGATTTTCCCTTTTCTGGCTCCCCACTCCCCAAAAGTCCCATAAGCCCTCCCTTCACCCCCGTTCCCCCATCTACCCCTTCCCATTTCCCTGTTCTAGTATTACCCTATACTGCTGCACTGAGTCTTTCCAGAACCAGGGGCCACTCCTCCATTCCTCTTGGACATCATTTAATATGTGGATTATGTCTTGGGTATTCAAAGTTTCTAGGCTAATATCCACTTATTAGTGACTGCATACCATAATTGATCTTTTGAGACTGGGTTACCTCACTTAGTATGATGTTCTCCAGCTCCATCCATTTGTCTAAGAATTTCATGAATTCATTGTTTCTAATGGCTTATTAGTACTCCATCGTGTAACTATACCACATTTTTTTGTGTCCATTATTCCTTGAGGGATACCTGGGTTCTTTCCAGCTTCTGGCTACAACAAATAGGGCTGCTATGAACATAGTGGATCATGTGTCCTTATTGCATGCCGGGGAATCCTCTGGGTATATGCCCAGGAGTGGTATAGCAGGGTCCTCCAGAAGTGTCATGCCCAGTTTTCTGAGGAACCACCAGACTGATTTCCAAAGTGGTTGCACTATCTTGCAATCCCACCAGCAGTGGAGGAGTGTTCCTCTTTCTCCACATCCTCAGATTATAAGCATTGATGAGAGTGAAGATTTACAACTTAAAGGGCCAGCAAATATCTTCAACAAAATTATGGAAGAAAACTTCCATAACCTAAAGAGAGAGATGCCCATGAATATACAAGAGATATGCCCTACTGAACTCCAAACAGACTGGACCAGAACAGAAATACCTCCTGTCACATAATAATCAAAACCCCAAATGTACTAAACAAAGAAAGAATACTTAGGGCAGTAAGAGAAAAAGGGCAAGTAACATATAAAGAAGACCTATCAGAATTACACCAGACTTCTCACCAGAGACCATGAAAGCTAGAAGGTCCTGGGCAGAGCTCATGCAGACTCTAAGAGAACACAAATGCCAGCCAAGACTACTATACCTAGCAAAACTCTCAATCACTATAGATGGAGAAACCAAGATATTCCATGACAAAACCAAATTTACACAATATCTTTCCACAAACCCAGCCCTACAAAGGATAATAGAGGGAAAACACCATTACAATGAAGGAAACTATACCCTGGAAAAAGCAGGATGTTAAACCTCTTTCATCAAACCCAAAAGAAGATAACCACACAAGTATAAAATTAACATCAAAAATGATAGGAAGCAATAAGTACTACTCTTTAATATCTCTTAACATCAATGGACTCAATTCCCTAATAAAAAGACATAGACTAACAGATTGGATACATAAACAGGACCCTACATTTTGCTGCATACAGGAAACACACCTCAGTGTTAAAGACAAAAACTACCTTAGAGTAAAAGGCTGGAAGACAATTCTACAAGCAAATGGTCTCAGGAAACAAGCCGGAGTTGCCATTCTAATATCAGATAAAACTGACTTTCAACTTAATGTCATCAAAAGAGACATGGAAGGACACTTCTTGCTGGTCAAAGGAAAAATCCACCAAGAAGAACTCTCAATCCTGAACATCTATGCTCCAAATGCAAGGGCACCCTCATTCATAAAAGAAACTTTACTAAAGCTCAAAGCACACATTGCACCTCAAACCATTTTTGACTAGCTCATTGTTTGAATAGTTTCTTCTCTGAGATTGGATCCAGAGACTAGTCTCAGTTCATTGACCTCTTCCACTCATGGTGGAGAGCAGCAAGTATCTTAGGAGCTTCTCGTCTGACACAGAAACAGGTATACACAGAACTGGACATTTGTCTTCTGAGAAAGCCTCAAGAATGCAGATTCTATTTTTCCATGCGGCAGAGGAGTTATTCTCCATAGATACCAGGGATGATCAAGAGCCTGGCCCTTTGTTATCAGGTGGTGATCTATCATGTAAATAAAATGCTATAATGGTGGGGTTTGCAAGCTACACCTGTGGGTGCAGTAGTGGCATGAATATTACCAGGGTAACTAATCACTTCCTGACTATATTTGAGGCCCTCTCCACAGGAGGAAATGGTTAGTGTTGCAAATCTGGCCAAGAACTCATGTCGGAGGAGTTCATAGTCCCAGAGGTCAATCTACCATAATTCTGCTAAATGGATATAATTCCAACTTCACTCAAAAATCCAGATCTCTGCCTCCATATTTAGTTCAACTCTCAGATCCCATCAGAGAATTCTTTGTACAGTGGATGACATTTAACACAGAAACACACAAGAGGTCCACGTACAGAGAAAAGGTCATGGTAGATTGTTCAGCCATATTGTAACACTAGCATCATGTCCTCTCCCCTCCATGGTCAGGAAACATTGTGGAAGATGGAACAGGAGGATTCTAAGAGCTTGAGGTTTTCCAAGGCTGTTGTGAAATAGTGTCTTCTGGACGTGATGGGACTGGTGTGTTTATGACCTCACAGCAGCTACAGTTGTGTGCCAAGACCTGCTCAAGATCAAGGCATCATGGTTCCAGAATAGGATGGGGAGGGGCTTGTTAAGCCCCACCCTTACCTGAGGAGCTATTGACAGTTGCTGACCAGCCATGGTAGGAGGAAGAGTCAGTTTTCATTAAGGGTATCACTGCTGGTTGGTCATCCATGCTAAAATGGATATAGCCCCACACTCACAGATCTATGGAAAGTACTAACTGGACTCTGTGGGTTAATTTTTTAAAAATGGCATGAATTTTTAAGGGAATAGTGGCTCAATTTGGTGGAAGTAGAGGGAAAAGAGACCGATGGCTGTGATCAAAATACATTATATGTATGTATGGCATTGTCAGAGTATTAATAAAAATGAATTTTTAGAAATTCAGAAATTGGTTTAAAAGTGCAATCTTATTTTTGCTCATTGTTGCATTTTCTCAGGGCTTCCATGGAAAGCTGTTATGTAAAAAAAAAATATAAGTTTAGGTAATCAATAAACATTTTGATCACACTTAGTTATTTCTTAATATTAGCAAATAAAATGTTATATGCCCTTTCTCTAATTCTTTTGGTGTGAATTATATAGTTCAAGCTCACTAAATTTTCTAAAAATTTCACAGATTATTTTTTTCTGGTGGATAGGATGGTTTGTTTGATATCAGAAGTGTCTTATACTGGTTCACTGATTAGATAGGATAGCATTGCCACACAATATTAAAAATGAAAGTGTGAAGTTATTGAATTAGAATTAGGACAGAATTTTATATCAATAATAATTTGTCCTGTGACAGATCCATTTAAACTTAATTTTCAAGTCTGTTGATCATCAAAACTTGGGATATTATTAAATAAAATTTATTTGTGGATAATCAGTGGATACCTAGACAACCTCTCAGTAAAAGATGCTGACAAGCTTGTTTCTTTGTGTACATGTAGCTCCGTGCAGGTGATGTGCATTTATACAACTTTCCATTGTTATAAATAAGATGCCATCTCAGGTTATTCACATGCTCATTTTTCTTCCTTTTAGGAAGTCATTAAAAGGCTGGTGGGCATGGGGGGTTGCATTATGCACGTTCATGCATGTAAGGTAAAGAATGAGCTGAACTTTCAAAGGTCCAAAGATACATTACACTCCAAACCATGAAAAAATGCAAGTAATAGCAATGTGTGAGTGTGTGTAGAACATAGATTTTGAGGAGATGTGAACTGTGACTTTTATGTTTAATAACCTTAGGTCTAAGTAGATGCTACAAAATGTGTTGAAATTTTAGTAAGGCTTATGTAGTTTTTACAGGTTTATTTATAAGGTATACAGTTTAAAATCTGTGACATTTTCCCCAAATATTACAAAATATAAAATTAGGATTTATTTCTTTTGAAGAATGATGTTTGCCTTGTGATATGATATTCAAGAACAAATCTCATTTAATCAAAGACAGCAAACTTATTACCAAGGACCAAGTGTTCAAATATGGAATTAAGGTCTAACACTTCAAGAAACTGTTCTCTCAATTGCTGTATGGTTTGCAGGATTCGAGACTTAAAAGGTCTTTTTCTGGCAAGCTAGGAAATCTCCCCCATGTTCAGTACCTTGAAGAAAGGCAGACTCACCAAATTGTATATAAATGCCTATGGATATTATACTGATACATACCTTGGCTTGTTCTAATATACTTGCATGATTAAATGAATCATATTGTCCCTGTTCCACTGCTCATGTCCTAATCTTGTATACTAGATTATGTCAGCAAGAACTACACAGATACGATCAAGTTAAAAACATTAACAGGGAATGAGCACCTGGGTAATCTAACTTTGCCCCATGTAACTACAAAGATCTATATGACAAGGACTCAGGAAGGGTCAGGTAGACCTAAGATGAAGTAGTAACAGTTGCAGAAGTCAGAGAGAGGATTGAACAATGCTACATCACTGGATTTGAAGTCAGAGGCAAAGATAAACACGGCTTAGAGAATGTCTTCCAACACTTTGGTTTTGGATCCATGAGGCTTGTGTCAGATTTCTGACTTCCATTATTATAAGAGGATAAAGCTGTGTAGCAATGAGATGGTTCAGTGGGTAAGAAATTGAGAGCCAAGCTCAACACTTGAGTTCAAAACCTGGGGAAAACATGGTGGAAGAACAGACAAGCTCAAATCGAGTGTCCTGTGGCCTCCACAGGGACTCTGAAGGAAGCATGCATGTGTATTCTCTCTCTCTCTCTCTCTCTCTCTCTCTCTCTCTCTCTCTCTCTCTCACACACACACACACACACACACACAAATAGATAAACAAATAAATACATAAGTGTAAGCATAACCTTGAGTTACACTAACTCAAGTTTGTGATAATTTATTTAAGAATCAATAGGATCTTTAAACACCTTGTAATAAGAATCAGTAAAAATAACAAAAATAATTTCTAAAAAAGAGAGAAAGACTTTGGAAAGTAAAGTCAAATATTACTTTGGAAATTTCTAATAGAAACTAACTTTTGAGCTCAGTAGCTGCTTGAGGAACTTGCTCTGAGTTTGTCAACTCAGTAGCCTATATGGTTAATCAATATCTTCCTATGCTTCATGTAAATGAATCAAGCCCACATTCAGTGACAAAAGTCATCCTGGAATATGAATAATCTTTTGACATTATTTATGATATAATCACAGACTGCTGATTTACCTAAATCTTGAAAATAAAAACATTTAAAAAACTGTATTCTCCCAGTCCCTTATGTGATCACTAACAGCCCATGAAACAATGATTTAATTCGAGTGGTTTCTATAAATTTTTGTTGTGTCATTTTCGGTCGCAGCAAGCTCAGACTATGAACTTATATGTTAACTTACAGATTTTTTTTCCCAACAGAAATGCAAGTAATTTATGATCTCCCCAGCATGCAATAAGGACACATGCTCCACTATGTTCATAGCAGCCTTATTTATAATAGCCAGAAGCTGAAAAGAACCCAGGTGTTCCTCAATGGAGGAATGGATTCAGAAAATGTAGTATATTTACACAATGGAATACTACTCAGCAATTAAAAACAATGAATTCATGAAATTCTTAGGCAAATAGTTGGAACTGGAAAATATCATCCTAAGTGAGGTTACGCAATCACAAAAGAATACACATGGAATGCAATCACTGATAAGTGGATATTAATTAGCCCAGAAGGTCTGAATTCTCAAGACACAATTAGCATATCAAATGATTCCCAAGAAGAAGGAAAGAGAGGGCCCTGGTTCTGAAAAGACTTGATCCAGCATTGTAGGGGAGTACTAGGACAGAGAAATGGGAGGAGGGTGTTTGGGAAATGGGCAGAGGGAAGAGGGCTTATGAGACCAATGGGAAGGGGGGAACCGGGAAAGGGAAAAGCATTTGGAATGTAAACAAAGAATATAGAAAAAAAAAGTTGCCTTGTAGAACATGAAGTTTTGGCTGTAGCTCAACAAGATTACTTCAGACATTGTCTTTTAGTGGAAAGACCATAACCATTGCTCCTCAAAGTGTGAACTAGACTTGGTGTTGGCTGGTACCTCCACCTTCATTAAGATTTGGGGAGTCTCTTCACATTGGATTTGTATGAGAGTCATATTGATAACTTTGGGAGATGTAAAGGGATGTCTATGTGCTATCTCATGTGAACCTTACAGTAGAAGAAGTGCATCCAATCAGCCCAGTTTATCCAAAAGGGCAAATCCTATAGTCAGTAACAAACAATCCCTGAGGGCATTCCGAGACAGACAGACTGCCTCTGCTTTCTACTTGTCACCCTGCATTCCCCAGGGGGAGGTCATGAGAAAACCACCATGGCCAAGGTGCTTTTCCTCACTTTATCTGTGAATATGGACTTTGAAAATGTCATGAGGAGAGAGCGATCTCTACACCCAAATGAAAGAAGAAATAAAGGAATATTCATGAGTCATCATTCCACTGCTGATACCTCAGTAGGTCACAGCCTCTTTTCCTGTCTAAGTTGCCCAGATAGAGTCATCTCAGATCCAGAGGAATCACTCAGAGAGACAAAAATCTTATGCTCCGGCTTCTAGGATGCTATTTTCCACTTATTTTGCTTTGTCTAACACAGAGCAGCCTGTCCTGAAAGTCAAGGTCGCCGAGCTAGATGCTGTTGTCTGTAGGAGAATCAAAGGAGCCATGCTCATGCAGCCCTCTCTGTCTGGTTCTTAGTCTGGGCACCTGGAATTCATCACAGGATTCTAATTGCCCCTGCAAAGGGAAATTCTTTAAAACAGCATCTGAACTCTTGGACTTACATGACATTGCAGTTGAATCACTTCTGATTTCCTGCCAGACTGCCTCTCGATGTCCTCATAACCCCTTCTGTTTGCCAACCACTAGGTGAAACGGGTCTCATGTCAGTCTTGTTCTCTGGGATTTGGGTTTTTGAAGCGTATGTTTCGGCTGAGAGGCTTTTTACCATAAATGTTGGTGTCTTTTGCTGACTTAAAACTTTAATTGTAAAGCACATTTTAAAGTTTTTTCTCGTCACACAAGCCTGCTCCCATTAAAATGCCTTCTGTATATACCCAACACAGTCTTTCCTCTCTTGCTTTTATTTTATCAAGTTCGAAATAGCTTTTTTTCTTTTATTCTGAGATGTCAGTACTGCCTTGACTTTTGCAAGGCACACGGGATCCATGATATGACAGAATGAGTTTAAAAAGTTAGGTGGAAAATTAGGAAGTTTTCAGGTTTAAAACAGGAGGATTTAGTAAAACAACAAATGGACAAGTTTTTATTTGCTTCAGTCTGGACAATCCCAACCTCACTGCACCAAGAAGTTAAAAACCAACACCAACATCAGCAACTCAGCTGCCTGAAGGCAGATAATTGTGTGCCATGTGTTGTTTACAGACAAAGCTTGGGCACAAGCTGAGAGTTGTAAATAAGGTATTATTCAATGTAATGACAGCAAATTTAAATTGTTAATAACATGGAACAGGAGCATGGGAATGGAGTATTATGGGAGAATTTGACTTTCGTGTCAAATAACATGAGTTCAAATTTTGACCCTTATTTTAATAGCTAGTGGTTCTGGGCCAATTGTTTCAATCTTCTTTTGTGAAAGTAAGCACTGTCTTCACTTAGACATTATAAAGATAAAAACAGGTCAGGGTTCAAAACTTTAATGAAGGATTATTAGCATGGAAGTGCCCTAAATACCCAATTTGCTTATTTTCTTTTTGCTTGTTTGCTTACCTCTTACAGATGTCCGGTTACTCATCGAGTAGCTTACAGTGACCATTTTTCTCTCTGTAAGCCTTTTTTATGCATGCTGCTTCTTAATGAAACTCAGGGGTCCGTCCTAGGCCATCAGATGTGTTAATAGAGTGCCTCTTATTTTATGGGAGCATGCCATATGCTCTGTGTGGGGTGGGACAACTCTCATTTTTAAGTGAGAATGTCTGGTTTGAGGTGGATTCCGGGATTGGAAGCCTCCAGACAAGCATTTTAGTTTAGGTTGATGAGGGAGGGCCTCACACCACACATTGGCAATCACTGAAACATGGCTTGAAGCTTGACCTAGCAAGTACTCATAACATACGTGTTGAATTAACAAACATACTCTAGATATTTGCTGCAGCTGCTGCTGTTATTATGCAACAATCACTATAGAATAACAGATTCCCGAGAAGAGTTCTTAAGAATAGACATCTTCAATTGCTTGCAGAGTAAGTGAAACCTACCTCTTCCACATGCTAATGATTAATGTTCCCCTCACTCGTGGTTCCTCCTTTCCTTTCACTGTCTATCTGCCTGTCTACTATCTGTCTATTGATCTATCACCTATTTATCTATCTATCTATCTACCTACCTACCTACCTATCACCTATCTATTATCTACCTGTGTACTATCTATCTATCTATCTATCTATCTATCTATCTATCTATCTATCTATCTATCACCTATCTATTATCTATCTACCTGTGTAATATCTATCTATCTTTCTGTCTGCCTATTATCTATCTATTATCTATCTACCTTTCTATGTACTATCTATCATCTATCTTTCTGTCTATTATCTATTTAACTATTATCTATCTATTATTTATCTACCTATCTATGTTCTATCTATCTATCTATCTATTTTTCTATTTATCTGTCTATTATCTGTGAACCTTGTAATTATAGAGAATATACAGCTGAGAAGTAAATAGTTGTAATAATTCTGGTACAGAATTGGGAAAATCAGCTACACTTGGCATGATCTGTGCTATTTTTAGAAAGTACCCCATTGAACTGTCTGTCCACTGGAGCTTAATAGGATTCGATAACTTTTATACTTTCACTGGTAGCACTGGGTCCAGCAAGTCATTGTAACCACAGTATTGGTCCCGCAGTCATTGAATCTCATCATCCCTATAACCCAAGATATTTTTTAAGGTAATGCAAACCACTCTGGGGAAAATAGCTTTGTTGAATTGTAAGCAAGGGAGTTTTGTGGAGTCTTCTTGCACAGTCAAGAAGTGGTGTGTCTCACTGTGGTCAGTGCTACGGTTACTTTTGGGATAACTTGTTTTCATGGTCCTTTTTTGGATAGCTAGTTCATATTTCCTGGCATGACCCCACTTCCTAGCCCAACCCTAGCATTCTCTCAGCGAAGCACCAGTCTGGTGATAGTGAGAGACCAGATCTTGGATTCAGACTCCATCTTAGAGAACAGAACTAAGTTAACTGAGTTGGTCTGAGTTAACCAACAAGCTAACACCTAGCACTGGCTTCTAGTTTAGCAAACTGGCACCTAGTACTACTGCTCTCTAACAAGCCTGCAGCTGGCACTTCACTCCCTAACAACTACCAACCAGGAAGAGAGGGGAAGATAAGTTTATGGTTTGGCTTCCAGCATGAGCCAATTATTTTAAAGGGCAACAAAATTCCATAATAGCCCCCTCCAATCAGATGTGTGCCAGGTTAGAAACCCCCTGACTTGTTTGCTTACCTCTATAAGTACTTGCTTGAAACTGGGCTTAGGACTTCATGGAACTGCAAGGTCAAGAGACCTTGGTGGTTTCTTGGGGTTCATGAATGGGCACAACAATTCATGATTGGCCCTTGGTCCAAAGATCCCTCACAGCATATAGTTGGCAATAGAGGTGCTTGAATCTCCCAAGAGCCACTACCCAGGAACTTTGCGTTCTAATGTTATGAATGCAGTCTCACACTCTGTGCACACTCATAATTTATACATTTCTTCTTTCTGCCATCTCTACTTGAAATTCCATCTTCCGACAGGTTTTTCAAAGTCTTACTTATTGTTATAATGCAAATGTTAAACAGCAGAGATAGGGACCTGTCCACTGATATGTTCCAACAAACAAGGAGAGTGTTAGGTATCCAGCAAGTCCTCATGACATAGTTGTTGAATTAACAAAATAGCCAATCAGGATCAATCCCAAGGCCACCTCTGATTGGAAGCTATCAGAATCACTTCATTTAAAATGTCTAGTCTGGGCTGGAGAGATGGCTCAGCCATTAAAGGCTAGGCTCACAACCATAAAATATAAAATGTCTAGTCTTCTAGATTTTTTTTTCTGCCTCCATTTTCATGTGTTTAAGTTTGTATGTGTAGGGGCAGACTTTTTTTATTGGTTATTTTCTTTATTTGCATTTCAAATGGTTTTCCCTTTCCAGGTCTCCCTTTTGAAAGCCCCCTATCCCATCCCCCCTCCCCCTTCCTCTATGAGGATGCTCCCCCACCCACTCCTGTCTTCCCTCCTTCTCATTCCCTTACACTGGGGCATTGAACACTCTCAGGCCCAAGAGACTGTCCTCCCACTGATGTCCAAAAAGGCCATCCTCTGCCACATATGCGGCTAGAGCCATGGGTCACTCCATGTGTACTCTTTGGTTGGTGGCTCAGTCCTGTGAGTTCTGAGGGTGGGGCCTTGCTGGTTAACATTGTTACTCCCTCTATGGGGCTGCAAACCCCTCAGCTCCTTCAGTCCCTTCTCCAACTCCTTCATCAGGGATCCCTGCTCTCAGTCCAATGTTGGCTGTGAGTATCAGCCTCTGTATTTGCCAGGCTCTGGCAAAGTCTCCCAGGAGACAGCTATGTCAGGCTTCTGTCAGCAAGCACTGCAGTGGCTGGTAGATTGGTCTTCCTTCTTCTTGGGCTTCATATGGTCTGTGAATTGAATCTTGGATATTCTGAACTTTATGGCTAATATCCACTTATTAGTGAGTACATACTGTGTGTGTGATCTTTGTGATCTTTGTTAACTCACTCAGGATGATATTTTCAAGTTCCATCTATTTGCCTGCAAATTTTGTGAAGTCATTGTTTTTAATAGCTGAGTAATATTCCACTGTGTAAATGTACCATATTTTCTGTATCCATTCCTCTGTTGAGGGACATCTGGGGTTCCAGCTTCTGGATATTATAATTGTTGTTGCTATGAACATAGTGAAGCATGTGTTCTTATTACATGTTAGAGCATGTTCTGGATATATGCCCAGGAGCGGTATGGCTGGGTCCTCAAGGTCCTCTATCCAATTTTCTGAGGAACTGTCAGACAGCTTTCTAGAGTGGTTGTACCATCTTGCAATTCCACAAGCAATGGAGGACTGTTCCTCTTTCTCTACATTCTCTCCAGCAACTTCTGTCACCTGAGTTTTTGATCTTAGCCATTCTGACTGGTGTGAGGTAGAATCTCAGGGTTGTTTTGATTTGCATTTCCCTGATGACTAAGGATGTTGAACATTTCTTTAGGTGCTTCTCAGCCATTTGAGTTTCCTTAGTTAAGAATTCTCAGTTTATCTCTGTTCCCTATTTTTTTAATAAAGTTATTTGGTTCTCTGGAATCTCAACTTCTTGAGTTCCTTTTATATATTGAATATTAGCCCTCTATCAGATGTAGGATTGGTAAAGATCTTTTCCCAATCTGCTGGTTGCCATTTTGTCCTATTGACAATATTCCTTTGCCTTACAGAAGCTTTGCAATTTTGTGGGGTTCCATTTGTCAATTCTTGATTTTAGCATATAAGCCATTGGTGTTCTGTACATGAACTTTCCCCCTGTGCCCATGTGTTCTAGACTTTTCCCCACTTTCTCGTCTATTAGATTCAGTGTATCTGATTTTATGTGGAGGTCCTTGATCCATTTGGACTTGAGCTTTGTACAGGGATATAACAATAGATCAATTTGTATTCTTCTCCAAGTTGACCACCAGTTGAACTAGCACCATTTGTTGAAAATGCTGTATTCTTTTCCACTGGAAGGTTTTAGCTCCTTTGTCAAAGAGCAAGTGGCCATCGGTGTGAGGGTTTATTTCTGGGTCTTCAGTTCTATTCCATTGATCTATCTGCCTGTGTGGGGGCACACTTGTGTGGGAGTGTGTGTGCCTGTGTGTTCAAGTTTGTGCTTGTGCATGTTAAAAACTGAGGTTGATATTGGGTATAGTCCTTGGCCATTCCTCTACTTTACTCAATGAAGCAGGGTTTCAATCAAATTCAGAGAATTCTGAGAAGGCCAGTCTTCCAAGCCAGCTTGCTCAGGGACTCTTCTGTTTCTACCTTCTAAAAATGAGGACATATTACAGATATGCCACCATGCCTACTCAGTATTTCCATGGGTACTAAGAATTCATACTTGGTTTTCACATCTGCCTTGCAAGTGCTGTAACTACAGAGCCACCTCCCCATTCTTTATTCTAAAGGTCTTAATTTGCTTTGTTTATATTTTGTAATACTCCACAGCACAGTCCCTTGTTACAGCTGATTGTGTGTGTTTCCCTCTAAGCTATGCTTTCTTAATACTGAAGTAGTTTATATTAACTTACCAGTCCCTTTGCACCTAACATTGTTAGTTGTCTAGTCTCTGCTTACTGCATGCTAATGAAATTGCATTTCTAAGCAACCTGTTTAGAAAAACTCAGGTACTACTATAACTTCCCAAGATACGAAGGTGACATGATTATACAAGAACTTGCTCTGAAATGACACAAACCCTACACTGTTAAACCTTTTCATGTCAGAGACCTTCGTGATTTGATTTCAGTCACAATATGACAGCATTTTGCGAAACGGTGAATCTCTGGAACTTGACATTTTCTTTATCAACACTTCTTTGGTTTAGGAATAATTACTTTACTGAGCTGCCTCTTCCCTAAGGGCTTCCAAGCTTCCCTCTCTAATATGAGGGTGTTGACTGAGGCAGCCTCTCAGAGTTTCTCATTCTGCTCTCTGTTCTGGGTTGAAAGTTACTGAAATTCCAGGAAGATAGGTAAATATGAATTGTTTGAGTCTGATGCCAACTGAGGACCCCTCCTGAATCTCTCTAAAATCTTATTTTGCACCTTGAAAACCTAACCCCCCCAAAAAGAGGGACATCTAGTTCTACAAAGGATCAAGTAAACAACATGCAGAGACTCCTTTAAAATAGATCAACTATCCCATCATTCATCAGACATGCAAGCTCATTTGTCAAGGCCTATAATATTCTCTTGCCCAGTAGGCAAGGAAACTTAACGTTTGTTGCAACATTATATTTTCTTATCCCTCTTGGGATCTTTTGTCATCCTCTGACATGCTCTAATGATTTGAACCCAACAACCCAGACTGTGCACCCCCTTAACTGCCCAGTTTTGGATCTGTGCCTGTTGGAGCACAAAGAGAGCAATGGAGTTTGCCCAAAGCTATAGCGTGATGCTTTGGCAGAAACTGCTGAGTGAGTCCTTCAGTTTTGCCTCCTATTACCACATTAAACAAAAGTAGCTCAACCCTAACACTTTCCAGCATTTATTTCTCCAGGGTAAGAATTTTGAGGCTTAAATTCATCCAGATTCTGAAGAACATTCAGTCAAGTGGAGAAGCGAGTTCAATAAATCCCGTGACATTTCAGGAAACCACTCAAAACTACAAAAGACTTAATTAGACTATGGTTATTTGACTTAATGAAGTTTTAAGACTAGATTCACTAATCATAGGCGAGAAAAGAAATCTTTGCCTGGTGCCACATATACCTCAAAGATGCTGCTTTCAAAATTACTTTTAGTAGAAGCAACATATATTTCTCTGTCTACTATGGAATCGTTAAGCTGGGCTAGAAAAAGTCAATTGTTTTGATACTATTACGGCTCAATTGAATTGTGCTTATTAGGATGAGTTTGTCTCTGTTTAGCTCTAGATTGGCATCATTTTCTTCCCTTTCATGTGGACTGGTTGTTTTTTGTCAACTTGATACAAATCTATATATATCTGGGAAGAGGAAATCTCAACTGAGGAATTGCTTTATTATATTGAAGTTTGTCCAAGTCTGTGGGGCATTTTCTTCATTAATGATTAACGTATAACATACAACCCACCATTGGCTGTGCTAACCCTGGATGTGCAGTCCCGGGATGTATAAGAAAGCCAACAGGTTTAGCTCCAAAGAGCATTTCTCTGTGGTTCTGCATTAGTTCCTGCCTTTAAGTTTCTACTGTGCTTGAGTTCCTGTCTTAGGTTGTAGTGTTACATAATTATAAATGGAGTATCACCCTGCCAAGCCTCTGCACCAAGTCCTAGTGGGGTCTCGCTCAGGTCAGCTCTCACTGTTGCTGCCAAGCCAATATTTCCCAGCTAGCTCTCACAGCATCCCAGCTGTGTTCCTCTCAGCCATAGACTCCACAAACAGTGGGAATCCCATGCTTCTACCCAGCACCCACTCCTTCCAAGTATCCCGTAAAGGATGATTCTTAAACTTGAATAGTTAACCAAATATATTTATGTATATAACACTCCCAATTACATAATGCAATTATACAATGATAAAGCCTTAGTCCAATATCTATAACTTCTCCAAAACACCAGAAATACATCTAAAGCCATCTGGATATCCACATCTCTCCCTCTCTCTCCTCTGCTCGTGTGGTCCATCCAGATTCTCTCTCTCTCTCTCTCTCTCTCTCTCTCTCTCTCTCTCTCTCTCTCTCTCCCATCTCTCTCTCCTTAGCTCCTCCTCCTCTCTCCCCTCCAATCACTGGCTTCTCACTGCCTCAATGTGAAGGGATAGGAAATAGTTTGTAACATTGGGTTCTCTTGATAATGGGCTGTTACTTGTAAATGGAAACAAACCCTTCCCTCGCCAAGTTGCCTTTGGTCATGATGCTTTTAATTCCAGCAGCAGAAAGCAAAGCAGGGCAAGTGTGGAGGAAGATTTACCACCAGTCATCTTTCAGTAAACTCTTTAAAGCAACGGAACCTCTAAAAGGTCCATTCTTTTCAAAGCGTGTTAATAAAAGTACACACTTGATTTAATTTTACTAAGACTTACCACAGCATGAAAGACACACAAAACACCTTCCTACCAGGGGAAGCTCCGTGCGAGGAGGCGCAGCAACATTTCTGGGTGAAGCAAGTGGAGTAGGTGCTTCACAGGGCTCTGCTGCCTCCTTTGGTAGCAGCAGAAGAATCAGCTTCTTCAGATTGATTCATATTCTCAGCAGAAGCACCTGTGTCTTTTGGGTTCTTCGGCCTTCAGATCATGCCCTCTCCCCAAGTTTGAGCAACTCTTTAACAAACCTGAATAACTCGCAAAGTGTGACATAATAAGAGCTATGTGGGGTCAAATAATGAATAAAAGATATTATTGAAAGATGCTTATACTGATGGTTTCAATTCTGTCTTGACATACCCAAATCCCTTCCCCCACTTCTCACACAGTTACCTGCTCCAGTGGTCTTGCATATACTCCTAGACTGGTATATTGTACAAATGGCTTGCTTGATTGTATAAGACAGGGCGCTTAGCACAACTTAATGATAAATTCACATAGAAAAGAGGATAACAAATCATTTTATGTGTGACATCAATATTATGTTTAGCATTAAAAATTATGCATTGATGAAATCTTGGAGATGACATTAGATTCAGGTATTTTCCTCTGCATTCTTAGCATATCTTGGGCCCAAGAGTACACAAAGGAGCCTTCTGGGCTGGTATTGCATAGCTCAGTGTTTGACAGTTTGCCTCAGCTTAATTGTTTAGATTCCATTTATTCAAAGTCTGCTTATTATGTATTGCTGCATGCACATTTGCATTTTCTTTTGTACAGGGGCATTTGGCTCCCTTCCACACATGCTCATTAACCTTGCTGTTCATTTATCACATTTCCCACATTTCCTTCATTATCCACATTTATCAGGCTTATCGTAACCCAGTGTCACCTTGCTAATTTCTGTCCTTCAGATTTTATTTCCGATGCCCCTTTGCTCCAAGAAGCCCCACTTCAACCCTAAGGACAGGTGACATTTTTCCAGACTTGTCACCACTACCCTGATGTATATTGATGTCTACCTGCCTGTCTGTCCCTCTCATTTAACTCGCTGCTTCCCTAAGAACAGGGCATTGGTGCTTTATAACACTTGTACTTAGGATTCTTGCTTTACCACCTGCTGGGTCTCCTCAGCCCCACAGAATCAACGGCCATTTCTACAGTGGAGGTTGAATGGTCAGGCAGAAGAGAAATGGAGTTTTCATTCTTTCCAGCCCAGATTCATGTCCTATTTGTCCCTTAGCAGTTGGACGAGTTCACCTACCTAACCCAGTTTCGTTATTGGCCTTTTTTTATATAGGAATTTAAAGAGTGACCTTGGCATCTCAAGGATGTATGCCATCAATCATATTTGGCCATCATCTGAAGACCAAAGGTATTCCTGTTTCTCTTCATCCCACAGGTATTTCTCCTCTGATTTTCTGTCTTTGATGCCACTGTGCCACCTCAGAATTTCCTTTCAAAGCCATGCATTTAGAAAGCAAGTGATGCTGAGACTTTTTGTTATTTAATTCAGGGCATACTTGTTTACATGCAGACAAGTTTGTATAGTACTGGTGTCCTGCAGATAGATACAAGCATCAGTGTTGCAGGTTTGGTATGCTGAATGCCCCCTGAGACATAGTGGGCCTTTCTGTTCTGAGAGGACTTTCCCTTGTAGCAAATCAGTAGGTGATTTCATGCAAGGTTTACAGCAGCTTTAATGGGACTAGGGACATCACACGCAAAAGCATTACAAGGAAGAATAAAATCGTAATTGCAACTCAATCAAGCAATTTGTTGAAAGAAATGGCTTGTTTCCATCCTGCCCCCTTTTAACGCTGTTAAAATAGAGGACATGCTCTACATCTGAGGGCAAGCTCTCTGTGGGACTTGATTCCAGGGAAATCACCACCTATCTTTATCCAGCTCGAGGTGGTCTGGCCTCTGCTGAACTTAAATTTCACTTGAGCTTGATGCTGAGGTTGGGATTTCAACAATTTATCTTTTCTCAGGAAAAAAAAAAATCCATGAAACAGAGGCCTTATTCTGCAATGCAGATGTTATCCTGGGGCCTGGATTTGGAAATATTCTAAGGGAAGGCTCTAAGATGAATCTAGCATATTTTGCTTCCTTACCTCTTCTAAGTTTAAGTTTCTTAAATGGTATTAAAAATGAATATATATACACATGCCCACTCTGCCTATTGCTCTAGCAAATCATTTAGCATCCTAAGTATCCCTTCTTGGCACCATATAAGTATAAGCTTTAGGAGATACTTAATAAATCCAATTGTAAATTCATTTATCTGACAAAGTGCCTTCTTACTCAAATTTTGAGAAGTGGAATGTCACAAAGCTTTCAAGTTGAGAGAAGTCAAAATCCTAGCTTCCAAGTCTCCAGAAATAAAAAAGAATGCAGATAAATTAAAAATCACTTCTGAAGCAGGAGGAAGGTGTGCTTGGATACCAGCTGAGAAAAGGACAAAGACGATACGGTACATAGAGACATAGAAGCTTCCAATGTCCTCCCAAAAGCTATTCGTCATTTGTCTTGATGGAAGTCAAGAAAGTCACATAAAAGTTGTTTTCAAGTGCTGGGCACAAGGAAGCAGATATTAGAAAGAATGTGTAGTCTATCTAATTACTTCTTGTTGATTTCTCCAGTCCAACTGAGGCAGGGCAGATTGTTTGTTTACATAATATGAAACCAAAGAGCAAATTGAACAACTGTGTAGCTCCAGGAACAGTGGACAAATTTGCTATAAGGCAATCTTCTAGAGTCAATTTTCCCTAGAACTGCCAGAAGTTTAAAAGAGAAGCAGGTAGGAACATTCTAGAACTAGCCCTAGTCTCCGGAAACTTGAGCGAATTGCTGTTTCCCCACCACATAAACTTAGGTCAAGGTATCTTCATTTTTGAATCAATAAAACTTGCCATCCCATGCTCAGCAACATCCTCTTCTCAATTTATTGGTTTCCAATGTCCTACTGATGGCGTAGACCACAGGCCTCTCTAATTCCAGACATTCAGGGGCCAATGAACAATCTGTGAGTCAATTCTAATGCTATGTGTCCTGTGAATATTTCTTGCTCTACAAATCCTAGAGTAAACCTTTCTCAGAGGTGAATGCTAACTCTTGCTCTTGTTTTAGAGAACTATTATTAATGAGATGATCCTTTTAAGTAGGGAACAGTATACACTGGAGTGCATACATAGTACAGAATAGAACCCATGGGGTGGAAGTCGGTCTTTTTCCTTCCTCCTGTGGCACTCATCCCTGTTCATCAGCACTGCAGTAGCTGGGAGATTGTGTCTCCAGCTCTCCTGTTGCAATGGGTTACATTGTCTGGCACTACCCCCTTGGGAACAGTATACATTTGGGAGAAAATTTATGTTCTGAAGGCCTCTTGAGAAATTTTCCATAAGATTCATTTATAAAGAGTAGGAAGATGCAACCTAAAACTGACTGACTGAATTATAAATAATTTTAGGTAATTATGACACAGATCCCAAAAGCAAGTCATTTATTTGGTTTTGTTTTAGCTGCTTTTATTTTTATTTGCCTATGGATCAAGATGTAGCTCTTTACTTATCTAGCACCATACGTGCCATGCCTGACATACTCCTTACCATGATCACTAAACCTCTAAAACTGGACGCAAGCTCCCTATTAAATGCTTTCTTTTGTCAGGGTTGTCCTGTTCATAGTGTCTCTTCAGAGCAATGGAACAGTGAGTAAGAAAGTTGGTAAGTCATGCTGGTAAAGTGTGACAGCTGGGTGGGTAATGTTTCTCCCTGGTTAGCTCTAATTTGGTTAACGATGCTCTGATACTATTTCTAATAACAGCCAGGTGAAAAGAGAAATTTTTGAACATTTTAAATTGTGCAAACTTAATCATGGTTCAAAATTAGGTCAGTAGTTTATCACACTTACACATCTTCAGGATTTGTTGGACTTCTTTTTAAAACACATGGTAGTTTGAACAATAATAACATATACCGACCCAGAAAGATGTTTCTCAGTTCGTTGCTCAGAAGAATTTAAAACACATACCCTCTTACCCTTTGGCTAGGTCATGTTAGGTTATATATTATCACTCTGTTAGTTAAATCTAGATAATTTGTGTGCTTAAATAAATGCTAGCACAGTTTTGTTGGCTATTGGTTGACAATATTCATTTTTAAAAGGGACAGAATATTTGGAAGGAAGTAAAGCCAGGGGCTCTCTAATAAGGCTGGCTTTTATTGATAGTAATTATCAGACTCCATCAGCTAAAGTACTCTTTCCCATGGAATCAATAAAAGGAAGGAATGAATGTAAAATCTTTAACACTAATGTCCAAAAGGTTAGCTCAAAACCAATTTCTAAGGCAAACTTTCAGATCATTTATTTACATAAAAGCCAACAGTAGGCGCTTTCATCTGTTTCTCTGAGTACTCTATTGTACAGCATGTAAAGAAAGTCAGTATTCAAATTGTACTTTCAACTTTTAATTAGCTTAAAGTTCAACTCTGGTTTGTAATACCTTTCGTGAAGTGACTAAAACCCTATCTACCGTGCCTCATCTCCTTTGTTCTGCTTTCTTGAAATTTTTTGTTCCTCAGCCCAAGCTGATGGCTTCTCTGACATCTTGGAGATCAAACACCTTTCCTATATTTTCTTGGGTCTATTGTTTTCTCTGTGTATGTTTATATACAATGTCAGTTGTGAATACTGACACAGTTTAATGTATTGACATCTCTCACACTGTTTATAAGTGCTGCACTGTACAGAGAAATGGGGTTCTGAGCAACAGAAGTTTATCTTCTTACTGATGCCTAAAGCACAATATTTCCCAAGCTGGCTTAAGGATTCTGTGTGTCTCAGGGAGCTGAAGGTAAGAGGTAGATCTTATGATTTTGAGATATGATTAGCTGTGAGCCTTGCTGGCCTGTAGAATTTCTCTGGGTTATTAGAACCACGTAAAATGTTCTTAAAAATCTGGCCTTTTCTCTCATCTACCAACTCTAATTGTAATTCACTTGGCCAGCAATGAATTTACAAATATGGAGAGCCCTTCTGTCTTAGACAGGGTTTCTATTCAAGAAGCAAGTTGGGGAGGAAAGGGTTTATTCAGCTTACACTTCTGCATTGCTGTTCATCACAAAAGGAAGTCAGGACTAGAACTCAAGCATGGCAGGAAGCAGGAGCTGATGCAGAGGCCATGGAGAGATGCTCCTTACTGGCTTGCTTCCCCTGGCTTGCTCAGCCTGCTCTCTTATAGAACCTAAGAATACCAGCCCAGAGATGGTACCACCCAAAGGGGCCCTCCACCTTGATCACTAATTGAGAAAATGCCTCACAGTTGAATCTCATGGAGGCACGTCCCCAACTGAAGCTCCTTTATCTGTGATAAGTTGACAGCTTGTGTTAAGTTGACACACAAAACCAGTCAGTACACCTTCTTCATCTTGCTGCACCCCATTTCCAACT
This sequence comes from Apodemus sylvaticus, assembly GCF_947179515.1. Classification (NCBI taxonomy): domain Eukaryota; kingdom Metazoa; phylum Chordata; class Mammalia; order Rodentia; family Muridae; genus Apodemus; species Apodemus sylvaticus. The sequence goes on along the minus strand of NC_067486.1, from coordinate 10,302,873 downwards.
TTCTGCTCTTTGAGGGGACATTGAAACTAATGAGGTGGAAAGACATGATTGCCTAGTGGCCACCCACACCTTACATAGCTTGTACCTTTAGCCTACAGTGTATTCCAGAGTAAGGTACCTGTTTGCTTTCTCTCCTTATTCATTTGGACTAAGCTGAGGCTCATAACTCATTTCTCTTAGGAATATACTTCTTGCCAAAATTTTATCCTATAATGTATGTCCTATTCTGACTGTAGAATGAATGTTTCATGGCCATATTGGTTAATGATATTCATAAAATATTTGCCCTTCTATTCAATGATTCCACTCCGGAAAAAGTTTGAGTATGGGCAATATTGTAGACTGAGCAAATATTCTTGCAAAATCTAAACATTGAAGCCTTAACTCTCAAATGAATAATATTTTGAGTGGGGCCTTCAAAATGGTAGTTAAGATGAATTGAGATAATAGAAATAGCATCTTATCTCAACATGACAGGGATCTTTAAAACAAAGAGAGGAAACACCAGCCACACATTCACAGACAGTGACAAAGACATGTGAGAACAGAGCAAGAAGAAACCAACTTATACTAGAGTTGGGTATAGGAGAACCAACTGTGCTGACCCCTAGTTCTGGATTTTTGAACTTTAGATCTGTGAGAAACCAAGTTTTTGTTGTTTAAGCCACCTGGTCTGTGATAGTTACTTTTGGCATTTCAAGCTAGTTAGTACAAGTGATATGGTAAACATTCACTCTCCTACTGAATTCTTGTTAGTAAAACCCTCAATGTGTTTATCTTAACTCTTAGCTTAGGCTCTGGCTTTCTGACTGAGTGAGACAGCAACTCCAAATCTGACCAAGTTGCCAGCACTTAGGCTTGTCTTTCTCTGAGAGCAGGTCTGAATTGTGCACTTACACTCTTGGGTATTTCAGGATCCCAACTTTTCACTCACCAAAAGGCATTGCTCCCCAAATTTCTCTTTTTCACCTTGTTATCCTTCATTACCTTCTTATGCTTCGACAAATGGATCAACTATCAGAGCAGGGGATAAACATGTTCAGTAGAGCTCATCTTTGGGGAATAATTCTTGAGCCTATATCACATGTGCTGGACCTTTACACAGAAACTATTTCCCTTCATTTTCAGATCTGTATGACGTTTTCTTCTGCTTTGTTCTCTGAGGTTAAAGTATGAGAATTCTAGAGTTAGTAGATACCAGCCATTGTTTGAGACTCCTGTCCTCTGATTTTAAAGAGTGCCCATTTGAGAAGGTGACCCAGGATAGCAGTATCCAAAGAACACAACCCTGTGCCTGAGCACCAGAAAGTGCTGCAAAATCTGAGATCTTGGAGATTCTGTCATATTTCCATTAATCTGTAACTGTCTACTACTCTGTGAAGCCAGTCAGTGTGGAAAAAGTCACTCTGTTGGAGAGGTAAAGGGTCAGGAATAACAGGGTCAGGAAAGTCGTGAGGCACTGAATTCCCAATCGAAAGCTTTTGAACTCTTTGTTCTGGAAGTGCCAATGAGAATGATAGAATATACAGTCTGCCCAGACATACTTTTCATCAAAGAGGTGTGAACAGTCACAGAGGGACTCAGATGCAATAAAATCCTTGATTTTATGATTCTTTGGGAAGAGGGAAACTCCAGATCACAGGCTGCTATGAGGACTTAGGACATTTGCATAATACTTTAATTACCATAAGATTGTTAGAAACATTTAAATAATTAAAGCATGCACATAAGTAAGGGAATAGAGCTAAATTTTTGGGGAGGCGTGTTTCACTAATGGAAGACTATCAGGCAGAGGTTAGAGCTCTATTTCTCCATTTAAACTTTTGAAATTGGAGGTTAGACAGGCAGGTGAAATATGAAATGGAGAGCATTGGCTTTGGAGGTGGCCTAAAACAGTGTGTGAGTTACTCAATGACAGTAACGCTCTGTTTTCTCATGTGAAATGAAGGCAAGATATCTAGGGTTGCTGTAAAGACAGTGTGAGTGCATGTATATAATGCCATTGCTGTGCCCAACGTGTGTCCTCCTTAATGGCACATATGGCTATGCATAGTCTTCAAAAAGTACATTAAATTAAGATCAGGACATTAGGGTAGGCTATAATTGTTATAACTAGTATTGCACTTAAAAGGGGAATTTGTAGAACACACACACAGACACACAGGCACAGACATTCACACACACAGGCACAGACACATAGAGAGACACACAGACTCAGGCACACACAGACAGGCTCACAGAAGAACAGAAAAAAGACACACAGACACACACAGACACACAGAGATACATACAGACACATGGATACAGACAGACACATAATACAGACATACAGACACAGACCTACACAGATACATACCAGAAAAATATACACAGAGACACAGACATACACACACACACACACACACACACACACACACACACACACACACCTTAACACATGGGGCTTTGAGGAAACATTCCATATACAAATCACAGCATACCACCAGCAGTAAAAGGAGAAGACTAGAACCAAGTCTTTCTCATATGCCTCAGAAACAAGCAAACAAGCAGAGAAACAAATAAACCAAACCCCACAGCATTACCGATGCCACTATGATCTTCTCTTGTGAAACAATACTGTGCTATACGTGATGCCATCTCCTTGGTGTTTGGTTTCGCTAAATGACCATGACACCACAACACTGTCCACTTCTACTTATCCCAGTCTCATAACTATTATTTCCTCATTAAGTTTCCTATGACTGTCAGACTTGCCTTTACACGTTTACCCAGTGCTGAGTGTTGGCACCAGATTCAGGTCCCGAATTTGTACCTGGCTCACTCAGAAAAGTCCCCTTTGGTACCTGGAGAGTTAACCTCATTTCTCTCCAGCCTGTCCTTTAGGTGAGCTGGAAGTGAGGAAGATTCCCCACCAGTGGGTACAGCAAACTTAGGTATCATCAGGATCCCTGGGTCCCCATGGATCTGCGGGAGGATGGGGACTCTAGACCCTTCTTTATCTTCATAATTCCGTATAATTACATGTCTTTGATATTTATTGTTAAAGAGTTCCTAGTGTGCTAGCTTCGTGTTGTCAAAGATATCCTTGCCTATGCCTTTTACCTTTGTGGAATATTCAAAGTGGGTCTCATGCCCAGGCTGTTCCTTGCTGGTGGGAGCCACAGCCATCTTTGTATTTCCCCATAAGACAAGCACATGAGAGTACTACATTAATGGAGAGGAAGAACATTGTACCTGATCATCATGTTCACTTGGACTTTACTCTAGTGGGCTCCATATCTCTCTAGATGAGATATGGCCAGTAGAGCAGGGAGCACATGGAGAATAAGTGAGTTTTCTTTGTTACTATTAAGAACATTGACCATCAAGGTTTTAAAGAAGATTGAGAATACTGAGTTGATACAACTTTGATTTGAATGACATAATTCCTTAACCAGTGAGACCAAGACCCTGAACTATGTCTAAACTCCCAAATCTCAAGGGGATGAATGCATGCATGCGTGTGTGTGTGTGTGTGTGTGTGTGTGTGTGTGTATGTGTGTGTGTGTGTGTGTGTGTGTGCTTGTGTGCCTGCTTGAGAAGCCTCATATTTTTACAAATATTCCAACAAGTCTTTTGAGAAGTTGTTCCACAGCTGAACCATATACCTTTCTTCCTTAAATAGAATGACCTGCTGCTGAATCATAGAAATGAATGGACTTTCTGAATCAAGAACATAAAGTCATGCTACTGAGTCTAATTCTTCTTCCATTTCAAAAACACCATGCTTTACACTAATTCCTGAGTTATAAGTGTCAACACTCAAGGATCCTGAAACACACTTGAAAAGCCCAACTTCTCTTTTGATGTATTTCAAGTGGGATTTGTATTAATAAGATAGTGTTGGACAATTTGCCCTCTAGTATTTGCTAATTAATTCATATAACTCTTGTCATCATTCTATTGATTGATACAAGCACTTAGCAACATCAGTTTGCTATACCTTGGCAGCCATATTCTTTGCAGTGTGAGGATTCAGAAGAACAGTAATTTGTGGCTTTGGAATCACAAGTGTTATCATGGAGTTTCTTGTTTTTATCCTACCTGCCTGAAGAATGCATGCTTTCCATATGTAATATTTAAAATAGGATGCTGCTTTGCTTACATGACCATTGAATAACATTTTAGAAGTACTATAGTTACAATATGGCTTATTTTTAATTTTATGTCTCAATTTTTAAGAAAAGAAAAGGTAGTTATGTGACACAGATAGAGGTCTCAAGAAGGGAGATATAGTTTCAATATTCTGATAAGGAGATACCTCAACTTTCTATTGTACTTTCTTAAGTCTTATTTTCACTATATTGACTGTTACTCTAGCACCTGATGTTGTGACTATTTGTTTATTAGTATATGATTGTCTGCGCGTGCCTGTGTGCCCATGCTCACATATTCTTGTGTGAGTATATATGCCATGGTGTGCGTCCAAGGTAGAGCATAGCTTTGTAGAGAGAACTCATTTCAACTTTGATTCTAGGCTCCAAGCTCAGGTGACCAGTTGTGTGTGCCTAGTGCCCTTATCACTGAGCCATATTGCTTGGCTTCTCAACATAATTGATTTCCATCCATTTGAATACCTATTTATTTATGTAAGCTATATTGTATTAGAAACTTTTTCGCAATGGATTATTAATTCCTTGCTGGAAGGAGACACTCTACATGCAACTTTGAATCTTCTTACCTGAACTTGAGAGTTACTCGAAAGTATTTGTGAATGTTATGGCTGAAAAAGGTAGTGTTTCCAAAGGCAACCCTATTTTAGACAGTGAGAGCAAGGTCAGGGTCAGGGATGGGGACTTCTCTGTCCTGAGCATTATCCCTGAAAGAGGCATATGACTATAGTAAAGAGCAATGAGTGCCTGTGCCCTACGTAATCCTTGGATCCATTGCCTGTCTCAGGGCAGAATTGGACACTCTACAGCTTGCAGGGCAAGGAGGAGAGCCATGGGATCTGAGAAGACACTGCTGTCGGTGAATGTGACAGTGGAGACACAGTCAGACTTGATCTAAATCAACTCTCTATCTCAGTACAATTATAAGGGGGTTTTATTTAGATTTACTAAGCTTTCTATGTTTAGAAATTCCCTATTGGCTTGTGGATAAAGTCAGTGACACCTGTCATCACTTATTGACTTGCTGATTAAAATAATCATTTGTTTATTTAAAAAGTTTCATGTTACCAACATTTAATGTAGAATTACAGAAAGATCATGAGGCCAAGGTACCTGCCTATGGGGAATACAGAACAGCGCAGAGACTAGAGATTGCGTTTTGTGGATTTCAAAAATTGGTCTGCTCTTGGCCCTGGCTCCTGAATGGAAGCGTGAACATGTGTAACACATTGTGTGTGATTCAATTTGATTTTAATTAAAAGGAGGCTCACTCTTCATCTATTGCAGAAACACAGCCCCGATGGACTTACTGTGTAATTAGTGCCTTACCCAGGTCCCCAGAGTACGACACAGTGACAAATATCTGTAATTCATCTTCCTCTAAGCAATGTAATCTGTGTCCAGTCACCAACAATTTGATGTCAGTTCTAGAAAACCCATATAAAAACAAATCTGAAGTGTGTACAACACTGGCAATAAAAATAAATATCAGTCCAAGGAGGGAATAATAAACGGGACCTTTTGGACCACATGGCCTGCTGGGGTGTCAGCTATTTCAGGAACCGAGATGATGCATTTACTATATTCCCATCTGTTCAATATATAATTATTTTAACTATTATGCATGTTGTTTATAACCCATTATCTTGCAATAACAGCCTGCACAGTTCACTGCATAATTTAAAAATATAACAACTTCCTTTGCCAATATTTGATTTGCAACTGCAAACCTGCTGACTTTAACTATATCTTTGCCATGCACTCTGTGGAAACCAATTTTTATTTTCTAAGGGTTTATCTTAGAACATGCACCTGGATTTTCTTTTGCATAACCTAGTTTCCTCTCGCTCTGGGTCACACAGAGGCTTCCCTTCTGAAATAGAATAAATCTGCTCTTTTATAAGCAGATTCATTAAATGAGTGGGGTCACAAATCTGAGACATTGATTTGTGCAAAGTGGACTGGAATAGAGTACTTGTCTAATTATCTGGATGATGTGATCAATAAAACCCAGAAATCAGATTATTCTCCCTCTAAATATGAAAATTACTTGGATCATATTAACCAAATAATTGCCTTTGCCATATAGAAGCTTATGATTATAGTACACAATCAATATGTTATTTATATAAGAGGAAAATATGGCTGCCAAGTTGGGCTGAATTCATATTTCACTCCAGTTAGTCTGATCCTATTTAAAGAAACATGCACTTATTTAGCCGCTATTCCATACTTACTGTACTCAGAAAAAGAACTGATATTGGGTAAGAAAAATGAATACAGTAACATTGTGTGTGTGTGTGTGTGTGTGTAAGGGTAGAAGGCTTATGTGCTTACACACATGCAGAGACCAGAGCAGAATTCCAGGTGTCGTTCTCTAGCCATTTCTGTCTTATAGCCTTGGGATAGGGTTTCTCACTAAGCAAGATGCTTTGCATTGTGCCTGGGATGACTGGCCAACAAACTCTCCAGATCCTCCTGTTTCTGACTCCCCAACCCAGTTCTGGGAGCACGGAGATGCATGGACATACCTAATTTTTTTATATGGGTGCTGGAGATTTGAACTCAGGTTCGAGATAGTTTTTTTGAACTATCCTATGTGGTGTTGTGCTTCCTCTTACTGCAAAGACACTCAGTCAAATTATAGATCAAATTCATTTTCAACTCCTACAGTCACAGAAGCCCAGAGATGACCAAGGAGAGAGCTAGCATTATCACTCAATAGCAGAGTGTACCCTGGAACAGTGAGGCAAATACAACCTTTCTTCTCGTCTGTTGCTCTTTCTCTGAGTCATTCATCATCCAAAAGAAATGACAGTAGAACAGGCCCTCATGCTTGCAGGAAAGGTGCTCTGGGCTACCGAGCCACTGTTCTAAACTTGAGTGTGACAAGTTCTATTTCCAAGAAACACACCGCATAGTACACACAACACTGCCATTATAAATGCTATAAAGGCAGAGGTAAAAGTTGTACTGCGTGATGGAAGAGGGTAAAAGAGATGGTAATAACCATGGGAAACAATGGAAGTCTACAAAGAAGCAGTATTTTCCAGACACAACAGGGTAGTTGCACATAAAAAAATGTGAGAACATTTACAAGACTTGCACAAATTCAAGCTACGAAGATCCCAACCCAGCATGGAGAGGGCAGTTGGACACAAAGTTCTACACAAGCCATGGCCCTATCGGCAATTAATAGTTGCTGGCAGAGAGATAGGCAGCTGTGTGTGTGTGTGTGTGTGTGTGTGTGTGTGTATTTGAGAATTTTGCCATTGACAGGTCAACCATGCTCAAATTGATGCCCATGTACACAAGGGTATATGGGCAGCATACATTGCAATTGGCAGGCTTTAAAAACAAAATTGGGCATATAGGGAAGGGTTGATGTGGAAGGAGTTGAAGGAGGGGGGATGAATATGACTAAAATATAGTGTGTGAAATTATCAAAGAATAAACTATGTAAATTTTTATACAGTACTTTTGGAGAATGGTGTAAAGAGTAAGTCTTTCTCTCTCTTTCTCTCTCTCTCTCTCTCTGTATTGTGTGTGTTTGTGTGTATATTGTGTATATGTGTGTATATGTGTGCACATGTGTGCATACACACACACACACACACACACACACACACACACACACACACACACATGCTGTTATTTGAAAACCTTTCTGCAAAAGTGATCCATGCAGTAAACTGGTAAGGTACATTTGGTGTCCTCAGAAGAGGGACTGGAAACAGAAGCATTCCCAGTAGAGGGGATCAGAGGAGGAGCAGGATCCTGGAAAACCCTTGGGAACGGGCCGCACCCTGTGGGTCTTGGGGAAGGAAATGAGCTGAAGATTTGGTTGCTAAGCCTTTGCACACTGAAGCTGTTGACGCCTTGCTAGACTCAATCATCTAGAGGTAAACTGACTTAGAGAGTAGTGGCTGTTGAGCTTGGGCTTGGTGGAAATGGTCACAATAATGGATGATTGATACTGGGAATGGACAAGCTAAGTGGATCTATCAAGAAAGGTCTAGGGGCAGGCCTGAGAACCTAGAGACCACTGAACACCATGGATTTTCCTTGGCGCCCAAACTGCAATGATAAATGCTTATTTTAGGGGCAACTTGTTGAGACAGTCATCATAAAACTTATCCCACCTCCTAGTTTGCTTAGGTAGGCTTAGCATAGAGATCCTATGGAAGAAGCTAAGATACAGATGAAAAAATAATTAGGATGACCAGATATAAGGCTATATTATTTTAGGAGAGAAGATAATAAAAAAATGGGTAAGAAAATGGGATATAAATCTAGTGAACAGAAAACTGAGGGTGCTCTGGGCAGCAAAGGAAAAGTGTCATGCAGGGCAGAGATGATGGCTCAGTGGGTAAAGTGGTTTTGTACAGCCATGATCTCATAAGTTTGTATTCCTAGAATCCAGGGGGAAAGGTGAGAATGGTCCCATGCACCTGTGTCCTCAGTGCTGGGAGGGGAGGAATAAAATCATTGACTTGTTAGCAGTAAGCTTAGTGGAGTCTTCAAGTTTCTTGTTAAATGATATCCTGTCTCCAAAATATCAAGGTGGAGAGTGATTGAGGAAGGTATCAACAGTCTGATGATACAGATGTGCATACCTGTAGTAGCACTCACATGCACACACACACACACACACACACAGACACACACACACAGACACACACACACACACACACACACACACACACACGCAAAGATCACATGTGTATGAGAAAGTGAGCGAGAAGCCAGAAAGGCTACAAGAAGCAGGACTGTTTACTAGAGCAAAAATGTATCTAGTTGTCCTAGGCAACTTCAAATACAAAACCCCTGGTCCATGTTCTTTGCAAACCCCTCCCAGTGAACTTGGCAGATGCTTCAACCCTCTTCTGACTTTTTCTTTCCTTATTTCCGATGGGTGTTTATCTGTCTGGCCATTGATCAAATACTTGAGAGATAGCTAGGCACAGTGATGATTGCTATGATTGTGTCTCCTCCCAGTGTACTTTGAAGTCCACATGTGATGAGTAGTAAGAGGGTGGCCTTTCTCAGTTGGTTCACACTCTCATGAAAAGACTCATATGGACCCTTGACACTCTTATGAACAAACGAGTCTCCCTTTAGTTTTTCATTGTGCCACCATGTGAGGGTACAGCTAGGGAACCCTCAGTATACATCAGATACCAATGACCCTGACGTGCCAGACTCCAGAACTACTAGGAATAGACATCTACTCTTGAAAAAGTATCCACTCTCAGGTATTCTTTTACAGCACCACACATTAAAACAGATATGTACAAAAAGATGCATATACGAGGTAAAAATGGAAACTGTGAAAGTTGTTATTTCTTTGTCTAGATTTCTCATTAAGGAAAAGACTACAAATATATATGGTCTTCCTTTGATGGTATGTCTCCTTAACATAAGTGAGTTTGAGAGAAATGGTTGGGGTCAGCATTGATAAAGTGCAAGCAAGATGCTGATGCTGAGACTGATGTGAGAGCAGACTGCCCCGTTTTCAGTAGATGCAGAACGGGAAGTGCAAAAGGATGCATTTCACTAAAGCAGACATTTGACTGGCTTTGCAGACCACACCCAGTGCTACTGGAATAAACTGTGGGGCAGCTTGTCCTGATAAGCAAAAGCAAAATCAAGTGACATTAAGAATTCCTTGGTGGATATAGTGGGATAAAAGTATGGCAGAGTTTACCTTTCTCGAGAGACTTCAATGTTGTGTTTTCAGTGTTTGTGTGTGTGTGTGTGAGTGTGTGTGTGTGTGTTGTACATGCATGTATGTATAGTTTTCACTGGTGTGAGCACATGTGTGTGTCATCTTGTGTATTTATATGTGATCTTGTATATGAAAGCCTGAAGTTTACACTGGTATTATCTTTGATTGCTTTCCACTTCACTACTGGTGGAAGGAAGACCAGTCACTGGGCCCCAGGTTTACCAGTTCTGCCTCATCTGTCTAACCAGCCATCTCCCCTGTGAATGAATACTATGTATGCCTTCCGAGTGCCGGGATTCTAGGTGGCTACCATGCCTGCTGAGCTTCTACAAGAGATATGGGGAATGTCATTTTTATCCTCATTCACTCGGGGCAAGTTCTTTATCTACTCAGGCGTCTCCTAAGCTTTAAATGTTTTGAACTGTCCAATTTACACCCAGTTCCTCATATAAAACAGAAAAACAACCAACATAATTGTCCATGTTAAAAGTCAATATTGAGGCATCTATAGGTGATTTGGCTAAAAAAATATCCTTTACTCTCTGACTTTGAAAAACTTGAAGCTAAATTTAAAGTTTATACACTTAAGCTATAAATCTTATTTCATCAAAATCAAATTTCCAAGCAAAACAGTAGCAGAAAGTTGCCCATATTTTATACAATTCTCAGCTGACACCCCATATACATATAATATATTTTATGACTATATATTGCTATAGATATTGATATACACATGCACATATCATTTGAAAACAATTTTTATTCTTACACAGTGAATCTACTTTAAAACAGATCAATTAAGGAACTTGTTCTATAATTTGAATTCAATTAACTTAGAAGAAATTATTAAGAGGTAAGTGAAATTTAATTTTCTGGGTTCGTCTTAGCACACACCTTTTAAATGGCTGTCATGTTCAAGGTTAGATGCACTGAGGACAAAAAGTTAAAGTGATTTTTGTCCTTGTTCCAGGGAAAGGCTGTGCAGTGCATGAGTGCTGGGTGTTAAGTGCTGACCCCGAGAGCGGCAGAGGCCATGAACCTAAAAAGGGAGCCATGTACAAATACAAGGCAGGGAGGCTTGCTAGAGAAAAGGAGTTAGGAGTGAGAATTAGCCAAGGGACAACCAAGAGAAAGACTTTCCAGTCTGAAAGTAGTGGACAAAGTGGGTGTCATTAGGCAGATTTTAATCAGTAAAAGAAATCCATCTGTCTCCACTATATGAAGAAAGGCATGGTGGACCCAGGCAGCCATAGGCAGGTGTGTATATGTAGATGTACCTATTATGAATTTATGCACATCTGGTGTGTGTGTGTGTGTGTGTGTGTGTGTGTGTGTGTGTGTGTTTCATCTTAAAATGGCTCTAAATCAAAATGCAAAGCCTATTTAGATGCCATGTTACTGTTCCAAGAGACAGACATTGAGGGTAATTGGAAAGGATGCTGCTGCTGTCGCTGGGGCAGAACTGAGACTGGCCCAAGATGTCCATGTATTTTATGGAGATCACGGATTAATGGTGTAAATAAGTCATCATTCAGAGCCTGATACTTTGAAAACAGTTTAAAATCCATGAATTTTTTGTGCTGAACCTTATTAGTGCTCTTCCTAGGACTTGGGATTGGCAATCACCTTCCTGGAAACTTGGATATATTTGCTGCCCCCATGAGTGCCCTGGGGCTTTGTCTATGGCCAACTTGCATTCTACCTAGCTCGTGGTATTTGGTTACACTGAAAACACTGAGACTCTTCAATTGATTGGTAATTGCTTAGTGCCTTTTTACTTTCCTGAGTAATCATGTGTGTGATTATCATGGGGAGTTCTCTAGATCCCTAACTCATTTTATATGATATGAACATCTATATCAAATACTGAGCTTTCTGGGCACTTCTGATTTCTCACTGAAAAATCTTACCTGTATTTATATAAACAAGTTCCACATCATCCTAGATTTCAATAATAATGAAGATGACACCAACGACAAGGGACTCAGTGCTTCTAGTACGGTGGACAATGTCCTGGGTGACTGTCAGCTTCATTACTGATGTACATTTGACAGAACCTTCCATTTGATGACAGTTACCCTTTATGAAGCAACAAGTACATAACAGGCTTGACTAGGCTTTTATTATACAGTATGTGCATGTTCCACATAAAGATATAAAACTATCCCCATGTTAGAGAAGAAGGTAAGAAACCTTAAGTAAATGACCAACTTTACACAGAGGGCAAACTGTAGTTAATCTCAGATTTCTGTTCCCCATTCTGGAACTAAATAGGCTGATAGAATTATAAGCCCCCCCTGCCACTCCTTGTCACCAGTGCTGGCTAAGATGTCTGGTCCACGACTTGCCTCTTTTTCATCTGCAGGTTGTATATATTTTCCAGTTCTTTTTATCCTTCAACTAGAACTTGATTTACTCGAGTACTTGCTTTGCACAAAAGTCAACAAATTGGGATTGGAAAAACACGAAGCTTGGAGGAAGACACGGAAATAAAGATGACAGTATAATTATTGAGAGAACGGTGTAGGGTCAGGATCAGAAGACAGGAGCTGCTTCCTGCATGAGACAGAAGTCATGATCCTCACAAATTTGACAATCCAGCCAGAGGCCAGGGGATTGGGCATGACTACATGACATGCTTACGGAGACATCACAGGTTCAACAAGGGTTGGTGACACTGTAGAAGATGAGAGTGATGCCACGGGGCTTCTGAAATGAGGTCACCAAAGAGCCTATAAATCCTGCTGAATGGTCTGGCATTTATGCTGTGAGACAGAATAGCTTCAGATGAAGCCTGGTAATTTTTAGCCAGGTAGAATTTATATTAGTAGATTGTAGAAACCCTTGTGACAACATGTGGAGTCTGGGCATATAGCTCATTGGCAGAACACTTGTCTAGCATTAGCGAGCCCCTCTATTTGATACCCAAAACCACAAATAAATTACTATCCTGGTTAGTTTTTATTGCCAATTTGACACAATCAAGAAGCACCCAGGGGAGTCTTAACTGAGAGATTGCCCAGACCTGATTGGTGGGTGGTGACGTCTGTGGGGAATTATCTTCATTGTTGGTATTATGCAATCAAACTTGTTAAGAGCGAGTCAGAAATTCATGAATTCATTGTTTCTAATGGCTGAATAGTACTCCAGGATGGAGCTGGAGAACATCATACTAAGTGAGGTAACCCAGTCTCAATCATGGTATGCACTCACTAATAAGTGGATATTAACCTAGAAAACTGGAATACCCAAAACATAATCCACACATCAAATTAGGTACAAGAAGAACGGAGGAGTGGCCCCTGGTTCTGGAAAGACTCAGTGTAGCAGCATAGGGCAAAACCAGAACAGGGAAGTGGGAAGGGGTGGGTGGGAGAACAGGGGGAGGGAAGGGAGCTTATGGGACTTTTGGGGAGTGGGGGGCCAGAAAAGGGGAAATCGTTTGAAATGTAAATAAAAAATATATTGAATAAAAAAAAAAAAAAGAATGAGTCAGAAAGAGCAAGCCAGTAAGCTGTGTTCCTCAGTTTCTGCATCAGTTCCTGCCTCCTGTTTCCTGCTTCATTGTCTGCTCTGAATTCGCTCAGCAATATACTGGCATTTGGAAATTTAACTGAAATAAAACTGTTCCCTAAGTTGGTTTTGTTCAGTGTTCCATCACAGCAACAGAAGAGCAAATCAGTTCAATTATTTTACAAGAGAGAGCTCTAGCAACTCTTGTTGAGTGGAAAATTCTTATCTCCTAATATATGTTTGTTTAGCAACTCTCCAGCCAGCTGACCCTGGAATGTACAGCATCATGGTCCAAATGGTCATTACTTCTGCTCCTGTTACTGTCAGCCCCAGATCCTGAGTGGAAGTTAGTTTAAGATGGTCATTTGAGAGCATCTGAGTTCCTCACTCGGAAGGCTGCCCACGTGTGAGGAATCACTGCGCTTTGGCCTCCTCTGCCCCAGAGCTGTACCTTCTGTGATGGGGTTGGTCTTGGCCCCATACAGCTAGGGTGCTGACGCATCATTATTCCCCAGTCTCTATGTGGAAATCCCTTGGCAATTGAAAACGACTCCAGGAAAAGACCTGGGGACATTTTAGGTCTGAGGATTTTGTTTCATATTTTATAATGAAAATTGATATTTGCAAAATTTGACTATGTTCTCAACCAAAGAAACATTCTTAATATTTTTTTCTTTTTTAGGATCAGTTGATCACAGAATTCCCTCCTTGCTGGTTTTCCAACAGCCTGGGACATCAGTCTCCGTTCCCTGCCCTACCAACATGCCATTTTCCCTGACTAAGGAAGCATGCATCACAGTGATTCAAGAGCCAACGTGCGGGTGGGAAGGGTTCTGACAGATATTTCCAATTCTCCCTGATGGCTTTCCTTTCATTCCCAACCGTTATATATATGTGTTCTTGTTGTCCATGTGATCCCTTCTCTTGGACTCATTATTTCTTTAAACATACCTAAATGGGACTTGGCAACTTCACCTCCATATGCAGCTGAAGTAGAAGCCAAAAGGTGTTTGGATTGCTCTGAGTGTTTGATCTCTGGCTTTCTTAGGGAGTCTGCCTCTCCTCCCACTGCTTTGAGATAAAAGGGAACCAGGTGTTTTCTTGTTAAAGATCAAGACAATCAGGATGGCAATTCAGTTCGGGACTTTGATCATCCTGCGCAGAAGAGGTGGCTACGTGACAGTTTTCTATTAGCCACAGTATGTCATTTTTATGTAGCTGTCAGAGAGGGCATTTCATTTCATGCCTGTTTGTCATTTCTTTGTTGTTCTGCCAGTTTCAAATCCCTGGTACCGTCCTCAGTAAACTGAATGAGGCTATTATAAGTGTGTATTTTCATGTTAAGGAAAGACAATTTCAAATACTTACTGAACCCACTCACTATTCTTCACAAGCAGTAATTTTATTCAATTTCTGTACAATAATGCTGAGAAAATAGACGGTCTATTCCCATTTCACAGATGAAAATTCCAGACACAGGAAGGTTAAGTATCTAACCCTTGTTAGATTGCTCATAAGCATTAGCAGAGCTGAGGTTTATATCTAAGCAGCCAGTGGAGACAGAATAGGGAAGAAAAGATGAACTTAAAGGAAAACTCTTCCTCATTTTAAGAAGTGCACGGTTTGCATCTGAAAATGTACATCTTGTTCAGTACTGAAAGCTCTCTTCCTTTGGTAGTTGGAGTCTTATTTCTTACACACACCCTGTCTCTGGTCCTTACCTTTATAAACTAGAGTCGGCTGTCTGTGAGGGGAAGCAGATGGAAGAGCACGAGAGGGGCTCTATGGGTGCTGAGGAGACCAGAAGCGATCTAGCCCAAAGCAGGTAGCTTCTCTCAGGATACAGTCAGCCTTCTCTCTCTCTTTGTAATCTGCCCCTTTATATGCTTCTCAGTTAGAGGTTTGCCTCACTCTGACTTGCTCCAGAATGTGTAGGGAAGAAGCTACTCCTCATGGGAGAATAAACCTCTGCATCCCAGGGAGAAAATTTTAGAGCATGTCACAGGGTATTATATATATTCAGTCAGATTTTCAGCTCCCAAGATTCTTTTTTTTCTTTTTTAATATGTTCATGCTGGACTCAAAGATAATCCAAAGACACACATATTTTAAGAGTCTTGGGATTCTCAAGCATCTTGGAAAGGGGATTTAATTGTACCAAAGAACAAGATAAAGCAGGGATGACTTTTGATACCTGAATATTAATAATGAACAGTTTCTTCCTAAATATCCTGCACTCTTAAAGAACAAATAGGACACTGAGTAAGTTTTGAATAGAACCACATTTTTTCTTTCATTAACAAAGGGGAAATTAATGTAAAGAAGTCTTTTGTTTAGTACAGAAAAGCCTAAGCCATGAAAAGCCACAAAGACCAATAGAAGGGGAGCTAATATCCCTTATGAATCTAAAATATCTAAGTTTCTATGTGTGGACAGCCCAGTGTAATTGAAGCATGGTTGAAATGAAGGACAGTTGGTATTATTATGATCTATTAGCTTGTTTGAATATTGTAGCATCATATTTAAAAACACAGGATAGTTCCTATAGGCAAACTTCAGACACTGAAATCTAAGAATACTGGTTGCCAGAGCCCACTGCTCCGTTAGCATCACCATGTTACCAGAAATGCACCAAATGAACACTTTGCGTGGTGCTAAGCAAGTAGGCTAAGAGGAATCTACACTTGCCTCTTTGATGAGGTTCATAAATCTGGGTCCAAGGCGCCACGGCTTATGTCGATGGCACTGCAGGGAGCTGACCGTCAGCTGAGAGGCGCGGTGAGAGGCAATGGCTACCAAGTACACGGCATCGTACATGAGAGCTGCTTCAGTCTGTGGAGAAAACCATGCACCATGCCATCAATTCGTTATTCACCAGCCCCCTCTACCCGTGCACCCGACATTCCTTCCTTGCTGTTTATCTGATCATAAAGACCTTCGGTTCTTTAGCTAAACGGTGTTCAGTCACCGACAGCTATTATTCTTCTACAAAAGGAAACTTTATATTCCAGAGTAAGTCGGAATCCTACATTTGTTATTGAGTTCTTCAAAACGAAGCAAAATAAAAACTTAGATGACAAATGATTGTGTTCCAAGAACATATTTTGGGACTGTTTTCTGAGCCAAGTTCAGGGTTGAGGTCAACTACCTTGAGATAAAATCCACCAAGACTCATCATTTCAATAACAGATATCATCTCTCTCAGCATCCTCCTCCTCCCTGCTTTCCTTCCTTTTTGCTTTTCTTCTGTCTTATTTTGTATTTTATAGAGAACAAATTCTTGCTCGTCGAGCCAATGGGATCTTTTATTATTAATGATGCTCCAGTTGGCCACCGACATTGTCCAGACTTGAGGCGTGCGGTGAGAGTCATGATATGAAGGTCAGTGGAAAACTCAGGAAGGCTCTCTGAGGTACAGACGCGTGGACCAGAATAAGCTGGCACTTGCCTCCTTGAGTTACCATGAAAGCGGTTGAAATTAGTTACTTCTCTTTGGGAATAGTTATCTTTTGCTTCTTTCCTCCATGAAATTCTTCTCACTTTCTAAATTTTATATAATACTCGTAGCATTTTGTCAAGTATACTGCCCTGCGGTTTTGGGGATAAAAATCTTATAATAGCCTCATATTTTACTGGAGGGCTTTCTTTGCAACTTCAAATATATTAGCTCATTTGAAATTCTTAGTAATTCTCCAAAGTAAGCAGAACCCATAGATAAAGCTACTTATTATGTGTAAAACTGACCTCAGGCAACATATTGATTTATGGAGGCACATATGTATAGAACTGGAAAATTGACAGACTTAAACCTAGAATCCAGGTTCTAGTAAAAAAAGAAAAGTATGTCTGCAATTAGTTGGCTCTTTCACTGGGGTTAATTATGTCAGGGTGGGGCTGGAAAGAGAGCTAAGTGATAAATGCTACACCTTTCATCTCAGTTTTGAGGCAAAAAATTAACTTTATTTTGAACCCATATTATTCTGTACATTCTCAGTCATTGAAATGTCAATTTATTTCTAAGACTTGCCACTTGATTCAAAACAATATGGGTGTCTTAAAAGCAGAAACTGTTCAACTTCACTCTTTGGTACCTAAGTACAGTCTAAGCTACAGAAACAGTTTAATCAACATTCACAGCATGAGTTACTATTGATTCATACCTTAAAACAAACATTCTTTTATAAGAACTATACAATTCCTTGATTTAACATAAATATTTTCACTTATGTTCTTGACACAGAAAGGTTAGGTTGATAACGGTGGCAGTGATAGTTGGTTGAGCTTTTATAATTTATTTTTATTGACTCAAGATCAGTATAATCCATTTTATCAATGACAGAGCCGAGTCTTGTGGACATTAGCTGGTACATATCTACTCTGCTAATCTCTTCCAAGGACAGAGCTTAGCCCCCTGTTTGCCTCATGGTTTTCACCATTCTGTTATCCTTATTTGATCTAATCTGAAGAAAGTGAATTATTGGCAGATTGACCTTATAAAATGGAATCTGTAGTAAGAGTGGACATTTCCTGAGCACTAGTCACACATCTGTCCCTGTTCAGAATCCTTGGGAAACAAGAACCCTTTCCATACCTTTTCTTCTTCTTGGAAAGAAAATTAAGATATTAAACGCTGTCTATAAACTAATAGGGATAAAGCCAATATTTGGATCTTTAAAGTTGGGGGTACAATCTGTTGCCAATTATTTAATGATACAATAGTATCTTGATAAAGGTTAAAAAATATTGACAATGTGTTACATACCAGTACCACAAATATATCATTTATGCATGAACTGACCTTCAATTGTGAAACATTTAAAAATTATCTATTCCTTGAGATTTTCATACATACATGCAATGTATTTGATCATATATATATTTCATAACTATATATTTCATAACATATATATATCACAATTTCATAAGTGTTTTATTATTTTTTATAAACCACTGTGTCCAATTACTGATGTTCATATGCTCATGGATATAGGGCACAGACAGTCTATAGTAGGCCACACCCTGAGGAAAACTGACTTTCTCCCATTAATTTCTATGAAGTGTCAATAGCTCCTCAGATAAGTGTGGACACTCATAATCCCATTTGTGGTGGGAGACAACTGACTTGATTTTGTGTAAGTATTATTCAAGGAGCTACAGTTACTGTGAATTCATGTATACAGTCACCCATTGTACTGGCTAGTTTTGTGTGTCAACTTGACACAAGATGAAGTTATCACAGAGAAAGAAGCCTCCATGAGATCCAGCTGTAAGGCATTTTCTCAATTAGTGATCAAGGCTAGGAGGGCCCATTGTGGGTGGTGCCATCTCTGGGTTGGTGGTCCTGGGTTCTATAAAAAAGCAAACTTAGCAAGCCAGGGGAAGCAAGCCATTAAGCAGAACCCTCCATGGCTTCTGCATTAGCTCCTACCTCCAAGTTCCTGCCTGTTTGAGTTTCTGTCTTGACTTCCTTTGGTGATGAACAGCAATGTGGAAGTGTAAACTGAATAAACCCTTTTCTCCCCAACTTACTTCTTGGCCATGATGTTTTGTGTAGGAATACAAACCCTGACTAAGACACCCATTCTTATGCAGAAGACACTATTTCCCTTTAGTCTTTCCCCATTGCTGATTCTTATAATGTATCGTGAAAATTTAGCTGAAATAAAATTTCTCCATGCCCCCAAGAAAATCTTTGCACAACAACATAGGCATACATAAAGCTGGCTTCCCATAAGAAATGCATAATATTTTTGCTATTGGACAAATTTTCAGTAAAGGGTTAACTCAGTAACTCAGTGGATTTGGGGATGTTCAGGTCCTGTACATTTCCAAAGGAAGTACTAGTTCATGCCTGGTTTGTGAGACGATATCTCGGATTATATTTTCAGGAGTCTAGGGCCATGCAATACTTATGCTAAAAATATGAATGTGGTAAATGTTGCCTCTTGTTGTTCTGTGGTGCTGAACTATCCTGTATCAATTTGAGGTGTGGAAGGGCTGGACACCAAGGTCAATTATGTGGGTGCTCTGCGCTTATGTGGTTCACTTATCATAAAACTCCTGGACACCAGTGCTTGCGGGGGCGGGGGGGGGTGTTCCTGGTTGACAACATTTCACAGGAACAGTCACACATCATTGCTGAGAGTCAAGTACTTTCTGGAGAGTGTCAATGGTATAAAACATCTTTAAAAGCCCAGGCTTGTGAGGGCTCTGCCCTGTGTGAAGTTTTTCTTTGTTGATTTTACCTTCTTTTCATTTTTCCCTGTAATCATCTGTCACTGTAAATATAGCAGCTTATTTGAGTTCAGTGTTCTTTGTGCAGATAGCAAAGCGTGTTGGTAACTGCCAACACAAGCCAATGAGAGGCCCCATCCCCTCAGAGACAAGGACAATTGGCATATCGTATCACTGATTGGGATGCTGGGAAGAAAACTTGTTTTTTTGGAGAGCAAATGGGCAAGAGGCACAAGTGTCTCATTACTCTTTGCATTTGGCAAGGGTCATAAGTAAGGTAAGGATTGGTGAAATTGTTTGTGGGAACTCTGTTGACCCTGCAAACCTGTGGTCACTATTCTTCTAGGGAGCCCCAATGCTGGAGAAAGCATTGCTCATTTGCACTGGCACTGAGCTGATGGCAGGTAGAATTCCCGGTTGGAGAGTGGAATTTGGAAATGGATTTAGGAAGATGGCAAAAAGACCAGCTCAAGCAGCCCCAAAATTCTGTTGGTAGGAAGGAGATTACAGCAGGTTCACTGAAGGTTTGACAGAGTGGTTGCTGTAATTTGAGTTTCGATGAATACTTGTTTGCTTTAAATAGAGATTGGGGCAAAGAAAGGGAAGAGGATCTTAAGTAGACCAAGTAAATACCATGGAGAATGCCTTTAGTCAGACAAGGTCAAAAATGTCAGATAAGGAGTCACCTTGAGCAACTGGCATAATAAAGAATGCGTCTCATGAATAAATAATAACATAAATAAATAATACAGTAATTCTGCTCTAGTTTCCCAAGGAAACAAACTTTTGATGTGTTAATTAACACTTCAGTTGATAAAACACTCTTTACAATCTCATAGCATCCCAGTGGTTTAGAATAAGGGTTGGATACGCCTTTGCATGTCATGTCGGAATATCCTTCATTCCTTTATTGACGAAAAGCAGCAAGTGTTATCAAGTGAAATCAGTCCCATACCATAGAAACATTATTATGTTATCAATTGTATTTATTGAATGACACTGTGTTGGTAGTATACTGGCTTACAGACCAGCAACAAAATTTAGAGAAATCACTTTCTCTGGAAACATAGCAGGACCTAAACTCTGGTTTCAATTATCAAGACAAAACGGTGCTTTTCCTAATAATCCAGTCAGTTGTTATCTTTTGTCTTAGGAGTCTTTTGTGAAGACTCAAGGTGGCTATCCAAAGATGTCTTCCCTGTGGACCATAATTGCAGAGCTATTAGATGAATGAGAGAAGGTTGAAGATCCTGACGTTGTCTCCTACTATGAGTACTTTGTGAGCTGGGAAGGAGAATGACTCTGTGGTTTCTGTATCCTTGTCATCACTAGATCATATACCATGGTGTTCAAATGGTTAAGTGTTCCCCATTGCTTCAGGTGTTTGGTCCACAGTTGGTGGCAATGCTTGGTGAGGGAGCGCGTCCTTCCTGGAGGAAGCACATTCCTGCAGAAGATCATTCATAGTTTTGTCCCACATCCAGCCCACTCTCTTGGCTTGGTGTCTGTAGTTGAGGTTGTGCTGTCTCATCTTCCTGAGCCAGGATTCCGTTGCCATTCCTCCCCCACCATCATTGACTAGTCCTCTAAAACTGTAAGCACAAATAAACTCTTTCCTCCTTCAGTTGCCCTTGGTTATATTCATCTATCACAACAAAAATAACTAACACACATCATCAGGGTCTACAATCAGGAAAAAAAATATTTTGAATAGGGGCCGTTTCACCTCCCCCAAATGAGCCTACAAGTGCTGGGGAAATTGTAAAAGCAAAAAAGAAACAAAGTACATTTTACAAAAGCCATTCTAGACTTAGGTAAGCTAATTAACACTCCAGTTGAAAACAATACTTAAAATAATCTTCAGATTTTTTTTAATAGTACATTCTACTGTTTTGACCTAAGCTAGGCAAGTTTTGTTAATTCTTCAAGTAGGTTTATTTTTTTAATTAAATCTGTTTTTAAGTCTAGATTCAACTAAGTTGAAATTGGATATGACTGACTTCTCTTCTCTATTTTTCAGATATAAATGTGTTTTGGCATATATGATATTCTTTGATGATATTTTAGTGTAAAAATTCTAAGAAAATATTTAAAAAATTATAAAAATATAGGTAAATCAAAATACATTTTCACCATTATATTATTTTCTAATTCTTATATGCTTATATCTATAATCTATAAATGTATGTGGCACATGTAAGAAAATGCCTATAGTGTAATCAGGCACTAGGTCTGGGAGAACATCAGGATGATATGTACGAGTTCAAAGAATATAATTCTATTATACCCATGGAACTGTTTATAATCACCTACTGTTCTAGTTGCTTTTCTCTTGAAAAGTGAATTTATTTGCAATCCAAGTTACAGTCCATTATCTTGAGGAAGTCACGGCAATAACAATGAAGAACAAATCAAAAGCAGACAAAAATAAGTATGTGGCTCATTGTCTTCTTTCTTGCTTATTCTGGTGCCTTTTTATTTTTCTTTGGCAGAGTATCTCTGCATAGAGAAGGGTGCTACCCATAGTGGACTGGGTTTTCCTAAATCAATAAACAGTCAAGAAAATTCCCTATGTACATATCATACACCAACTTGAGCTAGTAATTTCCCTGTAAATTCATCTTCATCTTCATCTTCATAGGTAACTCTCTAGGTTGTGTCAAGTTGCACACAGTGTGCAACAATCAGTGTGCTTACAACAGTAATGTCATAGTAATAATGGTAGTTTTAAAAAAATCATTTATTATTCGCAAAATATTTTCCTCTTCATTAATAAGGCATGCTTCTTGCTTGTAAGAACTTTGGCTTTTCAGAGGAATGTTTCAGGGCTATATGAATATTCTTCATTTAAACATCTGTTTTGGTAGAATCTTAATTTAATTTGTTTTCTGCATAAATTATTTTACTAAATGCATTCCTATTAAAGTGTGTTTGTACTTTGCCTTTTCCAATGCTGGGGATAGAGCATATTACAGAAATGGAAAGCATTTTTATCTAAATGTTTGTATTCGCATAGAGAAAGATACTAATCTAACAAATCAAAATATAACATAAGAGGTTACACAGGTTAGACAGAAATTTGAAACAGGTAAGGATAAAGAGAATAATTGATAAAGCTATCATACTAGAACTCAGCTCACAGAAGGCCTTGATAATAAAGGGATATTTAAGTATCCTGGAGAGTAGTGGATGCAGGAGGTTAGGGCCCCAAGTCCTTTGCATGGAAGAAGAAGTAAACATGAAGGATCTAATACATATAGCCAGTGGGTTTTATCTTTGGGATAGTGAAGAAGACATTTAAATTTAGGAAGGTTAAAATTAGAGAATAGTGAGCATTGGACTGGAAGTTGGGACATCGTACGCTCTCTTTGACTCCAATTGCTTCATTGAACATCCTTGTACATATCCCTTTATCTCCCCATGACTTAGTCTCTAAATGAGCTGCTTTCAGGTGAAGCAGAGAGAGGTTCCACGTCGACTCTTTGTATAAATATTGATTGAAGGTACGTCTCCCAAATTTATCTCTGAAAATTATCTTCAAAATCCACATGGCTGTTTTGCCCACCTTGAGCAGGTTCCGCGGGTTTCCACTATTGCCTGCTCACGTGCTGTGTCCTGGTATTGATACCGTACCTCCTTTCACAGCATTCTGTGAAATACTGTCTTCTGGTATTACAGTTCTGCGCTTTTCTTTTCATCAAAACAATTGTGTGTGTGTGTCTCTCTGTGCATGTATGCATAGCACACACATAGAAGAAGGAGGACAGCCACCCGTGTTTGTTCTTACTCTCTACGCTGCTTGGGACACTTCCCCTTTTTTGTTGTATGCTGCTATAAACTCCAGGATGGCTAGCCCAGGAGCCTCTGAGAATTCTATCGCTTTCCCCTCCCAATTGACTATAGGAGAGCTCAGATTATAGATGTGTGCTACTTCCCCTGGCTTAATGTAAGTTCTGTGGATTCAGACTCCGCTTCTCACACATATGTGCAGAGGATTACCACTAAGTTATCTCATAATCATAACTATTATTATTATCATTAATATAAGCATGTCTGAAACGTCTCAGACAGGATGGGTATGTTTGCACAGATCATGACACATGACACCTTGTTTCCACTAGCTCCCAGCTTTTACCATTCTTTCTGCTCATTGGGGAGCCATTAGCTCTGAAGACTGGCAACAACAGCAGGGAACAGTGTGTTATCTTGTGCCAGAAAAAAAAATCAGTGAAAAATTCACAGCTATATTTTTCATGTTTCATGGTTTTCATCTTATTCAATGTATACAAACTATTCTGTCAGTTCCATAAATCAGTGACTACACTGATACTTCTGGTTTTGGTAAACTGAGCCGGTCATGAGTGCTTGGCATGTACCTGTGATCTGTGTGAAAACAGATCTCACTGCCTATTGCTGTGCACTGGACACAGGTAAGACTTACTGGAGAGCTAAGTCATCCTGCGTTAGAAATCTTGCTGGAGCCAGGGAAGGACAGTCCCTTTCAGTTCGTGAAATCCAGGATCTCTCTAGTTATGATCAACTAGTTTTTATTCAAAGCCCTGCTTCAAATCACCTGATCACTCATTTGTTGCACCGTACTTTCCATCATCACCGCCCGGACTCACTGTGTGTTCTAAGAGTTATTTCAGGCTTGCAAAACAGTCAGGGACTCTGAACATGGAACCATCCAGAAACACTTAATTCATGCATTTATTTCCTTCCTTTGTTCTTCACGGGGGAAAGAGAGAAATGAAGTTCGAAGTTCATTTTTCAGTGAGATGATACCTTTCAGTTTGTCAGGAAATTGCATCTTAAAAGCAAGAGTGCTTCTCTGGATGATGGGAACAGAGGGTGAAATATTACACCAATTTAAAATGCTATTACCTGCTCACATACCCAATATCTTTCCCCTTAGTAGTACTGTTCTTACATAGGAAGCAAGGTGCGTTTTTAAAAAAATATTATTATTCCTTTCTATTTTCTTTATCCCGCAGGGAGCCTCATTAGAGACGTAAAGCGAGGGTTGATACCTTTGACAGCACAAGACAAACGATGCCGCTTCAAAGCTCTTCATGAGGCAGTATGCAAGTTTAGGCGACTACCTATGACTTGAGAAGAGACAGACTTGGTGAGTCTGTGTCGTGAGTGACAGACTGCTGGATTTAAGCTCCGCTCGCATCTGCAGAAGGGTGCCCTTATGCAGCTGGGACGGGAAGGATGTGGATCTGGACCTGTCTACACCTGCTTCTGCAGTTCTGGGTGATTCTTAGGACTAGGCAGTTTCTCACTCCTTTGCACCCCTCCCGGAGACACCCTCCTATGGATGAGCTCTCTGCTTACTTCTCTTTTGCTCCAGCTTCTTTTTAAATATTCACAGAATGATGATAGCAACTTAAATGTTTTTGACAAGTGCAATTAGAATGATAAAGATTACAGTTTCTGATACAAGAACCACATACATATTTGCAAAATAGATAATAAAGCTCTTTCTTGCACATTCTCTCGCAAGGTATATGTTACAATACCACTTACAAGATTAAAGGCATAGATGCTTACTTCAATTCTACAGAGTAAAGCACGATCATGAGATTTCATTAAAATTATTCACTGTCTCTAATAAACTTTCTGCCCACATTGCCATCCTCCTCCACAAAGACTTAAATCCTGGTAGAGAGGGAGGCAGAGGGAGGCTGGTGGAGGAGGAGGCAGATGGTGTCTGGAATTTGATAAAAATGCATTGTATACTTACATGGAATTCTCAATCAAGAAAACCATATTTGAAGAATAAAATAAAGCTACTCACTGTCATCATGCCATCCAGAAGACCAGTCTCAGGTCTGGGTGGGGCCTGCAGCCGTTCCATGGACCACTTCTCAATGATGGATGACACGTGGGGGTTGTCAATATTCAGCAGCCGGAACCCAGTCATATTGACACCACTGTACCTGTAGAGTTCCAGATCTAAAGCAAACAGGTCCTATGCAGCATTATAACAAGAAAAGTAGAAATTAATTAGTGATATCGGTGTTCTTGATATAAAAGAAACAAGCGATTACAGAAGCCATAAAAAGGCACAAACACAAACATGAGAATTATCACATCCGGTTCGTCAAGTTCGGGTAAATGAAGAGGATTTTACCCATAAGTCGGTCTAGTCCTGGACTGGGACATGATTTTGAAAGTTAAGAGTTCTCTACCTAGGATACAGTCTTTGAGGAGTTGGATGAGACCTTTCTGTGTCTTTGCCACTGTGCTTTCATTTTATAGCTGAAGGAAAAAATATCCAGTGGTAAGAAGTCCATAACAAAGTACCAGGCAATGGCGGCCTCAGCCTGCTCAGCACAGCTGCTGCTTCAGGCAGCTCTGGGTCATGCTGCTGAGGGGAAATGTGGAAATTGCATATGCATGTGAGGAAAGGAGACTTCTAGGAGGGAAAGTGGCATCCTGTGGCTCCCTAATGACAACTTCTATTCCTTTCACCAAGAGAATAAAGAATATTCCCTGAATAAGAGCTCAGAATAAGGGCCTTTTCAAGGAGACTATCTTGGACCCTGTGGTTGTGAGATGTGGAAACTTACAGGACACTCATTTCCTTTTTGACAGTGTCTCAGAAAACATGCCCAACCCACTGCAGTGTTTCTCAGAATGGATGAAGCTGGATATAAACCAGAGTGATCAGTAGATACATATTTAAACAGAATGGTCATTTCAGTTTTTATATATAAAAAGCTTAGAGTAAAACCATGCCACTAAAAATATTCTACATTTAAGAGGAAACCAAACTAGGCAGAATAACACTTAACAGGAAAAAAAAAAAAGCTCTTAGAGACCGTCTAGCAATGAAACTGCTTTCTGACACAGTCTGAATGGTCCAACGATGGGGAGAATAGGAGTTACTGAAGGCAGTGGCCCCAGACGCCTTCACAATTTGCATTTGCAGAAGATGCAGAGGCAGGCTCACTCTTCTGTTGATTCTTCTAGTTGTCATCCATTCCGAAGATAACTTTGGACTGGGCAGCAGAGTTGTAATGGGGCATCCCTGCATTGACAGCTCTGGACTGAGAATGCTATACTGTCTTTTAGATATAGATTTGCTCTTTTATTCTTTTTCAACTTAACTAAGTGTCTGTGTCTGTGTGTGGGTATATACGACTGAACGAAGGTGTATGTGGTGTCTAGAAGAGGGCATGTGATCTCTGGCAATAGAGCTCAAACAGTTGTGAATCTTCTACTTCCCAATATGGGTGACGGGAACCAAACGCTCGAGTCTTCTGCAAGAGCAGTCTGTTCTCTTAACCACCGAGCCTACTCTCCAGCCCTGTATTGTTCTTTAAACATAATACATACATTATAATATACACGATATATATGAATGTGTGTGTGAATGTGTGTGTGTATGTGCATGTAAAAATCTGTATTTCCTTTGCACTATCTTACTGTTGAAATTTTCACTAATGCTTATGGCAAAGTTGGCTAGAATATGAAAACAATATAGGACAGAATGAAGATCAAATTGTAGTGAGACAGAAAGCAAATATGAAGAATAAGACCTGGGTAAATAATCTTTTCAGCATATTCAATGAATAGAGGGAAAATTATTTAGTCACAGAAAATTCCAGCATGTGTTTTTAATCCCGTATGATGGATATATTAAATGTATGTGGAGTTTAGATGCTCTGTAACATGGGGTTTCTATGTAAGACAGAATGTACCACTTTCATGTCTGATTTGCAACATCCCTTGTGAATGCAGAATGAGGAGATCTGGAGAGCAAGGAGTGGACCAGAATAAAAATTGTACAATGTGCTCTCACTTTATAACTTCTATTAAGGACCAGTTTTCCTAGATTCTAGGACTCAGTCTCTGAAATGGCTCCCAAGCTTGCTCTTTAGAGTATGTTTGGCTGAGGCTGGAAGAATGTTCTGAGGTTGAAGGACACATGGACTTGCAATGTTCTGGTTTACATGATTATAGAGAAGGGACACATCTGTGAACAGATAAAACATTTATCTGTTCCACTATTCTGAAAGAGGAATAGATGTGGTTAGCAGCGACACAGAGCCACATAACCAGCAAAACGTGGGTGTAGGAGCTTGCACTCGGCCCTGTTCTCCATCTCCACCACAGGCTCATGGCATGCTGTGCTCTGCACCCTTCACGCCCCCAGGGATGCATCAATGGCACTTACTGCTCTGAGTAAGTGAGGGTAGGAAGGCGCTACTCCTTGCTCCAAACCCTTGGGCCCTCATGCTCTTCAACTTAGCCTGTCCGTTTTGCAAAAGGAGCAAGTAACTCCTACCCCATCCTACCCCAAATCTGGGTATGTTATACTTGATAAGCCCTTAAAAATGACAAAGAAAATGGCTTATTCTGTTTTATTCTTGTGTAAGGAAGTAGAATTTATACTGCAGGTTTATGGAAGAGTGGTGTGTATACAGATTGTATTGACTGACTTCTGAGGTCAGTTGAAGAACAGCTATACTATAATTTGGGTGTATTAAATGACTTAGGTAATTCCTCTTTTAATAAACAACCCTAAAGCATCTCAACAGTCAGGGATTCTTCTGTATTTCTTAAGCTTTGAGCCACTATTTTCCTTAAGGATGTAGAATGTTCTATATGCACAGTGCCTCAATAAGTTCACTTGTTGAAATGTTTCCAGGTACTCTCCAGGTGACAGCCTTAACCCCGCTCTCTCCTGGACGTAGGCAGGAGTGCAGCATTATCACTTTGAAGGATTCCAGGTCACACTTCAACACTGTTCTGAATAAATATAGGAAATATAGCTGGTACTTCCTTATGAATATCTCTATTAATGCATTTCATTGTGCTTCTGATGTACATACCTTGATGATCTTCACTTTTTAAAAAAAGTCAAACAAAAAGAACAAGGAAAAAAACCCTAAAATTCCCAAACCCAATGATACCCGATGCCCAGCACTACTAGGTTTGGAGGAATCTTAGGATATTAAAGAGAATCTTCATGACAATAGATGGTCTATGACCCACGAGGAGTCTTTGAATGAATGTGTTGAATACATTCTGAAGGGAAACACTCACCAGGGTTGTGAAGAAGTAGTGATAGTATTCAGTCATCATGCCCATGAACAAAATCTGCAGCAGAGACAAGGGGAAAGAATCAGAAGTAGATTATAATATACAAAACAGAACATCAGTAGTATGGCTGCAAAAACCTGGGGACACAGAATGCAGAGTTGTAGAAAAACACAGACCTGGGAGATTGGAGTCCTGAGGCCAGTTAGTGGCTGCACAACTCACTTTAGATCATCATACAGTTAGACTTACATTGAAGTAATCGGCCTGATGATCAAATATAAAAATAGTTTCTGGCCAATGCATTTTATAT
The DNA here is from genome assembly GCF_947179515.1 of Apodemus sylvaticus. Classification (NCBI taxonomy): domain Eukaryota; kingdom Metazoa; phylum Chordata; class Mammalia; order Rodentia; family Muridae; genus Apodemus; species Apodemus sylvaticus. The sequence continues at coordinate 10,273,880 of NC_067486.1, read as the reverse complement.
TTGGGATTGTGCATCATGACATGAGAGATTTTTGTCTTTTCTGTGTCTTTGTCTTCCACATGCAACTATCTAGACCAGCTATGTAGACTTCCTAGTCTTTCTCGTTAGCACAATGTTTTTCTCAGATTAGAACTCATTGTACATTGACATGGCAATGCTAGTATGCTCATGTATTCCCACGAGGACTTACAGATGAATGTGTCTCTGAAAACTTACTATCTCTTACCCAGCAAGCCTGAATTCACAAGAGGATGAGGACCAGACACACACAAAGTTCACATTACCGTTTCTGTTTCTCAACATTGTTTGGTATATCTTAGAACTAGCAGGCATCAGTATTTCTAGCAATCTTTACTTTTGGAGAATACTGGTATTAGTGGAACCATTATAATTTTATTATACATTTTGTTGCACATTTTATTGTATACTTCTTTATTTTCCATTATTTAAATGTACAGAATAGTATCATTGTGACATTGTCATATGTACATATTATTGCACTTCTTCCCCACCTCCCCTGACCTCTCTGTTGTTTTTTCCTTTTTTGGTGATATTTGATCCTCTTCTGCTTGTACACCACATACACACACACACACACACACACACACACACACACACACACATACATGCATGTACACATGCACATATACCAACCACATATCAAGATTTCACAGATGAGAGAAAATATGTCTCTTAGAACTTATTCTCTATTATCTATTTAGCATCTTTATATTTCTAGAAATTCTGAAATTTATATATATTGTGCATACACTGTTTTGACTTTGTGGAAGAGACATAGTGGTAGATAGGTAGGTAGCTTATTAAGCAGTGAATCTATTTCGTACTCAGTGCACCAGCAAATGTTTCAAATGGTTCTCTATGTTATCTAAGTCCGGGCATTGTCTTCTCTGTTGCAGGGTTTCAAAAACAGTACTTGTATGCTCCTTTGGTTCTTGGTTTTAGAATGAATAGAAAGTTCACAAGCTACATTTCTGAAGCAGCTATGCCTGACACCTCTTATAAGTGCTGTTAGCAAGTCATAATCTCCTGGAAGCTTTTAAGTCAGGATTTCTTGAGCCCTCTCATGGAGCCATTCTGGTTCAAAGTGTGTTAGGTGGTAGAGCATTGCTGAGCTGTACGAGACATGTACCTTGACAGTAAAGGACAAATATGTTTATTACTCAGATTAAAGAGATGGATTCAAAAAGTATGGGTAAAGACAATACAAGTTATCAGAGATAATACAAGTTATCAGAGGTTCTGCTTAAAATATGCAAACTGGCATGACTTTCTATGAAAGGGAATAAAGAGTGACAGATGTATTTAAAGACAGCATGAAGTATGGACACTTATGAGACACTTGCCCCTGCTAACATGGAAAACAGGGGCTATTTAGTAAAACTGTACCCTCTGAAAGTAAGATGAATGATGGGAAACTCTTACCATGATGTATGAGCTAATAGTATCTGAGTTGGTCCTGTGGTGCTAACAAGATCAGACACACTGAAGGACTCTTTAAAGCCGGAGTTGCTTTAGTAACATTTAGAAGCATGCATGGTGAGGTCTTCGTAGCCAGTTTCTTATATCATTCGAGCATAAAGAACTAGACTACCAAGGTCAGGCAGAAATCCAATTGTTCATTTTGGTTATTAGGGTAAAGCGAATTGTGCAAATTTTATGTTAAGATGTTCAGCTGGATACTGACTTGAAAATATTATTTCTGGAATTGAAACTGCAATATAGCTCTACCTAAGTTTACAGCTTTTCAGTTTGACCAATTTTTCTTTTTGAACTTTTAGTATAACTTTGATCCCCTGATGTGAACATGAACACTTCTTAAAAAGAAAAGCAATCACGAAGTTATTATTTTATTATTGTTTTTATAGTTCCTGGAGGCAAATATTCATGTGGCATGTGTTAGTTGGTGTTAGAAATAAGGTGTGACAATAAAGGAGAACCTGGCAGGCTTCTCCGATTGCAAAACGGACAACTGGGTCCTCCAGCGGCTCTTGGCATTTGCTGTACCACAAAGTTCTCTGCTCTCTTTCCTATCTAGATGTTTGGATCTTTTTCTCTCTGCCTTTGTCCTGATTTTCCTAGAAATTATAAAACCAGTGCAGAGCCAGTGATCATATGCCTGTCAACATTCTAGAACCAGATGAAAGAACACCTTCAAGATGAAAAATGACAAGCTTCAAGAGATGAAAAATGACAAGCTCCAAAAGTGGTGTTTTAAAACCAGGTTGGGACGCAGAGTCCTGACTTCTGAGAGTGTGCTTTATAAATAAATGTACTGTCTTCACTCCATGTTGTTTTCTTTGGGTGTTAGAACTTCAGCTAAAGTCAGTAAGGGATTAAGAAATATGTCACATCATGATAAATGTCAGTTTAAAAAATAAAAATTATAATCATGACATGGAGAGTTTTCTTTTTTTTTTATTCAATATATTTTTTATTTACATTTCAAATGATTTCCCCTTTTCTAGCCCCCCACTCCCCGAAAGTCCCATAAGCCCCCTTCTCTCCCTCTGTCCTCCCACCCACCCCTTCCCACTTCCCCGTTCTGGTTTTGCCTTATACTTCTTCACTGAGTCTTTCTAGAACAAGGGGCCACTCCTCCTTTCTTCTTGTACCTCATTTGATGTATGGATTATGTTTGGGGTATTCCAGTTTTCTAGGTTAATATCTACTTATTAGTGAGTGCATACCATGAGTCACCTTTTGAGTCTGGGTTACCTCACTTAGTATGATGTTTTCTAGCTCCATCCATTTGCCTAAGAATTTCATGAATTCATTGTGTCTAATGGCTGAATAGTACTCCATTGTGTAGATATACCACATTTTTTGCATCCACTCTTCTGTTGAGGGATACCTGGGTTCTTTCCAGCATCTGGCAATTATAAATAGGGCTGCTATGAACATAGTAGAGCATGTATCCTTATTACATGGTGGGGAATCCTCTGGGTATATGCCCAGGAGTGGTATAGCAGGATCTTCTGGAAGTGAGGTGCCCAGTTTTCTGAGGAACCGCCAGACTGATTTCCAGAGTGGTTGTACCAATTTGCAACCCCACCAGCAGTGGAGGAGTGTTTCTCTTTCTCCACATCCTCTCCAACACCTGCTGTCTCCTGAATTTTTAATCTTAGCCATTCTGAGTGGTGTAAGGTGAAATCTCAGGGTTGTTTTGATTTGCATTTCCCTAATGACTAATGAAGTTGAGCATTTTTTAAGATGCTTTTCCACCATCCGAAGTTCTTCAGGTGAGAATTCCCTGTTTAAGTCTGTACCCCATTTTTTAATAGGGTTGTTTGGTTTTCTGGAGTCTAACTTCTTAAGTTCTTTATATATATTGGATATTAGCCCTCTATCTGATGTAGGATTGGTGAAGATCTTTTCCCAATTTGTTGGTTGCCGATTTGTCCTTTTGATGGTGTCCTTTGCCTTACAGAAACTTTGTAATTTTATGAGGTCCCATTTGTCAATTCTTGATCTTAGAGCATATGCTATTGGTGTTCTGTTCAGAAATTTTCTCCCTGTACCAATGTCCTCAAGGGTCTTCCCCAGTTTCTTTTCTATTAGCTTCAGAGTGTCTGGCTTTATGTGGAGGTCCTTGATCCATTTGGATTTGAGCTTAGTACAAGGCGATAAAGATGGATCAATTCGCATTCTTCTGCATGTTGACCTCCAGTTGAACCAGCACCATTTGTTGAAAAGGCTATCTTTTTTCCACTGGATGTTTTCAGCCCCTTTGTCGAGGATCAAGTGGCCATAGGTGTGTGGGTTCATTTCTGGATCTTCAATCCTGTTCCATTGATCTGCCTGCCTGTCACTGTACCAATACCATGCAGTTTTTAACACTATTGCTCTGTAGTATTGCTTGAGGTCAGGGATACTGATTCCCCCAGAATTTCTTTTGTTGCTGAGAATAGTTTTAGCTATCCTGGGTTTTTTGTTATTCCAGATGAATTTGTTAATTGCTTTTTCTAACTCTGTGAAGAATTGAGTTGGGATTTTGATGGGTATTGCATTGAATCTGTATATTGCTTTTGGCAAAATGGCCATTTTAACTATATTGATTCTGGCGATCCATGAGCATGGGAGGTTTTCCCATTTTTTGAGGTCTTCTTCCATTTCCTTCTTCAGAGTCTTGAAGTTCTTGTCGTAAAGATCTTTCACATGTTTGGTAAGAGTCACCCCAAGATACTTTATACTGTTTGTGGCTATTGTGAAGGGGGTCATTTCCCTAATTTCTTTCTCAGCCTGCTTATCCTTTGAGTATAGGAAGGCCACTGATTTGCTTGTGTTGATTTTATAGCCTGCCACTTTGCTGAAGTTGTTTATCAGCTGTAGGAGTTCTCTAGTGGAGTTTTTTGGGTCACTTAGGTAGACTATCATTTCATCTGCAAATAATGATAGTTTGACTTCTTCCTTTCCAATTTGTATCCCTTTGACCTCCTTATGTTGTCGAATTGCCCGAGCTAGTACCTCAAGTACAATATTGAAAAGATAAGGAGAAAGTGGGCAGCCCTGTCTAGTCCCTGATTTTAGTGGGATTGCTTCAAGTTTCTCTCCATTTAGTTTGATGCTGGCTACCGGTTTGCTGTATATTGCTTTTACTATGTTTAGGTATGGGCCTTGAATTCCTGTTCTTATGGAGAGTTTTCTAATAGTTCTTCCCAGAACTGAATTTTCCTATGAGTGCCTTCTCAGAGTTCTTGTGTTTGTCTGCTGAACTGATAAGTGGTGCTTGCTTTACTAAGTTAGAGCTGAAGAAAATGGTTCTGCTTGTGTTTAAAACCCACGTGCATGTTTCACCAAGTTCTCATTGCTATGTTCAAATTCAGCTTCCATTTAAATCATTCCTGGCACAGAACATTCCATCCCAAACCATGCTGTATAACAAATGTGGGATCACTTGTATCATAGTCAATTATACTGCTTATTCTCCTCAATTGCTTATACTGATATAGCTTTCTAATACTACTTCCCCCAACAGAATTATCAATAGGTTTTAATATCACATCATTGATATAGAGAAAACTAAAAACTCAGTGAGGCATGGAAGCACAGGGCTGAACTCTCAGCACTGAGGAGACTCAGGCAGGAGGCTTGTGAGGTTATGACTAGCCTGAGCTACTTGGAACAGAAGATGGAATGAGGGGAAGATGAGATTGGACACCATTAATTCTGTTTATTGAATTTCTGGGCTCATGACAGGATTGTATTTTCTGACCCTTGTGCTTACATGAGGGTGTCTACTAGATCCAGCTATAAGACAGGAATGATAAGGACATTTGCCCCCTCCCTAACTCTAGCATATTAATTGCATGGTGGTCAGCATGGGGAGAAGCTTTTGTTTTTCTGAATAAGTTCCCTTTTCTTCTTTCATAAATACCAGGAGTCGTGTAAATGATCTTACTAACAAGTTTATTTTGCTCTCTAGGAAGGTTAAGGCCTGGATCATGGGCTCTCTGTTAAAAGTCAGTTAAAAATAGGTATATACGCATCCCTGTGTGGACAAATGTCATTCAGGTTCATGTTTTTCTTAACTTTCTCCTTCCAATTCTCCACTGTTTTAAAGAGACATTATCACCCTGTTTCAAGTATCTTTTTCTGAGCTGCTCCAATTCTTTATGGACTAAAGATACTGTAAATAAATAATCATGCTTGGGACAAGCTGGTTACCTTCCCCCCCTCCCCTAGAGAATGGTAGTTGACTGTTCCAATCTAGTTGAGTTGGGTTAGTGGAGCAGGAAGTCCTTTGAACAACTTCATTATCTAGCAACACCAGTAATGTCTTTTCATAGTACGTCATCTTCTGATCACGTTTAAAAACCAGAAAGAGGCTGATAGCAAAGACAGTCAAGATCTGCAACCTGAGGCTGTTGCATTCTTTCTTGGTCACATAATCCAAAAGGAGGAAGGATGGTGTGTATCTTTTTGGAGGCTTTCTCTGTGTCACGGTACTGAGCTAAGAAAGGTTACATGGCCAGACCTTTGTTTCTAGAAAACAATTTCTGCCTTCTTTTATTCAAGGCTAGAATTGATCGACATATGGCAGAGCAAAAGCTTAATGCCAATTGGATCCTAAAGGGACATTTTTAATGATTCCACTAATACTGGTATCCTCTGAAACACAGCTACTGCTCATTAACAATGGTGACATCACTCTGGCCCAGCTGCCTTGTGAGATTTTTGCAACCATTGGGAGCCTTCTATGTAGTAGCATATTGGTGTAGCTCTGTTGTCCTTGACGAAGATGAGTCCTCAGAATTTGATGAATGGCCACTGAGTACACTGAGCAGCATGCAGTCCATATGATGGTATGTTTTCTAGGATCTAACTAACATTTAGATGGAGGGGATTAATTTATAGGGGTAGAAGGTTTGTGGTGGCTGCACAGTCATCTCAGGAGATAGATGGAGCCAAGCATCCCGATAGCATCTCTGAAGTCTAAAGAATCCTGGACCTTCACTCTCCTCTCAGAAAGCAGTGCCATGCTACAGAGGCAGCAATCACAAATATTCTGCGTGCATTTCCAACATCCATAATTAAGGGCAATCAATGGCAATATCAAGGGCAATAAATAATGGCGATTATGCTGTGGCTGTAGTGGCAAAGCCCTAACATGGAGCCTGGAGCTCTCCTGTGCTATTTTGAGGGTTTTGTAATCTTTATATGGATTTTTATTACTGCTTCTTCCCTCGAAAAACCACATGTCCTGGAAGTTTATATTGACTAAAATGATATATATTGCTGCTTTTATAGTTTTCTCAATAGAAGGATGAATTTCAGCCATCATGACATGGTTTCTAGTCAATGATTTCAAATGAATAACTTCCAAATGTGCAACACAAACTGTAGCTAAAGTAAGGACAGGAACAACCTTTTTCTGCATAAAAAATCTTCAGAAATTGTGGGATGGTATCAAGTATCAGAGGAACAATTTTAAGACAAAAATTTGTGCTCTAGAGTGCCTCACAGTCACATCACAGTCTTCTGAATGTGATAGTTCTTAGGGTGCGTGAGCTGCACTGTCTGTCATCAGTGGGATAAATGAGGTATAAGATATATCTTTTGATACATTTTTGTCAGTATCTTTACCACATTGAATCAGCTTACATTCCTAAAGGATAGTGCATTATAGAGCAGATAGCAATGGGTCCCAAAGACCCTGAGGTTAGGAAGAATTCCATTTTCTTCTGACATAGACTGAGATTCCAGTACCTGTGTCCATACCCTGACTTGAAAACATATTCACATGCTTATTTGTACAGCAAAAGAGACTGTAGATATTATGGGATATTGGATTTAGAGTTGAAGTAGTTGCCATGGGTTATCTTTGTGGACATAAGAAACTTTATATCATGGAAAGAAGAGCACTATAGGCTGAAAGTTGTACTCACAGGCAAAAGGCAAGGAATGCTGTACTGAGGGGCTTCAGAGCAAGATGTGGGGGAAAGGGTGGATGATGAAAACAAAAGCTGCATTGTCCTGTCTCTCTTTCTAGGAGGAAAGCAGCCTTTCTCCACCTTCAGTCAAGATTCAACCTCCAGATCTGCTAAGAAACTTCTATTGTTTTAAAATACTGTGTGTATTACAAGAAGAACAGAAAGCAACTGCCATCTTCTGATCTTTTTTGATTACGGTGCACGAGAACTCACAGCTGCTCATAACTGATCATCAAATACGTTCATCAAAGAGAAAAATAAATTTTCGGTTTGAAGTTGGTACATTTCTAATTTTTTCACCCCTTCCCTTTACATGCAAATGCTAACAGCATGTAAGTGCCTATAAACAAACTGAACTCAAAGGGATCCCAGAGATACGTGCTTCCCTTTGACAGCAGCATTATGCCATTTACAAAGTCAACCCAGTTTTTTCCTGCTTCCAAGATAAAGAAAAGGAAAAGACATCCTACAAATCACTCACCACACTACTTTGGGGTGTCTCTGGGTCTTAACATTTTCTTAAGCTTTTTGTCTCCAGTGGTGTGTTCCAAGGAAAAGCTGACACCAATGGGTTTTAATAAATGGAGTGGAAACAGGTGATGTTTTTGTTAGCTTTAGAGAGTGTTCTAGAAGAGATAGACTACTTCATCTGGGTGCTCAACAGATGAGATCATGCTGTTCAGGAGTGCAGATGGCCGAGAACAGCGCAGGGAGAGAAGGTGATGGATGGTGGAGGGAAACAGGCAGTCTGGCAAAGACTCGGGACTGGAGCTTTGGGAAGATGCCATGCGTCTAAAACACAAATATTCTATAATGCTAGAACCCCATGGAAGAGCCGTATCTCAGAAAGGATACAGTAGAAGGAAATCTGTGAACATATTTTAGATGAAAAAGTGGACCTGTTACACGGCACACAAGTTCCCATGATAGGCAATTTGCATACAGGTGCTAATAAAAACTATACTGCAAATTTGTCCGAAGATAGCCTTCTAAAGGAGAGAGAAAGAGAATGGACATTCAATAGTGATCTACAAAATATCCATAGCCCAGCAATGTGCTTAGTAGCCTGGAACATTTAGAAGAAGCAAGGAACTTTAAAAGTACCAGTGGTGCTAGGGCAAAGGTTAACAACGGAATTATCATTTATACCCGCTGAGCGAGGGATGATCAGAAAATAAGTTTTCTCCAATAGAGTGACACTGGATACATGAACCACACCAGGGGAGGCCTTATGTTCAGGAGTAGTTGACCAACATGTAATGGATTTTTCTTTGTTGTTGTGCCTTTATTTAGTTATAGTTTGGTTTTGGGGGAGGATTAATTGTATTTGTTTTCTATTTGATTTTTTGAGAAACAACTTACAAAGTTGGGTGGTAGGGAAGGTGAAAATATCTGAAAGGACTTGGGAGAAGGGAAGAATATGACTAAAATACGTTTAAATTTAAAAATTGTTTTAAATAATGAAAATATAATAATTAAAAGTACCATTTGTGAAGCTGCATCTATCCGCTCCCATGTAGGTTGCACGCATGCATAATCACTACATATCCTGCCAGTGGTGATACATTTTCTAATGCTGACACCACTGATCTATGTTAATTAACTTTTTTCTTATTTTAACCTTGTTTCTAAGCTACAGAACTTATGTTTATCATTACCATTTGGTGTGCTATAACATGCCCATTCATATGTAGAGGAAGTGAACTTGCAGCTAATGTCATAGTCATAGTGTTTAAAGTTCATCTGTTTACAGTTGGGACTCCTAGCACTTTAGTTCAGTCATAGATCAAAGGGAGCAGAGTTAGAAAATCCAATGAATTTCACACAGTCCATTTGTGGAGTATTCTGGGATCCAAAGAAGAACCACAAAGACAAACAGACAGTGGTTGGAATTTAGTTTTAAGGACTGGAGCCCCTTGAGTTTCCCCACAGACACTGAGGAAGTCTCTAGATTGTAAGATCTCCTTCTTTGGACTTTGGTGAAGATTCAGGCCCTAGAAGGTTATAGTTTACCTTTTGTAGTCATTCAGATAGATGTTGATTTAGGCTAAAACAGCTCTTTAGATATTAGAGTTAATTAACTTTAGTCTTCTTCCATGTGATTTTGGAGACTTTGGTGATATCTGAGAAGCTATTTAATCTCTTAGAGTATGCATCTTTCATTAAGAAAGGTTAGTTGTTGTCATTTAGGCCATTAGCAGAGCACCTACTTAGTTAGCATGTATGGGATTATGGGTCCCATGACTGTACTAAGTAAATATTCTTTGAAAAAATATTATAGATGATTTTTTTCTAATATAAAATGTTGAGTTGATTAAATATAGATAGATATTTCTGAATGCTTGATGCTGTTATGTAGTAGGCCAAGACAGACAAGGGTATGTATTCTACATGAAGTTAGATGTCTTATTCTATTAAGGTGTTGCTTTAGGTAAGAGCAACACTCAGGGTTTCAAATATGGAAGGGTAAAGTCAGATGTTTTACTTAAAATGAACAGTGTTTTGAGACTAAATGTAAATGAGAGGAAAAAGGGAAGAGGATTTGTTTTATAGATGTCAGTTCAGAACAAAGATGGCAAGATGATTGGAGAAAAGAGATGGAAACTGAGACAAAGTCAGAGGGTTGAGTCTCCCTTATTTGGCAACTGATAAATATAAAAAGTAACTTGAGACAAGTGGGCTTTCAGATGTTCAGCTTGCATTATGGGATTTTTTTTGTCATGAAGAAAAGAGTTAGGAAGACAAAATAAGAGGAAGGTTGAAGGAGAAGATACAAGGTATTAAATCCATTATGGTAATTTAATAATACCATGGTCATCAGATATAAAGACCATGTCTGACCCTCATTTTGAACTTTATTATATATGAAGACTTGACATAATTTTCTTCAGATATGAAGGCCTGGCTTGACCTTTATAACATATGAAGACCTTCCTTGACCTTCATGAGACATGGAGGCCTGGCTTGACCTTTATAACATATGAAGACCTTCCTTGACCTTCATGAGACATGGAGGTCTGGCTTGACCTTTATAACATATGAAGACCTTCCTTGATCTTCATGAGACATGGAGGCCTGGCTTGACCTTTATAACATATGAAGAACTGGTTTAACCTTTATCAGATATGAAGATTTAGCTCCATGTTCTTAAATTTAAAGATTCAATTTAACATTTATCAGATCTGAAGACCTGGTTTGAGCTTCATTTTGAATGGTGTTATATATAAATGCCTTCATTTACTGTGAAGACCTGACTTTATCCTCAAGAGATAGAAAGATCTGGTTCTGTCTTTGTTAGATACAAAGACCTAGTTTGTCACACTGATGGGAGGTCTCAGACTAAGTGTCATCCTGTAATGTACGGGGTGATGCCAAGAGACAAGTTCAGGATCAAGAAGCATGGGCTACCCAGAAGGTGGAATGTTTTGTGTATGGGTACCAGCCTAGAACCCTATTTGCAATGTCAAATTTAGTGTTTTTCAGCATGATGTGAGGCACATAAAATTGCTTCTCATGTATGAGGGCATAAAATAACAACTCTTCTGATCCTCTACCAAGTGATGACTTTATTTATTTGGCTGGGGTTTACAAAGGTATTTTATTCTTCTCCTATCACAGTGTAGAATTGCTCACTTAGAAAGCAGTCCAAAGATGTCTCCTGACTAGAAATAAAATTTATATGTCACCAGATAACCCAGATGACAGAGAGTTTAACTAACAGTTGTGGGGAAGTTGTAAGAGAGGACCTTTTTGGTAAAAACTTTCATTTGTGGAGTGTTGAAGAAGCAGATGTGTTTTGAATAGCAGCATAATTTTCCCCTTATTTAGCCTCATGCCTTATTTGAAAATTGGAGAGATGTTATGTTGCCCCCTTACACAGAGAAAAAGGCACGTTCAGGAATGGCATATCTCTCCAGTGCTGAAGTCAGCTGAAGATCACTGCGCCTGCTCAAGTCTTAAGATGTGACTCAATATACACAACTACAATTGGTGTGATTCTTTTTAAAATATATCTACCTCACAGACCAGGACATATTCTTATCTTCTATTAAAGCCATATTTTGATTGGGCTGGAATGAAGCATCAACACATTTCTGAGGAGTTTACATAGAAATACGTCTATAGCATATTTATTGCTTCCTGTTTCAAGTAGAAACACATTTCTGTCTTCTTCTCACAATACTTTTTGGAAGATTTGGAGAATCTTGAAATGTGTATCCTGTATAATACAAATGTGGGTGATGGAATACGTTTTCAGTAAATTGTTGGCTATCCATGAAGGTCAATTAATTCTTGTATAATTTAGATAGCACATTCATATCTGTGAGCTGCTCCTTATAAGTAAAACTAGCTGTGTGCTCAGGGGCTGTAAACATACTTGAATATCAGCCTGAGAGAAACATAATTAGGATGAGAATGTACTGCCATAATAATTGTATAATATACTACAAATTATCATCCAGTTAGTGTAAATTGAGATACATCATGATTATGTCGTCAAAATTTATTCACAGTAATGAACTTATCAATTAGCTGGCTCAAAGACCATCAAAGGAATTGAGGAACCTAAAAGATAGTATATTACTTAATTAATTCCCCATTTCTTAGACATTCTACTAAGTACAAGACAGTTGCAAATTCTTTATATCTTCACACTGGTGAGAGAATCCAGGAACATGAGAAAATATGGATGCTTTAAACTGAAAACATGTGCAGTTAGCTTAGAATCCAATGATCCTACTTGTAGCTGAGGTGATGAAGCTGAAGAGGAGGCAGTGGATTTTATCCTTGGAGTGTGTATAGAAGTGTTGTCTATATAGTTGTTAACAACTTAGGCAGTGAGAACATCAGGCCCTGGCCGGAAGTTTCAGCTCCGCCATCTCTCTCACAGCAGTGTAAGGATATTTGAATCAGCTAAAGAGAAATTCTAGCCAAATGAATAGTACATGCTGGCAAATAGGAAGTATCAAATACATAGAAGTTATTTATTAATTTATTTAGGGGAAAGAGTCCAAACTTGATTGCCCAAGTTGTCACTTACTGTCCAGACTGTTTCTACTTATTGTTCCTTTCTAGTTGACAAAATGACTTCAGGGTTTCAGACCAGTGTGTAGGCACTAGATGGATTTTGTGGTGACCTTGTTTTCAGAGTCTCTCTTTGCCCTCTGAGGGCAGGTGGAGGTTGTGATGGTTGTGATACTATTGTTTTGCTATTGCATCTGTAACACCTTTAAGTTTCAAAGCTGCTGAAACACAGAATGACTTTTTCTACGGTGCCTGCTACATTTTCTCCTTGGTGGTGGGGCTATCTATGTGAACTTTCTATAAAGATAGACACACTTGGGTATCTGAGAATCAAAAGAACAATTGTACAGAAGAAGTAGAAGTGAACCCAACATGTAGTGTAGATTTGATTACTTTGATAATCAGTTGGCATCCTGTATGCAATGGGAGCACAATGGGAATGTATTCAATTGGTAGTTTGATTAAATTGTTAGGTAACTTTTAGACCTCATCTCACTGCTTGTGGCTGTGTGAGGTTAGCCAAGCTACATAATCTGAGAGATCATCTACAGAGAATTTTCATTTTTCTCTTCCTCCTCTTTTCTTCTTTAGAATGTTCTTATAACAAATAAATGGTACATTAAGTACATCCAGCATGGTTCTTACATATAACAGGTATTCAGCAAGTGCTTATGGTATCTGACCTACCCTGTATGTCTGCCATTAAAAAAGATTGATTATGATGTCACTTAGAAGGCACAGGTTTGCATCCTCACAGCACTGGCTGTGCACACTAACGTTTTGTGTCCTGAGATGCAGAGCGACGGCAAGGACCTTGTCTAATCACCTGTTTGCCCTTCTCCCCTCATCACTGCCTGTGGGTACAATACATACAAGGCAAAAAATCAATACACAGGATTATTTGATTAATCAGCATCACCATCATACTCCCTAGCAGAGGAGCCAGACATTTAAAAAATATATTTTGTGACTGTGTTCTTAGGCTAATTGAATGTGAACAGGAAGAAGAAAAAATGCAATATAATTTTATAAAGTGTTTTCATTCTAAATGTTTTGTGGTTCAATTATACCTTAATGATTTATCTGTCACAGCAAGCATTATGGGGAAAAGACTACACTGAAGCACTTAGGCATGTACAGGATAGAGTGGTTGCCTAAGTTGGAAACTGATGCTCACCATCACCTGAGATAGCTTTCCAGCGTAGGAAGCTGGCTCCAGCCCACTGCAGCTGTCCTGCTGAATGGAGTCCAGCAGGGCTTTCTTCTCATTTGAAAGTCATCAGCATGGAGGCCACTATGTCAGAAATGGACTCCTTTGCTCACTTCTATCCTAAGAGTTAAAAGCAAATTGGACCCCCCTTCAAAGTGCCAAACTGGGTTTTCTGCAGTAGAGTCATAAGTTCAAGGCCATTTTAATTTCTTACTCTTGGGACAGAAGGAAATCTTTTGAGGAAACTGAGTCCACAAAGAATGGCTATCTCAAATGTGACTTGGCAGAGTTGGAAGTACAATATTCTTGGCATGCACTGAATTCTTTTTTTTTTCTGTACCAATGCAAAAGGTTAAACTTAAGAGTCTCATTCATGCAAGCTAAGCACTCTACCAGTGAGCTGTCTCCCTAACAGGAGGGTAGCATTGCAGGTGGGTAGAAGGCAGGCATTTCAAACACAGTGCCTATTGCTGAACTTCTGATTCAACTGTTGCACAAGGCACACACTCTGTGACATAATATAGCAGATGGTGAGGATTTAAGTAAAAAGAGAAAAGGCCCCATCCCTCTGGTGCTTACTGTGTAATAAGGAATACAGAGTAGTCAAGGTCACCATCTGATAAGGCCCCAGACCCTTCTCCTGTGAATATGTAGATCACTGGAGACTGTAGTCTTACAAAAAAAGCTAGAAAGAGATGCAGGTTCTGGTCTATCAAGACTTAGTGCTATGTCTTGTAGGTATTGTATATTGTAGATATTATTTCTATGCATATATGCACATTATAGATTATACATATTATAGGTATATATATTGTAGATACTATATCTATGCATGTTGTAGATATTATATTAATAATTATAATAAATATAATGTATATATAATTATATTACACTATTATGTGTTGTATATATATATATATATTGTATATGTATGTATGTTGTAGATGAAATTACTATATCTGAACTTCAGTTTTCAGTTGGAATAGAAAAATATTATTAATTCTGCTAGGGTACTAGGGCCATTAAATGAGATAGTTGCCTAAATTTCAGCCTGGATTAAGGCTCGTGTTGAGAGTTCTACACATAAAGTCTTCCTATCCTTCTCTTCATCATAGAACCTCATTTCCTGTCTGGCACTTCCTCAAAGAATAACTCTATGAGAAAAAAGTGAATGTGGGAAAACTCTGCTAATTAAGATCAAAGTCCACCATTGACTTGATAGCTTGCTGGGGCTCAGTGTGTAATGGAAGACTCCCTTCATAGCAGGATTTCTTCTCTGACCTTGTCTGAGGAATTCAAATCCCCCATGCATACCTCTACCTGAGGAATGTCACATAGCTTTAGTTAGATTACAAGATCATCTTTCTTTCTCCTCAGTTAATATCTGAGATTTCTGAAATGGTTCTCCATGCTAATGAGGCATTTCTGTACCCTAAGACATCAGCCTTTGACCTTTGTCCATCTTGGATGTTCCTAGCCCTAGTCCCTCAAATTATATAAGCCTTGAATCACTGAACAGTTTACCAGGTCACCTGGAAGGAAATCTGGGCATGGGAACAGGGTGATGGGAGAAATATGGAGTCAAGACACGATTTCCTGCTCAAGACTCAAAGTTTAATGGAGGTCTCCAAATATATATAGGCGGGGCAAGACCCTTTCCCCAAATTCTAGGGTGTGTTCCGGGGAAATGATCTGGCTATTCACTGGGTGTTGGCTCCACTGTTCAGGCAGCTGGGCGGGTGTTACCTGCTCAATTCAGGAATTCATAGACCTTGGTCAATGTCAAGTTCCTGCCAGGTGGGGTGCTGAGCACCCAATATGGCTCTCTACAAATCACCCCAATAAAGTTTATCTTACTCTCTGCAGCAGGTTCTGGTGTGGTTATTTCCCTTACATACTCACAGGGCTTCCACCCTCCCCCCACATTTGTTCTCTTTGCTTCCATTGCCCTCGTGGACTGATAGCAACCCGCGTCCCAAGGGCAGGAAGACTCCCAAGTCCTCCGCTCCCAGAGGAAAGGCATCTGTCTTGCTCTTTATAGGTCAATGCCCAAGGCCATTGAAATCACTTAAAGAGTACTACACAGATTGCTTTGGTATTATTTCACCAGAATAGCCAAATTTGATTATTCAATACAATAGGTTCTAGACATTGGGTATATGTACAATGGTCACTGGGGAGGAGTAGGACTTCGAGGCAGAGGAGTAAAGAAGGGACACAGTAGACAGAAGTAAAAGAAACCAATATGTTCTCAAACACCACGATTCATTCTGGAAAGTGAGTCATGAATAAGTCGGGATGGCAGGTTTTGAAGAGGAACCCGAATGACCTGTCAGTTACTGAGGGGAAACTGTGACTACAGAAATCTGCCAAGACAGTATGTTTATGAGAAAGCTGTGCTCCTTTCTAGTCTAATCAAGTCTTGACATTTGAATTTCGATCTAATTTTGGGGAAATAACTTTTCAGATTCTCATCATATAGTACTTGTTCAATATGAATAGAAATAATCACTTTGCTCGGTGATTAGCATGCCCAATAATAACTATAGACTCTTCATTTTTTTTTAACTTTCAGATAAATGTCAAATACCTGCATTTAATCCCCTTTTTCTTAAGAAGTATTAACAAGTGAGAAATGTGGCGAAGGGGAGGGCCGAGCAGGGTAGTGATGGGAACAGCAAGGGGATGCTAGATTTACCCAGGAGAGCATTCTCAGTGGTGGTTTTCAGACACTAAAGGGGAAAGTTATTAATACCAACTTCATATGAAGAACAGAAGCAAGTGGATGTGTTTTTTCTTAGACAATTTTAGCAACATGCTTCAGAATGGCTATCAATTGCAAAAGACAGTCCTTCATGATAATGTGATTTCAGCCTGTGACATCCACCTGCCTGCAGCCTAGTTGGCAACCTGGCTAAGCAGAGAGTCAGGAGCCATGGGTATAGGTGTATTTACCCAGGAGGGCTTCAGCTTCTCCCATTTTTAAGCAAGCCTACCAAACTCCCCTCAGAATGGAGACCATGGGAGTGCGAGGAGCCAGGCACCAGAATAGCATTAGTATCAAGGGCACAAGCCCCCTTCATTCTCTCTCTCTCTCTCTCTCTCTCTCTCTCTCTCTCTCTCTCTCTTTCTCTCTCCTTTCATGATTCAACCACAATCAACATCTAGACTCCCATGTCCTCCACTCCCTGAGAGAAGGTACCTGTCTTGCTCTTTATAGGTCAATGCTCAAAGCTATTGGAGTCACTTCAAGAGAACCACACAGATTGTTTTGGTATTATTTTATCAGAATAGCCAACACTGAGTATTCAGTACAATAGGTTCAAGATATTTGGTTGATACCCCTGGGAGGCCTGCTCTTTTTTGAAGGGAAATGGAGGAATGGTGGATCTGGGGATAGGGGGAGATTGTGGAAGTACTGGGAGGAGGAAAGATAGGGGAAATGGCAGTCAACATCTAATGTATGAAAGTAGAATAAAAAAGAGAGAGATAATCCATAATCAATTAGAAACAATTACTTCTAAGAAAGGATCAATAAGTCTTATCATTACATGTATTAAGAAAGAAAAGGCCCACAGCCAGGATTCTTCATAGTCCTTTTCTGTATATTGAAGGTCTATCTTTTGGAAACATGTAGCTAATTGTGAGTCAGATGGTATACCACACAAATCTCATTAGAAAATCATTCTCATGAATGAACACAAGTCCCCAGGCCCAGCTCTAAGGGGCTCCTGGGAAGGCTTGCTTCTTCACATCTTGAGAACTGAACTCAAAATTGGGATTTTTTTTCTGTTCAGATCTATACTTCATTGCATACTTTAATCCCCAGTGGAAAGATGTGTTAATGGAGCCTTAAGATGAGACTGATGGTTGTACTTATTTACCTTTAAAGTTCTTCAGTTATTGATACTTTTGCAATACAGGTGCTATTTTTACTGAAAAGTTCTTCTTATAACATCTAAAAGTCTATTAATGAGTCACTGCCTAGAAGTGAGTTGCAGAAACTCTACGTAATTGGAGTGGCAAAGCTGATGAAGGGGCAGGAAACAATGGGGATGAGACTCCATTTGCCTTTTTGCAATAACTGAGTGCTTCCGCCACGGGCTTATGTATATTCCGTGATTGCATTGCTTTGCTTTCTGTTGCCACAATAAATGTCTATGGTTTGGTAGCTTCCATGAAAAGAGATTAATTCAGTATGCAGATTTGGAGTCAGAAGTCCATCACTGGGAAGCTCCATCTTTTTGAAGTCTGATGAAGGCTTCTTGGAAGGTATCATCACAGCACAGCGGCACATGATGAGAGAAGACATCAAAGAAGCTGAGGCCATCGCTGTTCTATTTTATATAGTTCACCACATCTGGAAAGGCGCTAACCACATTCCAGAGATGCTGTATGAACCCTTCCTGAGGGTAGCACCCCAGCTACCCAATCATGTTGCACTAGACGCCACTTCTCAAAGTTTACATAACTTAAAAACACACCCCATGGAGGGCCAACCTTACAACACACAAATGAGAGAGCAATGCTCTCAACCTGTATCCAAACTGCAGGCAGTTCTAAGTAGACTCGGGCAGTGGCTAACACAGACAGATGGCTTGCTTTCTTGAGTATGCACCTCTGGTGCAATCACAGCTTTAATGTAGAGCTCAGTAGCTGAAGTATTCCACAAGTATGACCATAGAACCCTGGAGCCCCAGCATACATGACCGTACCAGGAGGCGACTTTCTAGAGGCTCAAAAGTCCACAGCACTCATTCATTGGAAGTTTGCCAGTGCACTCATGTAATTGAGATCCATTAACAACCTCTGGGGTTTTTAACCAAGGTGCACAATTTATATAGTGTGCATTATTTAAAAATATTGATACAGCATTGGCTTATATGACATATCTACTTATGTATAAAGGCTACACATGGTTTTTTTCGCCCTACTTTCTTCCTGATTTAATTCTTTGATCTCTCTTTTTTTTTTTTATTACTGATTCTATTTGAAAGTTCTGATTAGTATTTCCAGATGCACCTACGTACTTTCTAGATGTAGTTCTGGATAAAGTCCACAATCTTGACCTTAGCACTGTAGCACCTAAAGTCTGACCACCTCAAGTCTATCCAGCTGTTGCCACAAGTCCATGGGAACTAGAGTCACTTTGCAGTGAGGACTGAGGACCAGCGCTTTATCTTTTATAGGTTCTGAAATTTCTTTCCTGAGTATTAGGCCAAAGCAAACAGAAACTCAGCTGTTGCTTTATTATTATTATTATTATTATTATTATTGACATCTTTCATCTGTGAAAGACTCGGTAATCTCCCGCTTCTACCCACATCCTCTGGAGATGAAGCAGCTCATTGTCCACAGTGAGAGAAGTATCTTCCCTGGACTGAGGTTGCTCTGTGCCCTTCTTTATGACCATCTGGCGGCTGAGGACAATGAGGTCTTGCTATATAAGTCAGGCACTGCACACATGAAATATGGCTTGATCTCTGGAGAAGAGGAAGGAATGCAGATCTTTCCCTCCCATAGAGAATGCTACCCTTTCCTCCATACAAACAAACGCACCTACAAGCATTACACATACAGCAGCGTTGGCTCTGAGCAAATCGTACCACTGGATCCTTAAACGGGGTCTGAACATTCATCTGTGGCCCACTCTGTACAGTGGTGTCTGAGCCAGGCTGCGCCAAAGGAAAATAAAATCCAAATGACATTTTAAAAAGAAAGATGAAATACATTTCCCCATCTTCTGCACCCCCCTCCCCAAACCTCTTACCTGCTTAAGAATTTCCGCAGCTGTTTCATGCGAACAATCAAATATCACATAGAACTCTTTGCCTTTCTTCATCTCCTTGAGCAGAGGTTTGGCATCTTTATTCCCAGAGGGAAGCTGGCGGATTTTGATTTTAATGTTGTATCTGGAGGGAGCTTTGATGAGCTCTTGCAGACGAATTAGACCTGGAAAATGACATCCAATCATGCACAGGATGGATCTGTGTTGTTTATTGCCATTTACAGTCAAAGGCAGATCATTCCCAAAATGCATCAGGCGGCCACCACCTAAAGGTTACACTATTGACTTCCTATTTGTCATTGTTCCTGTTTTGGTAGATTGCAGGGATATTTTCCATTTGTGAGTGTGTGTGACTCGGAAGCACAATGTTTCCAAGGGCATTTGAATTTTGTTTTAGCATACAGTTGTCCTTTCCACCTTTCAGACAACACTACAAGTCTTAAGCATATCAAGTCTGTGACTATGAAACTTCCATAAACAAACACTTGCTTGAAGTTTCTAGAGGTACTCAATGAAACAGCACCTGTTGTCATTTTTAGAAATGTATTTTAATAAGTCGTATTTCTGTGGATATGTGCACGGGTGTGCATGCGTGGGCATGTATGTGGACCAGTGCCAGCAGGAGCCAGAGGAAGCTGTCAGATCCCCTGGATCCTGGTTCCTGGTTGTTGTGTGCTGACTGATGTGAAGGCTGAGAAGTGAACTCTGGTCCTCTGCAAGAGCAGGAAACACTCATTTCTAAAGTACCGATCTGTCTCTCCATTTCCCACATCGGTTATCTTTAAAAAGCTTTATGAATACAATGGATATCTTGGGGTTGCTAACTTATGCACACTTATCATCCAATATTTATTTGTAGCATATTGTCTACCAACCAATTAGTTAGTTTGCTTTGTAAAGTCTTTGGGGGCTGGCCCAATGAACTATTTTTAAAAGGCTCATTATATTTCTTGCTAACATGTTTGAAAATTACGTTTGAAAATAATTCCATATCTGATTAAAATATACTATAGGATTTTTGGTGTGTGTGATAGTGAAAGCAGAAATGTGATGTCCAATATAACTGGAGAGTTGTAACAAAGCGTACACGGCCTAAATTGAAGCAATCTTTGCCTTGCCACAGGTTGGGATGAGTGGCATTTTTCTGTAATAGAAGTTCATCACTGAGCAAGGCGTACGGCCATGGAAAAACTCCATCACATGACCCTCATATTAACGGTTGTTTGCTAGATGGCATGATGCTGCCTCTCTCTCTCTCTCTCTCTCTCTCTCTCTCTCTCTCTCTGTGTGTGTGTGTGTGTCTCTGTCTCTCTCTCTCTCTCTCTGCCTATCTGTCTGTCTGTCTGTCTCAGCCTGTCTGTCTGTCTCTCTCTCAAGGACTCTTCTCTCATTGGAAAATTGACTTAAAAAAAAAAAGTACCCAGTTGGGTGCCTTCAGGATTTGTTAGCCAGAAGTAATCAACAGAGAATATTAAACTTTATGAGCGTTCAGATGGAAATTGTATGGAAATTGTGCTATGCAGGATACAGGATGCCACATGGCTTCTAGACGTGAGACATTTGCTTCATTCCCTGTTATCTTTTTTATTACCCCTCCCACCCCCAGCTCAGTAGTCCCATTTATTTCAGCTTACATCGGAAAGGCTTCCCCGGACCAGGAACGAGGTTTGATTCTGAAGTGCGGCCAGTTTATCATGACACTATTTTCAGAGTTAAATTGAGGTGAGAGGAGGGAGATTGTTGTAGAGCCTCGTCAGGGGTGAGCATGCTCTCCACGCGCCCCTTCTTTTCATAGAAATCAAAATTAGAGCAACGGTCTTCCTGGACCCTCACTGCTTTCAATTCTGTCAAGAACCAAATCTCCCACACTCCCTTTTTTCTTTTAACTTATTCAGTGCCTTTTTTCTGAACTACCACCAAGTGCTAAGAGTGAGGTGGGGGTGGGGGAGGAACGGCGCACTCATGTGTTTATTATTTGGTTTATTACTTAAGCCTCGTAACAGCACTACGAAGCAAGTTATCATGTTTATTATTTCAGATACAGAAACCGAGGCCCAGAGCAATTAAATAACTTACTGAGGCCTACAAGGATAGCTAGCAGGAGCCATAGATTAAAACCATTTGTGAGTCTAATGCTCCATCTTTTCGTGTCTCTGCCCTGACTTATAAATGCAGGTTATTGGCACTGAGGGAATGCAGAAGCTTAAAATGGTTTGATGAGCAGGAGAAACAGAAGCTGGGACTGAGTTTCTTCTCTCCTTTCCTCCTGCTTCCTGCTCTGCCACCATGATTGTTTTTTCCCTTTTCTTTTTGTCCTTTTGAAAAAAAAAAAAACTGTGGAGCACGACCACCTAGGAGAGCTCTGTACAGCCTTTAAATAAAATGGGGGAAAACATTTTAAAGTACATTTCCTATGCTGCAAGGAGCTCCACTTTTGTTCTTTCCTGAATGGAATGCCAACCCTGAAGGGCATATTCCTCCCTCCCAGGACCCTGTTGGCATTTAAAGTTGACAGGCACCCGTTTCCACTTCATTCATTCACATTCAAGAGAAAATGGTTCCGGGATGCTCATTAGATCCTAAGCCGATGATGCTAAACTCTGCAAGACAAACACATTCTGGTTCAAGGCCTTTAAAGCTCTGAGGAGGTTTTCAGACTGGGGAGTATCAGTAGGTGAGTGGAGTATCAGTTGCCACACTGATAAGGATATTTATTAGCCCAGAAGCTCTGAATACTCAAGACACAATCAACATATGAAATGATTCCCAAGAAGAAGGAAGGAGAGGTCCCTGGTCCTGGAAAGGCTTGATCCAGCATTGTAGGGGATTACTGGGACAGAGAAATGGGAGGGGGTGATTGGGGAATGGGCAGAGGGAAGAGGGCTTATGGGACTTATGGGTAGGGAGGAACCAGGAAAGCAGAAAGCATTTGGAATGTAAACAAAGAAAGTAGAAAAAAAAAAAAAAAAGAAAAGAAAAGCATTACAAAAAACCACAAATGTTTACAAAACATGACTTTTAACCTAGCCAGTGTCTAAAGCTGCTCTTTAAAATAAGGGAAATAATTTTTGGCATTAAAAAGAATAGATATGGACTTCACTGAATAAAGAATATAGAGTAGCAAAAAATAAGAGCTGTCTGTGCCTACATCAGGCCACAATAACTTGCTGGAGGTGACAGTTCTGTAGCAGGCTCAGGCCTTAAATAAGCCAAGTCTGCCTTCTCATTCCCAACAGTTCTTTCCCTGAAGTCAGAAACCCTGCCGGACTTCTGTATTTCACAACCAATTGGATGGACAGCCCAAGCAACTGACTTATTGTGGCAGCAAAGTGTAAGCAAACAGGGGAAGCAAATTTTAGACCAGCTTAAAGTCACCAGACCTTGTCTTGGCACGCAGTGAGCATCTCCTTTCACAATAGTTTCTGAAAAGAAAAAATTTCATGCCAAGAGAGAAGGAAGAACAGCAGGCCACACAGACGGCCAATTTCTAATTGGGATAATTTTCTCTTTATGCAAAGCTTGTAACTAAGCTTGTAAATGAAAAACTCCTCCCCGGGTCTGAAGGTGTGCTGGCTTTTCGGGAAGAAGGGATATGCAGAGGTTAAAGATTACAGATCCCAGGTGTGAGAAGGGCAGTGACTTCGCACCCATCTTCCCAGAGCAACAGCTGGCCAAGTCTTTCTGCCTTCATGAGCAAATGATGCAGAATTTGCCATTTTAAAGAGCTTTTTCCTCAGTTCACAAGAGAGAATTTACTGAAAACTTTCCTTTATATTTGCATTTTGCAACTATTCATCAGTCATTTAACATTTCACTGTAATAGCTAGTCAAAACAATTGTTAATCAAATAATAACCTTAGGGAAAGGAAATTGATTTAAGAGTACCTTCCAGATTTCTGACCTCCTCATTTGGAAGTCTTCCCTGATCAAGTGACCAAAGCCTGCGAAGACTGTATGGATGCTATACTGGAACTGGGCAGTTTTCTAGCCAGCGAGGTAGAGGCATTTTAGATAGAAACATAGATCAGGGGTGAACCAAGCAGTTGCAAGTGAGTGGTGGATCAAACTCTGATCTCATCTTGTCTCTCCATAAACATCAATGTCATGGATAAGAAAGGAAGGTTCAGGACCAAAGGAGGCTAAAGAGATGTCACAATAAAATTCAGTGAATGCTACTGGGGCAATTAGGGGAAGGGAATTATCCATCGATGTGTCTGCTTGACAGTATGGTATTATAGCTAAGTGTCCCCATATCTGATTGATTGTGGTGTGGCTATAGTGCAGAAAGTCTGCTTCTAAAGCAAGCACAATAATGTACTAGTGAGAAAAAAGTCAGGACATCCACAAGGTGCTTTCCAGTTTTTCCATAGAGACAATAGGTTTTATCTTATACTCTTTGATTGTGCTGGAGATTGAACCCAGAGCTTTGATCTCTATACATTGAAACTGGGAGATAAATTGTAGTGTGCTGCATAACCTAGGATGACCCTGAGCTTCTGATCTCTCTGTCTCAGCTTCTCGTATAAGACTTATCAGAGGGTACCACTGTGCCCCAATTGGAGTTATTTCTATGTTAAAAGAAAGGAAGAAGACTAAAGTGAATCTGGTCAGTTAGAAGTGGCTGCTGCATCTGGATGAGAATGTGGAAAAGTTTATTGTACCTCTCTTGAAATGTTCCTTTACTTTCCAAGACAGAACTAATGGCTATGAGGTAATGCCTCTAGCGCCTCCTCCAGTCTTTACCCCCACGCATGCAAGTAGAACCCTGCAACTGTGAAAGTGCTTTAGAGAAAAGCCAATTGGTTCCAAATGAATGTGAACTAGGCTGCATATACTGATAAGAACATTAAAAAAAATGTCTACATAGCCAGTTCTAATCCCATTGGTTTTCTTCTCTGTGTGCTTAAGTATGACACAGAAAAGGGCTGATCTGCATATACTGAGGAGCTGTGGTGTGAGGTAGAGAAAATGGGGAAAAGAGAAAGCGCCTTCTATTTGAGGTGATGTGTAAAGATGCTCTGTGTCCTGAAATAATAACAGACCTTCCATTCTGTTTACACTGCCCCTCTTTTCCAGTAGGCCGTTCCTCTAATAAATAGCTCACTAAACCTAGAATACACTTTGGAAGTGTACAGGTGTGGAAGCTATTTCACAGACAGGGAAGTGAGGCACAGTGAGGTTAATTGTCTAGATCAACCCTGAGAATGTCACAGATGCCAGGAATTGGAAGGGACTTTAAAGGTCAAAGCCCTACTCCACTTGATGCAAGGGTCCCCTCACTCTGCTGCAGGAAACCTCTCGCATTGAGATTCTCTCATTCAGTCCAATCTACTCCTGGGTAGCTCTCATTCTATTTAATGAGTCTCAGTCCAAAAGGAAAGTACCTCCATTTTCTTGAGTCTTAATCCAATTCACTGTTCGTTAAACTGTGCGAGTTGGGTTTGAGGCTGTGGAAAGAAGTGTAATAAGCCACTGGGACCCGAAGATCAGATCATACATTTTAAATGTTAATTTCATCTTCATTTGAACTTAGAAACATGCAAAATGGCATTTCACAAACGTGTGCGTATATTAATATACCCACATCTAATAGGATTCTTAAGGGCATCTATGTATAAATTGGGAATCTTCCATAGAAAAGGAAAAGTCAGAGCTAAGAAATGGAAATGAGAGATAGGAGCTATCTTGGGAAGTGCAGCATGTCTTAGTGCAAATCTTTAGAATATAATTTTTCAAAATTAGAACAACAATAAAAACAAAAGGTAAGTTTGAGGCATCCCTAAAGAAAATGTGTGTCTCTTGGTCACAAAGAAACTCATGGGGGAACTTAACCCAAATATTTTTAGATTCACTATATTGTAATAAACCCCAGCAACATATGCTGGTTCTGAATACTGTATATTATGTATGGTAGCTAAAAGCTATGAAACTTGAATGAAATAACTAAAGACTGGTTTCCTTAGCAGAATTCTAAAATTTTGCAAAGTTCTGGTCAGGTTGCTGGAGTTGGATATATGAAAGTCAAGAAAGAAAAAGAAGTGTAGATGTTTGCCTTGTTAGGTCCTGATAGCTTGTACCCTCTATCCCTCTGTTACTTCAGGGGGAATCATGGGCAGGCATATGGTAAGGGTGATTTGAGCAGTATTGATGTTCTAATAGCACAATTGGCTACATTATGCACCGCAAAAGAAAGATTCACTGTTTCTTCCCATGATGATGACTATACAAAATCCTTTTTGTTTCTACTGATATCCTATGTAGAAATGCAAAAGAATTTACTGGACATTAAGAACCTTAGGTCACCATTTGAACACAGTCCTAAGAGTAGATATTTCACTTGTTCACAGGATGGTTGGATCATTATATGATTCAGCTAGGATTTCCAAGGGTATGTGACATGTTGGCACTCAAGAATCCAGTTGCTATTTTTGTGCTTGTATTTCTTTCATAGACTCTCTTGGGATTTATTCTTTTCAGTCACTGGCTTCTCTTTGTATGTTAATCTCATTTCAAATTCAGCCTTGTTAAATGTATACATATACACCAGAATTGGATTCAGGCACAAAGAATGATGAAACTATGAAATTTGCAGGAAGAAGAAAGGGACTGGAAATATTGCATTAACTGAATTAACCCAGACCCAGAAACACCATTCTGTCTCATATGAAAATCCACCTTCAGGTCTTTATATGGGTTTACTTACGCGGGAGTTAGTGGTTAGTGTGGGCGATGCCCCACAAACTAGTAAGAAAGCTGTGAGAAGCAGAGAGGAGACTTTCAAGGACAGGGGGGAAGGGAATAGAATATGTGTCAAGAGGGTAGGTGAAATGGCTCAGCAGGTAATACTGCTTGCTTTACAATCCCCAATCCCTAGAACCACTGACCTATACACAAGCACACACACACACACACACACACACACACACATTGAGAGGGGGGCACAGAGACAGAGACACACAGAGAGAAAGAGACACAGACAAGACAGATAGTAAATAAAAATAATTTAAAATACAAAGATTTGCATGTGACATAAAAGGTGAAAAAATACTGGGATTGAAAGGCATAAGGTGACAGAGGACCATGGAGCTGGGATTGAGTGTAGGATGTCCACAAAACGAAAGCGTGTTTGGGAATGACATAATAAAACCTGTTACTTTTTATACAAAACCTGTTACTTTGTGTACTGATTGGTTCACTCATTGTTCTGTTGCTGTGATGGCAACTCTTACAAAATAAAGCATTTAATTAGGAGTTTTTTTCTACAAGTTGAGAGAGTCAAATTATTATCTCTTATCATCATGGTGGCAAACATGGGGCTGGAAAAGTAGCTGAGAGCTACATCCTGATCTGGAGGCAGTAGGAGGGAGAGAGAGAGAGAGAGAGAGAGAGAGAGAGAGAGAGAGAGAGAGAGGAAGAGAGGAAGAGAGGAAGAGGGAGGGAGGGAGAGAGAGAGGGAGAGAGAGAGGGAGGGAGGGAAGAAGAGGGAGGGAAGAAGAGAGAGAGAGGGAGGAAGGGGAGGGAGGGAGGGAGAGAGAGAGGGGGGGAGAGAGAGAAGAGAAGAGAAGAGGAGAGAGAGAGAGAGAGAGAGAGAGAGAGAGAGAGAGAGAGAGAGAGAGAGAGAGATTTCTTCCTGCAAATTTGAGGAATCAGACATGGGATTTTGACATCTCAAGCCCGCTCACAGTGACCCTCCTCGTCCTCCAGCAATTCAACAGGAATACACCTCCTCTACCAAAGCTAAACATCCTAATATTTTCCAACAGTTCATCAATGGAGGAATAACATTCTAGTAAATAGGTCTATGGGGCCACTCATTCAAACTTCCATAGTGATTTAACAAATCCTTGCTGTAAAACATTAAGGTGATGTGTGATGAAATGACTGATGACTATTGCAGGCTGGTGTGCATCTCATGTGAATGTGATGGATTCAGAAAACGATGAAACCATAACCTAACAAACAAAGGAATAAACAGCAACAAAATACCTCTCAGGAGCCCTGCACCATGAGACCAGAACTGGGTGTTCTGGCGGAGACTCACTGCCTTAAGGATTGAGTGCTTTGCATTCACATTTGCATACAAAGTCCAGACTGCTTTTCTTAAATCTAGACCCTCCTATTCACAACTCCGCTTGATGTCTAGATGGCTCTCAAATTCAGATTTAGCACATCCATGAGCAAGTACTTGATATCTGTGATGGTTAGTTTCCAATGTCGACATGCCACAATTACCTAGAAGAGGATGCCCTGTGGCATGTCTTTGGGGGATTGTCTTGATGGTTAATGGAAATGGGAAGACCCAACCCATATATGGAAGTCATTACATGGGCTGTGTCCTGAATTGCATTAGAGTGAAGGAGGCAGGAAACATACATTCCTCTCTCTCTCTCTCTCTCTCTCTCTCTCTCTCTCTCTCTCTCTCTCTCTCTCTCTGACAAACTACCTTGGCCTCCCAGCAATAATGAATTGTTATGGATTGTAATCTGGAACTGTAAGCTAAATAAATCTTTCCCCCTTTTCTTCACTAGGTTGCTTTTGGTCAGGAAATTTAGGCACAGCATTAGAAGGAAGAGTAGAACATTATCCATCTGTCTTCCTATAGGTTAGCGGCACTCAACCCTTTACAGCTCAGATGATGACAACTCTGTCCTTTGGCTCGTGTCAAGCTGAAGAAACTTTTACTCACCTCCCCATCTCTAGACCTCCAATGCCTCAAGATATTATTATCAGTCTAGATTTTTTTTTTATTCTAACCCACTGGTATGAGAAGTCATAGCGTGTCTTGCCTCTACCACAGCATTAATAGTTCCTAAGACAGATCCTAGATTTCCTGTCTTCAAAATTTAAAAATAAGCTTACCATATGGCATTTGTCTCATGTCAAAGGAATGCAATATGTTTTCCTTGACATATGACTCGAGTGAAATGCCAGCCAAACTTTGCTACTTTAGGAGAGCTACGGGAGTTCTCTCCATTCTGGTTGCATTAGTCCATTGAGGCAAATGTCTGCAACCTGAGGTGCCACAAGTTTCTCAGAGTTTTATACTTCAACGTTAGTGTCATGCTGGCACAAAAATACCAATGCACACATAAGACAGCTTTAAAAAACTGTCAAAGCAAGAAAAAAATGACAAGTTGGGGCTATTCATGATGCTGCCTACATGGCTTTCTCAAAGACTCCTCACTCTTTGATCCATCCTTCAAGCATGCCCATGCTACAGTGGAAATGGGAGCAAGAGAAGGGGATGTACAAGAGAAACTTGCAAATGAGAACCATATTCAGACTCAGAGTGTTAGGCCTGTTCAGCCTCTAATGTGTTCCCGGTTCTTGATGCTCTCTTACTCTAATGTTAGCACCTCCATTTCCTGGCTTGGTTTCTGTTGAAGCAATCTGGCTTCTACAATTGTCATGAACACTGTCACCTACATAGAGTGCTTTATCAATACAACAACCTCCGTTAATAAATTATTGATTTGATCCTTTTTAATATCTTCTCCAGTGACTTTCCATTTCACACAGAGCACAAATTCTTCCAGGGGTCTCTAGTGCCCCACCAAGGGCTCCATCAACTCCTCTCCTCTGACCTGGTCTACCACCAATCTTATTCAATTCAGTTCCAATCATACTGACCTCTTCCCTAGCTCTATAATGTATTAAGACATGCTTTCCCCAACATTAGCAGCTAGCTTAGCTGGAACCTTCTGGTACCATATAACTCACCTCTTCTCCAGCCTCAACATTTTGCCCATACCTCCCTATTGAGAAGTGAGGTGGTTCCAAACACTGAAAATTGCATTCCAGCCTCCAGATTATTTTCTACTCTGCTTCTTTTTTCTCTTCAATATTATTTATCATGTTTGAAAATAAAAAACACATCACTTTGTGGAGGGTGAGTAAATAGGTTGTTCTTCAGGTTCCCATAGAAAATAAATATGTGAAGTCCACGTTTTCTATCTTATTTTGGTTCACTGGTGAATTACATGTACCTAGAAAAATCTACAAAGTACAGTAGATACACAGTGTATAACCAAACAGAATGGAACAGCATCATTAGATTAAAAAAAAAATGCTCTCATCAGATGGAGTCAAGAGGGAATGGTGCAATGGGAGTTTGAGTCCTGCAGGAAGTAGTCTACTAAGCATTGGAAACTAAATCTTGTCTTATGCAGGGCAGTGAAGAGTCCATGGTAAGGCCCTTCTATGACAAGAATCCTACTGTCTGAGGCCAAGGAAGAAAGTCCTAAAGAAAGCAAGAAATGCTCTTCTAAGAGTCCTATTGGTTGCTTAGAAACCCATGCTTTGAATCATCCCAAAGATGCTCCCCTTGCTTCTTCCTAATGATTTAGTCAAGCTTCATTGCACGGCCCTGCTCTGTAGATGTGTAGATCCCAACGGTGGCTCCCTTCCTCAGAAATCTCTCTCTTTTTTTCAGCTGAAACATTCAGACACTTAAACCTCACACACATATTCTGCACTTGAATATTATAATTGTACAATTAAGGAAGGGCCAGGACAACTGGGCAATAGAAAGAAAATCTAAGCACAAGGAAAGCCAGAGACTAGGGAAAGCTTATATGAAAGCAACCCTCTACTGTTGCATATGTTTGTGGTAGGGACCGAATACTGTGCTCAATGACATGTAAAATAATGATTCAAGGAACCTTAGTCATATATTAAAATTCTTTAAGATATGGGAGGGTTTTTAAAAAATCTTTTTTGTATATACATAGATTGTGTGTGTGTTGTATCTACTTAATATATGTATGTGTGTGCACAGATGCATGAACCCGTGCACACCCCAGCTGTGCTCCTGTCTCCAATCCCTCCATACTGTGCTGGGCTAGAAGCACCGTGTTGCTGTGCTTGGCTTTTTACAGGTGATTAGAGCTGGGGTCCTCAACCTTGCACATTTTTTACCACTCAAAATCTTTCTAGCTCCTATGTTTGGAAGATTTTAAATGATGGGTTAATCACTGAGATGCCACCTTTTACCTCAAGGTATGCTCACCAGCTGTTCCTGGTGGAATTTTCTATCCAGGTATCTATTTGCATTGTTTGATCATTTTCCTTTTTTGTTTGAGTTTTATTTAAATATCTACCATTAAGTACTATCCGGATATCCTTACATAAATTTACAAATCTCCCTGTCCAGTCCCTCAAACATCATTAGCTGTTTTCACTTTTTTTTTCATAACATTTACTACTATTTACATATGAAATATTTAGTTTGGTGTTTTGTTTAGATAAACAGGCTGGAGAATTCAAAAGGTCAGAGATATTTTTGCTTTTGGTTTGCAACACTTTTGCTATTAGTAAGTGCTTATAACAAAGGCATCTAGCAGTGAATAGACAGACTGTTCTATCATTCTGTCTCCCTGCCTACATTGTGTATAAATGTGTGTGTGTGTGTGGGTGGGTGTGTGTGTGTGTGAGAGAGAGAGAGAGAGAGAGAGAGAGAGAGAGAGAGAGAGAGAGAGAAACAGAGACAGAGAGACAGAGAGAGAGAAAGAGACAGAGAGACAGAGAGGGAAGAGAGGGAGGGAGAGAGATATATTTATATTTTCATACTTGTATTCATTTTAGAAATTACCTGAAGAAAGCAGACACCTTTTTATGACAAAACCAAACAACCTATAGCAAGCACACTGGGAAAGGGAGCCAGTTACAGCACAGTCAAAGGAAACACCAAGGATTATGCATGCTGTTTCCTTGCTTGGTTTCCCCAGTATCTCAGGAACATTACCAGATCTGTCTGGATATGGGTATTAAGCCCATTTACTGAAGGGAAGTTTAAATAGACTTGAGAGGAAGGACTGGTCAAACTCTAACATGGTTGTCTTCAGTTAGTCACACACTAAAGCCCAGGCCTGAGTGTGGTTTTCCCAATGAAACATAGATTAGTGCTTGCTTGTGTGGAGCTGTAGGTGTTTGCCTAACCAAGTGTAGTGGAACACTGAAATCCCAACTTCTCTGGCCCTCAAGTTCATGTTTCCTTGTAAAGAAATCATTCTTAGAATATCATCGGTTTAATGGAAGCAGCAACAGTTTTAGTCGTTAGTGCCCATTAACAGTGTTGGGGCTCAGACCCATGACATCATAGAGTGTAACACCTTTTAGCCCCAAGTTCCTTGAATGGGAAGCGATGAGGTTGGAAGGTTTCAGGAGCAAGGATTCTCTCTCTCTCTCTCTCTCTCTCTCTCTCTCTCTCTCTCTCTCTCTCTCTCTCTCTCTCTCTTTCTCACACACACATACACACACACTGTGAGATTCTTCACCAAGGCAATGCTGAGACACCTATTCTTTCTTTTGTCCCCTGAAGAGTCAGTCCAGGATGTTCTCCCACTTATGCCAAGAAAAAGGAACACAACACTGTGTCCCAATTTAGGTTCCTCCGTGTCACACAAAATAGTAATTTTCATTGTGTGCTATGCCCTGAGTGATTCCATTATTATAAAACAGCAGGATGCAACCATAGTGAGTGTAAATGTTGGTGTGGAATTCTTCTGTACCTTGCTAGTATGAATAAACCACCAACAATCCAGCATGAACCAGGAGACAGAATGATGTTAAGGCGTTTTTGAACAGGCAACATCACCATTTATGACTTTATCAAATTAATATTCAATCAGAAACACATGGATGCATTGGTGTTTTAAATTCCTCTATAAAAATTGTCAGGGCTGGGCCCCTTAGCACACTTACCCACCAACGGCACTTTGTCAACTCATATACAAAAGAAGGGACATTTAATCCTTCAGTGCAGTGACAGCCACCACCCTCTCATAGGACCATATGATGCATATGCAACAGTATCAGCAAGTAATGAACCCTCAGTTCTCTACCCAGGGCTTCAGTTTGCCATAAGCCTTTGCTTGAAACAGCTCCCTGGTATCCATTTGCCTGGACACAGCCCTGGCTTTTAGAACATCTCTGTGCTTGTTTAAGGTGGTGTGGCTTAGTTCTGTAATATCTAATCCCAGTAATGGTCCTCTTGGCATCTCTATCAGCACTGTTCCTGTGCCTTCAGCAAGGCCTCTTCAAGCCCTGCAGCCTTTAAACCTTCCCAGTGACATTCTGTAGTATTTATGTAAAGGGGAATGTGATCTAAGAGCTAATATTAGCAATTGAGATTGCAACAAAAGACCCTGTGACTGCCAATGGCCACTACCAAGTAAAATTAGTAGTCTTCAATGTACTAAAGGCAGCATAATTGATGTAGCTTTTGAGTTTATTGCAAAAACGCAAGCAGGATGATTTCTGACACAGTTCATCCACCTCAGAAAGCTGGTCCTGTAGTTGGTCCTTCTGATTTGTATCACAATTATATCATACATTTTGGCCTTTCACATTTCTACACAGGTGTCCATTCTTCATTCAAATTAAGTATAAACATAGACAGGGCTTCAAGAATGGGAACAATAGCTTAGTGGTAGAATAGTTGCCTGCTATGTGCAGTGCCCCTATAACACACATACCTTTTTATATACATATGTTCATACATGCGTACAAATATACATACATACATTCATTTATGTATGCATATATAAAATAAAGTCCAGGGCTCCCTGTGTCTTTTAGCATTTCTTCTAAAGGATCTTGGCATTATGTGAAAATATGGTCATCCATTTTTTTCCATTATCAATCCATTATTCCTTTGTCTTCCTAATTTCTTTCTGTTATAATTATGTTTATGCTATGGCTGTTAGTTATGGCTTTTATGATGGATAAGGAAAGGTGCCAGTCACTTTTGTCCTACACTGAAGAAAATTTGTCAAGAGAACTAAGATGGCCACCTGGAGAGATGCACAGAGGATGAGGGGAAGAGTGATGAAGATGGATTTGAGAAACAGAAAATTGTGAAAGAGGAACTACCCAGCTTCATAGATGGGGCTAAGCCTCAGCCTTTACATGTGTTTGGTCTCCCCCCTATTTCTTTCTCCTTCCTTTCTTTCTCTCCGTCTTTCTTGTGCATCTTTATATTTCTTATCAGGGTAAACTAGAATCCCAATGTCAAGTCTAGCCAAGTATATATACCTTTATAAATAAAGTTTTATTGCCATATACCATGCCTACTCACCTACATATTACATATGAACACTTAGCAAAGTGGTTGTGCCCAAGAATATATGACCCCAATACTGTGCTGTGCATTTGCTGTTTATGTAAAAAGTTTGCTGGCATAACTGGCAGGGTCCACATTTGGCTGAACTAGGTCTTGAGAAAGCAGAAACTGCTGAATAGATTTCATGCTGCATTTGGTACTTAGCTTCTCAGCTTTCTGCTGTGTGTTAAGGGAAAAAAGCCAGGCTTCCACAGGGGTCTAATGAACCAGAGAGAGGTCCTACGAACAGCAAGTTCTCAGGATGTCTCAAAGCACCACAGCATGTGAGACTTGGATATAAGTAAGTGATGTGGGTACCTGGGGATGAGGAAGGGAAAAGATGGAGTGTGCCGAAACTTCCCTCTTTTTACAAGCACTTTAGAGTCCTTCTATACTTTACAGTGTAGAGGACCTCTGCCTGCAAGTATTGAGTCAATTGAATTTTGTCCTCAGAGACTTGCATGCTGCTCCCATTGACTTCGATGGGAGTAATGGGGCATTTTGTCCCACGACATCTGTGCTGGCTTCAGGCTATTTAACAAACTCCTACTGAACAAATCCAAGCAAAGTGCTCTTTAATGGGTACTTAATTCTGTTGTAGAAATAGGTGCTGAGCACACCTAAGTCCTTTCTTTTCCTTCAGGTCTGCTGTTTCCTCCTTTTTATGGCTTGATAATTACTGCACTGGAGAAGCCTGAGTCAGGCAGTGTTAAACCCACTCCAAGTCACCAAATGTCTGCTTTTATCGATCTCAGTTGATCTGCTTACCCTCTAGGTTCCAATTTAATGGCTCAATTGATTATTCATTTACATTTTTAATGTTGTAGGCAAAATCATTTTAACATGAATCATCTGAAACTTAATGGGTAACATGCAGAGTCATTTGGGATATTCATTTCAACAAATATTTATTGGGCATCTGAGCTCAGATGAACCTACCAAGGATAAAAAGGTCATTCTACTTTATCGTCAACACTGAAAAAAAAAATGATGTGCTGATGTTTTTGGTGTGCAAAGGGCCTGCTACTCTGAATGGGTTCCTGGTTGTTTAAAGGTAGTTAGGACACCAATTTTGTATAATTAAATTTTGTCTGCACACACCTTAAAATCTACAATGCCCACATCATTGTTTGAACTTGTTGTTAAGCACAGGTATTCCTATAATTTATTTTCCTTTTAGATGATCATGCTTTGCTGGGGATGTAGAAAGCTTGAGTGCTTATGCCAACGCAAGCTCCCTAAAATGAGAGCTAGTTTGATTTTATTAGCTCAAAAAGCCACTTACCAAACACAGCAACATTTAACAATCTAACTGCACTTGTGTTTCACCGTAATGTTTTACCTGAAGGCTCTTTAAACATAGTTTGAGGAGTTTATTTCGTAACACGACGTCACCCTGTACATCAAGCAGGTGAAAATAAAACCACAGCCGCTGGTGGCGCACCCTTCCTAATAGGAACTGCTTAGCATAATCATATTTATGAGTTACATGTGTCATCACCTAGGGCTTTCACTTGTTTCTAAAATGAGATGAGACAGAAAAATGCATACATGGATACTTCTGATCAAAATAGTCACCTGTATCTGACAGTATAAGTGGAGCCAGAGTTTAATGCTGAATAGAGGATGTGTGGTACTCGTTTTCTAGGGAACAGCATGAGCTAATGCTTGCTGGAAAAGCAGTGAAAAAATGAAAAAGTGCCCAAATGCTTGGAAAGGCCTCCTTTTGCTAATTCTCACTGCCAGTTTAATAATAGTCTTATCATGAACCAGGCAGATGAAGAGAGGAGCTGTTCTAAATTCTTGGGCAAAGGTCAGATGGTCAATGGTATTAGTCTTTGTGCATGAAATTTTTGAACTCTTTTTTATGTACCTGGTTTATAACAGAAACATTCTAAGCAAAGCTAGAAATTCAGTTCTTAGGAATGCCTCATGTCAGAGACATGTACACACATCACTGATACGAAATGAGTAATGTTTCAATTTACAAACCCCTTTTTTCCCCTTGGTTCTCCTTGGTGCTTCCTGGTGTTCAGAGGTTTAGTCCATTATTATCAAGATGGGAGCATGGCAGCATCCAGTCAGGCATGGTGCAGGAGGAGCTGAGATGTCTGCATCTTCATCTGAGTGCTGTTAGTGGAAGACTGACTCCCACGCAGCTAGGATGAGGGTCTTAAAGCCCACACCCTCAGTGACACACCTATTCCAGCAAGGACACAACTCCAAATAGTGGCACTCCCTGGGCCAAGCATATTCAAACCATGATACCCTGGCTCAGAAAAAAGTGGAGAATAATTGAAGAAGACAGATGTCTGCCAGTGCGCGCATGCACACACGCACATGCACACACGCACATGCACACACACACACACACACACACACACACATACTACATGCATGCTCACAAGGGAGCCTGAGCTCTGATCAGCCCTGAAATGTGAGCAGAAGATAACCTCTGAACCTGTAAGCAAGCCCTAATTAAATGTCATTTATAAGACTTGTCTTGGTCATGGTATCTGTTCACAGCAGTAAAACCCTAACTAAGACAATGATTTTTTTTTAATACAACTAAATTTGTTGAATTAGCTATACAAGACATTCCCAAATTCTTTTAGAATTTTCAGTTAGCATATGTGAGACAGTGTTTTCTGGCTGTATTGTCTGCCGAATCTCATGGTGGGTAGAGCAAGCCTGGACAGCATGCCTGTGTGTGTGTGTGTGTGTGTGTGTGTGTGTGTGTGTGTGTGTATGTGTGAGAGAGAGAGAGAGTCTCATACCTGTACTGTCTTCGTACACCACCGTCACTGTTTTCCAGTTGTAATAGAGGACCAGATCCAGGACTGCCCTGCTGATAGCCGCATAATCCGGGTAGAGGTTGATGTAAAATAAGTCTCTGTTGTCCACAGAAGGGTGTTTCCAGCGAGTCTGAATGTGTGGAACTTCCAGAGCATTGCAAATAGACTGGACAGCACTGACAGAGGAGCTGTGGGAAGGGCCGAAGAGGGCGGCCACCCCGAGAGCCAGCTGGTCGCATGCTGGTAATATCCAAAGACAAGGGAAGGGATTGTGAAGGAGGGAAGGTAGGGAAAGGGTGAGAAGGAGAGAATTCTATGAATTTGTGCTTTCTTTACACAGTTTCTCTACTTAACTGTCAGAGAACCCTCTATAATTCCCATCTGTTTGCTGCTGTCATTTCATTCCAGCTTCTAATAATCTTTAGATAGTAAAATACTGATCAGTATAAATGTACAGATGATCAGCAATCTATCACAAGGCCAACTCCCTGCAAATAAAGATGAGTTACTCGTCTCAGTTCATTACCTTCAACCAGATGAAGGCTAAATTCTTCACTTGATCCCATGAGCACTCTGTGAGCTAACTAGCAAGCCATTTGTCAAAGGAATGTCCTATGAATTAAGTTCTGACATATGGGAGGGTGACAATGGAGAGATTAGTATGGACAGAGAATGCAGAAGACCTTGTGGGTGACTACAAAATGCTTTGACTCCCATCTTTCTGAAGCTCAGATAGGAGTTTCAGCACTTGTTTTTCATTACATGAGTTTTTTTTTTTTTTTTTTACTTAATTGTTAGAGAATCCCCTGTAATTTCCACACCAAATTGCTATCTTTCCAGCTTCCAATATTCTTTAGATAGTAAAATACTGACAGGTGTAAATGTACAGCTGATCAGCAATAAATAAATCAGCAATAAAGGCCAACTCCCTGCAAATACAAATGAGTTACTCAGATAAGACGATCAGATTATTGAAATATTTGTACAGTGCATAAAAGCAGGAAGGATACCTAATTAGTTATAGTGGAATGGCATGATCTAAAGGGATCTTTAGAAGGCACTAAGTCTACCCTACTCATTTCATATGGACTCACAATGGACCTAATCATGGCTACTGGATAGTAATAGGGTTGAACCAGAACTTGTGAACTCCAGGTCAAGGTCAGGCTTCTTTCTTCTTCAATTATCAGTGAATCATAATTAAATTCCACATTTCAAATTTTATTCCTACCATTTTTTTTGTTATAAGAACAAAAGTATCTATTATGAGAAGTTAGAATATTTGCAGTGTAGGGAAGACCAAAGGCTCTATCATCAGCCCATTACCTTGGAATAATACTGATATTTCAGAAAATTAGGATTGCTGTTCAAGCATAGTGTGATGCATTGGTGCCTTTATTGAATGAAAATACTTTCTTGTTAAGGTATAATTTCAAATTCAAGAGCATATTTCCACTGTCGGAAAAACAGATCACTGGGCAGGGATGGTGTCATTTATCTAGGCCATTCTTATACATTTAAGTGTCGAAGCTTCTCTTAATTTTTGACCATGATGAGTAATATTTCAATATTTGTACTTTTCTCTGTCTCTTTAATTACTTCTTTGATGTAGATTCTAGGTGGTAGAATTTACCATCTACTACCAAAAAAGTCTTTATATTTTAAAATTATTTTAAAAATAATTTTGATTATTTTATCCAAATTCCCACCCAGAAAAATTAGTCTATACTCTACTTCCATGACGAGCATTATTTATTAACCATATGTAAGTGGGTGTTAAATATAGGTTTATGTGCCTCCTTCAAATTTAAATTGTAATTATTAAAAATGAATTTGAGAGTTGTGATAATAATTGAATAACTAACTTAAATAAATAGGTTTATAGAAATGAATTTATGTTAGGGATTTTATAATTATGCCATTTTACAAAAAAAAAAAAGAAACACAATATGTTTCTATAAATTTCTTGGAAGTAATTTAGAGAGAATCTAGAGTAAAATTTTGACGGCCTTGTTATGGCCATCTAAGGGGTGGCTGATGTTGGCAGTTATTTTTAAGGACAGCTTCTGACCCTCCAGTTGCTTGGTGCTGATTGTCTGCACGAGCTATAGAGATGCAAAGGTTTCTTTCTGCAATGTACTGAAGGTGTAAGTTGTCACTGTTCTCCCAAGCTTACTTCTGTATGTATATTCATTAGCCAGAAAAATGTGAACATGGAAGTATGCAAATTGTTATCTTATCCCACATGAGAGGATTGAGATTCCTCTTAATGTGTAACCACTCTAGGATACTAGTATTTCTTGACAGAAAAATCAATCTTCTAGAATTCTGTTCGTTAGAGTGTTTAATTTACAAGTATGGTTGGGTTTTCAGATCACAAGAAAGCCTTTATTATGTGTGTGTATGAGGGCAGGGCTGAAGGATCCCATTAAATGCCATTGGCTTAGCTTACTGTGGTGTTCTTCAACAGTATAAGAGAGAACCAGAGCCAGAGAGCCAGAGAGCGAGTGAGTGAGTGAGTGTGTGTGTGTGTGTGTGTGTGTGTGTGTGTGTGAGAGAGAGAGAGAGAGAGAGAGGGAGAGAGAGAGAGAGAGAGAAGTACAGATATAATTCAGACAGTGCATATATAATGATGCCTAATAATCTTTAAAATGTTAGACAAATTTAACTATTTTTATTAAGTGTTCATAGGCAACTCTGACCTATAAGAAATCTCTCACTCCACTTTTATTTTTGAGCTATGTGGCCCAGGCTGGCTTCATATTCATCTCCATATCTTTAATGCTGGGATTTTAGGCATATACCACCATGTCCATTCTTCTTCTATCTTAAGAAAAACAGGGTTATTATAGCAAGATTATGTTATATGTGGAAGCATTATTATCGTATTAATCTTTACTTGATAAAGGAAGTTTTTTATTTTGTATGTAATGCCTTCAGGCAAATGTTTCAGGCAAACATACATCCTTTGATCTAACAAGATAATTTCTGCTAATCCTTACCATGAAGTTACTTGGAAATCACCAGAAATATGGAGTTGGTTATGTGTGATTTGTATGTCTGCAAAAGGCAAAGCGTGTTCTGGAAGGAAAAGAATTCTTGACAGACACAAGATGAGCAGCAACCTTTACTTTCTCAAAATCTTTATACTGTGTGAAGGCAATGCCTTTGTTAGAGGCCATGCATCAGGTATATGAAATCATTAGAAAATTGTTCTAGAGGTTCATGTGGGATATGTAAATCAGCCCCACTCTTCCATAAGCACCAGTCCATATGGTCAAGTTTGCAGACTACATATAAATTAAATTCCTTTTTGAGTACTTGTTTTCTGTTCAGAAGTAAAAGTAAAATTAAATTGTGATTTGTTCTCACAGATTTAATTTTCACATTTTTTTATGATTTAGCAGAAAAGTACAAAAACAACAGCAAGAAGAAAATGAGTAGATGTTAGATCAGCTCAGCAGTTTGTTGAAGCTTTTTTGTGATCCTGGGTTTGACTTATGTATGTCCTGTTACTTCCCCATGCTTGGTGGATGTGACCTTCCACAATGTTTTATTTGACTACACTGTACAATTTCATGGTGGTATCTCAGCTTCAGGAAGGAAAAACAGATCAAACCTGACATTTTCCATTCACAGCTGAACCAGTTAATCATAGAGTAGAGGGCATTGAAGGGTAAGCTAAACAGAAAGGCCCAGAAAACAGGACCAGGTAGTGTTCACCAGATGAGTTCAGATCGCATTGATCAGTGATGTTGGGGACCAGGAATTCCTACCACCCATTTGCACTAAGATACCTACTTTGAAAAGGGGTGAGCAAGAGAAAAGGTGACCCATGCAGCAGACTTATCCCTCAAAGAAGCTTTGTAAAGTAGGAAAACTGTTACCTCTTCGGGAGGCTTCAAAACTATCGAATAGATTAATTCTCTGGATGTCATAGGTTAATGTGGTATTGGGCATCAGGGTTCGGTTTCGGTTAATACTGGTGACTGCAAACTTGAAAGCTAATTCTTCAACATTAACAGGTTCATTTTCCACAGTTTCAAAAATCCCTCCTGCAGAAGCAAAAGAGAGATGCATGAGAAACATTAGACAGGATGCCACAGCACTGTTTTAAAAGAAGACTGTAAACTGCAAGCAAAATATCCAAACCATAAATACTGGGATGACCAGAGGAGATATAGAAGCCAGGCTGAATCAGGAAGCAGTAGATGCATACACATAGTTCTTTCTGCATTAAGTATGCAAGAAATTTTAGATTCCATACTGGATGTATAATGCTTCTTAGATGATATAAATGGATTCCAAATATTGCATACCATGGTATCATAATCGATAATGCAATAGAAAATAATTTTTCTGACTTTCACAAGCGTTCTGCTGTGTTTGATCTAGACATAACTTAAACTCTATTCTTGTAGGTATTCCTGCCTTGGAATTACAACTTTTCTATTGAAAACAGAGGTTTGAGGAGCTAGTGTAATGACTCAGCAGCTATGGGCAGATATGTGGCTCTTCTAGAGGACCCAAGCTCAGTTGCCAGAATCCACACTAGATTGCCTTACCTAACTGCTTGAAAGCCAATATCCAGAGCACATATATTGCTGGGAGCCTGCACTCATGTCTACCCCAAACCTCACATTCATGTGCATATCTTCCACACTCATGCACACTCCATCTCTACTCTCATGTGCAGCCCAACCCCCACCCTCATGTGTACCCCCACCCACTCACTCATGTACACACACACAGTATGCGCATAACTCCACGCTCACACTCATGTGTGCTCCACTCTCCCCACATACTCATGCGCCCATCCCACTCACACACATATGCATGATTAAACATAATATAAATTTGCTTTAAAAAGCAGACCTTCTAGACCTAACTGTAGTAGGGTTGGGCAGGGAAGGACTGGGGATAAAACTGAATAATCCCACTCTGAGATCTTTTTAGAATGAAAACATCATGTCTAGGTTTTAGAGCTCAGAATCCTGGGGTTATATCCTAATGTGTTCCAAAGCATATGGTCAGATTTAAAGGTAATTTTCTCTGTTTGAAAAATCATTTAAATATAGCCCAAAGCAAACTTGAATTCTAATTCTGGGGAAATATGTTCTTTCATGTCCTAGGTTCTATTATCTTAACCATGAATACCTATCTCACTACAGATAATAATATTATAGCACTGCAGGTGTCATCAGAGACTCTAGCTCAATCTTTGCGAGAAATATTGGCGCTGGATAGAGATGATGTAGATATGATTAGCTGTATGTTCTTAATAATCTTCATGTTTAGTCCTGAGATTATCTCTGTAGAGACAGATCATTTCATCGAAGCGGTGCAAACTGACCTCTGTTTAGCTTAGTTCTTGATTTACCTGATTCATTGCTTCCCTCTGAAAATAGACCTTAACACATGCCTGTGGCATGCCGAATGCTAGAGGACTGCAATTTATCTGCTTTCATTGTTCCTGGCTAAGGGTCAGATTTAGGTATTTCCAAACTTGTGAATGCTATAAATTCTCTTTGATTCAAGCAAACATACAAGCATACATGCACACCTCCCCACCCCCCAACCCCCACACACCCACACACACACACATACACACACACACACACGCACATACACACACATACACACACACACACACACACACACACTATCTACAATAAAAGCACACATAGTCATCATGTGTATGACTTCTGTTGGTTCTTTCTCAGATGGAGAACTCCAATATACAGGTTTTAACTAAATGTAATTATACTGGCCCTACTTTGAAAGATTAGGTTTTTGTAAAGCACATATATAGCTTTCTGTGCAACTGACTCTCTTAATTAACTATAGTGTCTACTTATGAAAAATAAGAAGGCCTATAGTAACCTAACTTGGCTTCTTTCAGGTAATTTCTGCCATTTAGAGATCAATAGCTTGAACCACTCATGTATAGATATATTACTACTACAGTTCTCTATAAAACCATAGTTAAGAATAATGATGATGTCATGTTAACTTTAGGGTCTTTCCCCTAAAGACCCAGGGGAGACATTTGTTCCAAAAGTAGTTTTAAGAAAATGCTTGTGTTTTCCTTGTGTCATTAGGGATGGACTTTCACTTTCTCTGGGTGCTGTGAGCCCATGGTGGCCTGACAGATGAAGAGGTTGGGTGAGAAGCACTTGAGTGG
Source organism: Apodemus sylvaticus (assembly GCF_947179515.1). Classification (NCBI taxonomy): domain Eukaryota; kingdom Metazoa; phylum Chordata; class Mammalia; order Rodentia; family Muridae; genus Apodemus; species Apodemus sylvaticus. The sequence continues at coordinate 10,231,326 of NC_067486.1, read as the reverse complement.
TCCCAGGAAGATTGATGTAAAATGAGCTTATTGCTGTGGTCAAGGTGGCCCACATAGAGGACTCTTGATATTAGAGTTTCCATAGCAGTCATTAGCAATTGTTGGTTCATAAGTCTATTTCCCCATCCCCAGCAAGAGCCCTGTGACAGAGCCTCCATGGCACTCAGAATCTGCCTCTGTGGAGACCAAGGCATCTTAAGATGCTCATGCTTGAACTATGTAGGGTCCAAGTCAACCCCAGCCTTCACGGAGAGCATCCGCTGGGTGTGGGATAGGCCGTGACAGGGGATATGCTCCTGGATAAAGAACAGACATTCTGACATGTGGACCCTTGCTTTGCCTCATGCTTCTTTGAGATTTTTAAGTTGTGGGAGGAAAATCATCCTCACGTAGCTCTTCTACGTCGTTTTCATCAAAACTTTGTAACCAATGAACAAAGTAGCAAATATTTTTCCTACTCTTAGTAGGAAAAAATCTTAGTAAATGAAAAAGAAACAGAGATAGTACATATTGTTACTGAATAATTCAGTCACAAGCCTCATGTGTGACAAATTCATGTGTCTGCTCATCCAATATGCAGGTGCGCGTTCCTATTCTCACTTCACCAAGGTACGTATACTTTTGTCATGTCTAAATGTGGGTGATAATTCTCCATTGCTCCCCTAGCCTATAGAGTAGATGGGAAAATTTAGCCCACTATTCTGAAAACACAATTATTTCCCAGAGAAGGGTCAGTGTTATTGAATATTGGTGATGCCCATATAAACCAGTTGTTACCCATTTTAGAACTTCCTGCTCAGCTCAAAATTATCCCTTTGGTCTACAGTTAATTTTGCACAGAGATGAATGTTCTTGGATTTAAAAAAAGTATTAACTTATTTATTATGTATCTAGTGTGTAGGTGACCTCCATTTTGGTACTTTAGGGGAAATGTCTATCATTTGCCAAATGAAAATCATGCACCGTGTCACTGGCTCAACACATCACCACATTCTCCTTTCCTTCTAAGGAGAGCATCCGACAGACATCCCAGATCTACAGGAAGATGCGGTGAGCAGACTGCTGGAGAAGCACTGAGAAAACAGTGTCTGCTCAAACAGGACAACGTGGTTGTTAACAGAAGCAAGGCTGGCGCCTCAGAAAGTGGGTGCAATGAGGCGATGAGGCTTAGCCTCCTCGTATCCATAGCTGCAGAGTAATATGTGGAATGCTCAATCCTAAAGGCAGAGGCTTTACCTTTGTTAGTAACCAACACTTCCTGTCTTAGTAAATGGAAAGGAAACAGAGATAGTGCATATCATTCCCGAATAATTCAGTCACAAGCCTCATGCGTGACAAATTCGTGTGTCTGCTCACCCAGTAAGCAGGTGCGCGCTCCTGTCCCCTATGCCTAGGGACACCTACGTGATTCATTCTTCTCTCCCTCTCTTTATCTCCCCATCTCCCTTCCCTCTGCTCCTCCCCTTCCCTTCTTTGTCTTACTGTCCTTTCTCACCTCTTTCTTTCCTCCTCTTTTTCTACTTTCCCATCCTCCTTCTTTCTGTCTTCTGTTTTTTTCTATCTCTTTACTTTTTGAGATTTGTGGACAGGGCTCTTTGATGAGATATTGAAATCCTTCTGGTAGTGTCTTTGTGAGCCCCACTTCTGGCCTCGGCCATCTGGAGGCCTGATTCCCACCTGTCAGAAGGAAGTCTACACCCTCCATAATTGCTGTTCTCTCTTTATTCTTATAGCCTAGTCTCCCCTTGCTGTCCCTCTTCCTACTGAGATCAAGGCACCTCTATAAATTTTGATCTTTCTCATTTGAGCTGAGCTGACCATAACTGTTAGTGCTAAGGTGACCAGCTGTGGACAAAGCTAGAACATATGAAGTTCAGAAGTTACTTTAAGGCCTGATGAGTGTGGAAAAGACACTCATCCATCCATCTATCTACCTACCTACCTATCTATGTATGTATGTATCTATCTATCTATCTATCTATCTATCTATCTATCTATCTATCTGTCATCTATCTATTGTCTGTCTAAATTTCTGAGGTAATATCAATGTTATAGAATGAGAGAAGACTTTGAGAAGTCAGAATGAACAAGCTCTTTCCTCCTTTGGGCTTTCACTGGTAAGCATGGCACATAAAGCCCAGAGGTGTGGGTGTCCATGCTTGCTTTCATCACTTACATCAAGCATGAGAAGTTTTGGTGAAGGACCTTTTGTCATTATTGTGATGTGCATCAGGCTGAGTGCTACAGATCACACACCTGTGCTTTTAGCCTAGATGCAATTTGGTATCAACCCCTCTGCCTGATCAATCAGGAAGGTGAGCAAGACCAAAGGGGATCAGAAATACACAGCCCCTGATTCCTTCTCCTCCGTACCCCCAAACTGCTTGCTGCTCTGTGTCACAGCTCAGGATTCTTGGCAAAACTAAGCAAACATAGGGTTAGAAGCTAAGCAGAGTTCCATATTTGATCTTCATGGTTGGGTGGCAAGATAATTTGTGCACTGAGTGAGCCATATTCTCAGACCCTACATAAAAATTCTGGGCACAGTGGCAGGCTTGTCATCTACAATGGGATCCTTAGAAGCTCACTGGCCAACTGGTCTAGCTAATTGGAAATCTCAGGTTCATTTAGAGACTTTGTCTTAAATAACCACGTGGAAACGTGGGAGATGGAGTATGATACCCAGTATCTGTCTACCATCACTTTGCATGTAGGGGCATATACACATCTGTGCATTCAGGCATATGCTATACACTTAAAATATAAACTGGTATTTTCTCAAACTAGAAATTAAGCTCTTAAGAATTATGCTCTGGCTTTCTATACAGATAGTTCTTTTATTTTGGTACTTCTTACAGTTTGGTATGTGTTATAAATGACAAAATGGGTATGAGTTTGGAAAATATTGTGTGTATTTAGACTTATATTTGAAGGCCTTTGTGTTTCCTGTGTTGCTTTTCTCCCACTGGTCTACTTGGATGAATAGAGATTGGTACAAATAATGCTTATACTAAACATAACATATATGTGTATATTTACATACACACATACACTATACTCCCGCACAGCTACCACACATAGCCATCAAATAAATAATATAAAACAAATAAGGACTATGTTCACGTTTTGAGTTAATTTGAATTAAAAAAATCCCTTTTTCTGTGTGTACCTCATTTTCATGACCTGAAGTATTTCCACCCTAAGCTCATATACTGAATTCCTAACTCCAGTGCCCAATACCTAAAAACTGTCTGCATTTTTCAAGGCAATTTAGGTTAGGATGCGGCAGCATGGATGTGCCCTGATCCCGTCTGTTATTAGAGAGAAAGAAAGTGATGGTGGAAAGATGGCTCAGCAGTAAGGAGCGATTCTTGTTCTTTCAGAGCACCTGGTTCTCAGTTTTAGTACCTACATTGCCGCTAACAACCATCTGTAATTTCAGTTCCCAGGATATGACACTTTGTTTTGGCCTCTACAGATTTGTGAACCAATGGTATGTGGATCATACCATTTGTGAATCAATGGTATGCAGGCAAAATTCCTATACATATAAAATATAAATAAATGAATCTTTAAAACAAAAAGAGACTGGAATTCACTAACACACAGTATATACCTGCATACAATCATGCAGAAGAAGTTTACATGAGAACAAACAGAAATGAAGTGGTGATCTGCAGGCAAGGAGAAGGCAGGCCTGCCATCCATTCATCCTGTATTTCCAGCCTCTCAGACAGGATGAAAAGACAGTTCTATTTCTACTATTTGAACTAGGTAGTCTACTTATCCTGTTTGTTTGTTTGCTTGTTTGTTTTTGTAGCCTTAGGAAGCTAGCTAGGTCTTTTTACCCTAAGGGCTTTAAAATGAAAACAAATTTAGTGGTTTAGTGTCAATCAACTTTATCTAAATAATGCTTTCTTCTGGGAACTGTAATGTAAGATAAACAAAGAGAAAGTTGCTGCCAATCAGTTTAGGAGGCCAAAGTGTGTGGTCACAGTGCACTGCTGCTACTCTTGCTGCAGTTACCTGACAATCACTTGTGGAAAGCACATATAGCACTATACTGCTCATGGACGAGGTTGTCTACAAGGAGTGATGACGGATGGAGAGAGGGGTGTTCAACAGAAAGCTTTTCATTTGCCCCAAGTAATTTCATGTGGACCAAGAAGAAACTTGTTTGCCATGGCAAATCTTAGTACTATTGGATTAATAACATGACCACTGTGAGCAATGTGTGGCACTCAGAGGAGGCCAAGAATAAATGGTCCATTTCATGAGCCTTCTGAACACACACAACAGCTGCTGTGCATGTGTCAGCTTTCTTTCACTATAATAAAATACCTGAGGTACTTAACTTATAAAATGAGAAGGTATATTTGGCCCAGCATTTGGGAGATTCTTGCCCATGATTTATTGGCTCCTTGGCTTTGGGATATGACGAGGTAATAAATCATAGGAAGATTATTTGGAGCGCACACTGCATGATTTGTGACCAGAAAGCAAAGAGGGGAAGAGAAATGTCCTCTTTGAGGATATTCCTGTAGTGACCTAAGGTTTTCCATGAGGTTCTAGCTCATCAAGGTCTTCAGCACCCTGAACAGTGCCACTCTGGAAACCAGACCTTTAGCAAACTGATCTTTTAAAGCATATACAACATTTGAACTGTAGCAAATATTTTTCAAACTTAGCTCATATTCCATTCTTCCAGAATCATAACAGGAAAGGGCTGAACAAACTTTTTTGAAGATTCAAGAGCCCACCAATTTCTTTACTTTCTTTTGGGCTTCCGGGGATATCCAATCTTTGTAGACTGCTTCAGTCACAGTTTCTATGGAGCATATAAAGTATAACATAGATACAGAGGACCTATGGGCCAGGTCACAGACCTTAGAAAGCATGATATTATTTTTACCAACCATCAATATCCTAACTGGGGTTGCATGGAGTATGAGTAGGAGTTATAACAATGACTCACTTCATCCCTTGAAAAATATCAAGAAACTGAACCAGAGAATTTTTTACGCATTTAATGATAAAACAACATGAAAGTCATGTGGGAGCAGAGTCGCATTCCAACAAAAAGATGATTGTTTTGACTAAACATGACTTATAATAAATACGTATCCTGTCTTAGTCGGGATTTCTATTCCTGTACTAACATCATGACCAAGAAGCAAGTTGGGGAGGAAAGGGTTTATTGAGCTTACACCTCCACGTTGCAGTTCATCACTAAAGGAAGTCAGGACTGGAACTCAAGCAGGTCAGGAAGCAGGAGCTGATGCAGAGGCCATGGAGGGATGTTTCTTACCGGCTTGCTTCCCCTGGCTTGCTCAGCCTGCTCTCTTATAGAATCCAAGAGCACCAGCCCAAAGGTGGAACCACCCACAAGGGGCCCTCACCACTTGATCACTAATTGAGAAAATGCCCCACAGCTGGATTTCATGGAGGCACCTCCCCAACTGAAGCTCCTTTCTCTGTGATAACTCCAGCCTGTGTCAAGTTGACACACAAAACTAGCCAGTACATATACCAATAGCTATTTTAGAAATGCAGTAGATTTGTATTGTGCATAATATGAATATATACATGCATACACACACACACACACACACACACACACACATACATATACAAGTTTTTATATGTTTTGGTCCATGAATCTTTCACAGAATTTAATAATTCATCCAACAAGTCAGTACTTCTTCTGGCCATTTATTCATAAAATATTTTGTGTGGTAAAAACCAGTGCTGTATGAGGCACTGGGAATATCCCCTGTACAAAAGAGATGAATTGTAATACCCATCAAAGTGCACTCATGCCATTCCAATATTGGAAGGCAGAGGCAGACTGTTCTCTGTGAGTCTGAGACCAGCCTGGTTGACATAGAGTTTCAGGCCAGGCCAAGGTTATATGGTGAGATTCTGAAGAGAAAGGGAGGGGCAGGGGGAGAAGGATGGAGGTAAGGGTGAGAATAAGATTGTGAATATATGATATTAGGAGCTTTTCTTCTGGAAGCTATTCAGAGGTGTGAAGGGGGCATTGGGATGCCTACTAAGAGGCCAGGCATATTTTACCCCACAATTACCTGAGTAAGAATATGAAAGAACTGAGGCGTGGATGGAAGATGTTAGGAGAACAGTGTTCTATTCAGAGGGAGCAAAGTGGTTAGAGACAGGAGCTAATTTGGGTAATTTTTTAAAAGACTTCCGTGGCTGAAATTAGGTGAGCCAGACTTCTGTAAAAGATCTTAACCAAGTGATAGATCTGGATTGGAGTAGATTACAGAGAGCTTAGTAAACAGTGATAAGGTTACAGTTCTAATCTAAGAGGCATGAAAAGTTAGCAGTAGACTTTGGACAGAGTGGTTAAGTGATGTTTCATATTGCAAGAGAAATCAGTATAGGTTTTGTGTTAGTGAGGAGACTTGCAAGAGGCAAACACAGGAAGATCTGTTCTTGTACCTGTTCTACAAGTGGCACTTCAGTAATTTAGCTGAGAGATGATGGTGATTAAGTTCAGATTGTTGTTATTGATGGTGTGAAAAATATCCCATTGAATAGACAGTAGGGTGGTATGGTTCTCTGACAAAGCATAAGAGATAAGAATGAAGGTTGGTGTGTTTGGAGATTTAAGTAGTCATTTATATTGCTGAAGAATAGGACAGGAAGCTCGACTTGGAGTGTGATTGATTACTCTGTGATGCCTCTTAGGTGCTTAAGAGAAAATGTCAGCTAGGGCGCTTACCAAGCTCATGCAGATGTTATAGATGTTTCTGAATGAGGAAGTTGGGGTGTCATTACAGTGGGAGCAGCATGTGAAGCAACATTCCTGGAGAAAAATCATTTAACTGCAAGTGCAGGTAGACAATCCAAGGAGTTCTCAGAGACAGGAAACGTGGGAATATGCAGGAGTTGAATCACTCAGATAACGTGAAGAGGCAGGACACTGTCAGTTCCCTGAATTTGGATTTCTAGCTTCTAGAATTGTTAGAGAATCCCTTACTTTTACTATATGTAACCAAGTTTAATGGTGAATGTGTGTGTGAGTGTGTATGTGTGTGTCTGTGTGTATCTTGTACGTACATCTGTGCATGTACTTGAGGACGCAAATCTGTGTGCTTGAGTGTGGAGGTCAGTGGTTAACAACAGTGTTGTCATCAATTCCTCTACTTTGATTTCGTTTTATTTGTTTTTGAGACAGGATTCCTTATAGAGCCTGGACCCCACCCATTCAGCTAGGTTGGTTAGCCAGTGTGCTCCAGGGATCCACTTATCTGTCTCTTTAGTACTAGGACTACAGATGTATTCTGCTACATCTGACATTTTGCATGGGCCCTGCTTGTCTAAACACAGATCCTCATGTTTTTGATAAGTATTTTATTGGGTAATCTATTTCAGTAGCCCTAAAATAATTTTCTATAGCAGCCATAGGGTACTGATGCAATATCCAGATAGACTTATTTTTTAATTTTTTCACATTGAATGGATTCAAAATAATTAAATTTTGGCACACAGTGCATTTTGATAAATCTATATATGTATACATCCATTTGTAAAATGTGTCCTGATACGATTAGTGTAAGAAGAATGTTTCCTACCTCCAGTATTTATTATTTCTTTTTGGTGAAAGCATTCCAAAATCTTCTGTTGTAGGAAATATAAATATATAGTGAACATATATAATAACTTACTTACTATATAGTCATACCACTATGCTTTGAAGACTAGAACTTTTTCTTTATGGTCAACTATATTTGATAGCTTTCAGTTGTGCTTTCCTGATATTTGCCACTATTAGCGGATTTTTAACTATGCCATTTCTTCTTTCTAAAGCGTCATTTCATTCAGCCCATTCAATAGCAATTTTTAACCTCTCTGATGCTATTTTTCAAACACTCCACTTAACTATATTACAGGATTTATTGGTATTTCTATTTATTTTATTTTCCTACTTCATTTGAAGAGTGCAGGTTCAGATCAGGTTATTGCTATGTGTGTGCTAATAAACTGTACACACCCCCAATTAGCTGCTATATATCCACTGTGATAAGCTGTGACATTCCTGAATTGTCATTCAGGAAACAAGGGCGATCTATTAAATGACAATCTAGAAATGGGAAGTTCTGGCGCTGGCTCCTGTTTTGCATTCATGTAGACGAACAACCATCCCAGAAGCTGTCAACAGAAAACAAGATGGCAATTTGATCTATTCCTTTGTTTATAGCTGCTCCTTAAATACACAATATTATATTGCCTCCCTTTATTGCCACATCCATAATTCTACTTTATTGCATCATAAGCAATTTACTCGAGGATCATATTTACTGCACCTTTAATTTCAAGGTTACACATTTAATTTCTAAGACTCCCTTTCACATCCAGCGTCTCTCTTCCTGTCTTACTTTGGGCACTAACACAGCCTTAATGATCTTATGTAGATGAATGTGGGTGGCAATCAGGTGTTCTATCACTTAATGGAAGAGAAATGGATAAGGACAGTTTTAAATCTTTCAGAAAGTCTAGCATGAGAAGAGAGTTATAGGCTAAAGACAAGGGGAACCTCAGTGGTTTGGCTGTGACCCAACCTTCTACAAGTAGCCTCATATATTAGTGGCTTTTGAAAGGAAGAAACCATTTTATTCCACACCTGGGGTAACAGCCACATTTAAATTCTCTCTTTGATGCTTCAAAGAGATCTACATAAGTTCTGTATGCATGTCCTCTAAATGGAGGGACACACACCTATGAGGGATAACTGATATACTTCAGAAGGTAGCTACTCAGAAGGAGGGGGAGACCTGAATTTTTCTGCAGATGGTGTAGGTAATTGTTTTATAGGTAATGTACTACACATTAAAAGCAAAGATAGCCATTCAAAATCAAAATATTTTTATAGTATCTTTCAATATTAAATTTGTTTATAAAACATTATTGATTATCTGTTAATGTGTAGGTATATGCTAGCATTAGAGGATGACATTTAATGAAAAAAAAAAACTCTGGTTCTTGCCCTCAGAGAGATGCTAGTCCTAAGTGATAGACTTCAGAGAGGGAGGTCATGTGCTGTCATCAATTACTCAACCAACAAAGCCCAGGCACACTCCTCGTCCCCATCTACATGGTCTCTTGTCAGGCAGAGATGAAGTGGTTATGTGGGGAGAATTTGTTTGGTATAGCCATTTTGAAAAATAGTCAAGAGACCTCTGAAACCAAAACCTAAACTCTCATGGGTTTTGGATGTCCTACTACTGGTAAATAAAATCATGTTCAAAAGTCACCAACACTCGTGTAATTACATCAGCATCACTTATAGGAAAATCTAGAATGTGAGGGATGAAGACAAACTGATATATGATATTCAGATAGCTTATATACATATAATGAAACCTGGCTTAGGAAGATGGCTTAGAGGTTAAAAAGCAGTTGCCACCAAACTTGATGATCTGAATTTGATCCCCTGGAGTCATAAGGGTGAAGAACAGAACCAACTCAAACAACTTGTCCTATAATCACCGTGTGATTACCATGGGTCATATGACAAACTATCCCAGATAAGCACATTTTAAAGAATCATTAAAAAGGCATGAAGCCACGTAATTTGTGACAATATGTCCTAGCCTGGAAGGTGTCTTCTTAACTGTAGTAAGTCTAGCTCACAAGGATCAGTGTGGTGTGATCGTCATCATCAGTGGAACATTAAAATGTTTATCTCAGAGGCTGATACTAGAATGGTGGTTTCCAAAGCCTTAGAAGACTAGATGATCAGGAGATGAAAACAGGTTGGTCATGAACACAAGATTTTAGCTAGATAGAAGAAATTGTTCTGGTATTCTATAGTACATCTAGCTGGATATTCAGATCAGAAAATATATATCTCAGAGTAGTTAGGAAAAAGGAATTTGCTTATATTTCTCAAGATTGATATGATAATTATTTAACTACCTCATATACAAATAAATCAAAGTCATAGCATATGTTATATATACATATATATACATATATACAAATATATACAAATACATATATGTACATATACATATATATATACATACATATATATAATGTCAACTAAAAACCTTCTTAAACCTAGAGTCTACCTATTCCTTGAGTGTAGGCGTATTTCCTTGAAAGTACTAATGGGAACTTGCTGGGACTCTATGCCTTGACATAAACATAACACCAGCATTCCCACCAAAGGCCTGTCCAGTTGATGAGATGTTCAGTCTTGTGCCTAAGCATGGAGCCACATGAAGCACTCTTTCCTGCTAACCCAGTGCCCTGAGAGGTGGGAGTTGATTGATATATGTGGCGAGACCTACTGACTTTTCCCATTACTGGGTTTGTGGCAGTGATTGCTTTTTCTCTCCCAACCATTACCTCCCATGGTTCCCAAGCTCTTTCAAATCTCCGTTCTCCCTGGGAGCTTCCTTCTCATTGTGCTGCCAGTACCAGGGATGGCTGGTGTCCTAGTCAACTGCAGGTTCCAGGCAGCAACCCGGAATGTTGCCAGTGAAGTAATGCCAAAAACCTTTACTCTTATAAAAGTCTGGGATTGCTTTAATATCTCCTGAGAGCAGTTATATTTCTAGCTTTTAACATCTCATTTAAATGACATGTATTCACATGAAAGGTCTCCTGATTCCATTTTTCTTCTTATTAATTAAACGGGTAGAATATGCCAAGTTCACAGCCCAGACTTCCAAGAAGGCTTTATTATATGTTTTATCCTATTTTTCTAGTTTATGCCCCTCTGTTTCTGCTATTTTTCAGATGGCAACTTCTGTTTGCTAAGAAGGAAAGGCTGTTGTTAAAATGAAATCTGGGTTCTGAAGCCAGAGCCAACGGAGGCTCACAGCTCCCACTGGGCAGCATTTGTCCATGCATAGACATGGGAGACACAAAAGGACTTTAGTGGTCAAACATGTTCAGGAAGCCCTGTCTAGCATCAGCCCTGCTGGAAAGTCTCATTACACAGTAGTGTGCACATTGCCCAGAAGTCGTGCAGTAGGAAAGCAATTTAACTCTGCTTAATCCAGTGTGCTGCTGAAATTCTCTTGACCACAGGACACTTTCCCCTGGAACTGTGGCCAGTTGTTTTGATAATCACATTATAAAAGCAATTTGATCCAGAAATCTGCTTACATTTGAACTGAGTATTTTCATGGCATTTTTATAAAAAGGTAGAGAAGGTTCTATTCAGAAGTATAAACCCTTTAACTATGATACTACTTCTAAAGACACATTAGATATGTGCCATAAATTTTAACTTTCCTTTTGGATTTACAAATAAGTATTCCAAGCAAGAATGTGATCTCTCTTTGTCTGTCTTTGGTCAGTCTTATCTAAAAGTTATGCTGTTCACAGTATGCATGTTCTTGGTGCTAAGGGTTAATATGAAGTACTCAGCTATCTGCCCCTCTTATTTGTATGCTCCTAAGTGCTCTAACAGCTAACAAATACCCTTTTTAAAAACAGGTTTTATTCACTGATATTAAAATTGTGAAAATGGCCCCTTGAGGTGATAATGAAATGTCTAAGAAAGTTCCAGAACCTTGGATGTAAACCTTTGTCTGTTTAGAGTTCTTGCCGTGTAATGTTTATGTTTGAGACTGAATTTATTATTGTGCATCAAGTGACCCTAAATGCTAGAGAATCAGCTAACAACCTGTGGATTGTCACCCCTTTAGGGTTGCATATCAGATATCTTGCATATAAGATATTTGCATTATGATTCCTAACAGTGGCAAAATTAATTATGAAGTGGCAATGAAATCATTTTATGCTTAGGTGTCACCATGAAGAACTGTATTAAAGGGCTATAGCATTATGAAGGCTGAAAAACACTGGTCCAGAGTCTAGATCCTAGCAATTTTCAGTTGAGATATGTTTCTAAGTTCTAGTCTGAGATTCAACATGGTTAAATGAAATCAGGTGGGGATGTTGCCTGACATGTGCGATGTCTTAGCTTCAATCCCCTACACTAAGAAAGGAAAACAAAGAAAATATTATAAATGATTGAAATAAAAGTTTACTATGACATGAAAAACAAGAGACCCCAATGGAGGTCGATTCTAACAGAAAAAGCTCTAGCGAGTTAGAGAGGCTCTAGAGGAGAGGTAAGCCCAACACACTTGTTCAGGAAAGCTAGGGATGATCTAAAATACAGCAAGGTTAGATTTCATGTTGCTGAGGGTACTGTGTTGGATAGTACAAACATCAGAAATGGGAAAGATTCATATTTTACTTTAAACCTGAAACTCTCCTTTACTCCGTATAGCCATGTTCTTAAAAACATACTCCTCTCTCAACTCCTAGAGTGTACACCAAAGCATTTAGGGAGTACAGTCATTTTTGTTACCTGCAATAGTTCATATTTAAAAAATACTTGCACATATTAGTTAAATTAATGATGGGATAAAAGAAAAGCAAACACACATGTCATCACATGGTATGAAACAAACATTGTTAGGCATTTGGATAATTTCCTTTCATTATTTTACTGAATTTTCTTTTACTTATTTTCAATATAAAAATTAGTTTTATTTCTAGTTACTAATAAGAAGAAATCTTTACTAAGGAAAACTATAAAACTTGCCATAGCATCAAAATAATACTTAGGAGTAAACTTAAAGACAGTAGGAAACCCGGAGAAAGCTACAAAACATTCTGGAAAGCATTTAAGACCAAATATAAATAGGAATATCTATATCTATATCTATATCTATATCTATATCTATATCTATATCTATATCTATATCTATATCTAATCTATATCATCTATATCTATATCTATATCTATATCTATATCTATATCTATATCTATATCTATATATCTATATACCATTCTCATGAAGTACAGAACTTCCTGTCAGTCTAATGTTTATTCTTCTCAATAAAATTTACAAATATTATTTAATTCCCACCAAAATCTCCATTATATTTTATACAGAGATAGAACGAACAATATTAAAGAGTAACTGACACAACATAAATAAAGTACAAAGCTAGAGATATCAGGCTTCCTGATTTCAAACTTCCTCAGTGAACGGTGGCCATTACTACCACATGCCATTGAGATAAAGCTCATGATGAACAGTGGAGCTGATTTGGAAATGAACCCTTGGCAAAGGCATCTGTCGCAACCGGGAAAGAGTAGTGTTTCAACCATAGGAGCTGAGACTGACGTTGAAAAGGATAAAGTTCTTCCCAGCTTCTGGCTATTATATAGGGCTGCTATGAACATAGTGGAGCATGTGTCCTTATTACATGCTGGGGACTCTTCTGGGTATATGCCCAGGAGTGGTATAGCAGGATCCTCCAGAAATGTCCTGCCCGGTTTTCTGAGGAACTGCCGGACTGATTTCCAGAGTGGTTGTAACAGCTTGCAACCCCACCAGCAGTGGAGGAGTGTTCCTCTTTCTCCACATCCTTGCCAACACCTGCTGTCTCCTGAGTTTTTAATCTTAGCCATTCTGACTGGTGTGAGGTGAAATCTCAGGGTTGTTTTGATTTGCATTTCCCTAATGGCTAATGATGTTGAACATTTCTTAAGGTGCTTCTCAGCCATCAAAAGTTCTTCAGGTAAAAATTCTTTGTTTAGCTCTGTACCCCATTTTTTCATAGCATTATTTGGTTTTCTGGGGTCTAACTTCTTGAGTTCTTTGTATATATTGGATATTAGCCCTCTGTCAGATGTAGGGTTGGTGAAGATCTTTTTCCAATTTGTTGGTTGCCGATTTGTCCTTTTGATGGTGTCCTTTGCCTTACAGAAACTTTGTAATTTTATGAGGTCCCATTTGTCAAATCTTGATCTTAGAGCATAGGCTATTGGTGTTCTGTTCATGAACTTTCTCCCTGTACCGATGTCCTCAAGGTCTTCCTCAGTTTCTTTTCTATTAGTTTCAGTGTGTCTGGCTTTATGTGATGGTCCTTGATCCACCTGGAGTTGAGCTTAGTACAAGGAGATAAGAATGGATCAATTCACATTCTTTTGCATGCTGACCTTCAATTGAACCAGCACTTCAATGGAGGAATGGATACAAAAAATGTGATATATCACAAAGGAGTACTACTCAGCCATTAGTAACAATGAATTCATGGAATTCTTAGACAAATGGATGGAGCTGGAGAACATCATCCTAAGTGAGGTAACCCAGTCTCAAATGATCACTCATGGTATGCACTCACTGATAAGCGGATATTAGCCTAGAAACTTGGAATACCCAAGATATAATCCACATATCAAATTATGTCCAAGAAGAAGGAAGGAGTGGCCCTGGTTCTGGAAAGGCTCAGTGCAGCAGTGTAGGGCAATACCAGAACAGGGAAGTGGAAAGGGGTGGATGGGGGAACAGGGGGAGGGAAGGGGGCTTATGGGACTTTCAGGGAGTGGGGAGCCAGGAAAGGGGAAATCATTTGAAATGTTAATAAAGAATATATCGAATTAAAAAAAAAGGATAAAGTTGTAAGGTAATCTTCCAGCAGACATAGGGGGCTGCAGAGGGCACTTCGTGGTTAAGAGCACTGGCTGCTCTTCCAGAGGATGAGGATTTAATTCCCAGCACCCACATGGCTGCTTGCAACCATCTGCAACTCCAGTTACAGGGTACTTGATGCCCTCTTCTGGACGCCACAGGTACAAGGTATATATATGCCGTACAGACATCCATGTAGACAAAACACAGTAAAAACAAATCTTTCAGACATAGCAATACACGCATTGCCTATAAAAAGTTTAAATGGAAATCTGGATATAAAATATCCAGAAGAAAACATTGGATGAGATCCATGACTTTAATTTGGGCAATGATTTCCTGCCATGACACCAATATTGTAAGCAATAGAAAACAAATTATATCAAACTGAAATTTATGCACAGCCAAAGAAATCCATCAGCAGACCCCAAAGACAACCAGGGATATGGAAAGAAATATTTTCAAAGCATACACCTAATAAAAACTTAGACTTCTCTAAGTTTTGAACTTGTTTTGAAATGCAGATAAATTATATATAGTTATATAATGACTGGTATCTTGATTTCATACTGGTCCTTAATCACTTGTTCTGGATGCATAATTTATTGCAATGTATGCTGGATTTATTAACATAGTCAGATATATTTTACACATAGTATAACACTCATGCACAAATCTATAGAGCCAGGTGACAGAAGCATGTTATCTCTGGGTCCTCTTCTTCTTCCTAGGAACCTAGATCCCTCACTTCCTCACCTTGTTCATATCTCACTGAGGTGGCCTGGGCTGTGCAGAATTTATAAAGAACTGAGGTAACTTTTTCCCATTTCCTAAATTATTGATTCCTAATGTCCTTTTCACATCATGTAATACTCTGGATCTCTCTCCCTACAATAACTGGTGGCTATTTGGTGTACACAGTGCACTGTATGCATGAAGCACCATTTTCTTGCAAGTGCCTTCTTGCACTCACCACGAAGAAATAGCCAGCATATTTCCAGCATTATCAGGTATATCTTGATGATTTTAGGTCATTTTATGCCAGGATTTCTTTTCTTTCTTTTTTTATTCGATATATTTTTTATTTACATTTCAAATGATTTCCCCTTTTCTGGATCCCCACTCCCTGAAAGTCACATAAGCCCCCTTCCCTCCCTCTGTTTTCCCACCCATCCCTTCCCACTTCCCTGTTCTGGTTTTGTCTTATACTGCTACACTGGGTCTTTCCAGAACTAGGGGCCACTCCTCCGTTCTTCTTGTACCTCATTTGCAGTGTGGATTATGTTTTGCATATTCCAGTTTTCCAAGCTAATATCCACTTATTAGTGAGTGCATACCATGATTGATCTTTTGAGACTGGGTTACCTCACTTAGTATGATGTTCTCCAGCTCCATCCATTTGCCTAAGAATTTCATGAATTCATTGTTTCTAATGGCTGAATAGTACTCCATTGTGTAGATATACCACATTTTTTTGCATCCATTCTTCTGTTGAGGGATACCTGTGTTCTTTCCAGATTCTGGCTATTATAAGTAGGGCTGCTATTTATATAGTGGAACATGTATCCTTATTACATGCTGGGGAATCCTCTGGATATATGCCCAGGATCTTTTGGAAGTGACAATCCCAGTTTTCTGAGGGACTGCCAGACTGATTTCCAGAGTGGTTGTACTAATTTGCAACCCCACCAGCAGTGGAGGAGTGTTCCTCTTTCTCCACATCCTCGCCAACATCTGCTGTCTCCTGAATTTTTAATCTTAGCCATTCTGACTGGAGTAAGATGAAATCTCAGGGTTGTTTTGATTTGCATTTCCCTGATGACTAGTGAAGTTGAGCATTTTTCAAGATGTTTCTCCACCATCCAAAGTTCTTCAGGTGAGAATTCTTTGTTTAACTCTGTACCCCATTTTTAATAGGGTTATTTGGTTTTCTGGGGTCTAACTTCTTGAGTTCTTTGTATATATTGGATATTAGCCCTCTATCTGATGTAGGGTTGGTGAAGATCTTTTCCCATTTGTTGGTTGCCGATTTGTCCTTTTGATGGTGTCCTTTGCTTTACAGAAACTTTGTTATTTTATGAGGTCCCATTTGTCAATTCTTGATCTTAGAGCATAAGCTATTGGTGTTCTGTTCATGAACTTTCCCCCTGTACCGATGTCCTCAAGGGTCTTCCCCAGTTTCTTTTTTATTAGCTTCAGAGTGTCTGGCTTTATATGGAGGTCCTTGATCCATTTGGAGTTGAGCTTAGTACGAGGAGACAAGGATGGATCAATTCGCATTCTTCTGCACTCTGACCTCCAGTTGAACCAGCACCATTTGTTGAAAGGCTATCTTTTTTCCATTGGATGTTTTCAGCCTCTTTGTCCAGGATCAAGTGGCCATAGGTGTGTGGGTTCATTTCTGGATCTTCAATCCTGTTCCATTGATCTGCCTGCCTGTCACTGTACCAATACCATGCAGGTTTTAACACTATTGCTCGTTAATATTGCTTGATGTCAGGGATACTGATTCCCCCAGAATTTTTTTTGTTGTTGTTGAGAATAGTTTTAGCTATCCTGGGTTTTTTGTTATTCCAGATGAATTTGAGAATTGCGCTTTCTAACTCTATGAAGAATTGAGTTGGATTTTGATGGGTATTGCATTGAATCTGTACATTGCTTTTGGCAAAATGGCCATTTTAACTATATTAATCCTGCTGATCCATGAGCATGGGAGGTTTTTCCATTTTTTGAGGTCTTCCTTTATTTCCTTCTTCAGAGTCTTGAAGTTCTTGTCATATAGATCTTTCACATGCTTGGTAAGAAAGATACTGTTTGTGGCTATTGTGAAGGGTATCATTTCCCTAATTTCTTTCTCAGCCTGCTTATCCTTTGAGTATAGGAAGGCTACTGATTTGCTTGAGTTGATTTTATAACCTGCCACTTTACTGAAGTTGTTTATCAACTGTAGGAAAAGCCTATACTCAACACAACTGGAGAATCTGGAGGAAATGGACAATTTCCTAGACAGATACCAAATACCAAAATTAAATCAGGACAAAATAGATCATCTAAACAGTCCCATAACCCCTAAAGAAATAGAAGGGGTCATAGAAAGCCTTCCAACCAAAAAAAGCTCAGGACCAGATGGCTTCAGTACAGAATTCTATCAGACTTTCAAAGAAGACCTAACACCAATACTCTTCAAACTATTCCACAAAATAGAAACAGAAGGAACACTACCCAATTCCTTCTATGAAGCCACAATTACACTGATACCAAAACCACACAAAGATCCAACAAAGAAAGAGAACTTCAGACCAATTTCCCTTATGAACATCAATGCAAAAATACTCACATAAACTCAAAGAAAAAAACACATGGTCATTTCATTGGATGCTGAAAAAGCATTTGACAAAATTCAGCATCCTTTCATGCTTAAAGTCTTGGAAAGAACAGGAATTCAAGGTCCATACCTAAACATAGCAAAAGCAATATACAGCAAACCGGTAGGCAACATCAAACTAAATGGAGAGAAATGTGAAGCAATCCCACTAGAATCAGGGACTAGACAGGGCTGCCCACTTTCTCCTTATCTTTTCAATATTGTACTTGAGGTACTAGCTCGGGCAATTAGACAACATAAGGAGGCCGAAGGGATACAAATTGGAAAGGAAGAAGTCAAACTATCATTATTTGCAGATGATATGATAGTCTACCTAAGTGACCCAAAAAAACTCCACTAGAGAACTCCTACAGTCAGGATTTCTTATTTCTGCAATTTGTATCCTTTTAAATATTGTAGACTTAATTTTCAAAAACATATTTCATATCAGTGGTTTTAAGTTGCTTTCTTCTGCCATTTGCCTTTTATATTTTGAGATAATTTGGCTTTACTATTGAAGTAGTTAAGGGTGTGGGTCCAGGCCTTCTACCTTGTTTGAGTCAGGGCATAACAACATGAGGCCACTGACATTTTTATTGGCAATATTTTCTCAGCATATTTTAAACTCTTACTAATGCAGAATTTACTTTCAGGAGGTTCAATGTTTAGACTTACTGTTGTCATACACTGACTTTCTATACATGAAGTATGACTTGTCTGTGGTAGTTTGTAAGATTTCTGGTTCTTCCCTTTCCAGGTGTGTTGGTGGACGTACCTAACTTGGAGCTGACTGGGGGTGGGTGGCCAGCTCTGCTCCATGACCTGTGAACAGAAGTCACCCTTACAGATACTTTCTTTACCACCAGTGAGTGAGTCTCTAGAGCTCCTCTGTGTTCACCTCTGTCCAGGGCACAGACAACAGATATTTCATCAGCCTGGAAGCTCCAAGGACCCACTTACAAAATAGTCTGCAAGGAGTTGTTTAAACAAGAATATAACTTTGATTATTTGAAGGCAGTGGTTGAGAAGGGTCTTTTCCAGAATGGAGCCTGATGTTGGAAGTTGCTATTTAAAAAGTTTTTGTTTCTAGAATTGATAAAATTCACTGACATGATTGCTGTTCTGTGGTGTTTGTAATCTTTGTTTGTCTTTGGAGACTATATGCATATTCATGTTTGTGTGAGCATAAGTATGACTGTAAGAAGACAGCCTCACATGTAAGTCCTCATGTTTCACCTGGCTTGTGTAGGCTCTCTTGATCACAGCATCCTAAGCCAGGCTGGCATAAGGAGAATCTCTTGTCCACCTCCCCACATTGTTGTGAGAGCAGTAACATCACAGACACACCTATTGAGCCTGGATCTTTATAATGTGGGCTCTGAGAATGTGAGCACAGATTGCCAGGCACACAGCTCACCCACTGAGCCATCTCTCAGCTTCCTGGCAGTTTTAATAACTACTCCATGATTTAGTTTGTCAATTTGAAATTCCTTCTAGTGTGCACATGAGGAACACTAATAAAAGAATTTATGCTATAGTACATGCTTATGCAGAAGAATTACACATACACACCTGCATGTATGCTGTCTCTACTGGGGTGGTAGAGCAACATTTTCATATATTGAATTATTTTATAATTTCTGTTTTATTGCAATTCTGCCTAAGTGTATGAAGCTCTACACAGTGCTAATATTGGTTTATAAATTTACTGGGTAAGTGACCTTTCTAATTGGATCCAATTCTTCCTTTTGTGCATTTATTTTCTGGAAAATAGTTGTTTGCTTATAAACTGGAATTTATTTAAAATATAAATGAAATTAAAAAATTCAAAGTATTAAAAAAGCATTTCATTTCCCTAAGATTTTGAGATATTTATATTAAGATACTTTCATTTAATTGTTATAGATTTATAAGTAGATCACAGTATTTTTGACTGACTTATACATTTTCCTAACAGGTGAGTTTGATTTGTAATATTTTCTTTTTCATTATCATAGATTTTGTGTGTGTATGTAATACATCTCTTTGCCTTTATGAATTCTCATCAAATAATTTAAATTTTGGACTTAATTTTTCATAGCTATTTTTTAACATCTATCATGTCTGATTTGCTTTTTATATTGGCTAGAATTTTCAGAATAAGATAATGAAAGCTAGTTTCCTTATTCCATTTTTAATTTAATTGAAATGCATCTACTGTTAAGCCAATGCCTATTATTCAGAAGTTGGATTGAAATAGATGTTAATAGATTAATTTAACATAGTTCAAGAAATGAAAATTAAAACAAATGTGACTTATATTCATACCCTAAACAATGTGGATTAGCTTTCACTAAGTGATCCTCAGAGTTCAATTTCTCTCTAATGAGATAATTTATATGAGCACATTTCTTTACATTACTCCGTGCCTACAATACTGAGATAAATTACATTTGGTCATGGGGGGCTTTTCCTTTAGTATGTTGCTAAATTAGATTAGCTGATGTCTTTGGCATTTTTATTAACAAATGATAGTGACATATAAGCTTTTGTATGTATTAGCCTTGTGGATTTAAGTATTAGGATTATCTAATCTTAATAAGTTGTAATGGATGAATTTCAAATGATTCTGTGTCTTGGAAAAATAAAGAAATTCCCTTAAGCTTAAAAGAACTCATCTGCAGAATCTCATAGCTTTGAATGTTTCTGTAAATTGTTCTTTGATATATTTTTAAATGTTTACTGGTATCATTGAGATTACAATGATTTATGTTAGACTAATCCAGTAAGAAATATTTCATATTTTTGATATTTCATCTAGTTAAGTAAGATTTCAACATTTTACAAAACTATTTATATTATATATTTTATATTTATATTTATATATTATAATGGAGATAAAATTGTTTTAAAGATTTATTTTATCTATTATCTATCTATCTATCTATCATCGTGTGTGTGTATGTGTGTGTATATGTGTGTGTATGTTTCTGTTTGGGTTTGTGTGATTGTGTAGGGAGGGATGCTGTGGAAGCTGGATGAGGATATTGGTTCCTCTGGAGATAGAGTTACAGACAACTGTGTGGTTTCATGTGGCTGCTGGGAGCTGAAGTTGGTTCCTCTTCAAGAGCAGCAAGCACTCTTAACTGATGAGCGATTGCTATAGCTCTGAGATGCAGTTTATATGTTGTTAATGGTATTCTTTTTGAGCGGTTTGTAACAAGTATTAATAAAATGATTTTGGAGAATGATATTTATATCCAATCTGAACTATCATTTTAGATGTTTAAGTTTCCAAATATATTCACATATTAAATTATTTAGGCACTGCATTGGCATATTTATTTTTATAATTTTTGGCTATATTTCAAGTATTTTGATGTGGGCTTTCAATTCTCATTATTTTATAAGTATTTTTGAATGCGTACATTATTTCCTTATTCACTCAAAAGTTAGTAAAACTTTTACATTACAAGAGTTTGGAAGGCTTCTAAATGTTCCCTTTTCTTAAAAAAGTTATTCAAGTATATTACTGACAGTTTTGAAAATTTTAATAAAATCTTTAATAAATAAACATACTTATGTTTTTGCCAGTCATATCTTTAATGATATCAAGATTTGGGTGTATGTTTTTACAATCTTGATTGTTGTCTGTACTGGCTGGTTTTGTGTATCAACTTGACACAGGCTGGAGTTATCACAGAGGAAGGAGTTTCAGTTGGAGAAGTGCCTCCATGAGATCCAACTGTGGGGCATTTTCTCAATTAGTTATCCAGGGGGAGGGCCCATTGTGGGTGGTACCATCCCTGGGCTGGTATTCTTGGATTCTATAAGAGAGCAGGCTGAGCAAGCCAGGGTAAGCAAGCCGGTAAGAAACATCCCTCCATGGCCTCTGCATCAGCTCCTGCTTCTTGACTTGCTGGAGTTCCAGTCCTGACTTCCTTTGATGATGAACAGCTCTGTGGAAGTGTAAGCGGAATAAACCCTTTCCTCCCTAACATGCTTCTTGGTCATGATGTTTGTATAGGAATAGAAACCCTGACTAAGACACTATCTGAAAGTATTTTTGTGGTTTTACTTCCTTCTTAGATAGGGTTTTACTATGTAACATAATCTGACTTCAAGTTTCTGATCCACCTGCCTAGAATGTTGGATTATAGATGTGTGCTGCTGTGTCTTGCTTCTGTATTTTTGGTCATTAACTATATTTTCCATGTTACTTAATATTTATTAAATGTTGACTGTAGTGATGATATTTCATCCTCAAAATCAAACTTTGTTGAGATAATTTACAATGATGTAAAATTTCCTGTTCTTTGTTAGAGAAATTATGCTTCAACAAATATATTCTGTGGGAAATATCGGATTAGTATTTTGTTTTGTTCTTTTGATTCTTAATATGGAACTCAGAGCTAAAGATTCCACTCCTCTTAAAAATCTTGATGCATATTATCAGATTTTAAAATAAGATTGTATTTGATATCATCCTCACCAGGGATGCACTGAAGTGCACATCTTCCTGAATATCTAAGTATTGTAAATTAAAAGGGATCGATTCCCTAGACAAAAACTTGGCAACAATGACAATTTAAATGCATATTTTATTGATTATTAAGGATGCTCAGCATTTTCTCACAAATTACTCTTGCATTCCTCTATCTTCCACCCTCCCTCCATTGTTCCCTCACTTCTCTCTCCTTTTCTTTTTCTCTTTCTTTCTTTCTTTCTTTCTTTCTTTCTTTCTTTCTTTCTTTCTTTCTTTCTTTCTTTCTTTCTTTCTTACTTTCTTTCCTTCCTTCCTTCCTTCCTTCCTTCCTTCCTTCCTTCCTTCCTTCCTTCCTTCCTTCCTTCCTTCCTTTCGGTTAATTTTGATCCTCATCTTGCCCATTTGAATAAGTTATTCATATTTATTTCATGTATTTATACACGAACAAAGGAATGCTCTACTAATGCCCTTTCTATTCTCATTAGGAAAATGTTGTAGTTTCAGGTAGCTCATTCTATATTGTCACAGAGACATGATCTACTCTTTATTTTTGGAAACTGGCCATGCATGCTTCCACACCATGGCTGATATCAGGATAGAGGTTGTGCCATGCTCTGGTGATAGCTCTGTGTGTCAATATGTGCCAGGTTCTTCTTTGCTGGACTTTTGTACTAGGACCAGGAGAAGGCTTTCCTACTTACTGAGGTACCCGTACCTTACACGAAAGCTCAATGTCTGTTCCCACGGTCTTTCAACACACTGACTACAGAAATGGAGAGAGGAGCTGTGAAGAGTGCTAAGAACACAGATGACACAGCAAGGTGATCGGAGCTTTGGCATGCAATCTTCCTGTCTAATGGGCACAAGTCCTCACTTAAGGGAGTTTGCTTTCTGACTACCAGATAGATCTCTGTAGGATGTAGCAGCAGCCCTGTCTTTATATCTCAGTCTTCATGTGATGCATTTTCTGTTTAGCCTAAACCAGTTTGATTTTACTTTTACTTTTTTAAATTAAACTATTTAATTTATTAACATTCCAAAAGTCCCCCTTCCAGTACTCTTTCCCTGAGTTCCTCATCCCATCCTCCCTCATTCCTACCTTTGAGAAGGTGCTCCAAAATCAGCATCCATGTTCCCTGGAGCATTAAGTTTCCCCAGAATCCTCTCCCACTGAGGTGAATCAAGGCTGACCTCTACTACACATGTGCCTGGGGCCATGGACGAGGCTTTGCATGCTCCTTGGTTGATGGCATAATCTCTGGGAGCTCTAAGGGTCTAGGTTACTTGATACTTTTTTTCTTCCTATGGGGTTGCAATCTCCCTCAGCCCCTTCAGTTCTTTCTCCAACTCTTCCACAGGGGTCCCCAACCTCAATCCAATGGTTAGGTATAAGTATCTGCATTTGTCTCAGTCAGCGTCTCAGAGAACAGCCATGCCAGGCTCCTGTCTGCAAGCACAATATGGCATCAGTAATAGTGTCAGGGTCTGGTGTGCACACATGGGATGGATCCCAAGTTGGGCTAGTCACTGAGTGACCCTCTCACTCCTTCAGCTTCTTCTCCATTTTTGTCCCTGTGTTTCCTTTAGACAGGAACAATTCTGGGTCAAAAATTTTGAAGATGAGTGGGTGGCCTCTAGCCTCAACTGGGGACCATGTCTATCTTCTGACGGTTGTCTCTTCAATGAGACTGTTTTTTAAATTTTATTTTGTGATTTTCCATGGCTGAAATATTACAAATTCTTTTGTTTTCACATCAGAAAGTAATGCTTTATATATATTTCCCCATTGATTGCTAGATGATTAATATTCTAATTTATTTATAACTTACTTTGCCATTTAGAATGATGTAAGCATGTTTAAAATAATAAACGGCTAACAGAAAATTCACTAACTATTTTATGTAATGAAATAAATTCAAACTGTGAAGTTTTTGCAAAATGAACAGTTAGTCTTCACTGGGGTCTTATTTTATACTTTTCAAACTCTTAGAGCTAGGTTATGAAGAGATGTAGAATTTTTGAGAAGGGCTGAAATGGAATGTTCTAGAAGAGCATTAAAAAACTTTGAAAATTGGGACATACTGGTTAAGTTAGGAGGGATATTCCTGGAATAACAGCTAAAATTTCCCTCTGCCTTAGTTTTAAGTTTTTGCTCCAGCTGTACACCCTCAACACAGCACCTGTCCATCTCTATGTCATGGGCGTATGTTCATTCCCTTTCTGAACCATTAGCATGGCTATCCTTGACCATTCTTTTCATTAAGATTAGGGATCTACAGAACAAAGGATAGTGTCTGTGACCCCATCATCCTGTCAACTCTCACGTGTTTGGGACCACTGAAATGTGCTGAACACACTCTCTTTCATTAGTGTCTTATGGGTTGGCCATCCTATTAATACATTACTCAATGCAATTCCATAGCATGAGTGCGGATGGATACTGCAGCTCTTCCAAAGAGACAAAACTGATCTTGGTTTTAAAGCACAGGAAGATAGATGCCACTGAGTGCTGATTGTGGTCTGATGGGTTATCAGTGAGCCCTGAGACCATCATCATTGACTAATGCAAGGTGCAAGAAACTTAAGTAATTATAAATGCATTAGCATGGGTGGAAGGAACCCTAGGATTAGGAACTAGGGTGAGGCAATTTGAGCATAATCAATTTGGATGTATAGTTTAAGTGTGTGACAAAAATATCAGAAATAAAGATATGTTCAAGGGTGTGTGTGTGTGTGTATGTGTTCAGGTGTGTGTGTGTGTGTGTGTGTGCTCTGTATGTCCAATATGAGTGTGGATACATACTCCCCTGTGGTTGTGGAGGCAAGAGAAGGCATCATGTGCCTCTTAACCTTTCTTATTCCTTTGAGAGAGAGGGGAAGAGAGAGAGGGACAAAGGGAGGGAGGGAGGGAGAGAGGAGAGAGAGAGAGAGAGAGAGAGAGAGAGAGAGAGAGAGAGAGAGAGAGAGAGAGAGAGAGAGAGTCTTTTACTGAACACAGAGCTACAGTAGGGGTAACAAGCCACATGAATCCTGCCTCTGACCCCATAACACTGGGCTTATGTGTACATACATGTGGTCATACCCAGATTTTTACATGTTTGCTGGAGATTTGAACTCAACTCGTAATGCTTGCATATTAAACACTCTTACCTACTGAGGTATCTCCCTGTTTACCCTCACATTATATTTCTAAGACAAAGTTAGTGCAAAAATTCATGATAGTGAAAACACCCAGCTTCTGAATATCAGCTTCTGTGTTGCACTTTCATGAGTCATCGGGCTGGCCCTGCTTCTGACTGTGTAGACACAAGGAGGTGTGGACCATAGTGACACCATTCAGCAAGCTTCCCCTGTACTGTGGGTTCACCTGACACAATGAAGGGCCTTACAAGTTAACTGTGTTGAGCCCCTGCCCTGCCTTTATCCTCGAGTGTTTCCAGCACTCTGCAAGAGTAAACCAGAAAGCCAAGTCCTTCACAAGCACATGGTTCATTACACAGCTTCCAGTTAACCGTGTTGTATGGTAGCCATGATTTCTATGAGAACAACCTGAGGCCAGAGGTGTTAGGTTCCCAAAGTCACAGGGTTGGTAAATAATAAGATTGCAGTTGAAACTGGGTCATTATGTTTACAAAAACCCTATTAGTATTTAGTATTTGTCCCTTGACACTCTGCAAAGTACCAAATGAATTAAAACAACAACAAACCCTGTGAACATGTGCCCTTATTTGTTTAAAACTTGAACCAAAAAAAGGAAGAAAGAAAGAGAAAGAAAATTATAAGCTGTAACAAATTATAACCTGTTTTCCTGAGAATTTATATCATGTGGTTTTGTCAAATGGCAAGAACCACTGTTTCATGTGACTGTGAGCAGGGGGAAAGACAGGATGGATCCAGGTCTCACCTTTATCTCCAGGTTTCAATAGTAATTCTTAAGGATAGCCTGGGCCTTGCATTTTACAAAACATTTTACTTAACCAGTGCCTTTATTATGCACAGGATGCAGCTTGGAAGATAGCAGGTGTTCTGTAGCCCTTGACAATGGCTGGGTATGATTACATGCATTTAGTGCTGCCCCGTGGACAATGGATGCAGAGCTGGCCAGTTGCCAGTGTGTTCTCAGGGAAACAGCACTTGATCAGAACAGCATCTGTTTCAGGCAGCATAGGACCTCTCCACTATGCTCTGGTCGCTGAGTGATACCCTTTCAGCTTCCTCAGGGAGATGTCAGGAAGCCCTGTCCTCTGCAAATTACAACGCACTAGAATTGCATTGAGTAGTATTTTTATTTTTATTGCTTTTGCACTGTTCAATCTAGACTGTGGAAGCAGAGAGGACGGGGTCACCATGCTTGCTCCAGTAGCTGCAGTAGAAGGATAACAAACTCTCACTTTAGATATAGTAATGCTTATCCCTGTAATGAATGTATTTTGAAAAGTCTTTTTGCCCTCACCAACATTTCATTCAACACCTTAGGGATGGTCCCCCTAGTTCTTTGCAAATCAATAGGGCAAGATCCCCCAAATTCTACCTTTTTCTTTGATAAAGTAAGTTTTCTCTCAAAACGACCCTTAGATTCCACCTTACACCAATCAGAATGGCTAAGATCAAAACCTCAGGTGCTAATGTATGTTGGAGAGGATGTAGAAAAATAGGAACACTCCTCTATTACTATTGAGATTGCAAACTGGTACAACCAAACTGGAAATCAATTTGGAGGTTCCTCAGAAAAATAGGAAATAGATCTTCCTGAAGATCCAGCTATACCACTCTTGGGAATATACCCCCAAAATGCCCCACTATGCCACAGGGGCACATTTCTACTATGTTCATAGCAGCCTTATTTGTGATAACCAGAAACTGGAAACAAGATGTTCCATGACACAAGAATGGATACAGAAAATGTGGTTCATTTACACACTGGAGTACTACTCAGCTGTTAAGAACAAGGACATCCTGAGCTTTGCAGGCAAATGGATGGAACTAGAAAATATCATCCTGAGTGAAGTAACTCAGACTCAAAAGGTCATGCGTGGTATATACTCACTAATAAGTGGATATTAGCCAAAAAAAGTACAGAATACTCGAGATACAGTCTACAGAACTCAAAAAAGGTCAACAAGCTGAAGGGCTCAAGTGAGGACGCCTCAGTCTCACTTAGGAGGGAGAAGAAAGCAATCACAAATGAGGAGGGAGGAAGGGACCTGGGAGGGAAAATAGATGGTGCTGGGGAGAGGAGGAAGAAGAGGGAGAGGGGACCCTGATATGACAATGGGTGAGGGAAAAGGACTGAAGCCTCAAGGGCCAGCAGAAACAATGGAAACAGGCAACCTCAGGAGATAGGAGTTTGGGGGACCCTCCAGAATGCACCAGAGACCTGGGAGGTGAGAGACTCACAGAACTAAAAGGGAGGGACCTTAAGTGAAATGCCTGACAGTAGGGACAGGGAACTTATAGAGCCCACCTCCAGCAGGAAGATAGGTCTTCAAATGAGAGAGGGGAGCATCTCACAGCCACAACTATGACCCATAATTGTTGAAAGAACTACAGGGATGGAAATTGAGAGGGGTGTGAGGAATGGTCCAGTGATAGGCTCAAAGTGGGATCCAGCACAAGGGAAGGTCCCAAGGCCTAACACTATTACTGAGGCTATGGAGTGCTCACAAAAAGGCACCTAGCATGACTGCACTCTGGAAGATGCTACAAGCAGCTGAAAGAGTCAGATGCAGACATTTGCACCCAACCAATGGACAGAAACAGCTGGCCCCTGCTGGTGAATGAAGGGTGAATGAAGCTAAGGGCGACCTTATAGGAAGACTAGCAGTCTCAATTAATCTGGACCCCCAGGGTCTCTCAAACACTGGGCCACTAAACAGGCAGCATACACCAGCTGATATGAGGCCCCTAGCAAGCTTACAGCAGAGGACTGCTGGGTCTGTGTTCATCCAGAGATGAAGTACCTAACCCTCAAGAGATTGGAGGCCCCAGGGAAGTTAGAGGATAAATGGGGTTGTGGGGTAGGGACATCCGTGTGGAGACAGGGGGAGGGGAGGAGGTATGGGATGTGGAACAGTCAAAAGGTGGACAGGGTTGGCGGGGTGAGGAATACATTACAGAATGTATGAAAATAATTAATAAAAAAAGAAAAAGAAAAGTAAGTTTTCAGTCATACATTGGTTTCTCTACTTTTGTCAGGTTTTACAGTTCGTTGTAAGAAACATAACTTGGTAACATTAGAAGTGAGCACTTTCAGAGCCTAAAACACTTAGGGTTCAAATTTATCTGAACCTAACAGAGGGAAAGATAGGAGGCTTATTCACAGAAATGTTTGCTCTGCCACAGCCCCCCCCATCAGAGACTGGGCTTTGCCAGTGCTGCAGAGAGTCAGGTCTACTGTGACAATAGCTTCTGTACAATGTAAAAGATTCTATTATGCCCATTAAGCAGGGAGATTCATTGTGTCCCATGGGAGTCTATTTGACTTAAGCTCTCCAATTGGGAGATTTTTCCCCTGAAGGCCAATTGTCATGATGATTCTCATTTCAAGACATTTAAACAAATTTGCTCCTCTTCTTGGTATTGAAAATTATTATTTATCTTGATTTACTTATGTAATATGTTACACAGATCACAACCCACTTTGGAAACACAGTTTGGGAGCTTAGTAAAGTCTGCTGTTTTTTTTTTTTCCTTTCTAATTTTAAAAATACTTTCAAGTAGGAAAGAGACACAAGCTGCTCTAGATGTTGGTAAAACTTAGACAGTCTGAGTTCTTGAAAATTGCTTTTGATGATATTTCTACATTTTAAAAGAAGAAAGTCATTTAGTGAGCAGCGCTTCTGTCAATCTCTATTTTGTGCCCAAGCTATCACTATAGCTATGCCATGAGAAGCAAATACAGTTTGCATTACTTCAGAGAGTCTGTATGTTTCCCAGGTTTTTGTAGTACACATTATTGTCTGATTATCTACATAGAATATGTCATATTTTGTTTCCAGCTTTTTGGGTCCTATGGCTGCACTTTCTCTATCCATCCCCATTCTTGCTTTCCTTCTCATTCTTTTTAAGTTATCTCTTGGGCATTTTCTCATATTTTCTTCTTTCCAAATGAGCAGCAGTTGTAACATATTTCTCTGTCTCTGATTCAAAAAACCAAACCTTCAAAGAAGACCTAACACCAAAACTCTTCAAACTATTCCACAAAATAGAAACCGAAGGAACCCTAACTAATTCATTCTATAAAGCCACAATTTCACTGATACCAAAACCACACAAAGATCCAACAAGGAAAGAGAACTTTAGAATAATTTTCCTTATGAATATCGATGCAAAAATACTCAATAAAATTCTTGCCAACCAAATCCAAGAACACACCAAAACGATCATTCACCATGATCAAGTAGGAGTCATCCCAGGGATGCAGGGATGATTCAATATATGGAAATCTATCAATGTAATCCACTACATAAAGAAACTCAAAGAAAAACAAAACACATAGTCATTTCATTAGATGCTGAAAAAGCATTTGATAAAATTCAGCATCCTTTCATGTTAAAGGTCTTGGAAAGAACAGGAATTCAAGGCCCATACCTAAACATAATGAAAGAAATATACAGCAAACAAAAAAACCATTTCTACCTTTTGTGTTCATATTGTGATGTCTTCTTGGTCTGATTTTTATTGCTGTGATAAAACATCATGATCAAAAACAGATGTATATTTGCTGTATATATCCTGGGTCACAGTCCACTGAATGAAGTCAAAGCAGGAATAAAACAGGACCTGGAGGCAGGAATCAATGCAGAAGCAATGGAGGAGTGACACTGTCTCACCCAATCTGCTTTCTTTTAGCACCCAGGACTACCAGCCCAGTGGTAGCAGTGTGCACAGTGAACTAAGCCTACTTACTCAATCATAAATCAAGAAAAATGCATCACAGGGATATCTAGTAGAAGTATTTTTTCAATTGAGATTGTTTTCAACAATGACATCAGCTTGTTTGAAGTCAACATGTAACTAGCCAGCACAGCTGGATTCTATGCCTGCTGAGTGCAATTCTTTCTTCCCAGTCAGGCACTGGGTTTAGCTCATTTGAAGTTGATAATGTGATATGTGGCTAGAAAAATATGCAAATGTTACTTACAGCTGAGCCTACTGAGACTGAACTATAACACCCTAGAGCTATTGGGAAAGCGGTCAGCTAGAGGAATGTTAGGGTTAGCGTTTACCTGTGGAGTGCTACTGCACTCAAAAACTTTATCTGCTCCCTTTTGGGGAAGATCATATTTATCTTTGGAGCATCTGCAGGAGAAAGTCCTAAGTGCTTTCTAAGTGTACACACACACAAACACACACACACACACACACACACACACACACACACACACATCCCAGAAGCATTGTTAAAACTCAGTCTAGGAATTCACCGCGACATCTTCATTGTTCTTATTAAACAGCCTCCCTTTACTACAAACACGCTTACATAACCAAGTTAGGAGCCAGAATGTCCAAATATCCCATTTGACAATTCCTCCAGAAGGAAAGACATTGTCATGAACCTGAACCTGCATCTCACCAACAGGAAAGAAGAAGCTTACATCTCAAGAGTGAATCAACATTGACACTTCATCCAGAGTCTGTTGTAGGCTGTCCATTTTCCCCTGGCCTGAAGAATCCCTTCATTCTCCTCTGTCACTCTCCTCTATATCTGTCATTATTTACTCCCTCACCTGTTGTCCTCTCTGCTGTGCTCTGCCCTAAAAGGACCATTAGTGGCATCTTTCAGGAGCTCACTGGGTTGTTGCATGTTCTTGTTTATTTGCAGTGAAAACACCAAACACATAATGCAGTGTACATCTCTCCTCCTACTAGTCTACTGGCTGTCAGACTGGTTCAAAGTCACTGTTGTTGAGCTTTCAGAGAACAGAAAGCTTTCTCTCTCACAGAACACATCATAGGCATTTACCAGAGAGGCCACTTCATGAAAAAGGTAGGGCAAGAAGAAGAGAGAGAGACCGGTCATTAAGGGTTCTAAGACAGCAAGCTTATTTATACACACCATGGTTTTTGGTTGGACAAGAGAACTTTATGTCCTTGTTCCACAAAAAACTAGCCTTAGAAAACTGGCTTGACCAAGAGCAAGAACAACATTCAATGGTTTTTAGAAAGAAACCAATTCACAGCAGAGTAGTAGGAAGAGCAAAGGGAAACAAGAACCAACAAAGCAGAGCCAGCCAGCAAATAAACCACCAAAATGTCCCCCTGAAGAAGGGCTTCCGGGCTTCTCAACCTCGATCAGTCACAGGACTGAAATGAGAAAGAGATTCTACATATTCCAAACTGGAAAAGTTGTGCAGTGTTTTGGTATTTATTCTATCCACTCTAGTCCAACCCCCTTTGGAACTCAGTCTCTTCCAACGCACACGTGCTCTTGATATAGATTCTCGATCAAGGCTGCTTGATCTGCATGGCTCAAAAACATTTGGAGAAAGAGTTCTTCCATGGCATATTTGTTAATGGTTCCTTCCTTCCTTCCTTCCTTCCTTCCTTCCTTCCTTCCTTCCTTCCTTCCTTCCTTCCTATCCTCCTTTCTTCTTTCACATGAAATGTATGGATAACGTTGACCTTCCTACAAAGCCTATTAATCATTAGGTTTAGTAAGACTTGAGTACCCAACCCTAGTAGGTACAAAGATGCCGCCTCCAAAGCAGGGCATGTTTATGGGTGTGCTGCATTCCCTGAGGCCCTCATTGACATTGAGTGATCTAAACAGAAGATGCCAGACAAAGAAAAGACAAATAATGGCAATCTATGGCTTTTTTTCTTTTAAATATCAATCTAATTTTAAGATATTATCAGAAAACAATAAAACAAGCAGAACCAATCTTTAAATGTTCTTTTTTGGGCATTGTAAACTCATTGAATAAATAGTTAATGAATGAAAATATATAGTTTTATATATCCTGGGTGAAAATTACATTAAAGGGAGATAGGAAATTAGAAGAGTATTAATGGTTGCTACATCCCTCCAGCCTTTTGTCTTTGTTAATATTTTCTTTTATGTTTTCAATGGGGAAGGAAGAAAAAGAGTTACATTGAAATCAAGTGTACGACACCTGGTATTTAGCAATATATAATAGTGTGGCTAATAGCACCTAATGGTAGAAGACAGGATGATGAGGGAATTTTAATGCATTCTTTAAAAGTGTCTATTTTGATCTTTCTTCATGTAACAACTATTATTTGGTGATACATACTTCAGATATTTACAAGGCCAAATGCACAATTTTGATGTTTTGATTTTGTATGAACATCAAAATTGTGTACATTAATCCAGTACATTCCTTCAACTGATTTTGAAATTTGAGAATGCCAAAGTAGTTTCTAATAAGTACATTAAAGTATTAGCTAATGGATATTTTTTTCTCATCATCATGAGGGTATTGATACAAAAATACAACTATTACATCAAGGAGTCAAATGATAACTTATTTTAGAGCCATGCATGAATGATAAAGTCTCAGAAACACAGATTCAGGTCTCCTCAAATTCCATGTTCCATTGTGGTAGCAGTTTCATGAATTTTCTTAGTTACACAACAAAGACAACCATAATTTAAGATACTTTTCAAATATATTGGTGCAAATGTCTGAGAAGTAGATTACCACAAAGTGGAGAAATTTCTACCAGAGGCATCAGATGCAATTAGTGGACAATCTTAGCTATGGGGGTGGTGGCATTTAAAGGACTGCTAACTTAATGCATCTGAAAAGATTTCCCACGATAATCACAAGGGCATTAGGTGACATACAAAAGATAATTATAGCCATTTTAGGGACCAAGAAATACCCAGGTAAATTATCATTAAGCCGTGAAGTTGCAACATCCTAACTTCTTTGTAATCATTACAATCTTGATCAGCCTATGTAGAGTGGTCAAGCAGATGTGTCTTCTTTTCTTTTCTTTTTTTTAATTAAAAGATTAATATTTGTAATTGATAGAGAATTACATCAATTACCCCCTCCTGTTCATCCCTGCCACCTTTCTTGAATCTCTCCCATGTAGATCCACTCTCAAGTTGGTATTCTCTTTTTCCTCAATTATAACTATCTATCATCTATCATCTATCTATCTATCTATGTATCTATCTGTGTATCTATCTATCAATCATCTATTAATGTATCTGTGTGCACATGTGTGCGTTTGTGTGTGCATGTGTATATGTGTATACACATGTGAGCATGTGTATGTATGGGTGTGAATGTATGTGCAGACATGTGTGCATGTGCATGCGTGTGTGTCTATCTATAAAACCTGCAGATTCCATTTTAGTTGTTTCTGCGGATTTGGTTTCAAGGCTTTCCTCTCTGTATTGGACTACAGTAAAGGGCTCATCCCAGGAAAAGGATTATTCTCATGCTACCAGCAGTCATTAGTTTATGGAGTTCTTTGTCAAGGGGTAGAATCCTCCCCTCAACCCCCCTCAATGTCCATTGATATTACCATTGTTTAGATCTTCTTTATGAAGTCATTTCTAGGAGAGACTATTTTATGACAGACTTCCTGGTATTTTGCCTCTTGGAGTCCTTCTATGCTGCTTAGCATCTCATTTTAACCATTCAATCAATTACATACTTTAATTTTTTTTATTATTCAAACTATTATTGTTGTTTTACAGATTCAGCAAATCACTGGACTGCTTTCACTCAGTCAGTAGCTTAGAGCAAGAATAGTCATGAAGCCTGGGGGAAAAGGAAAAGGAGTGTGCTAAAACATAGAAAGAAATTGTAGGAACACACACACACACACACACACACACACACACACACACACACACGACCCTAACTTGACTTCTCTCTTGTTTTAATACACTCTCCATGTTATTCTTATAAGTTCAGTTGAAAACCTGTTTGGCAGTGCAAGTTTTTATTACCTGGAATTGTGAAAGCCTATATATTTTATTGGGGCGTTTTGAACAATGGGTCAGCCTTTACAACGTTCGTCATGACAGATAGTGGAGTTAGGCTATTTCTAATATTTTTATTCCTTTCATTTTTTTTCTTACCCTCAACCATGATTTTACTGTTTCTATTTTTTTTTCTACAAAACAGAATATTTTTATTTATCATTCCTGGATAAGAACAGACAGTCTATAACAATATAGATGTACATAGCCTGTGCATTTTCTTAGGAATTTGCAACTTTAAAGCAGAATTATTAAAATAAAAGCCACTGTTTCTATTTTTTAAGATACACTTCTAAGCAATGGAGCTGCCCATTCTCTCTTAGTTTTAGCTCTCTAATTTCACCAGCTTGAAGATTGTAGCCATTAGGAAACAGTACTCAGATTCACCGCTCTTGCCCTTCCATTTTTACTCAAGAACAACAAGAAATATGTCCTTTTTTCCTAGATGTATCACACCAGGTTTCCTAAGATTCTGTGAACTCTATGCATGGGAGATGATAGTTCTCATGTGAAAATAATCATAATACAAAATTCATGCTCACGACCATAACCATGTCAGTCAGAGTAGTTATTTCACTGTTCCTAATTTTGTAACATATTATTTTTTATCAGCAAATGACTGTCATATATTAATTCCCTAAAGTAAAAATGTCCATATTGTGTGCTTCCGGTAGGCATGTAGAAGCGAGCTAGATCAGGTATCAGCGATTTTATTCTTCTTGGTAATTATCAATCTGGCAGGCCTCATTTCTTCATCCACCGAGGGCTGTTCATGTTTGCAATTCTCCGTTCTTTCTTCATTAGTGGAGTCTAAAGCACTGAGTGAAAACAGGCTGCAACCCGCCCCCCACCCCCTGGTTTACAGCTTGATAGAAGTGTTAAAATATGCAAGAACTGGGAGTCCTAAAGAGAGAAGAAGCCAAATGGATTCTACAAGCAAATGTGGGAAGGAGAGATGCTTTATGATTCTGTTGACTTCTTTTTGAAGAACACTTAGTATTTTTTTTTAAACCACTAAATTTTCACAGTAATGGTTTAAAATTCTTTGCTCATATTGATGAGATCCTTTCCCATTGCTGTGGAGCAAGCTGAGAAGGGCATGTGCTATCTATTTCCTATCATGAAGCAGACTGAAGTAAGGGGCTGAAGGAGCCTCAAGCGAATGCTGGTTTTGACTTTTATACAAAGGTATAAAGCACATGTTTTCTTTTTTTTATTCGATATATTTTTTATTTACATTTCAAATGATTTCCCCTTTTCTGGCTCCCCACTCCCCGAAAGTCCCATCCACCCCTTCCCACTTCCCTGTTCTGGTATTGCTCTATACTGCTGCACTGAGTCTTTCCAGAACCAGGGG
Organism: Apodemus sylvaticus; assembly: GCF_947179515.1. Lineage (NCBI taxonomy): Eukaryota > Metazoa > Chordata > Mammalia > Rodentia > Muridae > Apodemus > Apodemus sylvaticus. The sequence goes on along the minus strand of NC_067486.1, from coordinate 10,195,701 downwards.
CCACTCCTCCTTTATTCTTGGACATCATTTAATATGTGGATTATGTCTGTATATTCCAAGTTTCTAGACTAATATCCACTTATCAGTGAGTGCATACCATGATTGATCTTTTGAGACTGGGTTACTTCACTTAGTATGATGTTCTCCAGCACCATCCATTTGTCTAAGAATTTCATGAATTCATTGTTTCTAATGGCTGAATAGCACTCCATTGTGTATATATACCACATTTTTTGTATCCATTACTCCGTTGAGGGACACCAGGTACAGGGGAAAGTTCCTGAACAGAACACCAATAGCTTATGCTCTGAGATCAAGAATTGACAAATGGGACCTCATAAAATTACAAAGTTTCTGTAAGGCAAAGGACACCATCAAAAGGACAAATAAGCAATCAACAAATTGGGAAAAGATCTTCACCAACCCTACATCTGATAGAGGGCTAATATCCAATATATACAAAGAACTCAAGAAGTTAGACCCCAGAAAACCAAATAACCCTATTAAAAATGGGATACAGAGCTAAACAAAGAATTTTCACCTGAAGAACTTCAGATGGCTGAGAAGCATCTTAAAAAATGCTCAACACCATTAGTCATTAGGGAAATGCAAATCAAAACAACTCTGAGATTTCACCTTACTCCAGTCAGAATGGCTAAGATCAAAAACTCAGGAGACTGGAGGTGTTGGCAAAGATGTGGAGAAAGAGGAACACTCCTCCACTGGGGGTGGGGTTACAAATTGGTACAACCACTCTGAAAATCAGTCTGGCGGTTCCTCAGAAAACTGGGCATGTCACTTCCAGAGGACCCTGCTATACCACTCCTGGGTATATACCCAGAGGATTCCCCAGCATGTAATAAGGACACATGCTCCACTATGTTCATAGCAACCCTATTTATAATAGCCAGAAGCCAGAAAACACGTTTTCTTAAATAAATTTTTGGGAACTTCACATGAAAGCACTCAGTCTCTGTAACTTCTGTTCCAATTGTCCCTCCAACTATCCCCGATCCTCGTAAATTCATAATCTTTTCTGTAATGATTACATGTGTGTGTATATATGTGTATATGTGTATATATACACACACACACATATATATATATATGTACACATGTCTATTCAGCATACCATACACATGTCTAGGACTTGCTACTTGGTATTCCTCTACTTATGCACTGCCCTGTCTCTGGAGGAAACTGCTTCTCCTCTCAATAGCAGTTATTGATCGCATCCAGTTTTTTATTTAGGTGTGGGATCATGTGGATTTTACTCTGTTTGCATGGGCATATCAACCAATATACATTGTAAGCATATTCTCAATACTTATTTTATACCAATGGATAAATGTAGGTCTTAACATTCATCAAAGAAGCCTCATTTTGCAACAAATGCCAATAATTATAGAGATCTACAGTTGGTCAAAATGCAGAGAATTAGTAACGGAGGAGCATCTGATCTTGACTAATATTTGTTCAAAGTACCTCTACACCTAAGGCTCAACAAAAACCATGGAAGGAAGAGTGTGGAATGAGTGTAAGAGCCAGAGTCCAGGTTTCCTGCTTGTAGATAGTTCCCCTCCATTTGGAAACAATACTGCACCCATGAAATCGCAATAATATGATTGCCTAAACCAGGCTGGCATAATGACATCACATCTTTTCTTGATTCATCTTTTTATTACTTTGTCTTCATTCTTTTTTTTTGAAGTCATTTAAAGTGAAACACTGGCACTAATTCCTTATATCATTTCCCCCCTCCCCACTTCAGTGGAATTCCTTTACCAAACTTGTAAAAGTTAGCCATTTTGTCCCCTGTAACTACAGTTCACCGGGGCCTGGGAGATGGCTCAGTGGATAAAATCAGTCAGCAAACAATCCTGATGATCTCAGATGGATCCCCAGGACCTGTAGTGGAAAAAACCAAACTGATTCCAGAAAGTTTTCCTTTAGCCTCCACATGCATACCCACCTTCTTCTATGCACATATCATATGCACATGTAACACACACACACACACACACACACACGCACATGCACATGCACACTCATACACAAAACAAAATAAGTAAATAATAAGAAAATAAAAGTAAGTAAGTAAGTAAATAACATTCTACTGACATCTGAGATAGTAAAAACAATCATTTTCACCTCATTTGAGAAAGTCTAATCAACCAAAGCATCACCTGATAAAACTGTACCTTTGACATGCCATAACTGATAGTCTGTGACATGTAAATATGCAGAAGTAAGCACAGCACACCAATGCTGTTCTTCCAGGGCAAAGAACAAATATGGTATTGTGCTTCCTATTTTGAAACTTTCAGGTGTCCTCCTTGGCAAAGAGAATATGAAGTAAATCATCAGGGTAAGTGAGGTTTGGGGGTTTTTTGTTTTGTTTTGTTTTTTGCTGCTCTCTCTTAGATGGGTTTGTGGCTTAGTGAGGCAAAGACATATAAGTTATTTAAGTAAAATGGTTTGGTAAATCTGTGGGTTTGCTGGAGCTCAGTGGGAGGCAAGCGGCTGAGGTTTTAAATCCACCTCCTCTTCCTAGTGGTTTGTCACAGAAGCACCGAGCGACTGCAGTCCGCCAGGTGTAGCCATAATGTAGTACAATTAGAGCCGCATCTTCATTGTCAGAAACTTCATTTAAACGTCCATAAAGCCATCCTGACACAAGGAATGAACTGTAATAGCTTATAATTATGATAGTGCATAAAGTATGCCTCACAACCTATTACAAAGCCATAATTTTAGCATAAAAACCATAAACCAAGAGAACAAAACTTGAGAACTTCAAAATAAAATTCCAGCTTTTGTAACAGCCCAGTAGAGCACAGCCCTCTTCTCCGCAATAAAGGATTATCTCATCTCAATGACATGTGGAAGGAACATGGGTAGACTGCTGATTTTTCAGACTTCGCACTGTAGTGTGTTCCCACAGGCATCTTACAACGAGAGTGTTAATACATTTCCGGAAGAGAATTTAATACCCACTAGAATGAGATTGGGTTCACGGTGAAAGGATGGTTACTGTTCACTCTTGTCAAAAATGGGAAATTAGAAGGAAAGGCTTATGAGCTTGGCGTGCTTAAGAGCCCCCTCCTGTCAGGAGAGAGAGAAAATGCCTCCTTGGATCATCAAATCAATGCTGTTTCAACTGAATGAGATCCATCAGTCCTTCTGGGAACAGGTGAAAATGAACATTTAAGAGTTGCGTTTTATGAAAATAAACACGGTTTCTATGCCAGATCATTTAGCTGCTTGCCAGCTCCCTCCATCAACGTTGCTAGTTTCCTCAGTGCGCCTTCCTTGTTTGCCTCACGGATGATATACAATTTACTTCACATTATGAGGCCCTCGTGAGCGTGATCATATGTTACACGACACACGTATCTTGTCCAAAGGGAAACGTCAAAGCACACGTGCGTGCTTCAAGATGCATCCAAAGTGTGCCATCTGTTATGATTATTGAGGTAATATTCTACATAAGAAGGAAATTAGAATCTCTTCAATATGATCCACAAGAACTAGCTGCTAAATATTCTAGAGTACTTTATTTTATGTATTGTCAAAACATGGTTAAATTTTATATAGTCTTAGATGACTAAACATCTCACATTTGTTTACTTGTTTTTCATTTTTATTTCGACGGTAAAGCATAGGGTGTTGGGCATGCTTATTAAATGCTGTACCCTTGAGCTGCATTCCCAGCCCTTTGTAATCTATAGTTTATTACAAAATAGTTATTGTGATCATTTTCATGCCATTAAAGCCCATATTAATAATTATAATATATAAAATATTTATAATCCATTTAATCTTTCTAAAGGGCAAAACTTACATTGTCTATAATTTTTCTGAGATTATAGGCAGTGTTTTTCTTTATCACGCATATATGTTTATGCATATATGTACATATGCATATGTATGTGTCTATACAACATGGGTCTGCCTATTGCCTTTTAAAAAACATTTAGAAACAATACATTTTGACCACATTTTCCTCTCCTCTAACTCCTCCCAGATCCAACCCACCTGTACCTCCATCCAACTTCACGTATTTCTCTCTAAAATATGTAAAATTAAAAATAATCAAAGCAAACAAGTAAAACCCACAAGTCAAGAAATACCAACAGCAAACAAAGCAAAAGCTCACAAAACCCGTGGAATCCATTTGGTGCTGGCCAACTGCTCCTGAGTGAGGGGCATGCCATAGTGTGTTTGATATACTCAGAGACACACCCCTGGAGGAAAATGGTTTTCCTTTACCGAGAAAGTAATAATTACAAAGACCTTCTTGGTTAGGGTGGGACTTTGTGCCTACTTCTCCTTCTCAGTGCTGAGATTTAGTTGAATTTGTATAGGTCTTGTATATGCTTTCAAACTGTTTTTGGATTCATATGTGGATCATCTCTGTTGTGTCCGGATGACACTGTTTTCTTGGAACCATCCATCACTACTGAACTTTTTTATTTGAAGGAAGAAAGGGGTTCTTTGTGTAGACCTGGCTGGACTGGTGCTCACTACTCGCCATGTAGACCAGGCTGGCTTCAAACTTAAAGATCCACCTGCCTCTGCTCCCTGAGATTGTGCTACCACCACCCAGTTTTCTTTTTAATTCTTACAATCTTTCCGTATCATTTCCCACATCCCTGAGACTTGAGGGGAAGGCTTTGATAAAAGCATTCCATTTTGAGATAAGTGCTTCAAAGATTCTCATACTCTGCACATTGCCGAGTTGCGGGTCTCTATGTGAATTCCTATCTACTACAATAAGAAGTGTCTTTGATGAGGGCTCAGTAATGTTAAACTGACCTATGGGTACAGTGATATGTCATTAGGAATCATTTTATTGCTATGTTACCTCACAAGAATAATAGTAGGTTTTCCCCTAGGGTCTATGACCTACGTAGTGTCAGGTTCTTGACACCTTTGAGTGTCAGATATGGGTACCATCTCATGGGGTTAATCTTTTTTTTTTAATATTTTTATTTTCTATATTCTTTGTTTACATTCCAAATGATTTCCCCTTTCCCAGATCCCCCTTCCCCATATGTCCCATAAACCTTCTTCTCTCCATCCCTTCTCCAATCACCTCCCTCCTTTTTCTCTGTCCTTATATTCCCTTCCCATGCTAAATCAATCCTTTCCAGGATCAGGACCCTCTCCATACTTCTTCATGGGAGTCATTTGTTATGCAATTTGTGCCTTGGGTATTCAGGGCTTCTGGGCTAATTAATATCCACTTATCAGAGATTGCATTCCATGTGTATTCTTTTGTGATTGGGTTCCCTCACTTAGGATGATATTTTCCAGATCAAACCATTTGCCTAAAAATTTTGTGAATTCATTGTTTCTAATTGCTGAGTAGTATTCCATTGTGTAAATATACCACATTTTCTGTATCCATTCCTCCTTTGAGGGACATCTGGTTTCTTTCCAGCTTCTGGCTATTATAAATAAGGCTGCTATGAACATAATGGAGCATGTGTCTTTATTGCATACCGGGGAATCCTTTGGGTATATGCCCAGGAGAGGTATAGCAGGGTCCTCTGGAAGTCTCATGTCCAGTTTTCTGAGGAACCTCCAGACTGATTTCCACAGTGGTTGTACCATTTTACAGCCCCACCAGCAGTGGAGGAGTGTTCCTCTTTCTCCACATCCTCGCCAACACCTGCTGTCTCCTGAGTTTTTGACCTTAGCCATTCTGACTGGTGTAAGGTGAAATCTCAGGGTTGTTTTGATCTGCATTTCCCTAATGACTAATGATGTTGAGCACTTCTTAAGGTGCCTCCCGGCCATCTGAATTTCTTCAGGCGAAAATTCTTTGTTAAGATCTGTACCCCATTTTTTAATAGGGTTATTTGGTTCCCTGGGGTCTAACTTCTTGAGTTCTTTGTATATATTGGATATTAGCCCTATATCAGATGTGGGGTTGGTGAATATCCTTTCCCAATTTGATGGTTGCCGTTTTGTCCTTTTAACAGTGTCCTTTGCCTTACAGAAACTTTGCAATTTTATGAGGTCCCATTTGTCAATTCTTGATCTTAAAGCATAAGCTATTGGTGATCTGTTCAGCAACTTTTCCTCTGTGCCCATGTCCTCAAGGGTCTTCCCCAGTTTCTTTTCTATTAGTGTCAGTGTGTCTGGTTTTACATGGAGGTCCTTGATCCACTTGGAGTGAAGTTTAGTACATGGATCAATTTGCATTCTTCTGCATGCTGACCTCCAATTGATCCAGCACCATTTGTTGAAAAGACAATCTTTTTTCCACTGGATGTTTTTGGCTCCTTTGTCGAAGATCAAGTGACCATAGGTGTGTGGATTCATTTCTGGATCTTCAATTCTGTTCCATTGGTCCACTTGTCTGTCACTGTGCCAATACCATGCAGTTTTTAACACTATTGCTCTGTAGTATTGCTTGAAGTCAGGGATACTGATTCCCCCAGAATTTCTTTTGTTGTTGAGAATAGTTTTAGCTATCCTGGGTTTCTTGTTATTCCAGATGAATTTGAGAATTGCTTTTTCTAAATCTGTGAAGAACTGAGTTGGGATTTTGATGGGGATTGCATTGAATCTGTAGATCGCTTTTGGCAAGATGGCCATTTTAACTATATTAATCCTGCCAATCCACGAGCATGGCAGATGTTTCCATTTTCTGAGGTCTTCTTCGATTTCCTTCTTCAGAGACCTGAAGTTCTTGTCATATAGATCTTTCACTTGTTTTGTTAGAGTCACACCAAGATACTTTATATTGCTTGTGGCTATTTTGAAGGGTGTCATTTCCCTAACTTCTTTCTCAGCCTGCTTATCCTTTGAGTATAGGAAGGCAACTGATTTGCTTGAGTTGATTTTATAACCAGCCACTTTGCTGAAGTTGTTTATCAGCTGTAGGAGTTCTCTGGTGGAGGTTTTCTGGTCACTTAAGTAGACTATCATGTCATCTGCAAATAGTGATAATTTGACTTCTTCCTTTCCAATTTGTATCCCCTTGACCTGTGTCATGGGGTTAATCTTAACTCAGCCAAATACTGGTTGGTTTCTCCCACAGCATTTATGCCACTATTCCACTATTATATCTTGCAGGCGTGTCTCTGTTATAGTTTGTAGTTGAGTGATACTAATGATTACTTTTATCTGCTAGTATTTTGTGAAATATCACCCAGCACCATGAATACTTATGTGCAGAGGGTCAAGCTTCTAATTTAGCACCAACTCGATGTCTCCATTTTTGATGACATAGATAGCGTCTTCAGCAACATAGGATCTTACCATCAGGTTGTAGAGAATAAACAATAGGCTTGGAAATATACTGTGCTTATTTGGGTGGTCTATGGAACTCCTTTGTCGAAAGACTTAGTAGGCCATTCCTATTGAAGGTTTTACTTGGTAGCATAAAATGTCAAGTAGGGTACCTTCCCCATTATATGTTTTTGTTTGGTTTCAAATTCAAACTGTTCAGAGCCAGAACTCTTTTCAGGATTCCTATAAAATTTGAAGAGTTTTTGTATCTCTTTGTACTTTTGAAAATGATGAGTCAAGCCTTTTCCCCTCATTATACAACTTGATTTACATAGTAATTCCTGTAGCCCATTAGTTTGGAACTGTCCCTGTTTTGTGCTGACTAGGGAAGAAGCTATTGTCTGTGTTAGTACTATACTCCCTGAATGTAGGTAGGAACCTGTGGTGTGAAATACAGATGGCACCGCCCCATGCTAACACCGGCTACTCTCTGGCTCTGGCGGTCTCCTTGCCTCCAAGTTTAGCCCCCTGTAGCACCCACCCATCTCACAGGTTCTCCTGCTGAGGATTCTGCTCCCACTCCAGGCCGTCTGCCCGCTGTGGTCAGCTGCCACAAATCCCTAGAACCAGGTAAAGCCAAACCTCTAGAGGCTTGTAATTTCTCAGTCATATTTGTATCAGTAAATCTCACTTCACAAAATGTCTACACAATGACCTCAGAGCCAATTGATAATGATATAAACTGCCCACCTTGATAAGACAAATTGCCCTGTAATTATGCATCCCTTATAAGATATTCATAGCTAACAGTGGCTATTTAAAGCCAGGTGGAATCTGGATCATCTTTCCCTCCCTCCATCTTCCTTCCTTCCCTCCTCTCTCTCCTCCCTCTCTCTCCTTCCTAAAACTCCCAGCCCACCTTCTTTATCTACTGCCCATTGATTGGTCCCTTGAAATCTTTATTTATTAGGGGAAGGTTCTGCCACAAGAACCACTTGGCTGATGTCTAGCTAGAAACCAGACCACCAGAGGAAGGGGTAGGAAGTAGGCCTGAAGATATAGATGTGAAAAGGGATGAGTTTGCAAGGGTAGATAGACAGAAGCCAATCTATGCTCATAGCTCCCATTTATCTTGGGCTTTTGAGATGGAGCTTTTCCTTAAGTACTAGTGCATGGAGAACCATGGAAGGCAGATGGGAAACTTAAAAGAGAACGATCCAGGAGGAGATGAAGGCTTGCATCACAGCTCATCAACGCTGAGCACCGTGTGTGGGTTAGCCGTTTCATTTCTTTACTCAACAAGTCATCACTAAGCTTTTGTCACATGCATGGCTGTTCCAGGAACCAGGGATATAGGAGCAGATGAAGCAAATGGGGTTCTTGCTTTTTTGAAGCTATTATCCAGTGGAACAAGGAAAGGCCCAAACAAACAACATAAATGTTTGAAGGGCACTACTGCATTAAACAGGATGATGGTGATGATAAGAGATGAGGAGGGGACTGCAGAATACTTAAGTACCAGGCAGTCGCCAATTTTAAGTAGTAAGGTTAGGGAAGAATAAGAAACTTCGATCCCAATGACTGAGATATGTGTGCAAATTCCAGGTTCGGAAGTAGTTGAACATCTAACTTTCTAAAACACTATCTAAATTTTGATTGTTTGGAACTCAGTTTTATTTCCTAAGAAGGTTAGATGACAAGTTGTGACTGGGTTTCCAGGAGAGCCCTAGCTTTACCAAAGCTGTTTTGCCTTTAACTATGATAGAAATACCACCTGTTGCAGCCCCCAGGCTTCAAGTCCTGTCAGTTGTCTCTGGACAGCAGGTACAAAGCCCCCTGAGTTCTGAGGAAAGGTCAAGGAATTTGGTGGGTGATAAAAGACGCACATGCCTCATTCCTGTAGAGCTCAGGAGACTTTGGACTTCTAGCTACTTTTCTCTTTGCTATGACCAAATACCTGACGAGATGAGGTGTGAGGGAGGACATTTTGACTCACAATGTGAAAGATAACTATATCAGGGAAGGGAAACATATCGGTAGGAACAAGAGGGGGTTGGTAACCTTACATCCTCAGCCAGAAAGCAGAGAGCTAACAGAAAGTGAAGTGGGGTATAAAATCTCAGGGTACACTTCGAGTGACCAAAATGCTAACAGCATTTTAAATTCTCAAAGATTAAACAACCTTCCAAAATACTGCTACAAACTGGGGACCAACAGCTCAAACACGAGCCCATGAAGGATATTCCACTTTCAAACTACTACCTCAAAAATTCAAGAGAGAGAAGGTAGGTGTTGAAGATCTTAATAGAAGGGCTCGCTTTAGGAACCTGGTGCTCACCCTATTTTTAATAGCCAGAAGCTGGAAAGAATGTAGATGTCCCTCAAAGATACAGAAAATGCGGTATATTTACACTATGGAATATGACTCAGCTATTAAAAACAATGAATTTATGAAATTCTTAGGCAAGTGGGTGGAACTGGAAGATATCCTAAGTGAGATAACCCAATCCCAAAAGAACACACATGGTATGTACTCACTAATAAGTGGATATTATCCCAGAAGCTCAGAATACCCAAGACACAATTCACATATCAAATCATTCCCAAGAAGAAGGAAGGAGAGGGCCCTGGTCCTGGAAAGGCTCGATACAGCAGTGCAGGGGAATACCAGGACAGGGAAGTGGGAGGGGGTTGATTGGGGAGCCGGGGGTTGGGAAGAGGGCTTATGGGACTTTCTGGGAGGGGGGAACCAGGAAAGGGGAAATCATTTGAAATGTATATATATATATATATATATATATATATATATATACACACACACACACACACACACACACACACACACACACACACACACACACACACAAAGGAACTTTGTGCCTTCCCCAGCTGCCTGCCCCAAGCTCACTGCTTGGGATTTTCCACTTATGGAAAGATACAGCCAGATAGACAGTCATAATATACTGTGTGTGTACCCACCTCTAACTGGGCAACAAATCACTATGGACATGTTCAGGTACTGACTGAATATAAACAAGAATCACTATAAACACTGCAAATCACCATAAACAAACAAGTCGTTATGGACACTTTCAGGTACTAACTGAATATAAACAAGGGCCCTGGTGTGTAAGTATAACATCTGCAATCAAAGCCACAGTAAGTAAATTCCATAGGCTATGAGACGCATGATTATGAAGCAGCAACACACTAGGAGTCTTCTCCAAGGCTCATTTACAGAATAAGGGACTTGGGATGATTCAGATTTTGTTATTTTAAAGTAACTTTCCTGTTACTAGACTGAAGTTATGTTTACACACCTACATGTATACATATACATATAATTATTACAGTGAATTGGTGAGCAATGTCATATATAATTACATATTTAGTACCCTGTTGGTGGCAGTTCAGTCGCTGCAGGCTTAGTAAAGGAAGTGTGTCCCTGGGAATGGGCTTTGCAATTCAAAGTCCTATGCCACTGGTAGTTTGCCCTCTCTGCTTTGTGTTTGTGGTTCATGATGTGATCTATCACCTTGCTACTCCTGCCTCTAGCCCTGCTGCCACACCTCCTACCATGATGGACTCTGATACCCCTGGAGCCAGAAGCTCAATAAACCCTTCCTTCTATAAGTCTCTCTCTACCATGTGTGTTTCAGGAGATGAATTCAGGTTGTCAGGAGTGACTGTTAGCTCTTTTACGCACTCAACCATACCAGCAGCCCCAGAGGAGGTGTCTGAGAAACATTACCTACACAGAAAACAGTAGCTATGGGAATTTGAGTCGTCATTACCAGTTTAAAAGGAGGTTTGATACTTAAGCATTCTGGGGAGTGTTTATGGCTGTTTTTGGACAGTTGTGGATGTCTATGAAAACAATTAGGATGCTTTACTAGTCCATTTTCAATTCTTAATCACAGGCCAAAAATGAGAGAAATGGGTAAATACCTAAATGTATAGTTTTGAAGTGAATATAATGAGCGTGTATGATAATAGCTACATTTTGCAATGGCTTTATTACTTTAAGTATGGCCCCATTTTCCAAAGAAACAGGATTTATAAGAGACATGGTTATACATTCTGTAATTTATAAACATTGCCTAAATCCTAGTTAGCTAATCTATATATGAAGGAGTTGCTCAGTCCTATGGAGTACATAATTGGGATGTAAATTTATTTTCCCACTCTCTATGGCTTCAGTAAGGCACTTAGGATAATCAGTGTATTTCTCACCAGTACTCCGAATGAATTTTTATCCATTATGTTCTATCAGGAAGTGCAGGTTTTAAAATATGTATGCAGAACTGTGCATGCAGAGAGGCCATCGGCTGGCTCAGTACCAGCTAAAAATACCCCAGGAAGGACACAGAGACTTAAAAAAAATAAAATGTACTTGTATCAGTATTCTAAAGAATATTTTCTAATGCTAATGAGATTGTCTCAGTGAAAAATTCTCAAGGATTGCCCCTAAGATTTTGAGTAGTTGATTATGCCAACCCCAGAGCATTTCATCTGAGCAGATCCTCTTCTGGTGGCTATTTGTGAGGCGGAACTCAAATGAACTTGTGTCTATCTCTTTCCTCACAATCTTTTTACCTTCCTACCATCTTTTGGCTTTTTCATGAACTTCTCTTACTTACTCTGCCTCATACCACTGATGGTTTCTGGGATTGTAGTTATTGCTTATTTCTTAATGTATTATTTATCTATTTGTATTATTATAATTGTTTGTCTTAGTTCCTAGTACTCGTGTTTTCTGTGTTTGTTGTTATTCTATTTATTTATATATATTCTTTTTTTCCTGGTCATAATGTTGGGTCTTCCAATACTTTCCTTTTTCTTCCTCTTCTTCCTCTTCCTCTTCTTCTTCTTTCTTTCCCTCCCCTCTCTCTTCTTCCCCTCCCCCTATTACTCCTCCTTCATGTATTTTAGATAAGACTTGTAGCCCATGTTGGCCTTAAATTCACTCTTAAGGGCATCTGACCGTAACTCTGGATGGATTGACTAAGAATTCCAGGTCTGTGACTGCAGTGTGCATGCATATGTAGTCAGAGATTGATGTCAGATATCCTCCTCAGTTGTTCTATAGCTTATTTTTTGACGGGGGTTCTTCCAATGAACCTACAGCTCTCTGATCTGCCTAGGGGATCCTCCTGTCTGTCTCCTCAGCACTGGGATTACTGCTGCAGAGCACCCTGCCTGGATTTTGGTGGGGGTGCTGGGGATATGAACTTGTGTCTCCATGCTTGCCAGGGCAGCCTCTTACTGGCCAAGCCCTCTCTCCAGCCCTGAACCTGTGCCTTTATTTTCTTGCTATTCTCCTGTGGGATCTGTAACTTAAACTGCAGTTTGTTTGTTTTTTCTCTAAAGTACAGTGACCAGCCACTCCAGCTTACCTTGGCCTGCCCTAGTTTTGACATGGAAAGTTCTATATCATAAGAAAATCCCCCTCCCATGAGCGGAAGATTCTAAGATTCGGGAAATAAATATTGAAAGAGACAGGTATGAAATACAAAAACCAAAATGTACCAAAATAGGACCTGAATGCAGCAAGGGCTTTAGGGGTAAGTGGCCATGGGTCAGATTTTTTTGACCTCGCTGCCTCCTCTCTCTGCTTTCCCTGTCCTAAACATGGAGAGTAGAAACTACAATCCAAAGGCCACAATAGTGCTTTGTTAATGGTTGTTTCTGTTTAGGTGACACGTCCTAAATGAGCAAGTAACTTGGGTTTCAGTAATAAGGGTATTTGATTTTAATTTTTACAGTTTATTAACTGTGGTATTTATAGTTAAGAGAAAGAGGAAAAAAGCTTTCATTTCTTAAATGTCAAACATCTAATCATCATCACTTTGGGAAGGATGTAAAATTGGCTTTAGCTCATGACTATTAACGGAATATTTAAATAAGAAAAAGATTCTCCAGGGAATGGAAGCTCCTGGCGCTACCTCCTTGGAAATCCTCTGAGAATGTGCTAGAAGTAGAATGAGGCTCTTGAAACAGGCTAATAAGGAGTCAGTGTGCTGGCTTTCTGTGAGATTAATATATTCCTTTAATGATGCTCCAATTTTGTGAGTGTAAATTATAGAATATCAAAATTATAAAAGTGTAATGGGTGATATATGTGATTTATTTTCCTGGTGAACAAGACACATGTGAAAATATAATATTTCCCTTTAAGCAGCACATGGCCTTGAAATTAATTTGTGCGAAGGACACAAGTGAAGGGCGTGTACTCTTGTGAGCCGTCATATCTGATGGAGAAAGATGCTTCTACAGGGCTCTTTCTTGGATGTTTGGTACTACCAAATGAATGTTCTCATGCATTTTGAAGATTTTCTGAATTTTGATTTACCAGATGTCTTGTATGTATATTGTATGTATAATCTACATACCAATGTAGATGTACCTTGACCAGTCCAACAGTATCATGGTAAGTTCTTAAGAATCAGCTTCAAAAAGTGTATGCATATATGTATAATAATCTAATAAATTCCATGCATACTAGACTAGGTAGTAAAACTATAAATCATATTGAAATATATAATATGATTTGTTTTAAATTTCTTGTAGACAATTATTTCTTATGGATTATGTACATTTTTTATATTGACCAAGGATTTTCAATGATATTCTACCGACTCCATAAATTTATTTGTGATTTTACAACTGGAATTGCTTCCTAATTTGTAAATTCTTTTTCTCAGAAAACCACCATTAAAATTGTCATCTTTTGTTAAACCTTTTCTTGTTCTTACACGAATTCTTTTCAATTAAGCCAAAACTGCCTTTTAGCTGTAGTGTTTAACACATAACTCTTTTTTTTTATTTTTTTTTATTATTCGATATAATTTATTTACATTTCAAATGATTTCCCCTTTTCTAGCCCCCCCACTCCCCGAAAGTCCCGCAAGCCCCCTTCTCTTCCCCTGTCCTCCCACCCACCCCTTCCCACTTCCCCGTTCTGGTTTTGCTGAATACTGTTTCACTGAGTCTTTCCAGAACCAGGGGCCACTCCTCCTTTCTTCTTGTACCTCATTTGATGTGTGGATTATGTTTTGGGTATTCCAGTTTTCTAGGTTAATATCCACTTATTAGTGAGTGCATACCATGATTCATCTTTTGAGTCTGGGTTACCTCACTTAGTATGATGTTCTCTAGCTCCATCCATTTGCCTAAGAATTTCATGAATTCATTGTTTCTAATGGCTGAATAGTACTCCATTGTGTAGATATACCACATTTTTTGCATCCACACATAACTCTTAAGTTAAATGTGAACTGTTAAGATTTTCATCATCTCTTAAGTCTGGACAACCAGTAAATTAATATACATTCCCTTGTTAAGAGTTACAGGCTTATGAATTTGTTTCCATGGTGGCTGTTTCACCATAAGTTTGCAGTCTCTTGAAGTTTGGTGATTGGCACTTTTATGTCAGTGCAAATTAGCTCTGGCACATAATTGGACTGATCCACAGAGGTTCATTAACAGGAGAGACAGTGAAGGCTACCACTGCTGGCAATAGTCACTGAGCAGACTTCCAAGCTTCTGACCTGCTGGGCAGGAACTCCTCTCTCTCTCCTTGTTTCCCTTACATACCATAGACCTTAGATGACTGCATTGCAGTACAAGTTTCCTCTTTCCAAAGTTATTCAAGGTATCCCCCCACGTATTCAGAGTTCCAGGCAACATCTTTGCCACCACCACTGGAGGACACTTTTTCTCTACCACAAAGCACCCTTGCACATTGCTTTGACAATCTGAGATGCATGGCATGCTGACCTGCATCCTCTGGAAATAGCCTGGTCTTCAACACAGTATGACTTTTGCAGAGATTTCTGAAAGTAAGAATATGCTTTGATGCGCTAGGCTTCTGTTTTTCCTCCCAAACCTTGCACTACATAGCACATCATAGCATGGATCTGAACCTACTATATTACAGATTCCTCTTTAATTCTTGTCTCCCTTGTAAGTATGTGACTTCATGAAATGAGTTTACTTCTTTGGGTTTGCTGTGAGCAGACACCATGACCAAGGCAACTCTTTTTTTTTTAATTTTTAAAAAATTTTTATTAGATATGTTCTTTATATACATTACAAATGTTACCCCCTTTTCTTGTTTCCCCCCTGAAAACCCCCTATCCCAACCCTCTATGTATTTATGTATCAAGTAGAAACAAAGAGAACCATACAAAAAATCAACAATACCAGGAGCTGGTTCTTTGAGAAAATCAACAAGATAGATAAACCCTTAGCCAGAATGACCAAAGGGCACAGAGAAAGTATCCAAATTAACAAACTTAGAAATGAAAAGGGAGATATAACAACGGAAACTGAGGAAATCCAAAAAATCATCAGATCCTACTACAAGAGCCTATACTCAACACAACTGGAGAATCTGGAGGAAATGGACAATTTCCTTGACAGATACCAAATACCAAAATTAAATCAGGACCAACTAGACCATCTAAACAGTCCCATAATGCCTAAAGAAATAGAAGGAGTCATAGAAAGTCTTCCAACCAAAAAAAGCACAGGACCAGATGGCTTCAGTGCAGAATTCTACCAGACCTTCAAAGAAGAGTTAACACCAATACTCTTCAAACTATTCCACAAAATAGAAACAGAAGGAACACTACCCAATTCCTTCTACGAAGCCACAATTACGCTGATACCAAAGCCACACAAAGATCCAACAAAGAAAGAGAACTTCAGACCAATTTCCCTTATGAACATCGATGCAAAAATACTCAATAAAATTCTTGCCAACCGAATCCAAGAACACATCAAAACGATCATCCACCATGATCAAGTAGGCTTTATCCCGGGAATGCAGGGTTGGTTCAATATACGGAAATCCATCAATACAATCCACTACATAAACAAACTCAAAGAACAAAACCACATGGTCATTTCATTGGATGCTGAAAAAGCATTTGACAAAATTCAGCATCCCTTCATGCTTAAAGTCTTGGAGAGAACAGGAATTCAAGGCCCATACCTAAACATAGTAAAAGCAATATACAGCAAACCGGTAGCCAGCATCAAACTAAATGGAGAGAAACTTGAAGCAATCCCACTGAAATCAGGGACCAGACAAGGCTGCCCCCTTTCTCCTTATCTTTTCAATATTGTACTTGAGGTACTAGCTCGGGCAATTCGACAACATAAGGAGGTCAAAGGGATACAAATTGGAAAGGAAGAAGTCAAACTATCATTATTTGCAGACGACATGATCGTCTACCTAAGTGACCCAAAGAACTCCACTAGAGAGCTCCTACAGCTGATAAACAACTTCAGCAAAGTGGCAGGTTATAAAGTCAACTCAAGCAAATCAGTGGCCTTCCTATACTCAAAGGATAAGCAGGCTGAGAAAGAAATTAGGGAAATGACCCCCTTCACAATAGCCACAAACAGTATAAAGTATCTTGGGGTGACTCTTACCAAACATGTGAAAGATCTGTATGACAAGAACTTCAAGACTCTGAAGAAGGAAATGGAAGAAGACCTCAAAAAATGGGAAAACCTCCCATGCTCATGGATCGGTAGAATCAATATAGTTAAAATGGCCATTTTGCCAAAAGCACTATACAGATTCAATGCAATACCCATCAAAATCCCAACTCAATTCTTCACAGAGTTAGAAAGAGCAATTATCAAATTCATCTGGAACAACAAAAAACCCAGGATAGCTAAAACTATTCTCAGCAACAAAAGAAAATCTGGGGGAATCAGTATCCCTGACCTCAAGCAATACTACAGAGCAATAGTGTTAAAAACTGCATGGTATTGGTACAGTGACAGGCAGGAGGATCAATGGAACAGGATTGAAGATCCAGAAATGAACCCACACACCTATGGCCACTTGATCCTCGACAAAGAGGCTGAAAACATCCAATGGAAAAAAGATAGCCTTTTCAACAAATGGTGCTGGTTCAACTGGAGGTCAGCATGCAGAAGAATAGGAATTGATCCATCCTTGTCTCCTTGTACTAAGCTCAAATCCAAATGGATCAAGGACCTCCACATAAAGCCAGACACTCTGAAGCTAATAGAAAAGAAACTGGGGAAGACCCTTGAGGACATCGGTACAGGGAGAAAGTTTCTGAACAGAACACCAATAGCGTATGCTCTAAGAGCAAGAATTGACAAATGGGACCTCATAAGGTTACAGAGTTTCTGTAAGGCAAAGGACACCATCAAGAGGACAAATCGGCAACCAACAAATTGGGAAAAGATCTTCACCAATCCCACATCAGATAGAGGGCTAATATCCAATATATATAAAGAACTCAAGAAGTTAGACTCCAGAAAACCGAACAACCCTATTAAAAAATGGGGTACAGAGTTAAACAAAGAATTCTCACCGGAAGAACTTTGGATGGCGGAGAAGCATCTTAAAAAATGCTCAACTTCATTAGTCATTAGGGAAATGCAAATCAAAACAACCCTAAGATTTCATCTTACACCAGTCAGAATGGCTAAGATTAAAAATTCAGGAGACAGCAGGTTTTGGAGAGGGTGCAGAGAAAGAGGAACACTCCTCCACTGCTGGTGGGGTTGCAAATTGGTACAACCACTCTGGAAAGCAGTCTGGCGGTTCCTCCGAAAACTGGGCACCTCATTTCCAGAAGATCCTGCTATACCACTCCTGGGCATATACCCAGAGGATTCCCCACCATGTAATAAGGATACATGCTCTACTATGTTCATAGCAGCCCTATTTATAATTGCCAGATGCTGGAAAGAACCCAGGTATCCCTCAACAGAAGAGTGGATGCAAAAAATGTGGTATATCTACACAATGGAGTACTATTCAGCCATTAGAAACAATGAATTCATGAAATTCTTAGGCAAATGGATGGAGCTAGAGAACATCATACTAAGTGAGGTAACCCAGACTCAAAAGGTGAATCATGGTATGCACTCACTAATAAGTGATTATTAACCTAGAAAACTGGAATACCCAAAACATAATCCACACATCAAATGAGGTACAAGAAGAAAGCAGGAGTGGTCCCTGGTTCTGGAAAGACTCAGTGAAACAGTACTTGGGAAAACCAGAACGGGGAACTGGGAAGGGGTGGGAGGGAGGACAGGGGAAGAGAAGGGGGCTTACGGGACTTTCGGGGAGTGGGGGGGGCTAGAAAAGGGGAAATCATTTGAAATGTAAATAAATTATATCGAATAAAAAAAAAAGAAAAAAGAAGAAAAAAAATTTTATTAGATATGTTCTTTATATACATTACAAATGTTACCCCCTTTTCTTGTTTCCCCCCTGAAAACCCCCTATCCCAACCCTCTAACCCACCGACTCCCACTTCCCTGTCCTGGTATTCCCGTACACTGGGGCACTGAGCTTTCACAGGACCAAGGGCCTCTCCTATTGAGGCCATCCTCTGCTACATATGTGATTGGAGGCATGAGTCCCTCCATGTGTACTCTTTGGGTGGTGATTTAGTCCTTGGGAGTTCTGGGGGTACTGGATGGTTCATGTTGTTGTTCCTTCTCTGGGGCTACAATAAAGACAGCACTTAATTGGGGCTAGCTTTCAGGTTTAGAGGTTCAGTTCATTATCATCAAGGCAGTAACATGGTAGCATCCAGGCAGGCATGGTTCAAGAGGAGCTGAGAGTTCTATGTTATTTTTTTAAGTCAACAAAATAATTTATAATAGTTAAATGCCTCTTAAATATTCATATCTTCTGAAGCTAAAAGTAATTTGCATTCAATAAGTTTTTTAAATCTACTTGCAACATTAAACATGATAGAAGTAGAAAAAAATCTCTTATGAAGTCCTCTATGAAAGGAAATTGTGACAAATTCCTGATTAGACAGAAACTGTCGCATCTACAAGGGAGAATACTCAGCACAACTGTGGCTTCATAGAATGAATTGGGTAGTGTTCCTTCTGTTTTTATTTTGTGGAATAGTTTGAAGAGTATTAATAATAGATCTTCTTTGATGGTATGATAGAATTCTGCTAAATCTTTTTTTGGTTGGAGAACTTTTAATGAGTGCTTCTATTTCTTTAGGGTTTATGGGACTTTTTAGATGGTTTATCTGATTTTTATTTATATTTAGTACCTAGCATCTATCTACAAAATTGTCCATTTCAATCAGATTTTCCAGATTTTTTGAGTATAGTCATTTGTAGTAGGATCTAATGATTTCTTTAATTTCCTCAGCTTCAGTTGTTATATCTCCCTTTTCATTTCTGATTTTGTTAATTTGGATACGGTCTTTGTGTGATCTGGTTAGTCTGGCTAATCATTTATCTATCTTGTTGATTTTTTCAAAGAACCAGCTCCTGGTTTTGTTAGTACATTGTATTGTACTTTTTGTATCTATTTGGTTGATTTCAGCCCTGAGTTTATTTCCTGCGGTCTACTCCTCTTATGTATATTTGCTTCTTTTTGTTCTAGAGCTTTCAGGTGTGCAGTTAAGCTGCTAGTGTATGCTCTCTCCAGTTTCTTTTTGGAGGCCTTCAGAGCTGAGTTTTCCTCTTAGCACTGCTTTCATTGTTTGGGTATGTTGTGGGTTCATTTTCAGTAAATTCTTAAAAAGTCTTTAATTTCTTTCTTTATTTCTTTCTTGACCAATTTATCATTGAGTAGGGTGTTGTTCAGCTTCCATTTGTATGTGGGTTTTCTGTTGTCTTTGTTGCTATTGAAGACCACCCTTAGTATATAGTGATCTGACAGGATGCATGGGATTATTTCAATCTTTTTGTATCTGTTGATCCTTATTTTGTGACAGATTATATGGTCAGTTTTGGAGAAGATACCAAGAGGTTCTGTGAAGAAGGTATATTATTTTGTTTTAGGATGAAATGTTCTGGTAAACATTTAAATTATCTGTTAAATCCATTTGGTTCATTACTTCTGTTAGTTACACTGTGTCTCTGTTTAGTTTCTGTTTCCATGACCTGTCCATTGATGAGAGTGGGGTGTTGAAGTCTGCCACTATTATTGTGTGAGGTATAATGTGTGCTATTAGCTTTAGCAAAGTTTCTTTTATGATATTAGAATGGCTACTCCAACTTGTTTCTTGGGACCATTTACTTGGAAAACTGTTTTCCAATCCTTTACTCTGAGGTAGTGTCTGTCTTCGACACTGAGGTATGTTTCCTATATGCAGCAAAATGTTGGGTCCTGCTTATATATCCAATCTATTATTCTATGTCTTTTTATTGGGGAATTGAGTCCATTGATATTAAGAGATATTAAGGAATAGTGATTGTTTCTTCCTGTCATTTTTTGATGTTATTTTTATGTTTGTGTGGCTATCTTTTGGGTTTTGTGAAAGAAAATTACTTTTTTGCTTTTTCTAGGATGTAGTTTCCTTCCTTGTGTTGGCATTTTCCATCTATTATCCTTTGTAGGGCTGAATTTGTGGAAAGATATTTTGTAAATTTCATTTTGTCATGGAATATCTTTGTTTCTCAATCTATGGCAATTGAGAGTTTTTCTGGGTATAGTAGCCTCTGCTGGCATTTGTGTTCTCTTACGGTTTGTATGACGCCTTTCCAGGATCTTCTGACTTTTACAATCTTTGTTGAGATGTCTCGTGTAATTCTTATAGGTATGCCTTTATATGTTACTTGAACTTTTTCCCTTACTGCTATTAATATCCTTTATTTGTTTCGTGCATTTGGTGTTTCGACTATTATGTGACTATTAGGTCTTCTCATTGTGTCCTAGGTTTCCTGGATGTTTTGGATTTTAAGCTTTTTGCATTTTGCATTTTCTTTGACTGTTGAGTCAATGTTTTCTATGGTATCTTCTGCACTTGAGATTCTCTCTTCAATCTCTTGCTGATACTTGCATCTATGACTCCTGATCTCTTTTATATCTTCAGGATTGTCCTCTTTTTGTGATCTCTTTATGGTTTCTATTTCCATTTTTACATCCTGGATGGTTTTGTTCAATTTATTCACCTGTTTGTGTTTTCCTGCATTTCTTAAAGGGTTTCCTCTTTAAAGGCTTCTAGCTGTTTACCTGTGTTCTCCTGTATTTCCTTAAGGGAGTTATTTATGTTCTTCTTAAAGTCCTCTATTATCATCATGAGATGTGATTTTAAGTCAGAGTCTTGCTTTTCTGGTGTGTTGGGGTATCCAAGGCTCACTGTGGTGGGAGAACTGGATTCTGATGTTGCCAAGTAGCATTGGTTTCTGTTGCTTATGTTCTTGCACTTGCCTCTCATCATCTGGTTATCTGTGGTGCTAGTTGAATCTTGCTGTCTCTTGCTGTCTTGACTGTCCCTCCCACAAGCCTGTGTGTCAGAACTCCTAGGGAATCAGTTCTCTCCAGGATGAATTTGGGTATGGAGAGCTGTGTCATAGGGTCAGCTGTGGGATGCAGATGGAAAATGAAAGGATCCTGTCCAACTCTGTTTCTTGGTTACTGTGTCCTGATGGCTCTGGTAAGGTCCCTCTTAGGCCATGAATTTGAATAGAAGTTGTCTTACCTGTGCTCACAGGTGTGTTGGACTCCTGGGAGATGAGTTTTCTCCTGATAGTATTTGTGTATGGAGCATTGTAGCACTGAATCCAAGAGTTTTACTTCTTCATCTGAAAGCTGCTATCAGAATACTGACTTCCAAGCAGCTAGGATGAGGATTTTATAGCCCATAGTGACACTAACAAGGCCAGGCCTGCAAATAGTGCCACTCCCTGGGCCAAGCATATTTAAAACATGACAATTTCATTCACTATTCTATCTCAAAGTCTTAAAAAAAGCATCAGACATATAGCAAACATTGGCAAATACTGAATATAAACACGTAACCTCATACTTGTAATGTAATGGCAGGTCTCTTAAAACGTATAGTGTATATAGTGGAAGGATTGTTTTGTAGGCTCTTGTGACCAAGAAAGGACCAAATTCTACTAAGTGAGGCTATGTCTAATTGGAGAAGAATCTGCCTTAAATTCCTCCACAGGTTACTTATGGGTTGATGATAGAGTGATCCCATCAGCAGATTATAATTTTCTGTCTTCAATACATTAAAATCACAACTTAAGTTGTTCTCCTCCCCCAGTGCACCCATACCTCCATTGTTTGATAAACATAATGTTTATTCAAATGGATGAAAAAGTGTATGTAACTACGACTAAGCTGTTGGAACATACTACTTCAGTAGGAGTGAGTCTATGGATAATTGAAATGGACTCCATCTTGAAGAGATGGTCATGCCAATGTAAAGAGAAAAGGAGAAAGGACTTAACAAAGGTCCTGAGCTCTCACAATGACTTAATGTTACATCAAAGGAAATCAAGTCTTTTCTTTGGGCTCTATTATGAGGCAGAAATACAATTATGTCTAAGAACTTAGGAAATGATTACAATGCATGGTGTCAATTCCGTCCATTGAATGAATAGTAATAAGTATCCTCAGATATTTATGTATTTATAGTTCATGACCTATATTTTAGCAGGGCAAAATTATTATCAAAGTAATCTCAAGTTTTGAAAGATTGCTTTAGTTTACTTCTGGCAGGTAAATCAAGTGGAAGGCTTAGGTGACAGCAAGAGAGATTATCTCCATCTCAGTTCATCTGAGACCTAACCAATGACATCACCCTTCATTTTCATCTGTGTAAGAATGAACAATCCAACACCATCACCTGACAGAGGGGGTAGATCCAGCCAAGTTTAAATTATTACTGTAAATGTTTCTGTTGGATCTTTAAGCCTTTCTCTAAGGACATTGTAGTAGTCATCCCCTCGCAGAAAATTAGGAATTATATAAAACAGGCCTGATTATCCTCAGGGATATATTAAAGAAATTCATTTAAATGTGTGCTAAATAGGGAATTCATCAGGTATTTAAAGAGAAACCTTCTTAAAGTCTGAAGGATGCTTTCACTGACGACATTATCATTCATCTAAGAAGACGTGACTTATAAAACAACACACTTGTTCACACCTTTGGAACTACTTTCTTGCCACTCATATTTTACTCATACAAAATCCAGCAGTGCTCAAGGTATTGGACCTCCCTGAGAAGTGCCTTTTCACAGGTGACCTGACACAAGACCTCACTTGGTTGCTTGACTCATCTGGTGGCTTTGCCAAATCTCAGTCCTGCAGAGCATTTCTGTCTCTAACATTTCTGCTTGGAGCACAGAGAAACTGAAGGTTCATTTCCCACAGGGTGGGGGAAATTGGAGCTCTGTCTAAAACTGGATTTTATTGGGTGACGCTTCAAAGCATTCACTTAGCATTTCTGCTAACAGAGCTGAACATTCAGCTAAAATATTGGAAAGGAAACGCTCAGGCAGCATGAAAAGACAGAGGAGGCTGGCACAGTGGAGGAGCCAAGCCAAGGGTGACAAAATCGAAGGGGAACGTTCCAGAAAAAGGCATGAAAAGGAAACTGTTTCAAGCACATCGGTTAGAGCCTTATTCCACAGACACAACCACATCTTCAAAATAAGCAGCGTTTGAGTTAAGTGTGAGCTTTATTCTCTGATATACTCACTCAAAGTCTTATGTCAATGTATTACAGGATATTTTGCCAGCCCTTCTGAGAATGAGAGGCTCATCCCACAACGTGGCACTTAGCAATTGATGGCAGGAATCTGGTGAGCTCACAGCTCACAAACTGCTGTGGGGATCCTGAATCTATTTTATCCCTCCAGCTCAGGGGACCTGGAATAAAATTACTTTAGTGTCCACACAGTGAAGCACCATATATTCTAAGGAAATATTCTTATTGAGCATAGTTGTCATCTGAAACGTAAGTCTGGGGTGTATTTTAGGTTCTACAACTCGACCTTATCTGTTTCTTCCACCAGGTTTTTCTTGTGTTGGGACAATGTCATCTGTAGTACATTGAATTTGTTGAGCACTTGTCTGCTCCTTGAAAAATCAGTTTATATGATTATGGAAAGACAAATGCCTACAATGTACCTTAGTAAGTTACACAGAAATAAAGGTTGACAGCCTTTGCCGAGGTAGCCAAGGAAGGAAGACTGCACAGCTGAGCAAAAGTTGATGGTGACTGGAACACAAATATATGTATCAACTATTTGTGCCATGTTAGTTTTAGTTCTCAGTGATAGAAGCATTGTTGTTAAAAAGCTTCTTGCAGGCTGTTTTATACAGGTATATTTTGCTTGGATATGCATGTGTATACTCGTGCATGTGTTATGTGTGACTGCATGTATCTTGAGTGCACATGTGTGTACACGGATGTGGAAGCCTGAAATTGGCATCAAGTGTCTTCCCTGATCCCTTTCCACCTACATTTTGAGGCAGGATGTCTGGTGAGCTCTGAGTTCATATGTTGGGCTAGTCTGGCCAGCCAGCATATTCTGAGGATTGTCTGTTTTTGTCTCCTGCATTAGGATTACAGGCAGACCATAATGCTCATCAAGTGTTTTACATGGATTCTGAGGATTTGAACTCTGGCTCTCATGCCTTTGGAGCAAGCACTTTACCCACTGAGTCAAGTCTCAGCCCGTAAATGTTTCATTTTTATTAGTATAAGGTTCTTCAAGAGCACATAAACAAATTAGGCATAACAGAAGCAATCACTCAGGCAGGATTTATGTGCCTGTCACCATCCCTAGAGTTCTTATTTTCTTAATTTAGCCTTCACAACCATTATAAGAGAGAGCTCAGAAATCTTGTTCAGATAAACAGGGAGATGGAAATAAAATGGATGTTTTAATAGCCATGTCATTTAATTACTTGAGAAATTTCAGTACTCCATGACAGGGTAAGTAATGTTAGGTTACAGACCTAACAGCCTTTCTCCCTTTCTCAGAGGTCAGGCCACACATAGCAGAAACCTCTCTCCACAGAGTTGATACAACAGGAAGTGACCTTACAGTTGGTAGACAGTGTGCAGTTCACTCTCTCTCTCACTTGAAGCTGGGTCAAGTATACTCTCCCATCCTTAGATTAAGGATTTGTTTATAACTTTACTTTTATCAGTGACTTCCTGACATCTGACATCTAGACTAGGGTAGGCTATACTAGATCACAAAGTATGAAGCTGATTCATCCCCTCAAAAGCTATTGGTATCAGGACCTCCAAAACCTGTGACATCAGGCGACAGTGCGACCTACACACCCGTTGCCAAGGCAACAGCCACCATATTCCCAGAATCGACTTGGATCACCTCCCACCTTTACTTGTGACCACCTCACCATCTGTATATAAAGAAAGGACCTTCTGATCCTTCTCTCTCTCCTTCCCTTCTCTTTCTGACACTACCCACTGGGCCATATCCTCAGTCCACAATTGTTACATTTTTATTAGTATACAGGTCATCAAAACTGCATCACAAAATTAGGAATAGTAACATAAACAATCACTCACATAGGACTTATGTGCCATCTGTCTATAAAGAAAGGACCTTCTGATCCTTCTCTCTCTCCTTCCCTTCTCTTTCTGACACTACCCACTGGGCCATATCCTCAGTCCTCAATTGTTACATTTTATTATTATACAGGTCATCAAAACTGCATCACAAAATTAGGAATAGTAACATAAACAATCACTCACATAGGACTTATGTGCCTTGTAGCTAAGGACAGCTTAAGTAGGAATCCATTAAGGCTTATGTCAAAGATGTGGAAATTACCTTTCAAATGAACCGACAGCAAGCTCAAAAAAATTTCATGGATGTTTTGCTCAGAGAGAAACGTTTTTTGAGTCATCCTTGGAATGCTTTTTATTTGTTACAAACCAAAAAGAGTCAGAGCTTTCTTTGATCCCCCTTCACCTTGTTGCCAATTGGCCCTGCACTTACCTAGGAATAAACACACCAGGCTTCTTTATATCACCAATTGATTTCTATCATTTTCTTCTGGTTATATCAATGAATTTCTACTGTTCTTTGTTGACATATAATAGTTTCAGAGGACTTTTCAGCTTTATGATGCACTGAAGCCCTTTGATTAGACACATCCAATGCAAACTGCCCTTTGTATCTTCACAGGTTCACAATTGTATATTTCTCTGTATCTTTGCAATAATGGCCAGCAATACCTTATCAGCACAATGATCATAAGAGATGATAATTTAAAATAATATTTAAAAGTATGGCATCCTCCTAAAAATACATATCTCTTGAAGAATATGCAAGCTGTTTTGGTATATTAATTCATACTAGGTTTCAGAGTTCACTATTTGAGTTGAGTTGTTGAAATGTGGCACTTTTTTATTAAGTTGTCATCTTTTACGTTATCCAACAGTTATTTGCTTGTTTTAGTGTTAAAATCTCATCAGCAATCTCTCATGTTTATAGAGGTGGAAAATTGTTTGTTGCTGTTATTTCATTTGACAAATTCTTGGATCCTTATATAATTTCTTATGTTGGTTCATCATTAGGAAACTTCCTGGTATCACTTTCCAGGCTTTTGTTATGGAAGAGAACAGAATCCTTAAATATTTAATTATGGATATAGCACAGTGGTCTCATTTATAGTGACATATCAAAATTAATTTCCTGGTATTCTGTCAAGAAAGAATCTCAACCATATGTTCCCAAATAAAAATAAATGAGTTGAGGAAAACTCTGACAAGGAATTTTCCTACTTCTGCAGGCTCTTTGTATACAAGATTCCCTTAAATGAAAATAGACTCATTCATGTGGGTATGATTGTGTTTAATTTATTTTTGTTGTTTAAAAAAAAGAAGTAGAATGAATAAAGGTTTCCATCATGTAATTCTTCCAAATTCATACTGTATATCTTTGGTATGGAGTTTCATGTTTTTAGTAAAAAAAAAATGCATTAAGTGTGGAATTAAGGACAAAGGAAGAGGAAGAAGGAGAGCGAGATAGAGATGCTCAGAGAAGAAGCACTGCATCTGAGATACAGTGAACAGATGTTCCAGTGCAGCATTCATTATTCAAGACCAGGACAAGACTTTTTAATCACTGACTCACCCAAAAGATGTTTAATAGCAATCTGGGAGAAGAGCAGCACAGCTTTGCTGAACACATGCCACCCCTGACTGATAAGCCCGTCTTCGGGGTTCAGTAAACACAGAAACCAAACAGTATTTTGTAGATTAATTTTATACAGAACTTGCTTTTTCCCACATAACATTTAAATGTTTTTACATGGTCACACAGTGTTTCATTGGCATTGTTGTCTCTTATATTGATGTTCTCTTACTCTTTCTTCTAGTAACTATATTATTTCATTGTCTTCAACAATTTGGATTTAATTTTATATATGCAGAGAATTCAAGTCTATATTTTTCTAAATGGTAAATTAATTTTGTCCATCCACCATCTTTAAAACAAATCTAGCTTCTCTAGAAAGCTCGAATAAGATACCAGATGAGCCTGCAGCCATCATCTTGTAGACAAAGCAGTATAGACAGTTCCTTGTGCACCAAACAACCTTCATAAAAGCTATGGACTCCAGATGAGAGACTACAGTCTCACTTTCATAAAGGAAGAAAGGATATCTTTCAAAGCATTGTTTGTATCACTCCTTTACTGAAGTCCAACTCACGTGCAGAGATATCTTTTGGCTGGAATAGGAAAGGTTAAGGCAATCCCAGGATCTAATGTCAAGACCAGTATTGAGTTGGAATGATGAAATCAGGACTCCTGTGACTCCTCCATCAGTACCCTTAGATGGAGCCAGCTGACCTGCATTAGCTAGACTAAGGAAAGGTATCATCATTCTTTTACCAGTCTCAAATAAGACAGGAAGGAATGAGATTTCAGCCAACTGGCAAGTAATACAAGACTTCATCTTAAAATTCAATTCCTGACCTATTTTGTCAGGATAAAGCAAGAAGAAACCAAAGATTTGTATTTTCAGCCCAGAGCTAACAGATGGGGTCTTTGGTCCATTCTCTATACAAAATGGGGACCTGTGTATCAGTGGTACAAATCAAGTTTTAGCTTGCCTCATTGACAATTTGGAGTGGGCCTGAGCCAGTTCTTCTAGACTGTGCTATAATATTTAGCATGAAACAACTTAATTATGGCTTTAACATAGTTTAATATCGGCCACAGTAGCCTAAGGACTAATGCTACCATTCCCAAAACAACCTTGAACATCTTCATATAGAAGAACATTTCATTTAGTAGGAGTAGGTTAGAAAAATAAGTCAGGACTTTGCCTTGATAGCTCAGCTGTTAGTTGGTAAAATATAACTCTGGATATACCATGCTGACCCCTGTTCTCAGGCCAGAAGCTATAAAGAGGCTCTGGAGTACCCTCATTGTCATATACACAAGAGGTTCTAGAATATTAGACTTTTGTTGCAGCCAGAATTTTCCAGGTCTAGCTTGTAGCCCAGGATAGCTACAACACCAGCAGTAGAGAGGCCTACTGGACTTAGGCCTACCTTGTGATATACTTGTCTTGGTGGATTGTAGGTTGTAATAGCATTCCTGTATCGGAGGATAAAAGTGTGATATGGTGGGTTGGCCTTTTTATGGTGAGTCTGTCAGAATTTGGCAGATATCATAGTATCTGACCATGTGTAAATGACTATGAATGAGTTGCCTGGGCCTATCATAGTTATTTGGTTACTCTAACCACACAAATAGGCTTATAGTGAAAAGACTAACCTTTTTAGGTCTTATCCTTGTCCATCCTGAAATAGATTTATATTGACTGAAGCTTTGGGAAAGCATGAAATTGGGTTTTTCTTAATATTACAATAGTATCAATATATTGATAATTGATTCATGTAATCATTGACTTAAGTGCCATCTAGTGTGGATGAGAGAACACGAACAAACATAAGTTCAAAGGTAATCATCAGTTTACCTATAATTTCTAGAAAGATAAAGTTAAATACAAACAAACCAGATTATGAACCCAATAGAGTATACCTAAACCTTCAATACACAAATAGTATTACAGTCCAATAACTGTTAAGAATTTTCAGCAAACACTAACTTCAATTAGTGATCAAAATAAGACATTAGACATCAACCATATAAACCAGTATGGTTGCACTATAGCAACCAGTATAGGCAAAGCCTTGAGTTGAGAATTTAAAATATATGTCTTAAGAAAATTCTGTAATGATAGCCAGATGGCCATGAAGATGAATGGAAATCTACCACTGATGGGGTGAGGAGGGAGGGCATCTCCAGGATGAGACAGATAACTGGGATGAGGGAAACACCCAAGAATCAATGGGTGTGTCCTTAGCTGTGTCACAACATTGGGGAAATGGAATCTGAAGAGGCTACCTCCTGTAGCCAGGCTGGAACCCCAGTGGAGTGATAGAGACACCAACCCACTTACAAAACGTTTGAGGGCGAATTTATCCTGTGTACAAGAAATGTGGGCACGGGAGATGTAGTAGAGTTTGAGGGAATGGTCAGCCAATAACCAACCCAACTTGAAACCCATCCCATGGGTAAGCACCCAAACATAACATTGTTAATTGTCTATTATACTTGCAGCATGTTGTCTTCTGAGAGGCTCCACCCAGCAGTTGACTCAGACAGATACAGACACCCATAGTCAAACAGTGGATGGAGCTTGGGGACTCTTATGGAAGAGTAGGGGGAAGAATTCTGAGGGGGATAGGAACTCCACAAGAAGACCAACAGAGGTCAACTACCCTGGACTCCTGGGATTTGCAGCCTTTGAACCACCAACCAAAGAACACAGAGGGCTGGACTCAAGCCTCCCCACACACATGTAGCAGATGTACAGGTTGGTCTTCATGGGGGTGCCAAAAAAACTGGAGCAGGAGCTATCTCAAAAGCTGTTGTCTGTATAGACTATATTCTCACAGCTGGGCTGCCTTGTCTGGCTTGAGCAGAAGAGGAAGCACCTAGCCTCACAGAGAATTGAAGTACCAAGGTAGGGGGATATTCAGAGGGGCCCCCATCTGCTCAGAGGAGAAGCGGGGAGTAGGAGAAGGAGGGGGTGAGTGAGAGGGTGTAAATGAGTGGGATATAAAGTAAATAAAAAATAAAATAAAAAATTAAAAAAAGAAAACTGTAAGTTCAGAGCATACAAGAATGTGATTCAATATCCTAGGAGAGAACTCAATATAGAGAAGGAAGCAATTTCAATCAACCAAAGAGAAATCCATGAGATGGAATGTGCACTAAGCAAATGCCTGATAAGAGACACCAGTGGCAGAATAGGAAAAGGAGAAGACAGATCATCTGACTGTACACATTGTTATAGGATATAGAAAAGTGACGAGGAAAGAGTAACCCTTATGGAAACTCTGGGAAAACACCAAAATAGAAAATATTTTGGTTGCAGTATACTAAAGAGACATGAGAATGGCAAGGAGAAAAAAATGTTTATTAAAAAATACCACTGAAAATTTCACAAGTTAGAGATGGGCACAAATAACTAGATGGAAAGGTCAAAGTTCACCAGTCAGATAGAACTCAGCCAAGACTGACTACTCCAAGACATATGGTCATGATTTCAAAGGTAAAGGACAAAAACGAATTTCAATGCAGTACTAGGAAAGAAGCACATTGTAGCATTAGTCATCTTGACAAAACAGACATTTTAGCAGAAAACTTAGAGACTGGCTAAGAGTGATATGAGATTTCTCACATTACTGGAAGGAAATAAAAACCTGCTATCCAGAATATTGTATTGTGAGAGCACGTCCTTTAGAAATGAAGAAAAGATAAAATATCCCCAGACTAATGAAAGCTGGAGCAATATATCCACAACAGAGCTTCCCTACAGGAAATGCATAAGCTGAAAGAAAAACTTGTCATTTGAAAAACAAATCAGAGTAACTTCAGATATATCCAACATGCTCTGATACAGCCGCATAAACTATCCACTCCTTTAGTATATATTAAAAATTAAAAGGGACATCATTAATGTTTTAGATAGGTAATATAGAAGATATAAGACAAAAAGTGATTTTTCATGAGTATTTTTCTCTTTTCTTGTTTTTTGATAATGGTATGTGCTACTATCATTTTCAAACAGCTTGTTATAATCAAAAGATGTCTATTTAAGCATTATGATAAGAACAAAGAAAATTATCTCTTGGCCGAACCAAAGTGAATGAGTAAGAAGCAACGTCTGCTGTTATGTAAATTGCCTACCCACACTGAAGACTGTAAACTAGAAAATGGATTATAAAGTGGCTGTTATAAGAATTTACCTTATAATATTTACCTCATAAGAGGTTACATTCTTTGATTAAATGTCATGAAGTGACTGAATGAATTAAAAACAAAGAAAGAAAACTACAAGACTCAACTACATATTGCCTACAAGAAACTCACTGTAACTCTAAGGACAGATGTAGATTACAGATGGTGACCTCCTGCTCTGTATTGTTCTATTCTCGCCTTTATATTATTTATTTACTTACCCATTTGTGTGGAAGCTTTCCCTCCATATATGTATATGCCAACACATTCATGCAAGATGAGCAAGCAGAGAGATCAGAGTGCTCGTTTTTGTGTTCAAAGCATTAGCCAATGGATTTTAATGTACATGTGGTCATGCTTTTATTCTTAACCTTAGGATGTTAGCACATAAATTTAGCAAGAGGAAGAGGTATTATTGCCATTAGCCATTTCCCACATTCTAGACTGAAAACCATATTGTATAGATTTGCACTGAGTCAACTTGCAATCCTGTATCACTAAATTATTTTATTTCATTTTTTGTCATTCTTTGTGAGACAACTGTAAGGTATCAGCAAAGAAATTCATAGTTTTTGGAATAAACGGATTCCTTAAAGTTAAACTATGTCTAAAAATATTAAATAAATGTGGTGAATTAGAGTTCCCTTAAAACAACAATAGCATTCCCATGGTATCAAGGCTTAATTGCAGCCTGCCTGGAGGTATAAGTGTACCAAGAATGTGGATTCTCAAGTGTTGTTTGCATTGCAGAGGAGGAAATCAGCAAAGAGTCCCCAGCAAGGTACTTGTGCCATTTAAAGCCGTCTCCTCCCACTGGCGAGGACATCTTTCTGAGAGGATGTCCACCTCCACCCCTACCCCCACCCTCCACACTATTTCTCTTAATATCCCCTATTCTTGCTGGGTTTATGCTTCAGAGTCAATAAGGAAATGTCCAACTGTGCTCTGCCTTCCTATGTAGTCAAGCTTTGTGAGAAACTCCTGGGGAGAAGATGAGGAATGGGAGAGCAAGTTGTAGAGTGAGTGGCATCTGAATCTCAGCCATGGCTGACCTTTAATAGATCACAGAGGAAATATTCTATTATTTATCACTACCCTTTTAACCTTCGGATTAACTCTTTTCTTTCTTTCTTTCTTTCTTTCTTTCTTTCTTTCTTTCTTTCTTTCTTTCTTTCTTTCTTTCTTTCTTTTAAATTTTTTAACTGGTTTTTTAATTAGGTATTTTATTTATTTACATTTCAAATAATGGGATAGGGTGTTTTTGGAGGGGATTAACTCTTTTCTACAACAAACATTTCAGCATGCTTAATCTTATATTCTATTAATTAATAAAATAAACATATGACCTGCATGTTTCTTATAACCCTTTGTTGAGCCCTGGATAGAAAATTAAAATACTAAAGGTCTTAATGCTATTCTTGTAGGTTCTTAGGTTCAGCTAACTGTTATTTTATGTAGCACAGAGAAATGTCTAGTCAGAATTTCGAGAAAGAGTTCAGCTATCCTATGAAGAGTTCAGCTATCCAATGAAGACAGAAGAGAGATTCTTTACTTAGGTTTGCCTCAGTCAAATTTCAGAGGATCAGCTTCCAGATATCACATGTAGGAGGAGGTGCATATATCTGGGGATATCTGGGAGCCAAGAGAGTCACAGAAGCAGAGGTGACAATGAGCATCTGCCTCTTGTTATCTGGGAGTTCTCCTTTCTCAGCCACTTTGGTCAAGTCCCACCATTACTCTACAGTTTTAGAGTTTGGGGCTTTTTTGAGCATCTTAAATAGATGTCCAAACTTAGCTTCCTAAATGGAAGAAACACACCAAATGAATGAGGACTCCCTTTATCCTCCATAAATCTTGTATGACCCATGACTGGCTTGGGTGACCCTAGGCAAAGGTTTATATATATGATTTAATGATCCTCTGCTGTGCCAGACAAGGTAGTATAAGGACTCATGATCCATTGTAGAAGTATCTACCTGACCAAAACAGATTTAGCCCACCAGAACACTAACATACATGATAATTCCAACTTCCAAAACCACTCATAGACAGAGTGGCTGCTGTCCTTGCTAAGAAGAGGAAAGAAAGTCAGTAAAGAACAAACAACAGGTGACACTCTTTACATAGGTTTTCTGATAATTATCTGGAATACACAGGGAAGAAAAATGCAGATCTGAAAATTAAAGCCACAAGCTACCAATGGCTGACACCAACCTTCTCCTCCGCTTTGATTTGGAGTGAAGGATGCAGGGAGGTTCTGCAAAGGTTTATGTTGCTTGGCAGTGCTCTGACTTTTCAGGCAACAAAGTCTCCCTGGAAGCTATACCAAATCTCCTTTGATTGCCTGTGATCAAAGGCACGGAGGCATCCCTGCGATGTCTTAGCTTCAGAGAGTCAGGGCAATCAGGATACCTAGAGGCTATTAATAATTCCTGAGACCATTTTAAGGTGAATGGCACTTTCTGACGGAGTTTTGTGATAATAAAAATGATTTGTCTCTACCTTCCTTCTGGGCTACAAAGTTAGTCTGAACTCTCTGATTAGGTCCCATTTTGTAGTAGACAGTAAACATGTTCAGTTGTCTTACATTCAATTTGTACAATTGATGGTTAAGTATAGTTCTAGGTGTGCGAAGGCTTTCTAGAGTGGAATTTAGGAGATGCAACTTTGTCACTGAGTGTATATAGCCTAGTGAAATTGTCTATTAGCCTTGATTTTAGATTTCTCATGAGGGAAAAATGGGCATGTGCTTGGGTTTGCTTTAACTTCCTTGGAATGTATGGTAAACAGGACTCCTGGGGCACAGTACTCTTATTTATAGCTAAGGCTGCCCATTCAAAAGCATGTCAGGGGGACAGTTGGTATTTACTTTAACTTTCATGCCCCTTCTTTCTCTTCAGGGGACATGCCATGCAGTCATGTTCATATGGACCAGCACACACTGCTACACAGATTACTTGCATTTATAAAAAATCTTTTAAATATGATCATGCACCATGATATAGATCAATGGGGTTATGTTTCATTCAGAGTACAAAATGTGTCACATATGTGAATTTAATCAAATTATTCGCGTTTTCTGTTTCATTTGTATAAGAAAAACTATTTGTAAAGCTAAAGTAACATTGAAAGACTGTGAAAGATGAAAATTTCTACACAAGGCTGACTGTTCCTAACATTAATTGTTGTCTTTATTCACTTTTCTATTTGTTTACAACATTCATAAATGCAGATAGGACCTGTAAAGGATTATCAAGAATAAGTTTGAAAATAACAAACACAAATTATTTTGTGATGATGATATTTCGTATCCAATAAAGCGGCAAAGAATTAATTGGGGAACAGGAACAGAACAGAATTGTTGTCCCTCTTCCCCTTGCCTCTCCTATCCTTTCTCTGCCTCTCCTCTCCTCTTTCTCTGCCTCCCTTGCAACCTTTCTTCTCACCCCTCTTTGTATATTTTACCATCTTCTTCACCCCCTGAGCTCTCTTTTCATCTATTTCTTTACTCCCTCTTCTTCTCCATACTCTGCTTTTTCTCTCCTCTCCTTTCTTCTTGAAGATCTACCCCCATTTGCATTTATAGTACTCTGCATAGAGTTTTCAAAAAAATAAAGTCAAACCAACCACAGGTAGTCAGAGCCTTGGGCCCACTAGGACTCCAGCAGGCATTGGTAGGGATGCAGGGTGGCTATTCTCCCTGGGATAGCAGAAGGGTGATACTCAAGAGTTCAGTTAGCATTTGGAGACCAAGGAATATACAACAATGTATATTTATCCTAAGTTAGTGATCCTCAAGGCAGCTTCTCTAAAGACAGGTTCCCTGGCAGCAGAACCAAACCTGCCTCACTATCTGATGAGAGTCAGTGATTAGTGAGAGAGAAACAAAACAAAAAGCAGAAATGATGAGAGTCTGGCTTTCTTCACATTCTGAGAAAATAAAACTAAAACAAAACAAAACTAAACTAAACTAAACAAACCACTCCCACCTCAAGAAATGAAAACATAAAACCTCAAAACTCTGCATTGGAACAAATTTCAAACAAGGCTAGTTAGTAAGAAAGCTGCTTCTCACCACCCTATCCCAATCTTAGTCTTCCTCCATTTCTTAGCCTCCCTGTCTCTCATCTGGAATTAGGGATGAACCCACATATGGTGGGACAGAATACTTGCTTCAGATCATCTCTAACATTTTCTTGGCATTGCCCTGTTCCTTCAAGATCGGTGATGCTCACTATGGTCTCAGATGGAGTGGGGAGTGAACACATGCAATTATACAGCCAGGTTTTAGTGAGTGACAGTGTGCAACGGGAACTATTGGCCACATGTTGTATAACTCATGCTGAGGCCTCCCAGACTAAGTCACCCAGAGAACTGGTTGTATGTAACAGGTATTTCCTACAGAAGGCGGGGAAGCCAACATACTTGGGTGGTTGCTGGTGCTTCTGAATTTTCCATAGGTAGGATTCAGTGTGTCCAACTCATTACATGGCCAGTTGATGAACATTTATTTAGTCATTATTTCCCTTATTTCTCATTTCATGAGTTATTTTTCTTCCCCCTCAAGGAACTGTCAGCCTTCCCCATCTGTCTTTAATACTAAAGTTAGTACAGTCATATACACATGGCAGGGGGACCATTTTATTTGTTTGCAGACTTTATTGGAATACATGGTCTCAGCATAGGCAATCTGGATTAAAATGCTTGATCATTTCAGTACTAGTATGAGATCCCAGGCCCTGGGGCTAGTGGTCTTCTGAGAAATGCATGATGTCTGTGAGCATTGATAGACTCGCTCTGACCTGCCAGCACCGGAATAAAGACACATAGACTTACAGCTATTTATGGAAGTGTAGGCCTTGTTTTCCACATGTGTTGTTACCTCGCACTCAGTCCCAGTATGTCTGACTTCATCTGTCTCTGGCTGTCAACCCACCTGCCTCTCAGTTCCCCAGAGTTCCTTCTCTGCCCTGATGTCCTTCCGGCCTCTCTTCTCCTGCCTCAGGTGTAGGCTGTCAGCTCTTTATTAATCCAATCAAAGGTGATAGAAAAGAGTGTTTACAAAATCGCAGGCAGATGATGGTCCATAAAAATAAAATGCCACCATCTCAGACAGTACTCAGCTCGTTGCTGGTATAGACACCCACATATGCTCGAATAGTACAAAGAAACGTTTACACAGTGCACAAAAATTTTATCCCAACATGGGAGAAATGGTTTCTTCACAGTTCAAGAAAACATTGGGTTTTCTCAATCACAGCATCTGTATGTAAGCCACCCCTCTCTCTGTAGTTGATGAGTGTATGGATTTCTCATTTACACAAATTCAAATAAATTTATATTTGTTATTTCTTCTATTCAATCATTGATTATCATTGTTCCTTAAAGTCTCCTTATTTTATGTATTTTTTCATGTATAAGACTGTGTGGCTGTAGGCTTGTGTGTTTGTGCAGGTAGGGTATGTGTGTGTGTTTGTGTATGTGTGTGTGTATGTGTGTATGTGTGTGTGTGTATGTGTGTGTGTATGTGTGTTTGTGTGTACCTGTATACATGTAGACCAAGAGCAGAGATCAAGATTTTTCATTCCTGCAATGCCATTCATGCCATTTTTCAGAAATTCACAAACTTTTATTCTTTTATTAATGGTCATGTCTTTCTATATGCATGTGTGTATCATGGGGAACTAAAGCAGACATCAGATTCCCTGAAGCTGGATTTATAGGCTATAGTGAAGCAACTAACACTGGTTTTAAAAACCAAACTGTTCTGATCCTCTATAAGAGCAGTAGGTACTCTTGCCTACGATGTCTTTGAATCTGTTACCTTCTTGATTTCTTTGGACTTTAAATAACCCATAAAGGTGCCTACATGGGATTCTATTGGACCACGGCATTTGTCTAACAGAATGCTTTCATTGGCTTGTAAACTACAGGACACTCTGATGTCTTATACCTAGGATAATAAGGGCCCTTTAAACATTATATTTTCCTTGTCTCTCTGTATATCAGATGCTGACCTTGAACTTTGTAGACTAGGATGTTGAGGATTTAGGTTCCATGCGCTTCCACCTCCTTAGTACTGGGATGACAAGTGTGCTTTTCCATGCCCTGTGAAGAACTTTATCTCGATAAAGTGAATATTTGGACACATGACTCGGATCTGGGTTGTGAACCAAAAGGAGGTAGGAAAATTTTCAAAATAGAAAATTTGTTTTTGTCTTTAGGGAGCTTATGATTTCTTGGAGAAAATTAGTTATTCAAGAAAAGGGAAGTTTAGAGAGACTCTGAAACCAACTCATAGAAATGATGTGTGGGTAGTGCCTTTGTTGCAAAGCATGACCAGGACAGGGTTAATGAAATATTGAGATGGTGAGAACAGAGAACTCTGCTCTGACCTGGCATGGCAGTTCAGCTGTGATATGACAGCCTGCTCTAGTTTCTGTGTGGAGAATTTGCTTCTTGTCAGGCGATAGGAAGTAACATCTCTTTCTTCTTAGAGAGAAATAGAAGGGAGAAGGTCTTATGAGTTTACAGCTTATCTTATGTTTATCTCTTCCTAGTGGAAGGGACTATTGGCCCACTGTATAAGCTAATAACAATTTTATAAATAAATTGTCTAGTGCAACTTAACAAATGGATACACTCCCCTCTATAAATTATAAAATATGCTTTGATTAAAAAACAAATAAATCTTTCATATCCATGACACAAATAGAAGTAACAAATGAGAAGATTTTTTTCCTCCAAGGAAAATGAATTATATACATGGCTTGGTTGGCTGCCTGTCAAGAAAATATCTTAACTGCCCATGCACTGAAATATCTTGGAGGCAAACAGCCCTCATGACAGAAAGCCAGCAATGAAATTAACACAGGACCCTCTGCAGACAGTAGGCCAGTGTGGTAAAGGCTTCTGCTATCTATGGGATTCTTATTACTGTCAATTGTGTTAAAATTGGCACAGTCAAACCCCAGAGTAGTTTACTACTTACCAAACACCTTCAGGGCAAGAGAGAAAAGTGAGATTAAACTCATAAAACACATCACTTACTCTGTCCTAGAAGAGTAAACTGCCTTTAAAACAAAGTACCTTTAAAAATAGCTTCTTTGCTTTACAAACTAAAACAGAGCCTTTGATTTCATTTGCAAGTCAAATGTGTGGAATCTTTTTAGAGGGAATATAATAAAAATCTAAAGGAAAGATAGCATGTCTGTACTGGGACAATGCTATATGTAAACAGGTTGTTTATGTGCTAACACTTGCATATAGATATGAAGATATACCATCATATATACATTGAGCCAGATCTTTCTGGATATGGATGTGTAAAAATCTGTGTGAACAAGAGAGAAACGTTTAGATCCTTCTTGAGGAAAAAAAAATTCTACAGATTCACGCACACTTTGCAGGGTAGGTGGCTCATTGCCAGGACTATAGTATGCAGACAGATGTTAGAGTTGACTTGATAGGTGACATCTCTACAGTTAAATTCATTCCCATAGTAAAATGTCCCCATGTCCCCGGAAAGATAACACCAATAAGGAGAAGAGACAAATTTCATCTTTAAAAATGGTCTCTGTTCTCTTGGATCACTCATTCTAATGGACTGAAACAGGAAGAGCTGTATAAAACAGTCCAGAATTCCAAAGTCATAGATGTATGGCTTTGTGTGTGCCTGGGTAGAGGTGCTTAGATAACAGATCTACTGACAAAAGCCTGGAATGCAAGGAGACTAAGTATGTAGAGGAAAAAACTAGATTGCCCATAGGTGGACTGGGTTCTGGAGCTAAGCACACAGTGGTTCAAATCCTGGTTATTGCCACATATGGGTACTCAACACTTTACATTTGGAAGCTATAGGTTGGTTATTTATGTAACTTACCTGTAAGATTTGTATGAGAAATGAATATGGGAAATATGTTACATACTAAGTAGCATAAAGGCATTTGATGTGTCTAATTGACAGGTCTATAGAACACACTTATTGAATCCATGCACTAACCTAATATTATGGTTTGAGGTGAAAAGTATTCCTGTGTATTAAAGCCCAGGTTCTTAGGTGATACTCTGGGAACTTCAGGAGCTGGGGTCTAGCTGAAAGAAACAAGTCACTGGAGGTACAATCCTGGGTTATTGTAGATGCTTATATTCTCTTGCTAAGTAGGTTTCCCAACAACCTGCTTGCAGTGTGCCACAAGTAAGAATGAGGGGCCCTGCCCACAACTGGTTTGCTAGTGGCTGATGGCTGGGCAAAGAGACAGAGGTGGAACTTTTAGGATTCCCTGGCAAGTGACTGAGAAGAAGTAGGAAGAAAGACAGCTTCCATGCCCAGGAAGGAGGAAGAGACACCATGCTGAGAAGTGCAGAATACAGAGAGAGCTGTCATGTAGGTGCCAGGGAAAGCAGCCCCAAGAGGGTTAAGAAAGATAGAATAATGGATTATTAAGTAATACTTTGGGAATATTGGGGGGGGTATATGAATCAGCCATATGGAGGTTAGGAAGTTGCTCAGCCATTGAGCTGTTTAAGGCATATTTAAATATAAAGGTTGTGTGTGTGTGTGTGTGTGTGTGTGTGTGTGTGTGTGTGTGTGTAGGAAGGAACACTGCCCACTGCCAGGATAGATTTGAGTAGCCTTAATTGGGTGCAACCACAGGTTATTCCATCACTGGTTCCACCTCCCCTCTCTCTGCTTCTTTGTTTACCAACATTCATATAACTATGGTCTTCTGTCTTTTAATAAGCCCAGAAAGATGAAGAAAATTGACCATGAACTGGACGCTCTGAAATCATGAATTAAAATGAATCCCTCCTACCATGGGTTGGTATTTCAAGGTTTTTGATCAAAGTGATATAGATTCATCTCAGTGTTTCTGGGGAGGTATTTTAGAGAAAGTTTACCCTCTATAATCAGGTGACATCTAGTAAAGCAGATTATTCTGTATTATGTTACTGAGTCTAATTAAACCAGTTAAAGTGGTTTGAGATCAGAATTATGGTTTCCCCTCAGGGTTAGGAACTTCTCTTCTAGACCGCAGAATTGGCTTCCAGTGGAGGGCATCTGTCTTTCCCAATAGCCTGTCATGTAGATTTAGGCATGCCTACCCTTTGCAATTATATAAACTGGTAACTATTAACTATCTACACAACATCTATTGATTTATATTGATTTACCAGAACTTTGACTAACAGAAGTAAGTCAATACCTTATACCTTTTCCTTACAATCAAAATGTGAACATAACTATTTCAGCTGTACTATAAAAATTGATGGAAATAAATATTTGTTTTCACCGATTTCCTTAGAACAAGGTAAATAATGGATTGTGCACCTTGGGTGCTTTTTAAGTCTTTTCCTTTTAGTGTGTTCTGTGGATTCATAGACTTACAGAGTAGACATCATACATTCAGTTTAATTTTGAGAAGCTCTGTGAGATATGTTAGATTGTTTTCTATCACTGAGCAGGGGAGAATTTGGACTTCAGCATCAACACTGGATGAAGAACACATATATGTTGTACCAGGCTCTGTTTTTAATAACAACCTGTCTATTCATTCATTAAATCTTTAAACAATGAGTCCTGCCAGCCATCATTTTCATATTCTAATTGGAAGAATCTGAGACATTGGGGTTTGAGTTTCTTGTCCTGTAACATGGAAAAGTCATATAATGCATATGTTTTTATACAGCACAGTATCTATAGAAGGAATGTTCCATTTTGTATGTTTCTGTTCTTAGGAACACAAGAAGACACCGAATGAGACAGATGCTGACTTTTAGGGCATGGTATGTAAATTGTATGCCTGTTCAGTGGGACAAGACCAAGAGGATAAAAATGATGGGGCAGCTTATGGGGGAGAGATCTTGAAAATAAATTGTAGACCTTTTAGTTTCTACAAACTACCTTGATGCCAAAGCAGGCATCAATCACCTGTCTTGCTCTACTATTGAGCTATATGCCCAACTTGTTCTCTCTCTCTCTCTCTCTCTCTCTCTCTCTGTGTGTGTGTGTGTGTGTGTGTGTGTGTATGTTGTGTATGTTATGTGTGTGTGTTCATGAGGAGACCAGCTGGTTGTGGGTGTCTTTGTCAACGTCTTTCCACCTTATTTTTGGAAGCAGAGATCTCCCTGTGTCAATTACCTCTATGCTGGGATTGTAAGTACACCCTGCTACCTCATCAAGTTTCTTATATGGCCTCTAAGGATTTGACTCAGGTCCTCACGGCTGTTCGGAAAACACCTTACCAACCCAATTATATCCTGAGGGGTTCATTTTTTTCTTTGCTGAACCTCCGAGGCTGCTGCCTATCCTTGCTCCTGTCTGGTTTCCTTCTCTAGCCTCTGTGGAAGACAAGCAGACGCAGATGCTGGGTTGGGTTTATTCTAATCATGCGCTCACATTTTAACCACACTGTTTCCAACTTCTGAATAATTAAAGCAGCTGTTAGAGCCTCTGTTCTGTGACAGTAATAAAGAGTGCTACTGTTTATCAATCTTTGACCGGAGAAATTGTCCTGCTCATAGGCAAGTAAGCTGAGACCTAAATGCAAAAGTCAAGACCCCGCTGATGGAATCCATTTTTCCTTCCCCACAAGGCTGCTTGGTTCACACCTTAATATGTTGCTTTCTAGGCCTTGGCATGTGCCATGCTGCTAATCTCTTATGGTTTTGATGCCTTGCTAGTCTTTTCATCTCCCACATACTTTGGTTCATGGCTAAGTTATCAGAATCCATGACTCCATCCCTATCTCAAGCATTCACAGATGGATAAGGTAGCAGGTGAGTATAGTTATCTATTTTTTGGGTAGCTTAACTGCACATCAGCTAGAAAGTTTGAATCAGGCGAGTCTCTTAAAGTGTAAACCAAGTATTAGGCTCTTAAATAAGAAACACTGGGGGCGGGGTTGTGCAACTTAAATACAAGTAAGCTTGGAGGGCAGGGAAAGAATTGTTTTATTTGTGTCTGACAGTGTTTTGAAAGTTTCCCATCTCACCATTTATGGTGGCACACAAGCACTTTAGCCTTTAAGAGCAATCGGTGCTCTGTGGGGTGGCACTGCGTTGCAATGAGATGCCTCCAAGGTTTTAATTCTCTCTAACAGCTTTCCACTATAAAACAGCTACTGAATCTGAAAGTCATTGGGAGTAATGTGGGTACATCTTGTTTATGCACCACCTTGTGGAGGCATCTCAGAAACAGTGGCTTCAGATAGAGTCATTTTCTTCAATGAATGCAGAAGTCATAAGCACGTGGAGACCTGTTCATCTGTGGCTGAGTGTCAACAAAGGAGAACATATTATGCTCTTCTCGCAATACATTAAAATCATGCGTTAGTTCAAGGACTAAGTAATCTGTTGATGAAGCATGAAAGTTGCATGATATTAAATAAGAAAACAAATCCTGATTTTTTTTTTTCAAATTCTGAGGTTTCACTTTTTGTTTCTAATCAAGGACTGAACTCTTGACCTGCTAGGTAAGACTGCAACTACTGACATATAT
The DNA here is from genome assembly GCF_947179515.1 of Apodemus sylvaticus. NCBI lineage: Eukaryota > Metazoa > Chordata > Mammalia > Rodentia > Muridae > Apodemus > Apodemus sylvaticus. Next base: position 10,152,870 of record NC_067486.1, on the reverse strand, counting down.
CCAAATTATTTTTTTTGTATTTCTTTTATCTTAAAATAGGGTCTTTTCAGTTGCCCATGCTGACCTTGAACTTAGTTCATATTCTAGGAATTTGTCATTCTGCTCCACTCTCCTGAGTAGCTGGTACTATAGGGTTGCTCTACCACTTACAACTAAATCATAAAATTTATATTAAAAAATCATACTATTGATTAGGGCAAATGTTAATTTAAAATGCTTTTTAATTTTTCAAGAGAATTTATTGTAAAAAATATTCAAGTAGTCTATTTTTGATTTTATTTGTATCTTATGATTAGAATTAGAACCTTAAAAATATTTGCACTGCATGAAATAAATTCACACTCTTCTGCCCAACATTTTCCTACATAGATTATTTTGGAATGTGGTTAAAGTGCACTAGCTGTATGCATGTGATGCTGGAGCATAGTATAAGGAGACAAGTTCCTTTACTTTTACCTGCTCTTCATATCATTTCAACAGGGAATCATCCTTGTGAGATGCTCACTATTAACTAACAGCCTTCAGAGATTACCTCAAAGGCTAGTTTAAAAGAAAAAAATAGCTACTTATTTACTTATCTGGCATTACTGGAAAAAGAACTTTGGGCCTCAAGCATGCTAGAAAAACACTCTATTGTTGAGCTATATTAACAATTTCTATTAAAAAATGTGTGTGTCTGAGTTCATGGGAATGTCCACATGTTTGTATATAGAGCAATCACTTAGCAGACAGAGTCATTTCCCCAGACTCTCTGATTATTAACTTTTAAAGAAATAATAGATCCACTGTTTCATTCAGCAAATTGTTGGGAATTACTTTGACGGTAAGTAGGTTACTTATGAGTCATCTACCCACTCTTCAATTATTGCAGTCATTTAAATGATAATTGCTATTCCAGCTCCATTGGGACCCTGAGGATGATAGGAATGAAGGTAAATAACCTTCCAAGGGCACATTGTTGCATTTATCTAATTATATAAGAGAAAGAGGACAATACATGCCTGCATCCCCCTTTACATATTTAGTCTGCTCTATGAATTAGTAATTTTATAGCAATGGCACCAGGCCACGATTACCTGGCTATATTCAAAATCAGAGCGTCCACAGAGTCACCTTTAGACTGAAGAACTATGGTGTTCTCATCGAACCAGCCTGCTCCAACTTTCTCTGTTATTTGCTCATTTCCATTTGAACCAACCTACCAACAGCTTTGGGGCAGGATTGCATATGTGAATACCTGGTATGCTCCACACACATCTGAAATTATCACCTGGAGATTTAAGATTCCATTCACCCAGTTTTCCAGTTTGAATTTGTGACAATAATTCTCATTTCCTTCTCCCAAATAGCATTTGGCTATTCCTGCTAAGGGTGAGGATGATCTTTGCAAAGATGTACAGTCTTCAGGATAATGGAGGTCCTCATATAGTGCTACTCCAATTGTGGAGAGTTGGTACATGATCATCTTCCTAGAGCTCATTTCGTGGTCCTCTCAGTCTCAGCTTTATTTCCCTTTTCTACTGGCCAAAGATAGAGTCAGAAAGTAAGATAAGTCTGATGACTACATCTGAACCAAAACTATTCTCCCTCTCTTGAAGAATGACCCTTCCATGATATCATTGGATTTCTGAGACCAAAGCAAGGAAAACAAAGAAACTGGAATCAAAGCTCTGCTGAGCTCAAGTCTTGCATGATACTTTAACAAAGCCTTGGATGACAGTAAAATCATTCTGTAACTGGAGGACATCATCCAGTAATGACGATTTAAAACTGAGAAAGCTTTAATTAAAAGAGCAGACTGCTATTTCCCCCTGGATACCGTCAAAGAGGCCACCACCACCAATATCCATAGAAATGACTTCAAATGCAAACATCACTGTTCACAGAAGTTCCCCACAAAATAAACCCCTGAACGTTATCTTCACATGTTGAATACACCCAAAGCTCAGGTGTTTCTTGAACACATGATAGGTATGCAACAACATGCCAGAAAAATGAATAAATTTTCCTAGAACTGCATTGATTTCTCTTAGATCCTTCTGCTCTATCAAATGCTTGTATACCCTTTCAGGGACATAATTTGGAGGGTTGGATGGATAGAGCTTCTGGACACTCAGGCAGGGATAGAAAAGAATACAGACACTAGGCTGAGAGGACCACACTGGGTGTTTGGGAATTTGAAGAATGAGACATTGACTTGCTATCTTTTCATTAGAATGGCAGAATGAGCAAAGATGCATCGGTGGGAAACTCCTCTCTAGTGTGAAGTACCTCTTTCTATCTTAGAAGTAGCACATAAATCATTTAATTACCTTCCAAATGGTAGAAATCTTGTATCTGCCCCTTGGACAGTATAGACAACAGAATCTTATAGGGTATCACAGTGTCACTTTTGTACAGCTGCTGGGACTCTCTATAAGTTAAGTTAATTAACATTAGCCAAAAGTATTAGTGTCCCCACACTCATAAAATATTATTTTCCCTACTGTAAAGTCATCTAAACTATTTTGTGTCAGCTCACTTCACTATTTCCCCTGATTGTCAAAGAGAACACTTCAACAAAGAGATAATTAACTTCCATAGAAATGATTTTCAAATCCAAAATTCAATGTCTAAATTCTCCCGAGCAAGATATGTAAGGAAGTTTCTCACCAAACAAGGCTCTGAACTTCATTCTTGTGAGCAAATGACTGTATCATAATATTACAAGGCTATTGGTTTCCACAGTTTCGCACATTAGCCAAATGTAAGGAAATGTGTAGCCTTCACAAAAGCATTAGAATTGAGGTTAATGGGCCTCACTGTTGATAGTTTGATCACAAAAAAATACATTACTATGAGCTAGAATAGAATATATTTGTCATCAGTGTGTCGAATACTGGAAGCTAGAACTATTAAAATTTCGAATTTATAATACTTAGGACTTTAAGTTTATTGTTTTTACACTATTTATAAAATATGTTCTAAACCTTTCTTCACATGTTTAATACTGTACAATTGGCTCTAAAATATAAAGTATTGTCAATTGATTGAGACACAACAGTCTTCCCAGTGTTCTAAGACGGATTTACTTAAATGATTACATTCCATCTCCCTTTTACCATCCAACAGAAAACTCCTAAAACCCTCTCTCTTTATCTTCCAAATGACTATTTAAGGTTGCTTTCCCAGCAGCCTTCAAAAGGCCCTTTTAAGAGAAGCAGTCTTGGTCTGTGCCCTCTACTGCTGTATGCCTGGGCATGAAGAATCTGTACCCAGAGAGAACTAGCATGATAAGAGAAGAAGGACATCTGGGTCATGGAAAAGAAAGAGACAATAGAGTTTGTCAGGTTGGATAACTGGGTGTCAAGGGTGTGTGGATTGGGAGAGATTGGGTTGAAGGGAACATCACTAAAACATACTTTGTTCAGAAATGTCAAAATGATATCTAATGCTCTACACACTAATTAAAAATCCATTTGCCCCAATGGAAAATGGGGATCCACTTGTGCAGATATGTGGCCATGGGAAGAATGTCTCTATTTCTCTTCCACGTTGTTTTGATTGTTGTTGTTTGTTTGTTTGTTTGTTCTTTAAGCCACTGTTCTTGCCAGCTGAAAGCTTTGTCGAAAAGAAATGTTCTTCAGGAACTCAGTGTGCTCACAGCATATGCTGCACTTAGATAGAGGCCTTAATAGTCAATCTTTTTAGAAAGGTTGTTCTTATTATAAGATAGTAGCTATTGATCACCAGCAATTATTTTATTTTCCTAATACTTTGGCAATTTTAGGAAACATTGTTAGTTATCACTAATGGGGGCTACTTTGGTGAAGAAGCAAAGGGCACAGCTAAACAACCACAACAAAGAATGACACAAGCCTGCCATTGTGACAGACACCCTAGCACAGAGTCCTGGCAGGAATTACTGGCCATGTGGAGCAGAAAGAGTTTGCTGTTTTTTTCTTTCCTAGGTTCCCACCTTCTAACTTGTCCTTAAAGATGCCATATTATAGCAAGAGAACAACACAGTGATGTCCGCATTAGGCTAAGAAGACTGGAAATTTTTCTCCTTAAAAATTGTGTATCTGTTTCTACTTGTCATTGCTGGCAAGTAAAAAATAAAGATTACAGAAATAAAAAAATGTGAAGAATTGTTCTCATGTGGGAAGACCTCGACTTTGGGAGATATCCAGGTACTGTGCCCCCTAAGTTAGCCAAAGCCATAAATGTAATAGGTCACAGCTGAAAGTCAAGCAGAGCTTTGGATGACACTCATACCATGCTTTAGATTTTATTCCATTGACAAAAATCAAAGCTTGAAGTTCATCAAAGATTTGCTGGCCAGAACAGCTCCCAGTTCTAGTGTGCCCTCATCACACCTAGAGGGAGGTATCTATGAGGATGATATACATTGTCATGGAGATTTCTCCTAAACTACCTGCATGGGAGGACAGGTAGGGAGCTTTATAGTCTTCAAAAAGGAAGCATGTACTTGGAAAATAATGTCATTGCAACTATCTTCCCTATTCTCGTCTAAGTCTCCTTGAGGCTGCAGTACTAAGTATTTTCTTCCCAGTAGTTCCATCTGTCTGTGGCTATAAACAAGCTCATAGAACACATGGAAGGCTCACCACTGTGGTCTTGCACAGAGGGTGAGAGGCCTGAGTCCTTAGCCAGTTATAGGAACCTCTTTTGCATTCTACATTTCTGGGTCTTACTGATTATTGAAATGCCCAAAGTGGTTAAGCAGCAACTTTCTTTGGGGGTGCTGTGTGATTCTTATATGTTTTATCTGGAGGAGGAGGAAGAGAAGGAAGAGGAGGAGGAACAGGGCAAGGGGAAAAGAAAGAAGAAGAAGAAGAAGAAGAAGAAGAAGAAGAAGAAGAAGAAGAAGAAGAAGAAGAAGAAGAAGAAGAAGAAGAACTGAGCACCCAGAGCAAAAAGAAAAAGAGCATTAGCGAATTGTCAGGCAATTAACTAAGGCATCATCAAATTAGGGGAAATGATCATATAAAACAACAGGTTAGTATGTGTTATTAAACATCCTCTAATTTTAATCTTTTTCTGTATTCCTATTATATATATGTATATATATATATAAACATAATATACATATGACAATAGCAGTAAAATTGGATTATCATTTATGCATTATAGCATCTTAATGGAATATATAATAAAATGGACTTAATTTGAACATCTCTTACCATAATTAACATAGATGACAATTCACTCCTGTGAATGTAGTTTTCAATTCCATTAAGAAAATATAGTGTTATGAAATTGCATTATGTATTTATGTATTTAGGATGACCTTAACAGACAAAGAATTTATTCCAGAGAAAGATGCAAAGTCAAAAGAATTCCTAGGCAATCATCTATGATGTATAGTCATTTGAAGCAAGGAGCTCTGGACCTGCTGAGAGGAAGCACCTCATCAATATATTAATTTCTCAAAAGAGCAGGATTCTTCTGAAACAGAACAATTTTAGATGTCTCCAAAGGCCCTTGGATGTCAACTTTTAATTGGCTGGTAACAGCCAATTAAACCTTTATTATGGTTTGAGTTAATTTCTCCCAGTTGCAATTCTTGTTTTTATTTCACTTTTATTTTCATATGACAGGTTGTCCCTAAGAGACAAAACATTTGTGTTTTCTTCAGTGATTTGCTGTTTAGGCTTCAACTTTAGATAAAAACTTTCTGAAGTTTTTACTGAAGAAAATCATCCCATTTTGCTGGCAGGGAATTTTGGCAACCACTGTTTTGTGCCACACGTGCTGGTAAAGAATAGGGACAGGAAATGTTCTTCCTCATTCGGGCTACTTCAAGGTACTTGCGTAGGAAAATGATGGGTGGGAGCCATTAGATTGAATCACCTGTTTTATAAAAACTGTGCAGCACAGGAAACGGAGAACTTGGGTTCTGATTGTGTGCCTGATAAACATACACAGTTTTGAGAAGTTAATCATTCAGCAGCTGTTTTCATCACTAGAACAGGAAAAAGAAAACCTGATGCTCTCATCTAAGTGCCTGGAAAGCCAGTCACCAAGGCTTTTGAACAAGAATTTTGTTTGTGACTGAGATCTGGGGACCAAGAGGAGAAGACTACACAATCATTTTAAAGTTTTAACTCTTAGTAAACAATAACATGAATTCTTTTGGGGATATAAGTATTCTTATAGAAGTATTTAAATTAAATTGAGGTCATTAAGGTATTCCGGTCTTGTAACTATTATATTGCTGCAAAGAGACAGCACAGCCAAGGCAAATTTTTAGGAGAAAGAATTTAATTGGGGGTTTGATTTCAGTTTCAGAGGATTAGTCCAAAATCATCATGGTGGGGAACATGACTGCAGGCATGTAGGCAGACATGACTCTGGAGCAGTAGCTGAGAGTTTACTACATCTTATCTACAACATGTAGCAGAAAGAGAATGAGCCTGTTGTGTGGGCTTGAGTCCACCTCCAGAGACACTTCTCCTCCAGCAAGGCCACACCCTCATAACCCTTCCCAGGCAGTGCCACTGAGAACCAAGTATTCAGGTACATGATCCTATGGAGGGGGTCATTCTTATTCAAACCATCACAATTCCCCAGCTCATTATGATGGTTGCCAATATAAAAAGGAGAAAATTTGAAATAGAGACCCATGCATACAGAGGGAAAACCATTTAGAGATATATCATCAAGACACACTTGAGGCTACTGCATGCTTTGAGAACAACTAGATCATATTCTTCCCATGTCTCTTAGGAACACTCACCCCTGACAATATCTTACCTTTCATCTTTGAGGCTTTATAATGTCAAGACAGCTCACTTCCATATTAAGTAACAGGCTTTGGGTATTTGTTACAGTGTCCCTAGGAAATCACTACTGAGCTCAACAAATATTTGAATATATTGAATAGATGATAGAATGAAAAGAGCATGAATGAAATAGTATTTCTTTTTTAGAGTGTTTTACTCTGTATACTTTTTTTAAGAGCCAGAAAGAAATCTCCAAGATACTACAGTCCTTTATGCAGTTTGTTTCTCTCTACATAACTGTTCTTCTTTTACCTGATAGAGGCACTGTTTTCGTGTCTTTTTAATGGCTGGGTAACTTCCCTTTTGTAGTCCAAACACACAGGTATGCATTCATTTAAACTAAGTGTATATGTCAGTGTTGTCATGGCCTTATCTTCTCCATCACTTACTAGATGCCCTCAATGCTGAGCAAATACTCTTCACTGAGCTACACTTATCCTACCTCCCAGTCTTAATAGTTGTCCAAGTTAGCTTCCTTGGAAGTTTAACAGCAGTGAAAGGTTGTCTAGAAATGATTCTGGTTATCCTGGGAGATGGTACCTTTATTAGTCATATATAATTTATGCAAATAATACACACATATCCATGACTGACTCCAGGCAGAGAGCTGACTTCAGGAGGAGCAAGACCGGATCGAAGACATATCTATCAAGGTTAGAGGTGGGCAGACCAATAACTCACAAGATTTTTAGAAACCAGTGCTCCAAGTAAGTCTAGATGATTGTTATGCATTTCCTATTCCATCATGAGTCACTAAGAATAATTAATATCAACAAGTAGTATGAGTATTTCTTCATGATTTGTTTGATCCTAAAACACTTTCATGAGGAATTAGTCAAACATTTATTTCCTCATCAGCGTTTGATGCAAAATTGAATAATTAGTACCACTTTATTCCAACATGAGACAGAAGACAGAGCTATTTTATCTTAAATAACTTTCTTAAATTAGTAAGTTGGATGAGTCAGGAGGGAATTCTATGCCAAAGGATAAAAATAATTTAATAAATATGGATGTATTAGAAAATTTAATTAAGTATAGTCTCATTCTAATTTGTTCTGATATTTTATTTACATACTTCCACATGTAACAACATAAAAATTATATAGATCGCCATGCAACCCTTTCTAATTATTTGACGTTTTGAAGGCAACAGTCAAGTGTTTAAATGAAAAGCGTGTTTGTGTTTATACACTTGCCTTTCTTAGAGGTGAATGTAGAAGCTGGTGTTAGAGATGCAGGGTGTGCCCTGTGGGAGGCATCTTTTTATGTGGTTGTTGGAGAGCTGTCTTAGTTAGGGTTTCTATTGCTGTGATAAAACATCATGACTGAAAGCAACTTCAAGAGGAAGGAAGTTCATGGTGCTTGCTCTTTCATGCCACAATTCATTGTTTACAGTGGTCAGGGTAGGAATCCTGAGGCAAGAACTGAAGCAGAAGCCACAGAAGAGCACTGTTTACTGGCTTGCTCCTCATGGATTGCTCATACACCCCAGCATTGCCATCTCAGTGGTAGCACCAATCCCAAAGGAATGGGTCACCCCAAATTAATCACTAATTAAGAAATGTACTGTATCTTTGTTGTATGTTGGAGCATCATTTGGATATATGTCCAAGAGTGGTATAGCTGGGTCCTCAGGTAGCACGATGTCCAATTTTCTGAGGAACTGCTAGACTGATTTCTAGTATTGTACCAGCTTGCAATACCACCAGCAATGGAGAGTAATGGAGGAGTGTTCCTCTTTCTCTACATCCTCATCAGCATCTATTGTCAGCTGAGTTTTTGATCTTAGCCATTCTAACTGATGTGAGGTGGAATCTCAGTGTTGTTTTGATTTGCATTTTCCTGATGACTACGAATGTTGAACATTTCTTTAGGTACTTCTCAACCATTTGAGTTTCCTCAGTTGGGAATTCTTTGTTTAGCTCTGTGCCTCATTTTTAATAGGTTTATTTGATTGTCTGGAGTCTAATTTCTTGTGTTATATATATATATATATATATATATATATATATATATATATATATATATGCTAGTAGCTCTCTATTGAATGTAGGGTTGGTTGCCATTTTGTCCTATTGACAGTGTCCTTTGCCTTATAAACGCTTTGCAATTTTAAGAAGTCTCATTTGTCTATTTTTGATCTTAGAGCATAAACCATTGGTGTTGTGTTCAGGAAATTTTGCCCTGTGCCCATGTGTTCAAGGATCTTCCCTATTTTCTCTTCTTAACAAGGATACATGCTACACTATGTTCAGAGCAGCCTTACTTATAATAGCCAGAAGCTGTAAAGAAGTCAGATGTCCTTCAACAGAGGAATGGATATAGAAAATGTGGTAAATTTACACAATGGAGTACTACTCAGCTATTAAAAACTTTGGGTATTCCGAGCTATTAGGCTAAAACCCACGTATCAGTGATTGCATACCATGTGTGTTCTTTTGTGATTGGGTTGCCTCACTCAAGATGATATTTTCTACTTTTATTCATTTGCACTAAAACACTAAGAATTTCAGGAAGTCATTGTTTTTAATACAAGGGCTACTATCCTTTATATAGGGGACTTTTGGGGAGGCAGGAAAGGGGATAACGTTTAAAATGTAAATAAACAAAATATGCAATTAAAAAAAAAGAAATGCACTGTAATCATTCCCCAGGCCAATCTGCTGGAGGCATTTTCTCAGTTGAGGTTCCTAAATGACTCTATAGTTTCAAATTGAAATAAAGCTATTCTACATATGACTCATAGGGTCATGCTTAATCAGCAAGCACTTTATTGTCTTCTGTAAAACTCATATTGTATTATTTACCAATGAGAGAGCTGTTCATTCACATAGTTTTCCAAAAAATGTATTTGGAATGTACATGTATTTGGCCAAGCAGTGGCACCATATTTACTGAAAAAAAGAATGACGTCAAGGACTTGTAAAAACAAACTTTCTGACCATAAAGTGATCTATGAAGGAACTAAGCATATTTACATTTGATTTGATATAATCTGATTTTTTGTTTCAAAATGATAAATTGAAGAGCCACCACATCTTATATTCATATCAAACTGAGGACATTGTTGGAACAGATTTCAGATTGGAACAAAGTCTGCTAATATTTATTTTTAAGTTTATAAAATGCACGGGCATTTCTATCACAGATGCTAGGTAGCTCTTTAGCACATGCATGTTCTGGATAACTATGCCACTATTCTCATATTTTGTGATCCCAGTAAGTCTAGTTCACTGCTGTGGTTCAAGCAGAGAAACACCCTTTATCATCTCATATCCCAGAGTGAGTCACAGGAACCACAAACAGAAGTAATGTATTTCTATTATGGTTTCCCTGGACACGTGGACTAGTGATAGATGCTATTTGGTCGTTCTACAACAAATAAACACTAGAAATGAATGATATCTGGCTAATTAGAAAGGTGTTAATGCCCATAAATTTAAAACAATAGAACCTTAATCTACACGTACAAATGTCTCTTTTATTTGCCAGATGTAATTGTCATCTAGGATACTTACTGCTGAATAAGCTCATCCTTTCTAGCTCTTGCTGAACACCGGATGGTTGGTCTTACTCAGCTGTTCTGGCTCAAACTCCTCTCTAAGCTGACTGATTCAAACTGGCTTCTCTTTGCTTCTCACTGAATTCTCTGCCTGTCCTCAAACTAACTCCGGCAATTCTAATTCTAATCTTCTGGCTGCTTCTTATTCTCTGGCTCTAACTGTTCTGCTGACCTGCATTGCAGGAACTACACAAATTGAATGGAATGACTCAGCTGAACTCAACTGCACTGCATGAACTGCACTGACTGAACTGATTTGAACTGCTCTTAAGTAGCCTATCATTCCTGTCTATTCTCATGAGAGTTAGGTATATCCTATTTCTGACTCATTCTGCCAAATCTTTTTCTGATTCATCACTTTGTCTGCCCCTCAGTTAGGAGTCACCACTTGGGATTAATGGCATGTGATTAAAAATGTTTTGTGTGTCTGCATTCCTGCTGGATCAAACAGGCCTAGAAGGTCTTTGGATGTGATTCCTTGCCAGAAAAGCCACATTGCTGGATTAAAATTCCTCTATATGCATGGCTTCAAACTCCTTTATAAAGCTTGATAATGTTGGTATATGAATAACATATGGTTGGTGAAAGGTCTCAATTGACACTAATAGTAATAATTTGTTTACTCTTTCCAATATTTCAAATGTCAAATAATGCATCTGTCGTTGTCACCAAATGGCTGATACATTAAGACTCTGGGGCTCTCAATTCTACCCCCCTACTTGCTCTTGTGGAGAAACCTATTTCAATCTTTTAAAAGGTTGCAGATCCTTTTCTGACATGTGGCTTGATATCCTCATATCTATGCTTACTGTTGAAAAAGGAAAACGAGGCAGAGGGGAGTGTGGGTCTTTTCCTACAACACCTTTTCAGTATAATGAGTCTAAGTAGCAATGTCTAAGCATTATGGTTATTTGTTTGACTGTTGGCCTTGGTCCATTAAGTTAGAGGATTAGTTGACTGTAGTAGCTTATTTTCATGTTTTTTTATTAGATATATTCTTTATCTACATTTTAAAGGTTGTCCCCTTTCCGCCCCCTCCCCCTCCCCCCGAAAACTCCCTAACCCATACAACCTCCCCCTGTTCACCAATCCACCCACTCCCACTTCCCTGTCCTGGAATTCCCCTCTTCTGGGGAATCTAGCCTTCTCAGGATCAAGTGGTGGCACACACATTTAGTCCCAGCACTTGGGAGGCACTTGGCAGTTGGATTTCTGAGTTTCAGGCCAGCTTTGTCTACACAGTGAGTTCTAAAACAGCAAGGGCTACACAGAGAAACCCTGTCTGGAAAAACCAAAACAAACAAACAAACAAACAAACAAACAAAAAACTCATGGGAATTGTTTTCATGTTTAAAAGAGACCTTGAGTCACATATTTGAGAAGTGATTGATGTTCTTTACTATTTATTTTCTTAAAAGTCTGATTTTAATTACAACTGATTTTGAAAGCAACTAACTGTAGCCAGACTCTTGTCTACTTTATGGGTTTCTATTTATACCACCCCTGTTTCCTTTCCAATTCCCCATCACTAGGTAGGAGACAAAGAAGGCTAGAGAGGAAAGGGGTCATTCCTGCTGATAGGGGTATCAACTTCCTTGGGGCAAGTTTCATCTTCATTGTCATGATATCTTCATCCAGCACCCAGTACCTAGAGACAGAAGCAGCAGCAGTAGCAGCATCAATAAGCAGCCCCTCTTGGGGATTTAACATTTTTATAGCCTCTCAAGAGTACCTAAAATTCCAAACTTCAAATATTGGCAGAAACTATCTGCAGCTGGCAAAATTATGCCCCAAAATTATGCCAGAGCATAAGGCAAATTATACTCTCCTGCTGTGGACAAACTGAAGTTTCCCCATATCCTACACCTGTGTTTTAAACAAAAACATATTCCCATAATATTTCTATGTTTTTAAAGAAATCAACATTTTCACAATACCTGTTTCATGATGTTGTTAATATTCTTAGGCATATTTCTTTCACTACGGGATAACTCACTTAACATTTTCCTGTAAGCTGACACAATATTTTTCTACATACAGTTTTCACAAATCCAAACTGATGTTGTACAACATCCTAACCTGTAAGAACTGGCCTTCTATCTAACCAAAATGTTATCTTCCTGTTCTTTTTGGAGAGAAACCCAATGAATTAATTTTCATTTAACTTTTCCTTCTATTTATTAAAACCTAATTGCTGGCACATTTTCCTCAGTAAAAGGGGGACACTAGTTTAATCAGTTTGTAAATGTGCATATTTGAAATCCAAGGAAGAGAATCTTATAAGGTTGAAGAACCATCAGTGTGTGTGGAGCACTACAAACAAATTAGACAGAAGCAGTTTTCACCGTAGGGGGGCCATTTTTGTACCACTGTCAGGTTATATTGGAATTTTCAATTATACATAATATAAATGTTATGTTCCAGAATTTTTAAGTTTATATTGATCTGTTACTTCCTAGTCAAAACTTTGTCCTAGATGTAAATTTCTACTGATTGCATCCCTTACTCTACTGTGCACCCAAATTGCTGCTCTTAGGAGTGTAAATAAAGCTAGAAACTAAATAGTGAGGTCACTGAAGAGGCTAGCAAAACGTTCATAGCAAGAAGAGATGGGTCAAAGCATTGATACTTCCTATCAGGAAACTTGACTCACAAATCCTCCGTAACATTTTCCAAAAATACATTTTGTGTTAGTTGTGTAAAAACAGAGTTGCAAAGCATGGCTCTGTCCGCCCCAGGGTTATGCTTGCTTTGAAGTGCTCTGCATGCAAGCTAAATGGCAAATGACAACTGCATCAGACACAGTGGGCCTTGCTTCCCCAAGGTTTCCACTCATTTTGGCCTGCAGCAGTGTATCCTGGAAATATTTCAGAGTGGGCCCTGGAAATATTTGATGACAAGCCTGGTCTCATGACTTTGCCTGAGTTAGATAACAAGCATTTCTCTTTGCTATTCCTAAGCTCCTTCCTTGTCCACCGAAGCTACGTAGGTAAATCTTTTTGACATATAGTTACTTGTCCTTGGCCAAAAAGATGGAGTCATGTTTCCTTCTGCCTCTTTTTATCATCCCTGCCTACACAAAGAACAAACTACTTCATCAAATGCAAGCACTGGCTGGATAATCCTACCTAGGTTCCTGGGTATTGCTGCAGTTAGAGACAAATGTGTTCCTAGTTCTTCTACCATAGCTCATCTCAAAGATGATACAAATCTGTAAAGCACACAAGTGAAAAGAATAAGGAGGTTCCATATCTCAATACATTTGTAACATATACAGGGGACATGCATGTACACAGTGAGAATTTTTTTCATAAAAGAAGACAGTTGGCCCTCTGTGAATTCAGCTAGAAATAAAAACTGAGCAGAAAAACTTCTCAAGTTTTTCATAGCTTATTTTTGTTAATATCTAGTTTTTTGTTTATATATATATAAACAAATATGTGTGCCTTCCATGGCACACATTGGCATACACATAAACACACCATACAAACACATTCATACTCTTGGCTGAAATAGTCCATGGGAACTATCAGTAATGGATGATTAATGATTTTTAATTTTAAGTCATGAATGGTTCTCTGTAGTGTCGTAAGCTTTCAAATTATTTCACAAAGTGTTATCTGTCCCTTTGCCTAACATATCCAAGCTATCTGTGTGCCCCATCTGTATGCACCACCCCATGCTCTCTGTGTGCCCCATCTGTATGCACCACCCCCATGCTCTCTATGTGCCCCATCTGTATGCACCACCTCCATGCTCTCTGTGTGCCCCATCTGTATGCACCACCCCCATGCTCTTTGTATGCCCCATCTGTATGCACCACCCCCATGCTCTCTGTGTGCCCCATCTGTATGCACCACCCCCATGCTCTTTGTATGCCCCATCTGTATGCACCACCTCCATGTTCTCTGTGTGCCCCATCTGTATGCACCACCCCCATGTTCTCTGTGTGCCCCATCTGTATGCACCACATCCATGCTCTCTGTGTGCCCCATCTGTATGCACCACCCATGCTCTCTGTGTGCCCCATCTGTATGCACCACCCCCATGTTCTCTGTTTGCCCCATCTGTATGCACCACCTCCATGCTCTCTGTGTGCCCCATCTGTATGTACTATCTCCATGCTCTCTGTGTGCCCCATCTGTATGTACTATCTCCATGCTCTCTGTGTGCCCCATCTGTATGTACTACTCTCCCGTGTTCTCTGTCATCTGCATGTACCTCTGTCCCAGGATGTCTGTATCATCTGCATGTCCTACCCTCCATGCTGTGTGCAACATCTGCATGGACTACCCTCCCAGTAATTCCAAGGAGAAAATCAGCTATCAGTTAAACTATCATGCATTGTAATAGTTTTGTTAAGGTAACTGTTATTTTGCCTAATAATGCCTGTAAGGTTCAAGAATAGTAATGCTGCCAGTTCAGACATGCCTAGAAGAATCCACAGAATGTTTCCTTAGAGTGAAAAGATACAAGTGTAAGGAGATGAAAGCGAAGGACCATGCCCACATAAACTTCAAAGGCACACGTCCTTGCGCTTCTATTCCATTATTAGTTTCACTGCTAATCTCTTACTGTCCTTAATTCATATGTGAAGGATCATAGCCTGAAACCTGCTGTTCGTGGGTTCAGACATCCGCTGGGGGGCTTGGAGGAAATCCTGCAAGGATGAGTGGGGCTGCGGTAGTGAGAGGCTCCTGATGCTGCTCCTTTCCTCAGGCATGAACTAATTTGGTCCATCTGCCAAGCTGGTAATCACAGCAGCCAATCTCCTCATCAGAGACTGATCTCTGCTACTCCTGGCAAGGCCAAGGGAGTCTCTCCTTACTGGTGGTGGCATTGGTTTCCCTGCCAGTCTTTTCACAATCAGAAGAGAACAAAAAAAAAAAAAAAGAAAGAAAGAAAGAAAAAAGAAAGAAAAGAAAAAGGAAAAGAAGTAGAAGAAAAGAAGAAAGAAAAAAGAGAAAAAGTCAAGAAAGGCTAGGAAGGCCAGTTTCCTACCTTACTTATTCTCAACCCTGTTCAGTTGTGTAGACTTTTATTCCCAATTGGCTCTAGTTTATGCTTGTTACCATGGTGATCTCTCTCTCTCTCTCTCTCTCTCTCTCTCTCTCTCTCTCTCTTTCTCTCTCTCTCTCTCCTCTTGTCTCTTTTTGACCTTTCTCTTTCTTCAATAGGAGCTTTGCATTTCACAGCCTCTCCTTCCAGGCTTCCTCCTCTGACTTAAAACAGTTAAACTCCCCCTTCAGCTGCTCAGCACCTCATTTGCATACTATGCTGTGTCATTATTTTTTAGTGCATGCCCTCATAGGAAATTGTACCTCCTTAATACACTCTGATCAAATATTTGAGTTGTATAATGTGAATATTAGCATAGATTTTTTTTATCAACAAAACACTCTTCAGGAGACCTGCAGATTTACAATAAAAAGAGCTGTAGGAATTTATGTCCAAGACTGAATATTTTCTAGACTCATTTATGACCTTGAATTTAAATCTACATAGCTTTGCCACACCCCAATTAAAGTAAGAGGAAGTGACCAGAGCAATAGGAATTGTGTCTGTCTCCTGTGTGGAACAGGTGGATGGTATTTTATAAACAGTGACACCAAGGATACTATTCTCATGCTGTAACTTCCTATTAATAAAACAGAGGGGGTATGAGGTTTAGAAGTGTTGAAGATGCCCAAATAAGATATTTCATGTTTTTTGTTCCAGTGAACCATTGTTTGTTATAGAAGCAGTCACTGTTACTCTCGTAAGTATTCACTGGTCTGTAACCTCAGCAAAGAGCTAGTTAATAGTCACCCTTCCTCATACTTTTAAATTGAGGGCTTCATAGTTCTAAGCCACTGCTCTGGGTTTCTGCTTAGACTGTGGTCCCCACCTTTATAAAACTTGTCTACCAAGCATGTTCAGCAATAAACTGAGTGGACGTTAACTATTGAGAGAGGATAAGACTACTTCAACTAGCCTGATTATATATCATAGTCAAACTGGGTGATGTCAGACAAGAAGAGACATCAATCAAGAAGAAAGCAGCACGCATAAAATATTCTTCAAGTTCCATGTCAACTCTCTAGGGATGAACTTTGGCTTGAGTTCTTCTGCATGTTCCCCCAGATTATTCCCCTGTTCCTCTGAGTTCAGCTACAGTCAGGATCTCCTGGGTACGAGCTCCCAGATAGTCCTACTCAGAGGCAGGGTGGACCTCAGAAACCTCATTTACTGGTTGTCAGGTGCTGCTACTGATGTTCATCTAGGTACATCGTTTTCAGAATGTAGTGAAGGATTCCCAAAGCAGGATTGGAAAGGTGCATGAATAAAGAGAAAACAGACAGTCAGAAAATACTTAGGGCACAGTGCTTGGCATTCAAAAATATCCAGAGGAAGAAAGAACACTTGGAAATCAGAAAGTTCTAATTTGTGTTTGGTCCAATGTTAAGAGTTTTCAGATGTATCGTGAAGTAGCAAAGAAACAACAGATTTTTATGGTATTATAAACAATATTAAGGAGTTTGACGTTATCCAGCAGTCAATGGTAGAGGACCATGAGTGGAGAGAGAACATTCCATAGTTCTCATTTTGGAGTACTAAAGCAGATGGGGGGCACACAGTTAGAGTACCAAATACTTCTGGTGGTACTGTGAAGTAGAAACAATTATTTAAAAACCAGACCACAGAAGTTTGTGATGGAATGATGGTGGGTAGGTGGGGAAGGAATGAAAGATGATTCCTGTGCTTTAGGCTTCGATGGCTGGATAGAGTGTAGATTCTCCACTGGAGAAATTGGGCCTGGGATGCACAAGCCATTTGAACTATCAGAGAAATATCCAATGACCTTGAAATTCATATTCCTCATCAGTAGAAGAGCAATAAATGCAATAAATCATGGAGTGCTGTGCTGTCTTGGTTAAATGAAGCCATATAACTGAACTTGGCAAGCTTGTACTTTACTTCCTGTCTTGACAGTTTTATATGTTCTTAGTACCAGTGCACACCAAGCACAGAGCACCAAGCCCATCACTTTCCACTTCCAACCATTCTTGGTAGCAGCCATAGTTTTCGCCTTTCAACCTCCAGTACATAATTTTAGTAAAGAAACAAGAAAACCCGAGGAAGTATTAGAACTAAAGAATAGAGTAAAGCCAATGTTCTCTCCTTATTTTAACCATTATTGAAAATAAAATTAAAAATTGAAAAAAATGGTTTCTGAAAAGCTCCAGTTCTAAAAAATAGCCAAGTCTAGTTCCTTAAAGTGAGGTAACTCATTGATTGACACAAAGAGGTTATTGTCCTATACATCAACTGGAACCTGCTTATTAAAGATGATTGCTGTACAGGGCTACTGTATCCTTCCTGTGCCAACTCTTATAAGAACTTTTCTGCCTATGTTTCCAAGAAGAAATTAGTTGACTTATGATGGATCAAATCTACCCAATGGTCAAGCATCTCTCCATAAACTTTTATGCTATATACAGCCTATCAAGAATGGAATGGGCTGACCAGTGCTCTGTTTTATTCCAGTCTTCCCAATCTATAGTATAAAGAAACTGAACCTTATATTGTCAGGTCAGTTTCTTGAAACAGGCAAATGAGTTGTGAAACACAAACAGGCTTACTGATAAACATTCTTGGCTTTGTGTTTCAGCTTCTATGAACCATATGCTATTTTAGGTCATCTAAGGAATGACCCTTTGGGATTAGAGTATTTATTCTTTAACAGCCTTATTTCTTTTATGATTAAGTAGCAGGATTTCTGTGATGGTGTATATATGCTCATTCCAGGGAGTCACCCTGTTAGAGTAGGTGTGTGTGGGTATGGGTTTTAAGACCCTCATCCTAGCTGCCTGGAAGCCAGTTTTCTGCTAGTAGCCTTCAGATGAAGATGTAGAATTCTCAGCTCCCACTGTACCATGCCTGCCTGGACACTGCCATGCTCCTACCTTTATGATAATAGACTGAACCTCTGAACATATAAGCCACCCCCAATTAAATGTTGTCCTTAGAAGAGTTACCTTGGGCATGGAGTCTGTTCACAGCAGTAAAACCCTAACTAAGACAACTTCATAGAGAATAGGGAATGATAGCAAATTAAAAAATATTTTAAAATCTGCTTCCTTGAAATACATCATTTTTCATCATGAGATAATGGCTTTAAAAATATACATTTCTATTTGATCTTAGTGTACAGCAGCCCCACAGATGAACTACAGCTGAGACCACTTTGGCTTAAAGGTGGGTTTCTGAAAGCAACCAGAAATGTTTTGTTTCCTAATTTGCCAAGAATTACTTTCAATCCCCATAGCAGTAAGCATACTTATCCTTTATTTATCTGAAAAGAAAATGCCAAATTTTCTTAACACTGCAAGAAATGGATGGGACATATCCGAAAAAAAGGCTGTTCTTTTTCATGAATACAACATTATTGGAGCTAGCAGATGTGAGCTTGTCTGGGTGGGGGCCTAGGATCTTCAGTGGCAGCTGTTGACATGAACTGTGATAATTAGAACACCACAAAGAAGCAATGTTCTATAATTGTTCTTTTCCTGATGTGTGTTTGTGTTGGTTATCTAAGTCAAAGTAAGTGTATTCGTGTGTGTGTGTGTGTGTGTGTGTGTGTGTGTGTGTGCACATGTCAGGATGCATGCATGTGGAGATCAAATATTGACATCTAGTGTTTTCCTCTCTAGCTCCTAACACTGTTATTATGTTTTGACATAAGGTCTTTCCTGATTTTGTGGCTCACTGATTATACAGACAGGCTGGCCATCAAGGACCTGAAGTCTTTCTGTCTCTACTTCAGAGCCACAGGATTTGGGGTACAAGCCACTAGACATTTCCATATGGGTTCTGGGGATCTGAACTCAGGTCCCTGTGCTTCCACGGCAAGCACCTTAATCAATAAGCAATCCCCTAAGCTCCGGTGTGTCCACTGTGACAAAATGATGTGAACCATTTGTGAAAGGAGTACTTTAGTTATCTAAGTCAAAATAAGTATATTCTCTCTCTCTCTCTCTCTCTCTCTCTCTCTCTCTCTCTCTCTCTCTCTCTCTCTGTGTGTGTGTGTGTGTGTGTGTGTGTGTATGTGTTTGTGTATGTATGCATGTTCACATGTCAGGATGCATGTGGAGGTCAGAGATTGACATCTGGTGTTAAGCAAAGAGTTTCTTAAGGGACTGCCTGGAGGTGCACAGTGTGTATCCCGATGTATGTTCTTAGCTCGTATTCTTTTCCTCAGATGACTTATCAGCTCAGTGGCTGAACCAAATGAACTGCATTCTGGAAGCTGCACTCATTTACTGAGACAACATCTTTTTTTAAAAATGTGACCTCATAAAAAGCAACATCTTCGTGGTCTAAATTTTGCTGGAGGTATCTAGCTGACAAGGCAGAGGTATTCTGACTGGTGAAGGTTAATGATGTTTATGGCTGTGACCTGCCGGGTTTCAAGTCAAGGAGCCTGCACCTAATTTTGGTCTTTAAAACAATAAGTGCTTTGCAGAAAGCAGCACTGAATTTTAGTTCCAGTACTCATTAGCCTCGTGTTCTTGGTCAAGTTATCCAACTTCTATGACCTCAAGTTTGCTCATCTGCAAAATGAGGCTAATTATACTTATCTCAAGGTAGGTATTGCTTCTTCATTAGGGGTGTTCAATGAAATAGAATATGTGAATAGTTCATTAGGTGGGAGGTAGATTCTGTTTACTTTTGAATTAGTATTAGATAGACTTTTCTATTTGGCCATTATCACATTTAGCAACATCATTCTTTATGACCATAATCATGAGCTTAAGAAGACCTTCCAAGGCTTAGACACTTAGAGCATAAATGTATCCATATTTCACGTGTGTGCTCACTATTGTGTGATAACATTGTTGGAATATTTACCAACACAGTGACAGATGAGTCAGGAAAAATGCTTAGCATCCTGAGTAGAAAGTAGGTGCTCTCCATTGAATTATTCATGGTGTTAAACACCCCAGAGGCTGCCTACGGCTTCATTTCACTTTGTTGATGTAAACCTACCTGGAATGTAGAGACTTCACTGAAAAGTCTCAGCCTGCACTGGGACAAGTGGAAGCAGCTTGATCAAAGCAGCCTGTGAAACAAGGAGCTGTGGCACTGGGAGGGTTCAGGTGGGCATCCCTGGTATGCTCAGCTTTAGTTTGTTGAGTGGTGTTAGCTTGGTAACTTGTTTCTGACAGTTAGATATTGTCTTTAATTACAGAATAAGTGTCCTATAGATTTCCTATCCATCTCAATATTGTATTTCAGGATTTTGTAACTGAATCATTATTGCTTTCGTTATGCTGTCACACTCGCTTCACGTTTGACGTATCTATTGGAAGGCAAGGGGAAGTAATTGGAGACAGTGCTTATATGAATGTGACATCAAGGCAGCAGGGAAGAAATTCTGTCCTGGAGTACAATTTCTTCTCACAATCTCAAATCATGCCTCCTCATCACCTCAGATTTACACATCACATCTGGCATAGGTCCACAATGGAAAACAAGTGTTGCATTAAAAACTAAGAAAACAAGGCTGGGAAGATGGCTCAGCTGGTTAAAGATGCTTGCCGTGTAAGCATGAAGACCTGAGTGAGTCTCATTCCCAGAAGGAAAAAACAAACAAACAAACAGACAGACAAACAGACAAACTCTACAATCCCAGTTCTTCGGGGAAGACAAAGACAGGTGGATCCCCTGGGCATTCTGGGCAGCACAGCCAAGGAAGTGAGTTCTAGGTAAAAGTGAAAGAGACTTTTCTGAAAAGGGTAGAACTAGAATGGAGAGTGACTGAGGAAGACCCTGACCTTGACCTCTGACACATACATGTGCACACATGTGAGTGCAAGCCTGTGCCTATGCACGCGCACATCACTTTTTCTGCTGTGCTTTAAAATCTGCGATTATATTTTCCAAAAGACTTTCTAATGAAGTACAGATAGCATAACCATTTTATAAAGTGAATTTTCTAAGAACCGCTGTGGAAGGATAATAGTCTATTGAAAGCCTAGGATGAACTTTGAAGATTTATTTTCACATTTTAAAATTAGCTCTTTTTATGCCATTATACAGAAGCACCTCACTTCATAATATGGTGTATTATGAGAAATGTATTGTTAGGTGATTCTGTATTGCTTGAAGACCACAGCACGTACTTATACAAATCCAGAGGCCATACAGCATTCATGTTTGGTGAAGACAATGGCTGCTGGGGGCATTGGTGAATAAAACAACATGAGATTTAAATTCAGCACAAGAGAAAATGAAGCAATTATAAGGTAAGTCAACATGTGATGTAGAAGGCTGCTGACAGTCTATCTTATTAATTTGCTTTACAGTAAATTTTTTTCACACACCCTCAGATAATGATGGCTAGATAGGGTACTAAAATATGCATGTAACAGTTATATTTTTATATTATCGGTCATTGTGGAATCTGTATAATTGCTTGAGCTCCACCTGTGTTAGAGAGAATATAGAGTAGTTTTGCTGACACTAACCTCACCACAAATATAAGTGATGCAATTAGATGGCCCTCATGTCACTAGGTAACAGGATTTCTTTAGCTCCATTCTAGCAATCCTTTCTGTCATGAAAGCTTGTCATAGGGTGCATGGCCATGCTCAGGTGTCGAGAGATGTCATGCTCATGACAAGATGAGCGCCTACACACATCTTAAGTGATGGCTCTATGTGTCACCATGAAAGAAATATGGAACTTATTAGAATCGAAGTGGAGTCATCTGAGTTAACAATGACAACAAGGAAAACAATAAGTCAAGAGCTACGAGGGAAGCAATCTTATGTGCAGTTGTCTCAGAGGAATTATCACCCAGACCTCCTAGAACCACAGTCTTACATAGGCTATGACCTTCTACCAACAGTTCTTCCAGGAAGATAGATCCTTAGCTACTAACTGTCCATCCTCGGACTGATAACATGATGATGATTATTCTAATCATTGGGCCTAGAATTGCTATGCTAAAGTATCTGCTTCTCTTCTTCAGACTTTGCTTTAAAAAGCTTGTCCTTGATCCAACCTTCTTAAGTCTGCGCAGAGATCAATATGTTTTGTATATTTCAATTGATCTGTCCTGCTCTCCCCATAACGAGTTATACCCCAATAAATATCTTCCTTTGGGGAATTCCTTATTGATTGTCATTTAGGTCAAAACCCTGTATGGCTGCATGTGAGTCAAGATTAGAACTCATCCAGTTTTTGTAACAGTCCTTTACTACTCTCTTCTGTTTAAGTAACCTACCCACAGAAAATAATTCCTGTATTATTTTGCAGGGAAACTTGACCAGTAATATGCTGACTTAAAATAAGTCACCCTATTCTTTCACAGTTTTAGAGGCAATAAGTAAGAGATCTGGCATTCTCCCACAGCTCTGCATTCCCTCTGAAGCCTCCATGGAGACACTGTCCTTGCCTTTTTGTGTTCTGTTGTTTCCAAGGATGCCTGGGCTTATGGCCAAGTCACTCCAGGGTCACCCCCCACTATCAAAGTCAAGTAAAGTGTCTTTATTTATCTTCAACTTTTATTTCCTTGTCTCTCCTTGTGTGTTCCTTATGAACATACTAACCATCTAAGCCCATTTGAGTATTGCAGCATGAATCTTTCCCGAAAATATTCAAGTTTCCCAAATGAAATCACTTTTCCTGAGAAATGATGCAGATACTTTTGTTGATTTCACTGTCAGATCACTACTGTGCTACTTTGATTTTTCCAACGTACTTAGTACTTATATTTTACCTCTTTGTGTGTGTCATAGACATGCAAGCGAATGTGAGTTCTTCTTTGATTTCTCTTCACTTCTTTTCCCCCTCCTCTTCTCCCTTCCCCTCCTTCTCTCTTAAAGCATTACCACAGAAAACTCTGAAACGCCTCCACAGTTCATTAAGTTTCCTTTGAAACTAGACTGGTTGGAGCACAGCAAAGATGATTCCATTGTATGTGGTCAAATGAGGGAACTCACGGGACATCTCCCAAAAGCACCTTCTGAGAGAACATCTTAACAAAATTCATTTGATACAAGAAGCTTCTTCAGAGTCTACCTTTTTAAGAACCGGTTGCATAGAAATGGAGTCTGTACCTACCAAGCCCTTACACAAGAGTGCTTCTTTAGAAAGAAACAATTGACATGTACCTTAGCTTTGAATAGTAATAGCCTCGCGTGCATCCACAAGCACCAGCGCCTGGGAGTCTCTTTCCATCTCTGCATTCAGCCTTTCCATTTTCCCGAGATGCATTGGCATGCATTTGTTTCCTCCTCTTTAATGAATGGATATTGCTTTCCTAAAATTTAAATTTAGTTTCAAATACATATTTATGATATCATTGTCTGTGCTCAAGCAGGTGATTTTAAGATGATCTATAAGTATAACCAGGCAAATGCAGTGCTCAAATGAATTCTGCCAAGACATTTCCCATTAATCTTGGAAACACCGCAGGTGCATTTATTAACACAGAGGACTTTGTATTAGAAACTCATGATCCTTGCTGACATATTAAGCCATTTTTAATTTGTTCTTATCATTATAAAACTTTTTATAAAAAAAAGATATTAGATAAATCCAGGGTCAAGCAGCATAGAGTGACTTGGAGCTCTTGGGGGAAGCAGAGGGAGTTATTAATCTTATGTAAATGCTTACTCATTTTTCATAGCTTTTAAGTCTCACCAAATCAGTAAGATACATGGACTATCTGGAGGAGGAGAAGAGGAGGAAGGCAATTTCCTGTTTATTTAATTGATACATTGTAACTTTTTCTTGGCAGGTAGAGCCCACTAATGGAATCCGCAGAGTGCAATCATTATTAGAAATGTCACCATGACATTTGATTAATTCGGTCTATTCAGTTTTGGAACACAAATCATGTGTTTATTCTAACAACATAATTAAATCCTTTTTCCTCTTTTGGTGTTTCTAGTATATTTAGAGATTTCTCCCACCCTTAACAGGGTTTATCTCTATGCATAGCTGAGTTCTCTCCCCTGTTGGTTACATTTAGTTCATTGCCCCACAACAGAAGCACATCACATGTCTATATAATCCCATCAGTGATTTAATTATACCTCTGAATGATTTATGCATTTCATTGAAGACTCTTATGTGGCTGGGGACTGAATAGAAGGCCTGAATATTTTTTCTTTTACCATCTCTCATTATCCTTCATTTAGTTCTTGTTTTCTATGAAGTGTTTTTAATAAAGTACTTCTCAGTTTCTATTTATTAACCAATCAATCTTTATGCAACATTTTCAATGCAATTGTATCAGAAGAGTTGTCGCACCCTTTAGTCATTTGTTTCCTTGTTGAGTCAGTCATTCTGTAGACTTAGGTACCAAGGATAATATTCAGCATTAAAAAAAGAGACAAAGTCTTTGCCCTATGGAAGCTGACATCTTAGTGATTGGAGACAGGTCAAACATACCCAAGCATGTAAATATATTATATTAGTATAAGTACTGTGCAAACACATGATATAGAATATATTAGCAACTTGAATAGGTGAATCTAGCTTTATTAAATAAGTTGGTCAAGTTACTCTTTGTAGAAAGATAACGGGGAGATACTCAAAAGCGAGGAGTAAGAAGGCACTGTGATCTGAGAAATATTATAGACATTGGGGATCAAGACATGCAGTATCAGAGCAGGAACACATCTGGTATGGACTAGGAAGGAAATGACGCGCGCACCAAGTGTGTGGGAATTGACTTCAAGAGTTAGTAAGAAACCAGATGACATAGGTACATGCAGACTCTGAAAGAACTGAAAAGCCACTGGAAACAACCGTGGCCTAATCGCCACACGCCCTGTATATCTGAGCAGTGGCAATAGAGACTTTCCATCTTTGAGCTCCCAGAAGAACTTACTGACAACAGACAACCCATCCCTATATAAATTATTTATTGCTTCTTGGTGACTGTCATTTACCTAAGGGAAACCTAGACATAGGCATCCAAATTTCCATTCCTTGTCTTCCAAGTGATTGGCTTAAATATTTGTGCCTACAAACCACCTGTAGTAGAATGTGCAAACTCAACTCACATAAACTTTAGTCCAGTGTCTGTTTATTACAGCATCTTGAACGTAATTTACCCCTAATCATAATGTCAACCTACAATGCTCTATGAAAATCACCCATGGGGAAATATAACCTCTGTTCCCTTGTCCATCAAACCATTAACTCCTTCCACTCCCTCATAGTTGATTCTTCCCAGCCTAGATAATTCCTGTACCCTTTCTGCCTCTTTTCTTAGTTCCTTGAAGACCTTCTACCTGAAATTTATTTATATTGCAGTAGCTTCTCTTCTCCTATTTTAATCTTTTTATTGCAAAGGTTTCTCTGGATAGCTTGCTCTCCACTAGACACTTCCTTTTCTCTGTATAATCAATCCTAAAAGCAGAGGGGAAAAGGGTACATCTTTAACAATATTAAGCTGGAAAAAATAATCTGCTCTGTGTGAATGGAGAATTCACTATAGCACTGCGCACTGTAACTCCAGGGAAACTGGAGAGGTAATGGGAAGCCTAACACTTATTTACAGGCTAAGTCAGGAACATCGAAAGGCTACTTGTTAAGTAACACCAGGGAGAGACAAAGAGCAGGTAATGTAAATGGTATAGTTCAGGTAATTTAATAAGGCGGATGCAGTCAATATACACAATTGAGCTATGTGAGCAGTGAGCCTCAAGGATTTTAAAGGATCATCAACCTTAACAAGGAAGGGGCACTGAGTCTTTAGCTCATAGGCAATTAGTGATGCTTTGTAACAGTCTCTCCAAAGCAACAGAAAACCCTGGAGATACACTGAGCAGTGAAGAGCTGGAGAGCCAGGAGAACAGATAAAGGGCAAGTGTAGCAAGTACTGTGAGGACAGAAAGACATAAATTGTAACTTAGCATGCTTTTTTTGGGAATGTTTTCAGTATAAGCCTCATATGTGTATTAATTTCTGAATGAGACCATGGTATGAATCATATGACTTGCACGGAATTGTATTCAGATCACATCCAAATATTATATTTACAGACACATATCAATGTGATGGGAGCTATAGAAAACAAAAAACCATGGGTAGAAACCCCACATTTTAGGTTATTCTTCAGATATTCTAATTGATAGGATAAAAGTTTTTGTCTATACTATTTTTGATTACCATAACCTTCACAAATAGAGCTATGATTTACAAACTATTGTTTCAAGGAAAAAAGGGATTCCTAATTTTAGGAAAGTCATTTACTCTACTCACAATTTAAAAACTATTTCCTACAGTAGTACTTATATATGTAAATTTAAAGGAAGAAATAAGACTGTATAGTGGAAACGTGAATTTAAGTTTATATGTATTAAAAGTCTATATTATCTATTTATAGAGATTATGTAGACACTGCATTTGAGTTTATTGGAAGATGATGTTTTTCCTTTGGTTTAACTTGTAAGATAGGACATTCCCATGAAACATGATGGAATTGTAAATTCACCATAAGAAAATTACTCATGACTATCATTATTTGAAATTTCTTGTAGGTAAGGTAAGAAAATGACTCCCTGAAGGTACATTTACTCTTTAAGACCACTGGGTTGTCATTCCCCAGCACTATGAAGTAATTTCCTAAAAGGCACAGCCCTCTGAATGTGTGAAATCCAAGAGCATAGCTAAAAGCAAGTTTCGCCCTAAGTACTCAGTAGGCACTCCGTAAGCGAAAGCTAAATGGGTATAATTTGAGTGGCTGATGGTGATGCTTATGATTTAACTATAACCAAATGTCCATTATGGTGAATTAAATATGACTTCTCAGAACATTCCCTTCACTTAGTTCAATGCAAGATGATGCATGGGCTTCCAGAGGCAGAATGCTGACTTGCTGCTAGGTTGGGCCAGGAATCACAAAGCCACCCTTCCCTAGCAATGACATGTCTTGGTATGAATAGCATTACAAATGTAAACACTCCCATTAGCAGAACCTACCCAATTTACTTTTATAGCATAGAAAGCAATTGCTTTGCTGGGCAAAGAAAGGACATTTCATATTTTTAATAAGTCTCCTTGGGGTATAGATTGAATAATTTCTACTTTTATCTCATAGCAGCAAAGAAAACTGAAACTATTTAATGTCATTGTTCCCTACTACTCTGTAAAGGAATGCATCTTTGTTGCATGAGAGCATATGTGACTCCCTTCTTCATGTTCAGATTATAAATGGCATATGGTCTATGTATAGTGCCCAACACATATACTCTCTCTCTCTCTCTCTCTCTCTCTCTCACACACACACACACACACACACACACACACACACACACACTAGAAGATGAGTCATTCCAGTGCACATAACATGTCATTGTAGTTAAATTCAACATACAACATAGTAATTAATGAAATCTAGCCAGATCACATGAGGACAGCACAATTGTCTTTGCATATACTGGATAGCATTATGCTCTGTGGGCCTAGCTTTTGACACTCACGGAGGCAGTTTCTTACAATAGAGGCCATGAAAATATTGTCCTTTAGGATTTTATCATCTATAGTTCCAGACACACAAACAAGCTCTTCTCTGGGTTATAGTCATTGAGTGTGTCTTTCTCTGGCTAGACATACTGCTTTTTTAGTTTGTTTTTTTCTTTTGTGTGTGTGTGTGTGTCCCCATCTGTCCCAGTATCTCACTATGTAGTGCAAGCTAGCCACAGATTAAGAATCCTATAGTCTCAGGCACTCAGTTGCAGTGGTTATAGGTGTTTGCCACAATACCTATCTCTTAATTGCCTTCAATAGAGAACTTTCTCCCTCTTGCTTTACCTTGCTCTCTATATGTCTCAACCTCTCACTCCTTCCCTGTGTCATACCCTCCACACCCTCCTCCTCCTCCTCCTCCTCTAGTCACTGCTTTGATGCTTCCTCATCTTTCTTAAAGAGGGCACTAGACTATGGAGAAGGAAAGCAGCCTTCTCTTACTGGCAAGGACTTCATTTCTTTCAGCAGACAGATAGACTACAGGGATGGCAGCAAATTAGCTGAGTAACAAATAAGTTTTTAAATTATTGCTCTCAAATGTGTTCCCTAAGTAGAGACTCAGAAAATTTGTCACTCTCCCCAACAAGCTTGGTTCAAAGCTTTATTAATAATTCACAGGGACTTGTCTGTCAAATGTGTGAGTTTTGGGGAAATTAAAGAATTCTGCACACCTCGCTAACCCTCTTTACAATTTTATCCTCTTGGAAGAGTCAAAAGTACATTTCACCACAGTTCTGTCCAAATTCTGACAGTTATTTGACATAATAATGACATTAAACTTGAAATCCAAGGTTCATGTACAACACAGGAATTGGTAACACAACAATGGTAATTGAAGGGCAGTGTTTGCATGATAAAATCTTGTTTTTCTTCCAAAATTCTCCTGACTTGTCATTAATCACTCTAACTAGGCTGTTTTATAAACCAAAATAGAGCCAATTATACCTAACTTTCATGTTTGCATCCTAGTGGGATGACACTATTCAGGTGAAATGATCTTATGAAATCGATGAAAAGGAATAGCCCATAGACACCCCTAACAGATTTTAGTGCACAGAAATCATTATTGTTAAATTAATAAGAATATTATGGTATCAAATAAAAACATGGAGAGATAAATAGTTAAGAGGCTTGCTGCTCTTCCAGAGGATTTGAGCTTGACTCGTAACCCACCCTGTAACTCCATGTTCCAGGCAATTGGCACATTCTTCTGTTCCCTGTGGCACCTTCACACATGCGTCAGACACTCAAACACTCGCATATATACAAAACAATAAAAATAAAAATAAATCATAAAATTTAGATCTGTGGATATTGCTTCTAGAGGACCATATTAACTTGGACAGTCTGCGAACATCTTTACCATCTGAAACAAAGCTTTCAGGGGACAGCGTTTTGGGTCTGGTCCCAGGTATTGCTGCTCACTTATCCAGCTGTCAAACATCACCAAAAGAACACCAGTGAAGAAGAAGCAAAGAATTCCTGCTTCCTTGTGAATCTGTGAGTCCACAAGCTGTACACACACGCTAGCTGTGGAGCTATGTCAAGTCCACTGTACACAGTGTTAGCTGCTAAGCCATGTCTGAACAGCTGGATAAAATTTAGTAAGACCTAGATCTCCTTGGTCTGTGATCTCTCCAGATAGAAGGAAATGAAGTTGGGCTTATTGAGTTTTGGGTTATTGTATGAATTAATTTCCATACTTAGAATGAAATTGCTATAAAAAAAGGTGCCTCCAAGAAAGTAACAACTCATTAATAATAATAGTGTTTCATATTCTGTCCAGTGAGTCAAAGAAGGCTTACTCTATATCTTACTCATTTGAATAGAAAGATGCTATAAATTACTATGTGGTGTGCAAGGCTGTTTTGACTTTCAGCAAATAAATACCATTGAGACTGTCTTAGGCTAACAGAATGTCTCTTTGACAATGGATGCTTCTGAATTCCTGATGTTCAATCTGCAGTCTTGTTGGTTATCTGTAATTTTTCCTCTTTGCTGGTCCAGAAACTCACATCAGTGTGAACATGCATCTTCTCAAGACATTCTGACACCTCACATTCTTAACATCATAGTAGATGATGTCCCTACTAATGAAAGCCTTCAATACTCATAACCTTTGATCCATTTGTCATATTCTTTTAATATTCTTCACATAGTAAACCACTATTCTCTCTTTCTTTCTCTAAATATATTACCTTAAACAAGAATCAATGAAAACCTCATTTATAATAATTTCCTAAGTTCTAATAACTTTAAAAAAAACTCTTCAGAAAGTACAACTGGTAACTTTCTAATACTCAGCATGCCACACTTTTGCAATATAATCTCTGGTCACATCAAGGGCAAATTCAGATGTAATAACTCTACATTTTCCAGTTACTTATTTTAAATCCTATTGTGGGAAGACCTATAAGCATAATTCTTTGTATGATATCAAATGTATCTGCTGATGGATAATGCTTCACTTTTCCTTCTTTCTTGAAAAATCTTTCCCTAAATTTCCTCATAGTGAGATAAAAGAATGAATTACATGAGTTTCTCTAAAGTCGTTCTTCCTTCACTTAATCTGTTTGTTCCCTGGTGACGAGAAATGGCTAGCGTTGAGCATTAAGTCACTCTTACAATGGATATAACTTATTCATTTAGTTTTCAATTCTGAGATACATTTCTCTAGTTAAAGAATAGGACTCAGATTTTAATTATACCAAGGGCTGTATGAATTTTGTAATTGCAATCCTACATATTAAGGAAATTTATGCAAACATATCTATGTATCTACAACTTTTAGAACTTGATATTATATCTGATTCTCACTGTACTTCATAGAATAGGAAAAATATCTTAAAATGGCCATCTCTTAGTCTTCATTGTATTGTTAAAGCTCTTGGTTTTAGAAACCATTGCTATTATGAGTTTAGTTGGAGATAAGATTATAAATTGGAAATAACCTGAGTACCCTCCAGTCAATTTATTGACGATAGAAACACATCATTAAACCATTAACTTCTACTTTTTTGTTCCTTGTTAATTTTCTCTTGCCATATTACCTATGTTCATTTTCATTATTTCATGATAGCATGAAATAATTGAATAAATATTAATTCTCTATATACATGTATGGATATGTATTGTTTTCTACTTTTGTTGTTTAGTTCCATCCAGTCCAGGCTTTCCTGAGTTGACAATCCACCTGCCTCAACCTCCTGAGTGCTAGGGTTACAGGTGTGAAACACCACTAGGGATCTACTTGTTTGATTTTCTGCCAAATAAGGTATGTTGTGAGCTACTTTGTGACTCCAGGCATCCAGATGTTAATCTCATACCTCTTTATTGAATAGAGCCTGTTTTGTGTTTTCAAATATTTTATAATGCAGGACTTGTGGAGCTGGATACAAATATACATCATAAAAGGTTATTTCATTCATAAGAGACTAACATTATGGTAGAAAGTAAAACTTCATAATGTTCATGAAGTCATTAGCTTGCCGTCTGCCTATCAGTGTCCTTACACAAACAAAAGTATATGGAAAGGCTCCCAGAAACACACTGTTCCTGTGTACTGTGTGATAGAAGGCAGTAATACTTTTCTTTTTCTTTCTTCCTTTCTTTCTTCCTTTCTTTCTTTCTTCCTTCCTTCCTTCCTTCCTTCCTTCCTTCCTTCCTTCCTTCCTTCCTTCCTTCCTTTCTTTCTTTCTTTCTTTCTTTCTTTCTTTCTTTCTTTCTTTCTTCTTCTTTCTTTCTTTCTTTCTTTTTTGGTTTTTTGGATTTGTTTTTTTCGAGATAGGGTTTCTCTGTATAGCCCTGGCTGTCCTGAAACTCACTCTGTAGACCAGGCTGGTCTCGAACTCAGAAATCCGCCTGCCTCTGTATTCCAGAGTGCTGGGATTACATGCGTGCACCACCATCTTCTGGCTCAGTAATACTTTTCTTAAGATTGCCTGAAGAAAAATGTTGCAGCTATGTTTTGTGTCTTTGTTATGGAAGAAGAGTCTGATGGAGCCACATAGAAGGCACTGGTGGTCTGAGAGCAATAACTGTCAATCAAGCCTTTGCCAAATTTTGTTCTGAAATGAAGGATTTGACATGTGTATGGGTGAATTTCTGATGTGGCAGAGTGATTTGAGGAGTGATATCTGGCTTCTATCTACAGTCAATTCTATTATAAATTTAACACTGGAACATAGGCATAGACTGAGAAGAGACCCATGGATATAAGGAAGTTGAGCGTATATATGGACCTTCATTTTTTAGTCTGTCATAAATTTCTGGTGGCAGAAAATAATTGCTTCACTAAGAAGATAATTTCTAGATTATTCTAGTCACTAGATTATTTCTAGTCAGTTTGTGGTATACATGCCACTATTTCCATTCAATATAATGGCTGAGTTCATAAAAGAAGTAAATAAACTAATAATTGATATTTTGAGCAGTGTGGAACAAATAATACCATTTAAAAGTTATGGAATTCCAACAAGGAAGCAATGCTATGCATATGTTTGTTCATGTTATTAATAATATTCTCCCTTGTTCTCTTTCGAGAACATAAAATAAAGCAGAAAATTTCTTCAACTAGTGAATGCTTTCTCTTAAAATGCCCAACCATCCCTTAATTAAGGGTTTTTCTGAGTAGATATTGCATCCTCTGCTTTTAGAAAATGAAATCTAGCCATTTATTCCATGTTAACTCCTATCAGATCTGTTTTCTATTTTTGAGCGTTTTAATTCCAATGAGTTAAAAGCTATCTTCTTTTGATTTTCTACTCATGAGTCCCCAATGTTCTGTTAAAAGCACATTATACTGGATAGATAGAGTCTATTAACCATGATGATCCCTGAGTACTGACTCTAAGCAATTGACTGCATTTATTAAATATCCTGTCTGCCTATTGTCTTTGATAATATACTTCCCTGTCTGTCTCACATTGATCCAACCTGATAATAAGCTTTATTAGAACTCTGTCAACATTCAGAGATACTATTGCTATAGGCTCTTTAAAAAACACGAAGAAATGACTTGCCAGCTTCTCAATTTAGATTTTCCTAGTGAATGAATTGAAAAGCCTTATAACAGCAGTGATAAAATTTAGCTTTACTAAATGTACTAGAGTTGCCCTTAGCTTCACTGTAGCAAATGATACTGAATACTTTGAGTTCATATTTATTCTTTTCCTCATAATAGCATAGCTTGGAGACAAAGGAGAATTCAAATGCTTGGATTTTCACCCCCAAAATTCTGTAACTTGAACAAATATGAATGAGACCTCTAAGTGAACAGAGGTTTTAAGGTATTGTCATGTTAAATCGGAGGAGGAAATGCAAGACCATACCCACCATATGTTACAAACACTTCATTTATTTCTTGCACTTCTGGAAGAATGTTAGCCCGATTTGAGTAATAATTAATAGAAATGCTTCCACTAGTGGAGGAGAAAAGCCATCAGAAGTCTCCCTCAGCCTTGAACCTGCTACAATAGTAACCTGCTTGGGAAGACAGGCTCATTGGTGCAGTGGTGGCATGAATGGTATGGGAATAATCAACTGCTTTCTGAATGGATTTAAACCTGGAACTATAGATGATGCTGTTACAGAGGACATGAACCGGTGCCTAAGTAGGTCACTGGGCTATGGGAACATGCACTCCTATTATTTTGTTAAATGCTAATGAAAATGACTCTGATAGTGTGCGGGTCAACCATCTGAGAAACTTCTTCATAGAGTTTAGTGTTTAATATAGAGACTCAAATCTCATCAGAGTTCAGAGAAGACATGAGATATCTGTATTATACCTCTTTCTCCCCCGCCCCCCGCCAAAGGAAGAGGATATTTCAGAAGAGGGGAAAGAGGAATTATAAGGTACAGAGGTTGAGAAAAATTGTGAAATAATATCTTTTGAATATGACAGACATTGCACACAAATCTCCCATGAGCTGTGGTTGTTCGCACAAAGGCTAGAACAGAGCAAAGCAGTGAACACTACACCATGGGGAGACGAAAGGGACTCACCAGACCCCACCTCTAGGTAAGGAGATATTGGTAGTTGGTGGCAACTGGGAGGGGGTGAATCAGTTTTCTTCACTAGTCGCACCCACAGTAGACTGCCCATGCTCCATTTGATTGCACTGTATGTCTGTGGGCTTAGTTTGAGGGAGGGTAGGAGAAGACATGAAGTTCGGAGGATTGGTTTGGTCCAGGAGGAGTCAGACTGGGGCAGTTGGTGGTAGATATGATCTAAACGGAGTTTATTCGTGTATGAAATTACAAGAAAATTAGTGAAAAAATTTAAAAGATAGCAAACTCTTTCATTTTATAGTGCATAGTGGTCACTACATTTTCCCAAATCTATCCTGAGCTTTTAAACCTTTTATTATCATTGGATTTAAAAGCCTACGCTACATGATTTATCATTAAAATAACCTGAACATTCACAATAGGTTTTTAATATTTTAATCTGAAATGAATACTTCCTGCATTGTCACATATTAATATTTTGTACTATGCATGTATTGTCTCATTTAATAATTTTTTAGAGATTTTAGGTTATGTTTTCAGAGTAAGGAACATCCTTACATTTGAATCTGGATTTTTATTACTCCAAAGGCTACAATTTTGTCTTTAGACAAAACTAATATAGGTTTACTAGCCAATATTGAAGAAGGATAGGACCAAAAGTGTCTGTTTTCTGCTTAGACTTTTTCAGATTTTAGAGTATTTGTATTTACACAATGAAGTACCAGAGCACTGAAGTCTAGGTCTAGACAACCCTTGTTTTATGTATACATTATGAACATATAGACCAGAGGTAATTTTGTATAATATTTTTAGTTTGTTTGTACTTTGACCTTGACATCCCAATGAGGTCAAGTATGGTATTTTTTATTTGTGGAATTATGTCAATG
Organism: Apodemus sylvaticus; assembly: GCF_947179515.1. Lineage (NCBI taxonomy): Eukaryota > Metazoa > Chordata > Mammalia > Rodentia > Muridae > Apodemus > Apodemus sylvaticus. The sequence continues at coordinate 10,118,086 of NC_067486.1, read as the reverse complement.
CTCAAAAAAATGTTTTTTGGAAGCATTTCCAGTTTTGGATCTTTAGACTTGGAATTTTCTGTTTATAGTTATATTCTGGAGAAATTCCCTTTATGAAGTTAATAAAGAGGTCATCTGGAAGTTAAACAATGAGTAACTCCATAGTGGCATTGATATGGATTCATTTTGTTAAGAGAGAAATATTATTGAGAGAAAGTTTATTGAATAAGAAGAGGATTCTCAGAATCCCTTTACAAATGAAGTCGGTATTCTAGATAGTCACATAGGTTCCAATGGCTAAAAAAAAACATCCCTTGCTCTCACATGCCATGGCCTGAGAACTCAGACATTCCTTTTTATGTGGGTATATGAAAACCAGTCCCTTGTAAATTATCTGGGTAACAACATTGAAGTGCATAATCTGGTCTTTGCAAGACTCCACAGCTAAAAGCATCCTTTGTTTAGCTGCTTACCAAAGATGTGCAGTTTTTCAGCCCTACAACTCATCTCCTTCCCAGTGTCTCATTGTCTGTTTCTGAGAACATAGAAAGAGATTTTATAAACAGTAGGGAAGATGACCCTTCTCCGGCATGTGTGTGTGGACATGCATATCCACCCACCCACTTACCCATTTACGACATTCCGGTGTAAAGGCTTTATAAAAGCAAGTCCCTCAATCAAGCATTGCTAACCACTGTTACTATATTTTCACATGTATCATAGAATATACTGTGTAAGTTGTCTAAAAAGGGATAATTTTCAAATATTTCCCAGCTATTAATTTTCTTTGGAGGATTTTTTTTATTGGATTCATTGTTTCAAAATGTTTTTGAGTTGAGACAACATTAGAAAATGTCATAGCAAAACCTATCAGTTTATATACTAGCTAAAAATTTTAAAAAGCTCTTGTGGGGCTAGAAAGATACCCAGTGTTTTAAGAATATTTTTACTCTTGCAGAGGAACCAAGCTTGATATCAAGCACCTGCATAGTGGCTCACAATTCTAGTTCCAGTGTCATCCAATGCCTTTCTCTGGCCTCTGCAAACACCATTGCACAGAGTGAACTTTATATACAAGCAAGCAAAACCTTAATATGTATAAAATATCCGGCAGTTCCTCCGAAAACTGGGCACCTCACTTCCAGAAGATCCTGCTATACCACTCCTGGGCATATACCCAGAGGATTCCCCACCATGTAATAAGGATACATGCTCTACTATGTTCATAGCAGCCCTATTTATAATTGCCAGATGCTGGAAAGAACCCAGGTATCCCTCAACAGAAGAGTGGATGCAAAAAATGTGGTATATCTACACAATGGAGTACTATTCAGCCATTAGAAACAATGAATTCATGAAATTCTTAGGCAAATGGATGGAGCTAGAGAACATCATACTAAGTGAGGTAATCCTGACTCAAAAGGTGAATCATGGTATGCACTCACTAATAAGTGGATATTAACCTAGAAAACTGGAATACCCAAAACATAATCCACACATCAAATGAGGTACAAGAAGAAAGGAAGAGTGGCCCCCTGTTCTAGAAAGACTCAGTGAAGCAGTATTCGGCAAAACCAGAACAGGGAAGTGGGAAGGGGTGGGTGGGAGGACAGGGGGAGAGAAAGGGGCTTGCGGGACTTTCGGGGAGTGGGGGGCTAGAAAAGGGGAAATCATTTGAAATGTAAATAAAAAATATATCGAATAAAAAAAATCTTTAAAAATGTCTTTCAATAAAAACAAATCATCTGTTGGTTCTTGATACAAACCTATATAACCAACCCTGTGGTAGATGGTATAGGTAACATGAGAAATAGAAGACATATTAAAAGACTGTCACAGAAATAATTCATGGTATTGTATGGTAAAAGTTATCACAAATGTAGTAGATAAAATGTAGACAAGACATTGCTATCAAAATATTAATGTAAGATTAGAGAAGCTGGCAACGCCTGGAAAAGAGGCAGATGCTGTCGTGGCTTGGAGATGGCATATCTTCAATGGGGAGGAGAAACTCCCAAATCTGTCCTGGATGCTAAAGGTGGACCAAGTGGCTGATGAGAGTGGACAACGGGCAGCTATTACTCTGATTTTACAGTCTCACAATTCTGAGGCCAACAATCAATTCAGAAGAATCATTTTTTGCTGAAAAGAAACTGTACTGAGGTATAGATGCATTGACCATTGCATTTTCCTCTCCGACTTCGTGACATAAGCCAACAGGCATCATTCAATACCAGTCATCGACTAGAGGCAGAAATGGACTTGCAACTTAGGAAAGTTACCCTGATTGAAATGCTTTTAAGATTTCCATTTCTACATCACTACACTCCCATTCACACATGTACTATAGGACTTGTTCTTCTAAGTAGTACCACCCCTTTTAAAGTTAGTTGAACATGTCTAAAGAAGGGAGGTCACAGTCAATGCATGTTGGTCAAGCTATCAATCAAGGCATCAAACCAAGTATCCAAACTGAATCAAGACTTCATTAATTTGTTAAAGGTTGAAATGGAAAATAAAGAGCTAGGCAAAATGAAACAAAATCCTGTATTTGGTTACAAGTGAATTGTTATTTTGTTTGACTACTGGTATGTATTAACTGACAATATTTGCAATAAAATTGAGATTAAACACTTCTTACAAGAAGATACCCTGAAGATACAGAGATGCAAGGTTCTGTAATTTTTCTGTTATATTTTCACATAAGGTGGTGCTTTCAGTATTTCATTTACAGAGGCACAAATAATTTTTAAAACAGTTGTTAACTCAAAGACTGTTCTTCAAAGGAAATGACTATTCCTCCACAATTACTACAAATGGCAAGTATACCCTTGTATACTCTTGGAGACCTACAAAGTGAGCTTGACCTCTTGATTCTTTTGTTTTGCTTTATGAGAATGCAGTCATGAAGAATTGCTATTTCAATCTTTGAGGTGGGAACAAAATCCATAGAGGCCGAGAGGGGAATTCAAAGACTCACAGGGACTTCTGTATACTTATGACTCCTTGATGGAAAAATAGAGTCATTTGAGAATCTGACGTTGCCCTGGTGACACTTAAAATGAAAGTAAATTGTTTCCAACAGAAGTTAGACCTGTAGGAAGCAGCTCTAAGCTGTCCTTACATGGATAAGAATATCAGAAATTTCTGGTGACTCTCAGACCAAAATTGCTAAGTGAGAACAATTCTCTTTTCCTGCATCTAGATGTCACTAAGTCCCACAGGTAGCCTTTGAGAATATGCACTTTTTCCCACTTTTGCTATTACTATGTTTCTGTCACTGGCTTTAGTTAAAGCATAATTACCACAGGGCTCCATGGACCATCATGCTTGGTTCTGCTGCATTTGCCTATTGACCCTTTGCCTCTCTATGTTTAATTTTCTTCCTTTTCCTCATCTTCGCTCCTCACCTTTTCTTCTTCCTCCTCTCCTCTTCCTCTCTCTTCTTTTCCCAGACCATAGTCCTCCCCTCTCTCTCACACAGACACAAATTCACACAAGTGCATGTGCACACACACACATGCACACCCCTCTCATACAAGTAGAATAACTTGTTTTACAACAAGAATGGCTTTCATTGCTTTCTTGCTCAGCCAACTACTGTATCAGGTGCAATCTTTTCATCCAGCTTTCATCCTCCGCCAGCCGAGTTTCCAGCATGATTTACTGAGCGTCGTGCTCTCTACACTGCACACAGCTCTCTAAGATCATCTTTGTGAATTGGATCAGACCACTCACACTGCCTGAAATGCAATTTAAACCCTCCTTGCCAGGAACCATCAAGGAGAAGATAAAAACTGGCAGATGATCTTCCTGAGATGGTTCTTTCATAGACTGTATAGTTAATGATAGACTTGCTTCTTTAGGCAAAGCCAAGGAGATTTCATTTTAGGAAAGATTCCTGCTATTAATATGATTTTCCTGTTGTTATTAAATATATGTAACAATCACTAGGTATTTGGATGAATACCTAGTGATATTACTCTTTTGAACAGATATCTCCAGAACAATGAACATGTATTGTCTTGTAGTGATGCTGTATAGACAAATAGGTGATTTCTTAATTATTAATAATGATTCTATAAGAATTTGTAAAAATTATATTAGTAATTATTAAGCTCTTTTATAATAGGACTGCTATTAAGTCCTTTCTGATGTGAAAACTGCATTGAGAACTCTGCCGGTCTCCAAGTGTCACAAGTTAATTGCTTCTGAGATGCAAGAAGGTATCTACAACATAGAGCACATTCCAAGAGGTTGTAAAACAATTTACCGGAGGTCATAAAAAGGGAGCTAAGGATAGATGCAAGGACAGAATAGAAATTATTGACTGGGTTTATCTATAAAAAACTTTAATGATAACTTATTCATAGTCTTTAACCCTTCATGCACCTGTAGAGCTAATGGTGGCTGATGAATATTTAGCCAGATGATTACTCTTAATGGATATGCATGTAAACATTTTCTGTAGTAAACATTTCATTCAATTTATGATTTGAATTTATATTTGAACTTCCAGTGAACTTTTATTTTAAAAAAAGTGGTGAGAATGCTTGGAAAAACCATGTGGTCTATTTTAGAAAAGGTATAAAATACTAGGAAACATTATATTGGAAGGCATAGCATTGGAAGACATATCATTGGGAGCACATCATTGAGATTAAAGGCATTGGGAGTAAGGCATTGGGAACAAGGACATTGTTACATCAGAGCAGGAGGTGAGAGCAAGATTAAAAAGAGAATGCAGAGTGGAATAAATTAGAAATTATAAGGCAATTTTTAAAATTAAAAGAGCAATGTGCAGAATGCAGAGGGAAAGAGGAAAAAGAAGACTCTGCAGTGAAAACAGAAGGAGAAGGAAGACTTCTCCTTACCATGGGACAGAACAGGCCTTTTCTTAATACAAGGCACACTTTGACTTACAGAGCTTTCTTCTTTCAGTCTTTGGTTTAATTCATTTATCAGTAAAAGGGTAAAGCCTTTTCTTTCTCTCTGCAATAAAGATTGGAATTCATTTTTTAATCTAGATTGAGTGAGTTCTTTTTGCACTGTTGTCTTTTTCTCTCATGTAAGTGTGTGTGTGTGTGTGTACATATGTAATTGTGAAATAAGTATTTAGCTGAGTCCAACTAGTTTGAATGGAAAAGTATGAATATGTATGCATGAATCTATATATAAGTTGATGTGAGTTTATCCATATTTGTAAATGTAAAAAATTTTCCTTCTGTGAGCTTGACTCTCTTCTTCTGGTTCAATAGAAGTTTATTGCTCCAAATCTCCACCTAGCCTAACAAATGAGAGGCATCTGGACAAGAGGGGAAAGAATATAGCAATCAATCTGTTACTGTTTTACTGTGAAATGCGAAACACCAGACAGTGAAGTTTCTGGCCTCAGAGGAACTCAGGCAGGTAAGCATTTTATTATCAAATAGCAGCCCTAAATATCTTGCCTCCACTGATGCTCTTCCCCACTGGCTTAACTTTAAGAGAGAACCAAGAATGAAGAACAGTTGGGGCTGGCCCCCAGCACCTTTTAGTCTATATAAAATATAGAAAGAAAGACACTAAAGAGTCCCAGTTTAGGTATCCATCAAATGAGACCCATTTCAAGTCCTATATCTTTCAGGAAACATATCCAGACCAATGTAGCCCACAGAAAGTATGTAAAAATTTATTTTTCAACTATAATATAAGTAGATCCTCAATCTTCCTATAACATTTTTATGTGACTAAAATGTATTGCAGGCTCCCCCATAGAAGGGGCTGTGCCATTCATGTAACTAAAACAGTGCTATAGTTATGAAAGTTGCATATTCAATTGTTGTAAAGACCTTAAATAAGCAGCACAATTGTGTGGCATATTGCTCTAGCTTTATTCACATGTAAAGACTGTAAGAAAAGTATATAATTCTGATCAGAAGTCAATAAGCAATAACTACCCCTCAGCAGACAATCTGGTGGTTAGGAATAAAACCAAGCTAGTTTAGGGATACAGCACTAGTCATTTCTTATAAGGTAGCTAGAAGTTCCACTCTACAAATATGGCATGGCCTTCCAGGTGAGAATTGGCCAATAACTTCAACTTCATTTAAAAAAAAAACAAACAAACTCATTTTGTAAAATGCCTAAAAGGTATTTTGAAAGAAATGTGGTAGTTATGACTGATAAAGTTAATTTATTTATATTTTATAAGCTAAATATTAGGGCATGCATAAGAGTGGAAAGCTCATTGGCAATTGTGTGAATGCATCCCATAAGCAAATCAGCATTCATAACCACATGTTTACACTTCCTAGATCCTGTACTCAAGACATGAGGCAGAAGAGCTTCAACGAACTGCAGATGATGCAGACTTTTGAGGTCTGAGATTGTACTGTGTTTGTTCTGCTTTCTGAATGCCCAAACCAACTCTGAATGTGGGCTCACATTGAAGTTGTACTGTCTGTAGCATGTGTATCTCTATGAGTGTCTTTGTGTATGTACACGGTTATGTGGGTGCTGACAAAGACCAGAAATGGGCATCAGATCACCTGGAGCTGGAGTAATTAGCAATTTGAGCTACTTGGATATTGGGTACTGAACCCTGGTCCTCTGCAAGTGCAGCTAGTACTTGTAACGGTTGAGACATCTTTTCAGGCTCCCCTCCTCCAAAAGGAGATGCTTAAGATGTATAATTATCATTTTCCATTGGCAGGTCTAGCTTCCATTCATATCTTGAAAATACTTCTACCAAATGCATCAACAGGGGAAAAAATAGATTTAAAAGAGTTGTCTTTAATTAGATAACAGACTGTGACCCCTATTAAAAACTCTGAGTTTAGAGGATGACAAATCAAAATGCAACTTTTTAATATGAATTAAATGGACCAAATATAGAAAGAAAATCTGATTAAAAAGTCACAAGTAACAATATTACTCTACTGAGGCTAATGTCTTTATCAATGTTTGGTGGGGCAAATTGTTCTCAGTGCAACTGTGAGAATTTTTCTAAAGGAATGACATTTTCCACTTCTGCCCTGGTCCTGTTGTAAGACTCTAGCTGTCTAAAGTCCGTAGATGAAGTGCCCTACAGTAGGGAGAAAGAACTTATGGAGTCTACCTCCAGTAGAATGACAGGTCAAGTGAAGGGATGGAGTTGCCATCCCATAGTTAAAAACTCTGACCCAGAATTGTTCCTGTCTGAAAAAAACTGAAGGAACAAAAATGGAGAAGTGCCCGAGGAAAAGGAGGTTCAGTGACAGGCCCAAATTGGGATCCAGCTCAAGGGGAGGACCCAAGATCTGACACTATTCCTGATACTATGGTGTGCTGACAAACAGGGGCTTATCATGACTGCCCAACACACACCTGAAAGAGTTAGATACTGATATTTACATCCAACCTGGACAGAAACTGGTGACCAGTTGGAAAAAGGAATTAGGATTAGGAAAAAGCTGGAAGAAGTTGAAGAGGAAGGCAACCCTATAGGAAGACCAGCTGTTTCAACTAACCTGGTCCCTGGGCTCTCTCAGACACTGAGCAACCAAACAGGCAGCATACACCAGATGATATGAGGCCCCCAACACATATACAGCAGAGGACTGCCTGGTCTGGACTCAGTCAAAGAAGATGTACCTATCCCTTGAGAGACTTAAGGTCCCAGGGAGTGGGGAGGTGAGTAAGGTTGGGGCCATCCTCTTGGAGATGGGTGGAGGAGGTGTGGGATGTGAAACAGTCGAAGAGTGGACCAGGAGTGGGGTAATGTCTGATTGTAAAAAAGATTAAAGAATAAAAAAATAAAAAATAAAGACTATAGTTGTCATTTCAGACATTAATGTTGTCATTCTACCGTGACTGCACACACACACACACACACACACACAAAGGTAACTAGTGAATTTATTGATGCAATAATTTCATCAAACATGATACTAAGATATAACAATACCTATAACATACCAGGCATCTGCTATAATGCTAAAACAAGAACAGCACCAGTCAATCCAGAAAGGACCATGACACACAATTCGTAATTGTAGTCACATGTTGAGTTTATTAGAGTGAAAGAGCTTCAAGGCTTGGACAGTGAGGTGAACGGTAAAGCCTAGACACTAATGGCACAATTCCTGGAGATCTAAACACGATGGGGTCCTGAAAGAAAAGGAGACTTCCATTTAATGCCTGGGGAAAAGCCTTAGTAAGAGTGAGAGTCTCTCAGTCTCTGTCTCCTTGTCTCTGCTTCTGTCCCACCTCCCTTCTCTCTCTCTCTCTCTCTCTCTCTCTCTCTCTCTCACACACACACACACACACACACACACATATATATATGTATATATATATACATATATATATATAAAACATCAATAATCAAAGAAAAAGGAAAGTATTAACGTGAAAGTCGGAGGGCTTGAAAAGGTTCAAGGGAAGGTATCTTGAGAGGGGCTGGAATAGTAAAAGAAAGAAGGAAAATAATTTTATTTCAATTAAAAAACACTTCTAAAACATTGAGAGAATGAGAGAAAGTTTCCCCAAGGAGTGTCTAGATCAACCTTCCAAAGAAAGTATAAATCTGACTTTGTATAGCCTTTTAATGGTGGGCAGAAACTTTCATGCCAAATGATTTAGTTCAGCATAGCATACATAACAAGGAACTGAGTTTCATAAATTGAGAGCTTGTCAAGTCACAGGACAAGCTTTTAAACTCTTATATAGCTTCTTAACTCTCCATTCCAGACTTTCAGGAAGGTCTGGTCTGGTCTGATTCAGTCTCTGGGGTCTGGCTTAATGGATCAGACCTGGGTTCTAACAGTACTTCTTTAAATTTTTCACATATGTCACAAACTAACATTTCACAACAGTCAGATGAAAAACTACTATTTACACCTTGTGGACTATAGACTGAGATACTGGTATATTGAACTCTAATAAAAATTGTACTCCTAGGGGTATGGAGTGAAGTCCAGATGCAGGGTTCTAGCTACAGAGCTTATCTACCTAAATATCATGCTATTTAACTTGAAGGCTCCTGGATAATGGAGTTTACACATTTGATTGCTTAGCCAGCTTTTATTTTGACCATATTTCATTTTCTCGAATTCATACATATTTTGGTGGGGTTGCAAGTATAAGACTGTGAACTTTGATTTGCAGGAGTAGAGTCTCAGTGGTGAATGTAGATTAGCATAGGTTATTCTTCTATCTTAGCTTTTATAGCCAAAACAATGAACTATGAAGCGGTATGGCACCCAAGACAGCCAACAAGGCCAGTTACTTGGTAGAATATTAGGGAAGACTGTTACTGTCTCATTCACAGATCTTGCAGTATGTGGTTCTGAAATTCAAACCAGTTCTAGCCACATTGCTACACTGATGGGCTAAGTTTAACTAATGATATGGAAGATGTAGCAGAGTTACAAGTCACTAGATCATTTGTCACATCATTGAAGGTAGCCATAAAGTTATCTTTGAGATTTGAGTGGCTGAAGATTCCAGCGCTGTGGTCCGATGAGGCCCCATGAAGGGGAAGGGTGATGATGTGTTGTATTAAATTCAGCGAATGAAATTCACCTGACTTTTACATTTACAGACCTAAGACAAAATTGATCATTTTCTTTATGTAGAGAGTGCTATAATGCATACAGTAGGGATGAAGTACTTTTTTAAAAAATGCATTAATTCTGGACTAGAGAGCAGCCAGGATTTGCATGTTTGCTTTTAATGTACATCAGCAAGGACACTGTAAATGGTGTTAACTTTCCTCCTTCTGACTCCACAGACAGCCATGATGAGGTAAAACAATACTCCTTTCTGAGAGCATTGCGGGAAGCCACAGTCAACAGATTACATTTTGCAAACAAGACGTGCGTGATCACTGATGTAGACAGCTGCTGGTTTTTAACAAAAATATAAAATTGGAAAGTTCTATCAAAGTTTATTATAAATGAGCATCTTTCCATAGAAAGTTAAAATAACAGAGTTGCCTTGCCTTCTAAGGAAAAAAAAAACATGTCATGAATCAAAGCATAATAGATCAGATTTCATACAACAAAGCTTGAATATAAACCTTTTCAATAAAAAGGAAGAAATAATAAAAGTGTGCTCTGAAGGCTTTAAGGGTACTTAATTTTCCATATGTATTTATTTTGTAAGGCATACCACAAATGTATTGATGTTTTATAGCTCACAAAATTATAATTCTGTCCATAATATACTTTCCCTATGATCTATAAGGTGACATCGACATTAATTGAAATTTCTGTGGATGCTGATGTTTTAACTTAGAAAAGCATTTTTTGGTGTGATTGGGTGATCTGCTCAGGGCATCCCCAAAACAGTCAGGTATCCAATAATAAAGTAAATATACAGTTAAGTCTGAAAGGATGTTGTTTGTGGTATTTTACTTTTAGAGATGAAATAATATGTATCTAAGACTTCCTTGGTCTCCATATCAACCACAGATGTCTGGTTTGAAAACACTCTTTGTCACATCACTCTGCAAGTACTGGGATGATGGACTTGTACCACTTAACCCTGCTTGGAAGCTTTTATTTAGCCTTCCTGAGAAGGAGCTATACAAGGTACACAAGAGCACAGTCTCTCCTTTAATCTAACAGCAATATTCAAGCTAATAAATTTATAATAATGGCTATAGGATTTCCCCCATCTCACTCAAAATAACTTGTCAAAATTTGTATCTCAACTCCTTCCACAACATGTCGACGGGTAGCTAATCTGAATCATTCAAATACCATGCCCAATGGGTACATCCATATTTGTAAATTATTATTTAGTAGGTCTCATTTATATGTATTACATATTTATAAATATGATTTTAATATAACTATAATAATTACAAACATTATAGTTATATTTATGTTACATGTACATGCTATAATTTTATACACATGTAAATATATAGTGCAGGACCCATAGCCCCCAACATACTTGTTATATGATCAACTATCAGTTCATATACTGACTGCTCACTGCGTTGGTCACTGAAGACACCTGGTAGTGCCTGATACAAAAACTCTTTCTGCCCACTCAAGGCTTTTTAGCATAACAAGAATATTTATGGCAATGTTTGTAGTGTTCCAACCTGCCGGCAGCAGTGTCACTTCCTGGTGGCAGTTGTAAAGCAGAAATCATTCTGGATCTCACGACTTCTAAGCACACGGTGCTTTGAGCAGTGGAGGAAGGAGAAAGACAAAAGAATATGGCCTTTCCCGGGGCAGACCTGAATCTGGAACATTCTGTCCTGGCCCAGGCAGAGGCGGTGCCCTTCATTTTTGTCTTGTTTATGGAGCACTCCTTCAGATCGCTGACCAAATGGCTGGCACAGGTGGACCCTATAATGTTCTGAAGTTTGAGAAAGAAAACACACTTAAAGGGGATGAAAAAATGTGTGTGACACATGAGAAAGTGGAAGGATACTCACTATTGATAGAGTGTTTTGATGGTGGAGCACACCTGTAGCCCCAGCACCCAGGGGGCATACACAGGTGGATCTCCATGAAATCAAGGGCAGCCTGGTCTACACTGTGAACCCTAAGCCAGCCTGAGCTACATCACAATGCCAGGCACGGACTAGCTATTCTTAATGTTCATTTCTTTTCCTTTGGAAGCAACTTTGGACCTAAAAATCACAATTAGCAGAAAAGTCAGAGGAGAAAAGAATTAGAATAAAAGAAATTCGAACTAATTTCTTTGACCCCCCACAAGGGGCTAAAAATGACTGGAGGATTTGAACCATTTAGCATCTTAAGGTTTATTTGTTATATCAGCCAATGCAGTCGCTACCTATAATTATGATCACATGCACAGAAATAAATGTACAGTAAATTAGCTTTTAAGTTTACACATCCCATTTTAAAATTATCCCTTTCAAAGTGTTTTCACAAACTATAATTACAAAAAAAGCATAGCGATAAATCATGGGATTGAAGAAAAACGTTTTAATATATGTGTATACACAATGCAATAATTATTTTCCAAGTTCTTTAGATACTTCCTGGTACAAAGCCCATCGTCTTCTGCATTTGTAATAGGTGAGGAAAACGGTTTGGATAAATTCTCAAAATGAGCATGGAGCGCCAACCTAGCAGTGACGAGGCAAGGCGTGACAAGGTCCTGGAAGTTCAGTTTACATTAGATAGACGGGGCATATGCGGGATTTCCTCACTGGGGACACGGGTTAGAGCAGGAGGATATTACATAAGGAATACACAAAAATCGTTAGATAAGGAAAGTGGACTGATAAAAAGGAGGGCAGAGGAGCACGTCGTTCATTTCCCCATACATTTGCAGAAGAGGGAGGAGAAGTTTTGTTTTCAAATCAGAGCTGAAATGCCTGACAAGAATTTGGGAAGCTCAGGAGGGGAAGAAATAAAAGGCAGGAAAGGATTCATTTCAGTCCCCCAACCCTTGGCTCTCAAGCACTAGAGCGAAGATCAGTGCTGCCTTCCAAGAGTTGGCTCTCTCACTGAATAGCTGGGACGGAACCAACCGCTGGCAGGAGCTGAAAAGCCAGTGGGCTTGCCTCTGGCTCACAAGCCTAACACACAATTTTTGATGTTGCTGTCTGGCCGCGGTAGGAAGGGCGCTTGCCATTGTAGCCTGGCCTCTCAGAGCGACTAGGCTGCCATCAGTCCGCTAGACTGTATGTATTTGAGTAATTACACGGGACATTCAAAGAAAGGGCCCATTAAGAGAGAAGGGCTTGTTTTGATATCAGCAGATGAATAGAATTGCACAAAGCAAAGCCATTTCTTTCTCATGTTCCGGTAGCATTTAGAGTCAGTGTTCCTCAGTCATGCCTTGGTGTCAGCCATTCATGCACTTTTGGGGATTCGGGCAAATCACACACACACACACACACACACACACACACACATCACCACTTACTTGTCATTCCTTTCAAAAATGTGTCTTTCTGATATTCAGCTTTCAGAACTGGCCAGACCTCCCAGAGCCTATCACCTGTTGCAGTGCAGTGTATAATTTTCTTTAGTGCCATTTTCCTGCCAGGATAATATGTAGGAAAAGTAGGAAACAAAAATATGAAGATGCAGTATACTTAAGACACACAGAGAGAAGCTGGGCTACTGCAAGTTCAGGGAGCTTGATGCACCTGCTGGCTCTCAAAAAGGGGAAACTGAGTCCTATGTTCTGTTCCTTCTGAACAGTTGGCTTGCCTCCCTCTCCCTCTCCTTATTCTCCCTCTCCTTATTCTCCCTCTCCTCTCCTTCTCTCTCTCTCTCTCTCTCTCTGTTTCTCTCTCTGTCTCTCTTCCTCTCTCTCTCTCAGTTTTTGCCACTCACCCCAAATTTTCTTGTCCATCACTCCAAATTTTCCTTCTTAAAGAAATGCCTTTTCACATTACAAATCTTCCTTTTGTGTACCTTCTGTAAGTGTAGTGGGGAAAAATAAACATGATGAAAAACACTGGTTTGGTTAGCATCTAAAATCATGAAATGCTACACATAAGACAGTAATTAGACACAATTAACTAACACAGTTCCTGTGTTCTGTGTTCTGAGACAGTTGCTTTTTTATTGGTGAGCACATTAATCCTCAAGAACATGGCTGCTTTTCTTATTTTTAATTCTTGCTTTCTTCTACTGATGAGATGGAAGAGGAAGAAATATATGGAGTTAGCTAACTTGGGAGATTAATTCAAGGTCAGTGTCATAGAATACCAGCAGAGAGATGGCAGGGAGCGGGAAAGAAGAGGAAGGGGGAGTTGGAAAAAGGCAGAGGGGGAAGAGGGGGCAGGAAGATGAGGAGGGGGTGGAAAGGGAGGAGAAGGAGTAAGGCAAGAAGAGGAAAAGGAAGAGGAAGAAGAAAGAGAAAAGAGAAGAGGCAGCAGCCTACTCAAAATCTTGTCATGATCCTGGGTCCAGCCTTGCACCTTGAAGTGCTCACAAGCACCTGGTGCCAGCCTCCTGCTTGAGGACTGATGGTATCACCAGAGCTATGGGTTCCTGGATGGTAAAGGTGATCTGGCTGACTCTGGGACTAGGAACACAATATGCTCCAAAAGTAATATCATTTCTTATTAAATGGGTATATGTCTTTAACTGTGTCCTTTTGGCTTTATTCAGACTGACAGGCAATTTGGACTGCTTATTTCTATAAGGCTGTGATGAATGACCCTACTTGATTACACTTCACAACAGTTTTGTAGTCCATACTGCTGCTGGGGCCAGGTGGAGGCAGAGGGTGTCGTTAGAGGCTCTCCAGAGAAATCTTGGTAGAATTTGATTCTTTAGGAATGCAATCAAGGCATAGTTTTATGAATGGGAAATTAGATAAGGTGATGAGTAATCTGAAATTGATAAAATTATCACCAGCTTTCAATCATTAGGCAAGGTCAGAAAAAAAAAACGTGTAAACTACATTTTCACCATGTCCATCATTACCAGCTACTGAGTGTTTTGGTGTTTAGACCACATGTATGCTCCCTTAAGGATCATATTTTCATTAAACTGAGCAATTATGGGATAAAAATGAAAAGCTATTTAGGGAACTGGTTTATTCTTCTGTTTGAACCACAAGTAGTGCTGAAGAACAGCTATACAAAATATTCAGTTGGTGCAAAGGTTCTCCCTTTATTTTGAAGACGTTCATTGGGGTCCCCTAAAGCAAGAGCTCTCAACTTCTCTCCTCTTTCAGAATACATGTACCATGCAAGAATTATTCGTGGTATAACATATAATACATGAATCTTGTACGCTCTCATATGAAACCCTCCCATGAAACCACAGGCTGTCACCTAGGCTTCCTTCTAAATTCCTACTCAGAAAGCAGCTTAGCCTCTGTGTTGCTGAAACCACATTGGCCTTGCTTTTCCCGGGTTACCACCCAAGTGATCATCTCTGGGTTTTTCTGTTTATATCATTCCCATCTCCCCTTCTCATATACATCCTGGAAGCTTCATCTGCTGTACATGCAGGTGACTTCCTCTCTCTGTACATCCAGTCATTGAAACGTCACCTCTCTGGAACCTATCCAAAGTTGCCAATTTACATTTGTAATGTCTATTTAGTTGTGTGAGTGGTCCACAGGAGCCAAGGTGTGGATTGGCAAGTTTGAGGAAAACTTGCAGGAGTCAACACTCTCTTTCTAACATGAGAGCCCTGGGGATCAGACTTGGCAAAGAAAGTTCCTCTGTCCACCAAATCATCGTCCCAGCCCAAGAATTGTGCCATTGTAAGTAGCTAACTAACCTTATTATTCCTTTCCTCTTACCTGGTTTACTTCATATAGATCAGCTATCTCCGTGATCAGATTATGTAGTGGGAACTGTGCACATACATATTCTCTCACTTACTTCATTATCCAAATCTCCCAATAGAAAACAAACTGAGCTAATGTTATATCTGGCCACTTTGCTGACATTGTTTATCAGCTGTAGGAGTTCTCTGGTGGAGTTTTTGGGATCGCTTAAATATACTCTCATATCATTAGCAAATAGTGATAGTTCGACTTCTTCCTTTCCAATTTGCATCCCTTCGACTGCCTTTTGTTATCTAATTGCTATAGCTAGAACTTCAAGTACTATAATGACTAGATATGGATAGAGAGGGCAGCTTTGTCTAGTCCCTGATTTTAGTAGATTGCTTCAAGTTTCTCTCCATTTAGTTTGATATTGGCTACTGGTTTGCTGTATATTGTTTTTACTATGTTTAGGTATAGGCTTGGAATTCCTGATCTTTCTAAGACTTTTAACAGGAAAGGATGCTGAATTTTGTCGAATGCTTTCTAGCATATAATGAAATGACCATGCATTTTTTCTTTGAGTTTTTTTATGTAGTGAATTATATTGATGGATTTCCATATATTGAACTATCCCTGTATCCCTGGGATGAAGCCTACTTGATCACTTGATCATTTTGATGTGTTCTTGGATTCGGTTGGCAAGAATTTTATTGAGTATTTTTGCATCGATATTCATAAGAGAAATTGGTCTGAAGTTCTCTTTATTTGTTGGATCTTTATGTGTTTTGGTATCAGCATATCAGTCATATGTGTGGCTTCATGGAGCAAGTTGGGTAGTGATCCTGCTGGTTATATTTTGTGGAATAGTTTGGAAAGTATTGGTGGTAGGTCTTCTTTGAGGGTCAGACAGAATTCTGCACTAAAACCATTTGGTCCTGTGCTTTTTTGACTGGGAGACTTTTAATGACTACTTCTCTTTTTTAGAGGTTATGAGACTGTTTAGATGGACTATCTGATCCAGATTTAAATTTGGTATTTGGTATCTGTCTAGGAAATTGTCCATTTCATCCAGATTTTCCAGTTGTGTTGAGTAGCCTTCCTATACTCAAAGGATAATCAGGCTGAGAAAGAAATTAGAGAAACAACACCCTCCACAATATTCACAATTAAACAATATAAAGTATCTTGGTGTGACTCTAACCAAACAAGTGAAAGATCTGTATAAAAAGAACTTCAAGTCTCTGAAAAAAGAAATCAAAGAAGACCTCAGAAGATGGAAAGATCTCCCAAGTTTGTGGTTTGGCAGGACTAATATAGTAAAAATAGCCATCTTGCCAAAAGCAATCTACAGATTCAATGCAATTCCCATCAAAATTCTGAATCAATTCTTCATAGAGTTAGAAAGAGCAAATCTCAAATTCATCTGGAAAAACAAAAAACCCAGGATAGCTAAAACTATTCTCAACAGTAAAAGAGCTTCTGCAGGAATCAGTATCTTGGACCTCAAGCAATACTACAGAGCAATAGTGTTGCATGGTATTGGTACAGTGACAGGCTGTTAGATCAATGGAATAGAAATGAAGAGCCAGAAATGAACCCATACACCTATGATTACTTGATCTTTGTCAAAGGAGCTAAAACCAACTAGTGGAAATGATGCTTGTTTTTCAACAATTGATGCTTGCTCAATTGGTGGTTAGCATGTAGAAGAGTGCAAATAGATCCATTCTTGTCTCCTTGTACAAAGCTCAAGTCCAAGTGGATCACATAAAACCAAACACAGTGAAACTAATAGAAAAGAAAGTGGGGAAGAGCCTTGAGCACATGGGCAGAGGGGCAATTTTCCTGAACAGAATACTAATAACTTATGCTCTAAGATCAAGAATTGACAAATGAGACCTCATAAAACTACAAAGTTTCTGTAAGGCAAAGGACACTGTCAATCAGACAAAACGGGCAACCAACAAATTGGTTCTTTACCAACACTACATCCGACAAAGGGCTAATATCGAATATATACAGAGAACTCAAGAAGTTAGACTCCAGAGAACCAAATAACCCTATTAAAAATGGGGTACAGAGCTAAACAAAGAGTTTTCACCTGAGGAATATTGAATACCTGAGAAGCACCTAAAGAAATGTTCAACATCCTTAGTCATCAGGGAAATTCAAATCAAAACAACCCTGAGATTTTACCTCACATCAGTCAGAATGGCTAAGATTAAAAACTCAGGAGATAGCAGGTGCTGGCGAGGATGTGGAGAAAGAGGAACACTCCACTGCTGGTGGGTATAACCACTCTGAAAATCAGTTTGGCGGTTCCTCAGAAAACTGAGCATGATACTACCAGAGGACCCAGTTATACCATTCCTGGGCATATACCTGAGGATTCCCCAGCATGTAATAAGGACACATGCTCCCCTATGTTCATCTCATCCCTATTTATAATAGACAGAAGCTGAGGAGAACCCAGATGTCTCTCAACAGAGGAATGGATACAGAAAATGTACACAATGGAATACTTCTCAGCTATTAAAAACAATGAATTCATGAAATTCTTAGGCAAATGGATGCAACTAGAAAAATATCATCCTGGGTGACGTAGCCCAATCACAAAAAAACACACATGGCATGCACTCACTGACAAGTAGATATTAGCTCAGAAGCTTGGAATACCCAAGATACAATTCACAGACAAAATGAAGCTCAAGAAGAAAGACCAAAGTATGGATACTCTGGTCTTAGAAGGGGGAACAAAATACCCACAGAAGGAGATACAAAGACAAACTGTGGAGCAGAGACTGAGGGAAAGACCATCCAGAGACTGCCCCACCTAAGTTATCCATCCCATATATTTTTACCAAACCTAGACACTATTGTGGATGCCAATAAGTACTTGCTATCAGGAACCTCATATAGCTGTCACCTGGAAGGATCTGCCAGTGCATAACAAATACAAAGGGGGACACTCTCAGCCAACCATTGGACTGGGCACAGTGTCCCCAATGGAAGAGCTAAAGAAAAGACACAAGGAGCTGAAGGGGTTTGCAGTCCCATAGGAGAAAAAACAATATGAATGACCCAGCAAGCCCAGAGCTTCCAGGGACTAAACTACCAACCAAAGAGTCCAAATGGAGGGACCCATGTCTCCAGATGCATATGTAGCAGAGGATGGCCTTGTTGGACATCAAAGGGAGGAAAGTCCCTTGGTCCTGAGAAGGCTAGATGCCCCTTTATAGGTGAACAAAAAAGAGAAATGTATTACTAAATAATGAGCATATGATGAAGTGATTTTAAAAGTATAGAACAAAGTAATAGCATCTTCATTAGAGAAAAAGAGAAAGATAAATAAACTTCAAAGACACCTTCCCAGTTGTTAAGATGGGATTATGTCACAAGCAGAGTGAAGGACTCATGGGCCTGACAGGCATTTCTATTTTTGCTCAGCGAAAGCTTTTTAGCTTTTGTGTGTAGAATGTAATCAACTTCACTATTAAAATCTGTGTTCTTGACTACAAAAAAGACCCTCCTCCTCCTCACTACCTGTTGCAGTAGCCCCAGTAAACTCTGTAAGGCAAAATTTTACAGACTGGGGCGAGAAATACCTCCTGGGGCTGAGAGACCCCCAACTCAATGTTTTTAAACCCCTAAACAACTAGCCCAGCACAGAGTAACTTGTTTTTCTGCTTTCAGCTTGAGAAAGATAGCCCATCCTGTTCTAGTTCCAGTGTTTAACTATACAATGCCCCAAGGATGTTTGCTCCAGATAATCTCTAACCTTCCTTAAAGCATAAACTATTGCCTGACTTCCTCATTCTATACTTCCCATTCAGTGCATAATTTGTCCTCTACCTCTTGCCTTGTGAATTGTGTCCTCCACACCTTGTCTTGTGATTTTTCCCCTTTAAATACCCCTGACTTCAGTTGCACTGGATCCCACAGTCCTCTACCCCTGAGCGGTGTATGACTGTGGACCCCAGAGCTTCTGGAATAAAAATCCTCTTGTTATTGCATCAAAACCATTTCTCGCATGCGTGATATGGGTGTTGCCTTCCAAGGCATGGGGTGCTGGGGTGCCCTCGTTTTTTTGGGTCTTACAGGGTTCTACAGAACACCATATTCAGAAGCCAAAAATCTCACTTGGCAATTTACTTCTAAACTCTCCTCCTTCCTAGTAACCGGGACTAAGAAAAACCAAGCAAATTAAGATATAAAAGAATCCTTCTTAGCAGGGCAGTGGTGGTGCACGCCTTTAATCCCAGCACTTGGGAGGCAGAGGCAGGCGGATTTCTGAGTTAGAGGCCAGCCTGGTCTACAAAGTGAGTTCCAGGACAGCCAGGGCGACACAGAGAAACCCTGTCTCAAAAAAAAAAAAAAAAAAAAAAAAAAGAATCCATCTTGTAGTAAGTCACTAGCCAAAAAATTCTGCAACACTTTGCTCCAGTCATTTACATAATTACATTTACCTCCCAACAGGATATAAATGAAGTATGGCTCTTACACTATGGTATAAAAAGCATTACTAGCAGGTAGTAGAATTTTTCGAGGAATCCTAAAATTATAGGTTCCTTTTGTTTTTTGACCCTCATACAATGTCCTTGCAGGACGTGTGGATTTGGGTCTGGCCTTAGACAATAGGCTCAGATTAGAAGATATTTACATTTGAGGAGCCTCATACAATGTCTGGTTTTGGGCAAATTAGAAAGAATTTACATTTGAGTTGGTGCAAAGCTCAGAGCTTCCTCAGTGGAAGCTTGAGAGGAACTGTTTTTGTATTGCAGATCCCACCTAGGGAGTCTTTGGCCAACACAACATTCTTAACTTATTTAGGTATGATTCAGGATGCAGTTCCTTTAGCCAAAACAACATTCTTAGCTTATCCAGGTGTGATTTAGGATACAGTTCATACTCATTACTCACAGAGACTCCTTGGTTGGTTCATCAGGCTGGGGCTAGGGGCTGCAGCCAGAGCTGATCACTGGATGCCTAGGGCTGCCCCAGGCATGGCACAGAGAAGAATGCGGGTGGATGGACTAGGCAGAGGTGCTCTTGGGAGGCTGGGCGTGAGCCAGGTAGCTTCCCAGGCTCTGCAATTCCGCCATCATCACCTGGGTGTGGGAGCCGTCCTTCCCCAGCTCCCGGGTTAGCTCAACAGTGGGGCCACGATGTAGAAGCAGTTTGACTACATGCACCAATTGGCCAACCGGATGGTGGGCAAACACCTTGTACTGCCAGAGAAAACTGAAGCTTTGACAGATGAATGTGATGCTTAATTTGAAATGTTAACTTGGCTCGACCAGGGGATACCCAGAATAAGATACTCAGATCCAGAAACCACCTCGGTGTCTATGTGTCAATTTTGCCGAACCCATGCCTTCCTGGACCAAAAGAATCCTGGTTATCCCTCAGCTGAGTTTGTTCTGCGGCAACTACCACTAAACTGCAGCCTCGGGAGCAGTAGTGGATATCTAGCACAGTTCTTTAATGAATGAATGGGGTAGAAATAGGGTGTTATGATGGAAAATTTAAAAAGCCAATTGTCATTGAACAGTTTACCCCTTTATTAAAGGTTGTCAGAACGTAAGGGAATGGCAGCGATAGCCTTGACTTTCTTGTGTATTTATTTTTCTGCTAAAGCAACCTTGATATCAAATTTTATTTTTTAAGTTTTACAGCTATTGATTTGCTTCCGATAAGTGATAGCCGCATGGTGCAGCATTAGTCTCAAAAGCCACCTGGTGTGAATGCCGTCGTGAGTCATTCAGAACACAGACATGCATTCTCCTCCTTTGTGGCCACTATAATTACCTTTGGATTGTCACAGATGAAGGAACCACCATCTAACATCAAGCACAGGCCTATTTGTGAAGGAACACACAGGTGAGTGAATATGTTACTCTGATTCCAGACATGCCAGAAGGTGAGGTTATCATGGAAGGCAAGCTGTCAATCAGCTCCCCTGGGTCTCATTACAGAGCTGCCTCTGATCAGAGTGCTCACGTTTCCGTGGGCAACAAACCTGTGGCAATATTTTGGTTGACATTATTTGACATCTACTTTAAGCATTTCATTCTTTGTGACTAGGAACACAGCCATCATTGTTGGTGTTTTAAATTCTAAGAGAAAATTTAATATACATGGGAGGATAAGATATTTTGTATACAAAAGATACCACTGCCTTTATAGTACATTGGCATAAATGCTACCAATACAGTTCTGTGTGCATATAGGTCAACTTGCTATGATGTTTCTCTAGACAATTTATTCAATGTATGTAGTACTTTCTAT
This sequence comes from Apodemus sylvaticus, assembly GCF_947179515.1. Taxonomy (NCBI): domain Eukaryota; kingdom Metazoa; phylum Chordata; class Mammalia; order Rodentia; family Muridae; genus Apodemus; species Apodemus sylvaticus. Next base: position 10,096,621 of record NC_067486.1, on the reverse strand, counting down.
CCACATAAACATACACACACATACACATGTATATGCACACGTGCACACACACACATGCACAGTACCTTCTTTTTGCACTCACATGTGAAGTCTTCACTGTTTGCTTCCAAGCTTTGGTGACAGCAAGAATTGCGGAGTTGTTGATGACCTATCCCTAAACTACTGTTAAGTATTGACTTAAAAAAATGGTATCATGTGATATTAATTTGAAGTAAAGCACCTGAGAATGAATTCTTGCCCTAAGAAGGAGAACTGTGATATTATGTTTCCACCACTGTAATTTAAATAAAACTTCAGCCTAAATAGATGAGACCCTTAGCTAAATAGCCAGGACAAAACAGAGACTGAGGAATTTCTAGGAATATACAATTATTCTCACAGAGACCCAGAAATATACTTGTGTGATTTGTTGAGCAATAAAGCTTCACATACTTTGTATTGGGGGCTGAGTTTACAAAGCCAGCATTGTTGAGTCTTGCGGATGCTGAGGTAAGCAAGGGTACTTGACATGAAAACAATGCAAACTGTGCCTTGGTTTTACCTTCTCAAGGAGGGGGCATTCAGCTCAGTCTGTTTAAGAATATGCTCTGTGCTCAGCAAGCTAACAGCTCCTTCCTTGAACTCAGTGCATGGCTTATCTATGTTTATTTTACATTACTTGATTGGACTTCCTCAAATCTGACTCATGATCATCTTTGATACTCCATCTGGAAGCTAAATTCAAAAAGCAAAGTGTCCCATCGACTTAGCACATACTAAGCACAACAGCTACAGGTCACACTTTAAACGCCTTCTATTTCTGCCTTTTTTGATTGCAGTAATTTGTGGTTCTTTTGTGCTCGAGGGCCGACAGGCAGATGCAGTCCATGTTTCTACCAACTGACTCTACATGAATGTTTAATGTCGCTTAGCTGCATCTCCTGCTCCGATTTTGAGGATGCTCCGTGTTAGGAGAGCACAAAAGCAGGCTCCCAGGAGCCCGGGTGTACAGAGGCAGCTGTACCATTTACAGTCTAATTGGCAGGGTCGTAGATCACAGGATGTCCAAAGTTCTCCGTAAGAAGATAAAGATGTCAGAGGACCCCTGAGGAGACGCATCAAGAGTCTCTCTTTTCTGTCTTTCTCAATAATGATTCCAGCTGTGTGTTGCAGGTTGTCGGTTGTTATGGTGACCAAAAGGGAAAAGCTTGGGAAGATAGGTGAGAATGTAAGTTGGAGAAGAACCTATATACTCTTCAGTTTTAACATCTCTGCCTGTGGGGTATATTTGAGAAAATAGCTGAAATGAGTGTGGAGTGTGGGATTCCAGAATAAACTTCCTATTTTCATTATCTTAAAGCACCAAGGAGTCAGACACTGTGAACATCTGGACTCTGACACCAGAAGACCTCTTTTCGAGCTAACTTCACTTAGCAGGTATGCAGGCAGGACCAAGGTTCTCCCCAACTCTGTAAAGTGGGACTGGGAACCACACCTGCGCTGAAGGCTTTTCTGTTTTTTTTTTTTTTTTTTTTTTTTTTTTAGACAAAATAAGTAAATGCATAGCAGTAGTACCTTGCCCCAAAGAAGCTCTCAATATCTTTTGCTCTCAGGATTAATTCTATTTTTCCAAAGCAGACAATTGTGGTATACAAACTGTACCAAGAGTATATAGGTTCAAATGTTCTATATAATCTTTTCCTCTCTCAGTCACTTTGGGCAATCCCCTCTGTTCTGTAGACTTCAATTTTTCCATCTGTAAATTGAAACTGTTTGTAGAGGCAATTTACTAATGCACATTTAAAATTAGGGAGGAAACCATTTAAAAGTCCTTAAAATGGTCTCTGTTACATTTTATATCCTCAGTGGTGAGCTATGATTATTAGCAAAGGAATCTGTTACTTGTAGAGTGACAGTACACTGGAACAGAGTACTGATATGTCATATAACATTTACATAAAGAATCACTTTGTTTTCTAGAAGGAATATTCCCTGTAATTGAAGAATGAAAATCTGTGATTTCTTTTTTCTGCCTCAACCCTGAAATACTTTTGTGAAGAGAGTAAACATAAGGCGTGTCTACAGTAGAACGTCCTTTTCATTCTATTGTAAGTTTTGTTGGATGGCTAGAATAATTAATGTAGGGACCATTAAAACTATGCACAGCTCTCATTGGTCAGTAACTATAGTGAAGGTGTTGAAAGTTTCATAGTGGGCCAAATCACAGTGACTTTTAATCCTAACCATCGCCCACACGGACAGCTCTAGAATTCTATAACAGCATGACCAGCACCTGGTAATAACAAGTCACCAGTGTGAATATTCGGTTGGTTTTAGCCATTACTCATTTCCCCTCATCAGGCAATTTTGCTCAAATGTTTTGATGATGATGCGTTTGGCCATGTGACATTTTGACCAATGGATAGTTGAGCAGACATTGTATCTTCTTCATTCTTCTCCCATCTTGAGTTTGTGCCCTCGGTTCTGCCAGCAGCATGCTCTGCTCGCTCAGTTACATCCCATGAAACTCAACTCAGCCAGGCAGAACCTGGACAAATCACAGAGGACCCACAGCCATCACAGAATGTGAGGAATAAATTACACATTTGCTTTGTGAGCCACTTGGTCTGCATTGCTCTACTCCTCTGGGTTAAACATTGTTATTCATACTTGTTATATGAGGAATGGAGTAAAACACTTTGAATAATACACTGTTTAACTTATCAGGAGCCACATTGGGATACAGTTTAGGTCCATCTAAGTCCAAAGTCTAGAATCTTAGGTTCCATGATATGGTACATTCTAGGGAAGAAAAATGTTAGGGAAAACTTGAAAATTAGGTGCAAAAATGCCGCAGTCAGTAAAGTGCTTGCCTTGAAAGAATGAACACCTAAGTTCAATATTCAGAACCCACCAAAGCAAAACAGAACAAAAAACAATCTAGGCATGACAGCAGCATACAATTGGAATCCCAGGAGTGGGGGGGGGGGGCAGGACAGAAAAATAGCTGAGCATCCTTGCTAACCATTGTGGAATTTTTGTTAGATCCAGTCCAGTGAGATACTTTCTCTCAACAAACAAACAAACAAACAAACACAAAACCCAAATGTGGTGGCTGATGTCTTAGGAATAATAGCTGTGGTTGGCCTCTGACCTCCACACTTATACACACATATACATTCATGCACACAAGCATAACTGCATAGAACAGAGACATGAGCACACAAGCATGCTTACACACACATATACACATCCACACAAATACACACAACCATCAATTAAATAAGTTTTAAGGCTTAATTAAATTAGTTTGAAGGATAAGACATGTCAACATACTAGCTGTTCAGTATAATTTAACTTCAAAATTCTTTTGAAAAATCATACACATATATACATATATGTATGCTTTCATATATATGTATGCTTTCATCATGTCCGTTTTGGGAATTGAGTTCAGGCTGTCAGGCCTGGAAGCAAGCATCTTTACCTACTAAACCATCTCATCAGATGTTACAAAAAGAAAACCAAACAAGGTAAAACAATGAAGGTTATGTTTTCCATACAGATCCAACAACAAATAATAAATACTAAAATAAAAAGAAAATTTTGTAGGATCAGCCTTTCTGCTAAGGATTTACATGCCTGACAGAGACAACAAACCTCACACTACCCAGGCCATTTAAATTCTCCTGGAGGAAGAAGCCAGGTTTTTATTCTAATCCTTCTAGATTCTCATCGCCCTTTCTGCATAAACCGTGGCCTTAAGAAAGGCCCCCAGTGACTTCTTGACTCTCTCTCTCTAGCTGAGCCTTGAGGATTTCTCTGCATTTGACAGATGAATAATTCAGAATTAGAAGGTTCCACCAGAGTCACACCATTCCCCAGCCTCCCAACTTGGTCATATCCTCATTATGGGAAAAGCCATTCCACAAGGCAAACAGCTTTTCATAATTGTTATTTAATGGATAGTGCTGGCTCCTGGGAGTTCATTCTCAGTATCTATTTGTAATTCAAAGGTCAGCGTAATACCACTGGCATACATAAGGATTCTGAGAGATTTGTTTCCCCTGCTTGATATTCAGATATAGTGACATAGTAGATTAGTCTATGAGTCTCTTCAGGGGTTTGGGCATAGTTAGGAGGGATTTGACCTTGTCTTAATTCCAGGGCTTCACCAGTCACTAAGAAAACTGACCTATGAATGGGAAACAGGCCCAGAGCACATTCCTGCTCACTCTCTTGGCCTAAGGGGGCGAGATATCAAGGAGAAAGGCTAAGGCTCTTCCGGGGCCATTATCCTTCCCTGTAAGCGGCTCTAATATCACCTAAATATGTTTCTCCTTAAGGTAATTTAAGCAGGAGAAGCTGGCCCCAGAGGGTAATTGAGGACTCAGGTACATATATATTTGCAAGACTTATATGGGAAGCCACCTTTAAATTAGCAAAGGCAGCCTCATTCCATGATATTATATATTGAAATATTCAACAAGAAAGCTATTTCCAAGTAGGTGTGGGTGATGATTATTTATTAGTTTAAAATTCATCCCTTCTTCCCATCTCAGCAAACACCACTTCGATTTGGACCGAGCTTGAAGCTCTTACACACTGAAATGTATGCATAAAATACAGGCTGCTTAGAGACATGGCTGGCTTGAGATAAAGGGGAGAAATAAGAGTCTAAAGTTCGCAGAATTTGTGGAAGATGCTTGCTTATTTCAAAATTTGAAGCAAATTAAAATAATGGAAACATTTCCTGGACTGTGAGTTATCTGTGAAAAGTGGGGTGGGGGAGCTATAAAGAGAGAGAGGAAACAGTTGGGGGGGAGGGATCAAGAGGGAGAGAGAGTAGCAGAGAGATGGGAGGGGGGAAGGATGGAGGGCAGGAGAGAGCACAGATACAGATTATTTTTCATTTTCTTCTTTCTATTCTATTTTGTAGCATGATATTTGGAGTTCACCATTGAGGTTATTTCCAATCAAATCTCATTCAACCCTGGAACAATGTATAGGTTGTCAGCATGAATGCTGGGTGGGTTTCGGGCCAAACATCCCCCAGGTTGAAATGGAGGTTGTAAAATTAACTTCTATAAGGTCAACGTAATGCCTCCTCCCCCAGAGAAATTCTGACAGGAAAATTGAAGCTCGAGGTTCGAAAGGAGGAGGCAACAGGATCTGAAATAAAAAATCAGAGTAAAAAAATAAATAAAAAAACAAACAAATGAGAAAAGTCAAACTTTGGAGGAGAAAAGGTTTGGAGGAAAAAAGGCAACCTTTTTGAGATCCTCATCTTCCTGACAAAAGGAAGAAGTTCAACCTCTGGATCCAGCTCACCCCACCGTGCTGAATAATGGCTCATACTTAGGTGTTTGAATTTGTTAAGCATATGAGAACGTTAAGGAGGCTGTGAGCCAAGGAAACTTTCCCTAGGAATCTTTAGAAAGTCCCTAGATTAACTGCAACTACACACTTCCATACAGAGTGCTCGCCACACTGACCACATGATGTATTTTAGCCTTTGTCTTTATTTTCCAAGCTATAGAGAAGAACCAAGGCCACAGAGTAACACACACACACACACAGAGGTCACCAGCAGTGGCTAAATGCTACTCACTCTATTGGTCTTTGAAAATACATTTAACGGAGTTCTATTTTTTTTCTTCTGTGATCACGTTTGATACAATCATGTTTCACCTCATCCTTCTGAGGCCACCAGGAATGTGAGTCGTAATAAATCCAGTGTCTGTTCTCTAGGACCCTTCTGTCTTGACTCGCCATCAATAGTAACTGATGGTCCATTTCCCCCCGTATTGATAATGACGCATGGAGTGGGAGCGCAAGGACACTGGTCCCTGAGACATTCTAATGAGAATTCCTTTGAAAGGAATTTTGAGAAGATATGTTGGCAAGAGCAGATGGGAGACAGGCTTGGAGGACTGAGAAGACTTGGCAGGTTGTATGACTGGGTTAGAGCCACGAGGAGTCAAGACAGTGATGGGCAGCATTGCGATATTACTGTGTCCTGGTCCCTTGGAAATGACTGAATTCCATGTACCACAGTTTTCCTTTTAGTGATCAGTTAAAGCTATGAGTAGAGTCTGGGGACAAAATTTGCCAAACAAGTATGAGGACCCAAGTTCATATCCCCAGTACTGACAGGATCCAAAGGGACAGCTGACGTCTTTCATTTTAGAGCAGAATTCCCTGAACTGTGAGGGCTAACTAGCCCTGTCAGTGCCGCAACAGGCATCAGAGAGCCTGCCACAAGGTGGAAGATGGACACTCACCCCTGACTCTGTTCTCTTTATTTCATAAATATGTCAGAGTCTGAACACACACAGATACATTCACAGACACACAGATACTCACATACACACATTCACACACACATGCTCACATACACACACACACACACAGAGACAGATACACACACAGACATATACACACAGAGACACACATGTTCATAGACACACACAGACACACATGCAGACACATACACACACACCACACATACATGTACTATACCCATACCCATACACAAGTTAGAAAACAAAGCTATAAATACATTTACGTTGAAGCAACATTGATATCCACTATTCTTGAATGTTTTTATATGGATAAAAACTAATTTAAGTGAATTACTCTCACTAATTAATTTGCTCCCAGTAACAAGGAATTTTTTTTTAATCTCAGTTTTACAAATGACAACCAAGACGGAAATCCTAGAAGTCTTCTCAACATTGTTTATGTAGAAAGTAGACATGCCAGGATCTGAACACAGGGAGAGTGATGCGTTATAACTTTAGTACTTGCTGAACACTGGGCAAATTCCCATCTGAAGCCAGTGTCTCAAAACATTGTCTGTTTTAGTAAATCTAGTGGCCATCTCCCAGGAACTTCTTAGTAGGGACACAATTGATTTCCTAGCTCATACAGCCCGTTAGTGCAAAGCTGGATTGAAACCCGGGAACACTGCTTTTTAATTAACCCTTATACATATATAATTTGGTGTGGGGGGGCTGAGTTTATCAATGTGGTTTTTCAAATTGAACAGCTTCTAACACCACAACCCCTCTTCACAGAGCTAATAATATCAGGTGAGAGGCCACAGTGCTTGGTTTTACATAATAAGAAAGCCACATCATAGATCTTAGCTAGAAAAACTTGCCTGTTCCACTATTTCCTCAACTCCAACTGCCTGGGGGAAAGCTTCTTGATTTGAGATGGAAGAAAGGATTAAATTCACACGTTAGACTTAAAGTCTAGTATCGGGCTCACTACCATGAAATCTGCTACTGGTCGCAGGCCTACACACTGTGCTGGATTGCCACCTGTAGACTCAACAGCGAGATCTGAAGAAGCCAAGCAACTGACTGTGCCTACTACCCCTCCCTGGGCTTTGTCCACTAGAAGGTACAGTTGGACTCCACTCTCTGGGGGACAGACACAAGCGTTAGCAAGGAACGGAGCTCAAAGCAGTTCTGCAAGGGCTGAACTGAAGACCAGACAGAGAAAAAAAATGTCCATAGGTACTCCAGTGTTCTCAGAGCTTCTAGATCTTCCCTGGCATTGAACAGAGACATGCACACTGGTGAGAGACTCCCCTGCTTTGGTCTGCATCACTGCCAGCCTTGGAGTGGGCCTGGAATGTCCCTGAGAGAGCCAATGCTCTGAGGCTATGAGACTGGGATGCAGTCCAGATCAGCGCAAATCTAATGTCACCCAGCACAGTGTGGAGCAAGACATCATCTGCTGGGGGAAAGGCTGGTACACCCTGGAGCATACCTTGGAATATGAACTCAGTAGTGGGGAATATTAATACAAGGCATATCCCAAACACCTCTCACCTTACTCTGCTCCCTACTAAAAAGCAATGGAAGCTTACCCATCTAACGAAAAAAGGAGGATAAATTTCAGTGTGATGGTTTATATATGCTTAGTTCAGGGAGTGGTACTATTAGAAGGTGTGGTCCTATTGGAGTGGGTGTGTCACTGTGGGTGTGGGCTTTAAGACCCTCATCCTAGATGCCTAGAAGTGAGTCTTCCATTATCAGCCTTCAGATGAAGATGTAGAACTCTCAGCTCCTCCTGCACCATGCCTGCCTAGAAGCTGCCATGCTCCCACCTTGATGATACTGGACTGAACCTCTGAACCTGTAAGCCAGCTCCAATTAAATGATGTCCTTATAAGACTTTGCTCAGGGTGTCTGTTCACAGCAGTAAAACCCCAACTAAGACACTATAGGGTGTGGATATGTGATATCATCTAATCTAACCTCTAACTTATGCAACTGTACTCACATAGTGATGGACATGAAAATAAATAGACATTATTATGTTTCAGTAAAATTTTATTTGCAAAAACTAGCAACAAAACTATATTTGGCCCATGAATTATAGTTTCGTGAAAATTGCATGTTGTAATAAAATGGATGCCACCTTGCTAAGAATATTGTTTAATTTTGTGAGATTAGCCCAAAGCTGTTTGATCACTATAGCAAGAGTTCCACTTAATTCCAATATAATCATTCTTATTATCAAATTTAACGTTATAATATGCTTTTGAAGTTGGATATGTGGAAGACCAGAAAAGACCAGTGCATTGAAATAAATAGTCACACTGATTGAAAGCTTGATGAATGAGAAATACATGCATGCAGGAAGCCGGCTCATACTATGCTATGATGTGATGTCCAGCAGGCATAGCTCATTCACAAATACCAAAGCAACAAGCCGCCTCCAGCCCAAAGCTACTTATGCCTCATAAACTTAAGGATTTGAGTGTGGGTGGGCCAGCACCTTGCAAGGACTTGAGTATAACTAAATTACACTTAATGTTATAAATGATTATATTCTTTTCTATGATTACTTGACACTTGGTAAAAGACAAGAATGTTATAAGTGCTTTATGTAATTTGTTTTGGTTTTTTTTTTGCAATGTTTTATTGTACATTTTCTTGTTTTAAATTTCAAATGTTATCCCCTTGCCCCATCCACCCCCAGAAACCCCCTATTACATTCCCCCTCCTCCTGCTTCTATGAGGGTGTTCCCCCCACCCACTTCTGCCTCTCTGACCTCAAATTCCCCTACATTAGGTCACTGAACCTTCACAAGACCAAGGGCCTCTTCTCCCATTGAGGCCCAACAAGTCCTTGTACTAAGGATAGCCCCACACTACAGATGAAGACAGATAATACTGAGAAACCTGTCCCATGTCTTCCTAAAGATCATTTGATTTTATCCACCTTGTCTGGCTGTACTGTATGCTTAGAAATAAGACTTCAAAAATTTCAGAGGCCAATCACATAGTAGCCTTCCAATTCTCTTTTTTTTCGGGGCTGATATGAGTCATTTTTAACTCATATCCAATTAACCTTAATATAGGAAAGATGAAAAGCCTGAGGCAAACCCCACAAAGCTGTGTTACATTCTCACAGGAAACTGTTTCCTAAGCATAAACAAAGGCAAACACTGGTCACACCTCATCCCATGTTCATGTGAATTTGCTGAGTCTCTGCTATGAACACCTTGGGATGTTAAACCTTGCACAGCCTTCCGGAGGGCTCTCGCTTCCATCATGTACCAAAATGAGGCAGTAATTTTGTGAACATTTAGCAGTGTTCTCTACAGAGGCAGCTCACCAGGCGCAGCTTTAACCAGGCTCCAAGCAGGAGCATTTGTTGAATAAATGTTTGGTGGTGACAAATACCTCCAAGTTTGCCTGTCTCTGTTAGCACAGAGCACCACTGACTGTCACTTAGCTCCTCTTAAATGATCCATTCTGCCACCCAAGCAGAAACATGAAGGGCAGTTGCCGATGAAATGAAGCCGCCTTTGAGGCCCTCTCTGCTGTGGAGCATCGCCTGATAGAGCCGGATCCCGTCTGCTGTCAGATATGAATTATTTATCCTCACTTCAGTCCTACACCAGTACACCTTTCATGCTGCTGTGTCTGTACAGCCAGGATTGGCTCAAACATCATCCTCACCAACACTTATAATCAGAGACACTGGAAACATTGCCACAGAGAGGAAAAATTTGTGAGAATTCACTCAGGATAACCACACTAGTAATTGGTTCTCCAGTTTCTAACTAAATAACGGATTGCTGGAGGAGGGAAAAATGTCTCTTTTTGTCAAAATATTCATTGCTTAGACTGTAATTCCCAAATAGAAACACCTACTTTCACACACAGCCTAGGAAATATGAATCAGTTTGTGAAATCTGACACTGCGTGTTCTAAAATAGGGCACTTTCTGGCAATGATTACAAAGTGCTAGCATGGAAAATCTGTACAGAGATATTTCAACCACGAAAATGTATGAATCAAACACAGTTTTCTGAATCACTTACAGTTAGTGTATGTGTTTATATGTTGTGTGTGTGTATGTATGTGTATATGTGTGTATGTGTGCATATGCATATATGTTGTGTGTGTATGTATACGTGTGTATGTATGTGTGTATGCATATATGTGTTATGTGTATGTGTGTATATATAAGTGCATGCATACATAAACACGTGTGTGTTTATATATATCTGTGTGTATGTGTGTGTGCTTGTGTATGAGAGATTGAGAGATACAGAGAGAGAGATACAGAGAGACAGAGAGTTTATGTGTACATATGCATTGTTTAAACTTTCACACAGAAAAGAAACCATGCAGCAAAGGCACAAACTTAGAAAAGGCAAAAAGTGAGAACAAATCAAATGAGAAATAAGCCTGGATTTGGGGAGAATGTGCAGGGCCCTTCAACCTCTGTTACCTTCCTTCCTGTTCAATGAGATGGACAGCTATGTGTAAAAGAAACACCGATAGCCCCACAGACCTGGCAGCAGACCTGGCAGCAGACCTGGCAGCACGCAGGCTTGAGTGGGAGCTAAGAGGATCTGGTATCGTCTGTTTCACGAGGCAGAGAGCTCACGATGGCCATCTGCACTCAACTCCGCCTTTATCCTCACACTTCATAGCATTTCAACAAGTGTTCACCTAAGTTCAAATTAAAGGCATGTTGAATGAATGAGGGAATGCTAAAACCTTCAAGCATAGAAATCATTTCAGTTTGTGAATGTTAGCTAAGCTTAGACATTCTAATAGGTCCATGATCACTGATGCTGATGTGTGAGGATGGGTATAAGGATCATGAATGCTCTAATAAGCATAAAAATGTAAGAACACAGGGTTCTGAAACAATGTAACAAAGGTGATGCTACTTTGAAGCTCATTCACAAAGACATCCTGTTCACTCAGTCTGAGGAGGATGGGTTAAAACTCAGGCAGCGTCGCAGCTTCCCAGGTCTTTGTCTATAGGAGTGTTTTACAAATGTGCAAATAGGTCTGCTCCTTTTAAACATGTCATATCATATCCTATTACCTCAGTTAACACAGATGATATGTATAGTGGCTGATGAGATTCCAAGCAATCTCCCTGATACAGTATTTGCTAGAGGTAAATATGTTATATTTAACCCATGGAAAGGAAGGATGAGCCAATGGCAAACGTGATTTGTCAATGCATCATGCGTGGAGGGGGAGCAGCAATTGTTTGCTTTCATTGAATCATTTCCACCCTCCATGTCCTTCCCATGGCCTCTTTCCAGCCTTCAGAGCTCTCTGTGCCCCTGCCACTAAGGAGTTATGCAATTGCCATGCCTACTTGCAACAATGTTCCTCTATCGATAACATTCTCCTCCAACAGACTCCCAGTCATGCTTCAGATATTCCCCGGTCAAACATCACACCAACTCAGGGCTAGTCTTTTGATAGCCGGGGTTATAACAGAGTTCATTTTTACCCTTAACGAGCCATGCATTTCTCCAGGGCATACACAGATATCCCAATTTTATGTATGGAAATATAATGGTACCTATAGAAACAGTTGCATAAGGAAGAAGTTCCTGAATCTCTTGTCCCATACAATCAAAACACTCAATGACCATGTATCACATCAGACAATGTATCATTTAGTGATCACATCATGGGATATAGAAATAGCCAATTCAGAGAACCTGGAATCTCAGAACTTCTCAAAGTCTCAGAAGTCTCATTCCATAAACCCTAAAGCAGGTAAACCTTTCTCATTTCTGTAGCCAATCACCTGACCAAAGCAACTGAAGGGAGGAAGGGTTAGGCTTGGCTTAAAGTTCCAGGGATACAGTCTTACATGCTGGTATAGGCACAGTGGTGGGAGCAGGGAGCAACTGCTTGTATCTTATCTTTGGTCAGGAAACAGAGACTGAGCAGCAAGTGGGGCTGGGCTATAAAGTCTCAGGGTTCTCCCTTAGTGACTCCCTCAAGCAAAGTCTGAACTCCAAAAGGCTTCATGGCCTTCCTAAACAGTATCACTGGTTGTAGTCCCATTGTTCAAACAAGGGATTCTGGTGGGGGTGGGGGCCATTCATTTAACTCTCAAAGTATTATGAGCACTAAGTCTTATTTCAGGATAAGGCCATGCGATGAGGTAGGTGAGGGAGAATGGCTGTCTCGTGTTCTTTTACTTGACTTGTTTTGTCAATATTTTTTAAGCTACATTGCAGTCCACTTTAGTTAGAGAATTCTGACTCAGTGTAAACTGGTTCTGCACAGCTACACTCAGCCTCCTGTCACAGGATGCTCACCACTCCATTTTGTGGTTACAGGCACTTTCAGTGACCAAGAGCCAGAGCCAGATTCCTCCTGAGGACAATGGTGAGCTGTCTTCTTCAGCGCTCCGGCAGGCTGAGAGCCACAGTTCTGTTATCATGTGCACACAGCTCAGGCTGTCTGTGCTCTGCCCTTTGTGAAGGAGAGAGCATAATTTCTTAGAAATAACAGGAGGAAAACGGAAATCCACCAGCAGGAGATTGAACTGACACACTGGAAAATTTAAGAGAAGATGGTATTATTTCTTCATTTTTAATACAACGAAAACAAAGTTACAGGAAATAACATTCTTTGAGGGCCAAGTAGGAAATAGATAGGCATGTAAAAACACTAAGTTAGATTAACAGTCTGGGAATGTTTACAGCTTCTGGAGACAGACAGACCCAGTGGGTTATCTGCATATTACAATTATACCTTAGAATTTCTTTCTTTATTTTCCAGTTGCCTTGGCTTCAATGCCAAGGCATTAATGATGATATGAGCAAGACATACACCAATTAAAGTTTCTTCTTGGCCCAATTAAGCATGAGATATTTCAGTGTACTCTGCTTTGCCTGGATTGCATGTAAATCTCAAGTTGTTGACATAAAAACTTCAGAAGTTCAGAAGGAAAAATTGGAAATTCTATGCTAATAGGTAAGTGATGCATTCATGTATAGATACAATGATGGATAGCAAACAGATAATGTAATAAACTCACCAAGGTAATAAACCAATTAGATTAGCATGATGGTCATGGTTTTTGTGACTGAAGAAAAACAAACAAAAAACAGACAAGAGCAAATTTATGGGAAGTGCAGAAGATATAAAAGCTTAATTATCTGCTCTGAGTTCTACATGAATGACAGTAGTGACCAGAGGAGGATGAAGGAGCCACCTGGGTTTTGATCCAGAAAAGTCAAGAGATTTATGTCTTTAAAACTTCACATGGAGTTAAACTTAAGCCCAGCCTTTCAACCTGGCATACAGTCTGTGGTCACCCGGCGCCTGCAACCTATCCAGCCACTGTCCCACAGTAGCCTTTGCTTGGGTACTCATCCTAGAGTAAGTGGCTTTGCAACCCTAAACCTGTCTTATATACATATACTTTTCACGTTTCTGTCCATCGGAGGCCATCCTCTGGGTTTGGGCATTTTTATTATTTTGTTTTGTTTTTGTGTAGCTACTGCAGTTGTAATTCAAAGCTTTTCTCTTCTGACTTTGATAATCTTTCTGCGTGTACCTGGATCATATTGTCTGCTGTCTCCCTAGTACACATTCACAAGAGTTTCTTGTTCTGGGCTAGTGTTCATTCTCTGTGGAGTGTGGACTTTACATATAGAAAAGACTCAATTCAGTGTTTGTTTGGTGAAGAAATAAATAAGCGATTGATCTTGGACTCCTGACTTTCTTTCTGATTTCTTGGAAGATCTCCTGGTGCTGGTGGACAAGAAGCACCAAAGTATTGATACCCTATTGAGAATAAATGTCCACATTTACTAATGTCCCAAGAGCAACATTAGATTCCTCAAATATTCAGGCCATGTTGCATGTCGGGCAAACAGTATGGGCAAACAAGAACCTTTCCTTGATGTGCCTACTCATTTCTGAAAGCAGCCTTACTTCAAGACAAATATTTCATATTTACATCTAAATGTTTCAGAACCTATAAATAAGTAACATATATAAAAGGAACACAGAACCAATTACACTCAAAAGCATGGAGCCATAGGACCAAAATATATGGTGAAGCAAACTGCTTTTGAACAGTGGGACTGGTGGAAAATATACTTGTCTTATACAGAACAGTTTCTAATGCCTATGCATAAAAAAGGGAAGGGTGTTATGCATATTTTCTCAAAAGAAATTAGGTTTTTTTTGGAAGGTAGAATCTCTCAATGTTTTAAATAAGAAGACAAATTAAGATAATTCAGAAAGAAACTGGGCATGATGACAGACACCTGTAATCCCAGCTTTTAAGGAGTGCAGTCAGAAAGATCAAGGTAATCTTCACAGTGAGCTTGAGGTCAGCTTGGCCGTGAGGGTCCTTTCACAAAAAATAAAATAAAAATAAAATAAAAGACAAGGAGAAGTCTCGTAGAGAATAGACTTAATTGTGCATTGTTACATTGTTGCATTCTGTGGAGGAATGATCAAAATGATACAAGATGACAGTTTTTTTTCCTGAATGTCTCAATTAGAGGAGAAAGGGGGAAAATCTTGAGAAAATAAAGGTTCTTTTTTCTTTTTACAAAATTTTCCTTCTCTGAATCGCTATAAAAGAATATCTCACTACTGTCTCCAGGGTTGAATATGGGTTACAGAGACCCTGTGACATGAGTGCCAGAGAGTCAACATTCTGTCCCACTGGAAGTTGCAGAAACTGGGAGCAAAGCCCAAAATCAGGATTTTGTGTCTTAAAGAAAGAAGAGCAGTACATGTTCAGAAGAACAGCCATGGGATGCAGGAATGAAGACGGATGCTTGTAGAAAAGACAGTATTCCTTTGTAGATGCTTATTATCTCTCTTGTTTTCACCAAGAAGCAAAAAAATGACAAACAAAGAAGCAGTCAGGTGGCAGGACCTAGAATCCGAGATGGATTCTGAAATCACGAGCACCCCCATTCCTACACTCTGCTCCTTCACCCTGCTCCATGTCTCCAGGATTCTAGCCTACAGAAATGGATCGGTCCGGAGAAGTCACAGAGGAATGTAATCCGAACACTCTCTTCAAGTATTAGCAGAATAGCTTTGACTATAGCTATGAACATGATATTTCATACAATGAGAACTCTGAAATTATAAAAGAATGACCTATGAACTGAGTGTGAAATAACAATCGCTTCAGGGTATTTGATCACACTGTGACCCTGTGACACCCCGCCCCCATTTTGTGTTATTTACTGAAAAATCCTGTTTCTACTTGTGGTGTGACTTAACCCTTAGCACACACCTTTAATCCCTCTGGCTGGAATACAGACATACCTTTAATCCCAAACAGTGAAGGTAAAGCTTTAGAAGTCTGTAGAAGGAAGCACCCATGTTTGACAGTGATGTCTAATTGAGAGGCAGACAAAGTGATGAGTCAGAGAAAGATTTGACAGAATAGGATACGCCCAACTCTCATGAGAAGAGAGGGGAAAGAGAAGGTATTTGAGGGGCAGTGCAGAGAGGAGAGGAGGCAGTTTTATTTACTGGGAGCATTGTACAGAGGCAGGTTGAGGAGAGACCAAGCTAGACACAGTTGAAGATAGAATAAGCCAAAGTATGTGAAGGAGTCAGAAGATTGGAAAAGATTGTAGAAGTTAGTTTGAGACCAAGCAGAGCACAAATTCAGGGGACAAGAGAGAAACCAGATCAAATCAGTCATCTTGGAGAGGAGTTTGAGCCAGAACATCTGAGTTGAATCAGTCAGCCAGAGCTCTGAAAGAACTAGGAAGGGGTGAGCTTATTCAGAGTTAGTCTCAGAGGCTGAAACAGATTTGATTGTATGGAGGCAAAAGCTTCCAGAACTAGGCCTTGGTTAGCAGACAGAGACAGTGAGCCTCAGAGAAGACAATCACATCAGGTGAATAAAAAATATATTTTCAGAGTGTCTGGCTTTATGTGGAGGTCCTTGATCCATTTGGATTTGAGCTTAGTACAAGGAGACAAGGATGGATCAATTCGCATTCTTCTGCATGCTGACCTCCAGTTGAACCAGCACCATTTGTTGAAAAGGCTATCTTTTTTCCATTGGATGTTTTCAGCCTCTTTGTCGAGGATCAAGTGGCCATAGGTGTGTGGGTTCATTTCTGGATCTTCAATCCTGTTCCATTGATCCTCCTGCCTGTCACTGTACCAATACCATGCAGTTTTTAACACTATTGCTCTGTAGTATTGCTTGAGGTCAGGGATACTGATTCCCCCAGATTTCCTTTTGTTGTTGAGAATAGTTTTAGCTATCCTGGGTTTTTTGTTGTTCCAGATGAATTTGATAATTGCTCTTTCTAACTCTGTGAAGAATTGAGTTGGGATTTTGATGGGTATTGCATTGAATCTGTATAGTGCTTTAGGCAAAATGGCCATTTTAACTATATTGATTCTACCGATCCATGAGCATGGGAGGTTTTCCCATTTTTTGAGGTCTTCTTCCATTTCCTTCTTCAGAGTCTTGAAGTTCTTGTCATACAGATCTTTCACATGTTTGGTAAGAGTCACCCCAAGATACTTTATACTGTTTGTGGCTATTGTGAAGGGGGTCATTTCCCTAATTTCTTTCTCAGCCTGCTTATCCTTTGAGTATAGGAAGGCCACTGATTTGCTTGAGTTGACTTTATAACCTGCCACTTTGCTGAAGTTGTTTATCAGCTGTAGGAGCTCTCTAGTGGAGTTCTTTGGGTCACTTAGGTAGACGATCATGTCGTCTGCAAATAATGATAGTTTGACTTCTTCCTTTCCAATTTGTATCCCTTTGACCTCCTTATGTTGTCGAATTGCCCGAGCTAGTACCTCAAGTACAATATTGAAAAGATAAGGAGAAAGGGGGCAGCCTTGTCTGGTCCGTGATTTCAGTGGGATTGCTTCAAGTTTCTCTCCATTTAGTTTGATGCTGGCTACCGGTTTGCTGTATATTGCTTTTACTATGTTTAGGTATGGGCCTTGAATTCCTGTTCTCTCCAAGACTTTAAGCATGAAGGGATGCTGAATTTTGTCAAATGCTTTTTCAGCATCCAATGAAATGACCATGTGGTTTTGTTCTTTGAGTTTGTTTATGTAGTGGATTGTATTGATGGATTTCCATATATTGAACCAACCCTGCATTCCCGGGATAAAGCCTACTTGATCATGGTGGATGATCGTTTTGATGTGTTCTTGGATTTGGTTGGCAAGAATTTTATACCACTCCTGGGCATATACCCAGAAGACTCCCCACCATGTAATAAGGATACATGTTCTACTATGTTCATAGCAGCCCTATTTGTAATTGCCAGATGCTGGAAAGAACCCAGGTATCCCTCAACAGAAGAGTGGATGCAAAAAATGTGGTATATCTACACAATGGAGTACTGTTCAGCCATTAGAAACAATGAATTCATGAAATTCTTAGGCTAATGGATGGAGCTAGAGAATATCATACTAAGTGAGGTAACCCAGACTCAAAAGGTGAATCATGGTATGCACTCACTAATAAGTGGATATAAACCTAGAAAACTGGAATACCCAAAACATAATCCACACATCAAATGAGGTACAAGAAGAAAGGAGGAGTGGCCCCTGGTTCTGGAAAGACTCAGTGAAACAGTATTCGGCAAAACCAGAACGGGGAAGTGGGAAGGGGTGGGTGGGAGGACAGGGGAAGAGAAGGGGGCTTGCGGGACTTTCGGGGAGTGGGGGGGCTAGAAGAGGGGAAATCATTTGAAATGTAAATAAATTATATCGAATAATAAAAAAAATATATTTTCAAACAATAGCAAGATCTACTGTGGGTTCTGTGAAAAAATGAGAAGGCAAAATTATGAAAATAAGTAGGGTGTACTATGAGACACACTGTGACACTCCACAACTTCAGTGGTGAGGTTTTTTGGTTTTGGGGGTGTTTTTTATCTTTTTTATTACTTTTATTTTCAGTTTTGTTTTTGGGGAAAATTGCAAGGGCAGGGGGTAGATATGACCAGTTGGGGAGAAAAGTGGATTAGGATTCATGATGTGAAATTCACAAAGCACCAATAAAAAGTTGGAAAAATAATTCTTAC
Source organism: Apodemus sylvaticus (assembly GCF_947179515.1). Taxonomy (NCBI): domain Eukaryota; kingdom Metazoa; phylum Chordata; class Mammalia; order Rodentia; family Muridae; genus Apodemus; species Apodemus sylvaticus. The sequence goes on along the minus strand of NC_067486.1, from coordinate 10,078,287 downwards.
TCTTATCACAAGTAGAGTCCTAGAGGTCATACAAAGTTAGGTGGATACCATTAAGTTTTATTAGGTAATCTGGTATAGGTTTTCAATATTTGTGAACAAAGATGGACTACATGGTAGTTTTAATAGGGGTAAGCTACTGTACTTAAAGAGGAAATACTAGTGGATTAATATCAAACAATAACAGGTTTTCTCGCTGTGTTTCCCAGGCTGTGTGGATGCAGTTATTAAAAATATTTATAAAGCAGTTATCATGTGGCATAAAACCTCTGCACACTGCCTTGATGATCTAGATCTATATACAATCACACAATGGCTGTGGAAATTCTATTTATGGACTGAAATATTCAAGAAGGCTATTTCATAAGGCCAGGATGAAGCTTGCTGCCAGCCTGTGGGAGGTTTAGGGATTTGGGCTGAATGTATTACTTGCAAACATCAATGAACTATTGTGAAGACAAATAGAAAGATCCTGTTCTGAACTATTGTGAAGACAAATAGAAAGATCCTGTTCGGCGTATGGGCGTCAGCAAGTGAGGGGCATTCTGGACTTTCTTTGCATAGGCAGCTCTTTCTGTTTTGAACATCAAAAACTCAGGGCACTATTGTATGAAAGGCAAGGAGGATGAAATCTAGCTTTGCAGATTTTGAGGAATGGTTGGTAAAAGAGAAAATATGGTATGAGGCAGATGAGGTCTGGCTTTGCTCATGTGCAGGGTTTATGTGGACAGGAAGTAGATTATGCTACATAATTCAAGGGCTTAAATGAAGACAACTCAAGGATGCCCCAAGAGATAGATTCCAGCATTATGAAGAAATTTTGATGGATTTTCAAAGATGTGTGAGCTTTCCTATGAAGTAAAGGGTGGGTTTCTAACATGTGGAATAAGAGGATGAAAACATAATAATACATTTCATGAATCATTGTCTGTTTTTCATTTGGAGATGATTCTGTAATTTAGGAAAAATGTTTTTTTTTAAACTTATCCTTTACTACAATTCACATTTTTAAAAAACAAAGCACATATGCTTCGACAGCATCACACACTTGACCTCATGAGGTTTTCAAGTCCAATTATTTCCTGGCATATTAAAATTCTTGTCGAACAGATCCTTCCCAAACTCACTCTTACAATTTTATGTTTCAGTCACACACTGGGAAACACAGACAGAAGCCTGTAATATGTAAATAGCCTTCCTTGCCTTGAATGTATGTCTATTTTTCTCCCATGGTGCATCATATCTGAGAACCTTTAGAGTAGGAGGGTGAATAAAGTAGAAACCCACTATTGATCTAAGTAGTATTCCTGA